>NC_064911.1:9258126-9885876 GCF_929443795.1 Astur gentilis
TGCGCGGGGGTTAAGAAGAGCCCGCGAGCCGCGGGGGCCCCGCCCCGCCTCACGCCGGCCCCGCCCCCAGCCCGCCATTGGGCTCCACGGGGGCGTTGGCGTGGCAGAGAGAGCCAATGGGGAGGCGGCGCGCGGCCCACGGGGCAGTGCCGCCTGCAGCCGTGTGGCGGGGCGGGGCGGGGCGGGGCGGGGGGGGTGCCCGGCGCTGCGCAGCCGGGGCCGTGAGGGGAAACCGGGGGCAAAAGGCGTGGGTTTCTCCAAACGGCCTTCGCCGAGCCCGGGGCGAGGACTCTGCCGGCGCCGGGGGCGCAGGACGGGCCGGGGCGTGCCCAGGCGCCGGCCTTCGAAGGCGACGTTTCATCGTCCGCCTGTGGGCACGGGCCGTAGGGAGGAAGCAGGCCCATGGACTGCTTCTGACTCCCGAGGGAGGGCTGCGGGTGTTACTGGTCACCGCTCCGATCTGGGGGGGGGGGGGAATAAAAATAATAACCCACCGCATCAGAGGGGGCTGCTGTGAGGGGAGTTTCGCGGTTGGGCCCGCAGCCAGGCACTGCCCCTGGCACCTGAACCCCCTGGGAAGGGAAGGCCTCAGGCTTGCGCTGCGTCAGGGCACCCGCCGGCGCTGCTGCCTCATCTCGGGTCACCCAGATCAGCCACGGGGAGAGAGAGGGCCCAGGCGTGTCTCCATCTCCTGCCAAAGCCTGGAAATGTCCAGCCCGGGGCAGGGAAGAGCTGGGGAATTCCCTAGCTGGGAGCTACAGGCTGGAGATGGTGCCACAGAAAGTAAGTGGCAAGTGCCTCGCTGAAAAGAACCCACGCTGGCCATTTCACTAGCGGTAGTTGTGCCACAAATCAGGAAATGGGTCTATCCCAAAAGGTGCCAAGCCCTACACGTGACTCTGGAAAACACCTAAACACTTTCTCTGTTTTAAGCTCCTGTGTTGCCTACAGTTCGGCACTCGTCTGCTGGTGCGCTTGCTGGCAGAGGGGCAGGCTGCGCGCTGCTTGTGAAGAAGGAGCAGCCATCTCGAGCCTCGTGGAGGGCTGCGTCCTAGTCGAATTGGCTTCATATCCGTGAGTCCGTACGGCACCAACGCAACGGAGAGTCATTATGCTCTGATGTAATTACTACACTTCTGATAGCGTCTGAGAATGTGATGATGAGGTATTTGCCTGGGAAATTGTTTGGTGTCACAATGGCTGCATCCACACTGCTGTGAAAAGTTAAAAAACGAAACCGAAATCCTTGCATGAAAGCATGAGATACAGAAGAGGCTTACCAGAGTGAAACGTCTCGAGAACATAGCTTGTTGGTCTACAAAGTCCAAGCAGCAATTTCTTCTGTATCTATAAAAAATACCAGTAAAGAGAAAAGCAATTCAAGGTAGCTTTCTTTTAGAATATGATTTACCCTGAAGTGTTCCATGTGTTTTAGGTAATGGAATGGAGACAACTGTATGTCTCCCTCTGTACATATATGTCGTGGTTTAACCCCAGCCAGCAACTAAGCACCACGCAGCCGCTCACTCACTCCCCCCCCCATCCAGTGGGATGGGGGAGAAAATCGGAAAAAAGAAGTAAAACTCATGGGTTGAGATAAGAACGGTTTAATAGAACAGAAAAGAAGAAACTAATAATGATAATGATAACACTAATAAAATGACAACAGTAGTAATAAAAGGATTGGAATGTACAAATGATGCGCAGGGCAATTGCTCACCACCCACCGACCGACACCCAGCTAGTGCCTGAGCGACGATCCCTCGCCCCCACTCCCCCCAGTTCCTATACTAGTTGGGACGTCACATGGTATGAAATACCCCATTGGCCACTTCGGGTCAGCTGCCCTGGCTGTGTCCTGTGCCAACTTCTTGTGTTCATCCAGCTTTCTCGCTGGCTGGGCATGAGAAGCTGAAAAATCCTCCACTATAGTCTAAACAAAACTGAGCAACAACTGAAAACATCAGTGTTATCAACATTCTTCGCATACTGAACTCAAAACACAGCACTGTACCAGCTACTAGGAAGACAGTTAACTCTATCCCAGCTGCAACCAGCACAGTATAGATACTATGTAGTATAGCTATTTGGACAGTATTGCATGCTGTATAAAAATAAAAAGGAACAGGATGTTTTAAGTGGTAAAAATGACAGAAGAGTCTTTACAACTGGATGTGACTGGTCTGAAGCTGAATGACCAGTCTTAGGGTTACAAAGTGGACAGTCTCTCTGGTAAGAAAATGGACCATGACTAGAATGTGGGGTGAAATTTAGGAAAAAACCACAGGAAAACCACCGAGCAGTTAAAAACAAATCAAGAGAAGAGCCAGGTATTTTATATTGGCCTTAAATAAACAGCAACACTGAGGCAGCTGTTAAATTACATAGGCTAAAAATCCACACAAATTAGAGAGAAAATCCATGTTGATGACAAATTACATGGCTTTTCCCCTGCCCCTTTCTGGATCAAAGTAGATGTAAACCTAGTTTCAATTCCACATTGTTATTCTCATTTTCCTGAAGAAAGATTTACTAGAAAATACTGCTGTTAAACAGGACAATTATTTACTTTAAATCGCAGTCTGCCAGCTAATTATGTCTGAAACATGCATGTAAAGTGAGGTTTGCAGAAGTAACCATTAGCCCCATTGGAAAAACATCAATTGGAAAAGCATGTGGAATCAGATTCTAGCTTGTATCTGATGCAGCTAAATTACAGAATGGCACAAGAGGAATGCAGAGTGTGAAATCAGTGATGTTAAGAACGTCTGGCCCTTGAAATGGGTATTAGAAAACCCGTGAGACACCAGGGCACACATAAGGCCCAATTGCAAAGCACAGGGAAGCAAAAATCCATTAATATTTGGAACAGAATGGGTGCAAATATTTGAAGACTGCAGTCGTACCCACAGAGGGTAGCCAAGGAGAGAGAACCATACCTTTTAATGCCTTCCAGGAGGGACTGAGGGAAGAGGCACTGAGTCAGCTGTTCTGTCTGAAAAAGCGTCAGCCTCACAGCAACCACTGCAACTTCAGGCAGATGGATGTCGAGATATGAAATCGGCAGCACAGATGGATTTGCCAGATCCTGTAAAATGTAAAACAGATACCTCAGAGGAGACTTGTAAGACCAAGTGACAGCGCTAGGCGTGTTGGAAACTATCCGAACATAATGTGCGAGGCTAATGAGAGGGATTTGTAATTGCACTGCAGCTCTGCGCTCAAAACTCAATCTCCTTCACCGTGGCAGCAGCCAGCTGAAGGTAAACTGGCAACACTTACAAGAAAATGGGAGTTTTGACTTAAAAAACGCCTGACTTAAAAGATATCCAGAGCAACACCGACCCACAATGTGCCATTGGCATTAGCGGCATTAAAATCAGTCACGGTGCCTGGGAACAAATACACAAAACTCTTCTCCACCCCACTGCCTGCTAATTAGACCCATTATGGCTGAGCCCAATCAGTGGGACGCTTACTCCAACCCAGCCTTGTAAATAACTCCCACAAATCAGCAGGTCACTACAGATTTCATAAGTGGGAGCCACTTAAGCCATTTCCTGAGATCTGGCAACACTTAGGATTATTTTTCTCCCAAGGAACAAAAGGAATTGTGATGAGGGTTGGTATGTAATCAAAATTATGATTTGATCAGCATAGTGGCGATGTGACACTGACTGGAATATTAGCGTAGAAATAAAAAGCTTGTTTAGGAACGGCAAGCAATGTTGTTTCTTGTATCCATGATGAGTACACATGCTGAAGACTGAAAGGTCAAGGAGAGAGATCCCTTGGACAAATGCAATCAGTGATCAAAGGAAGGGTGGGAAAAAGGTACATGCTGTTGTGGTAGGATCACTGAAGGAGGAACATCAGGTGGAGGCGGCTTTTTGTGAGCGATTAAACAAGTCACCCAAAGAACCAATGGTGCTTTGGTGGTACCCAGAGCCCTTTTAGGAAGGCAGAGCACAAGGCTACCGCACAAGCTCATGGAAATGTTTCTACAGAAAGAGAGAAAAAAGCAGCCCAAGAAAAGCCACTCCATATTTAACTGCATGGGAGAGGCCGTGAACAGTTTGGAGGACAGAATCATAGTTCAAGATGATCTTTGACAAACTGGAGAAATGAGATGAGAAAGTAAAATAGGAAGTTGGCCAATAAGGACAAATGCAAAATTTTAGAGCCAGGTAGGAGCAATCAACTGCTCGAGTAGCCACTATCTGGGACAGCAGTTGTGTAGAGTGGAAAGTATGACTATAGTGCCATGCAAACTCAATGTGAGTCAACAAGGCCCCGCTGTTGTGAAAAAAGCAAACATCATACAGGGTTATGCAAACAGGAATATAGTCTGCAGGACACATGGCACTCTCAGCACTAGGTGCGCTTTGTTGAGGTACCATGTCCCGTCCGGAGTGCTGCATTTCAAAAAAGGTACAGCCCATGTGGGACATGGCCTGAGGAGCCAAACAAGGTGTAGAGAGGAGCATGGCCCAGGAGTAAAGACTGAAATAAATAGAGTTCAGAGAAGATAAAACTGAAAAGAGAGAACTGCCTTCATTTAGCTAAAGGGGAACAAGGAAGGAGATAAACCATTTTTCGTGTTCCTTCAGAGTAGGAGAAAGTGGAAGAGGTCCAAGTTACAGCAATGAGGTTTTAGGTTGAACATCCAAACCACAGCATTGCTCAGGCTGGACGGGACCTCAGAACATCTGCAGTCCAGCCTCCCACTCAAAGCAGGCTCTATCTAGAGATCAACCTCAGTTGCACAGGCCTTGTCCAGTCAGGTCTCGAAGGCCCCCCAGCACAGAGACTGCACAGCCAGTCCAGTGCCTAACTATCCTTGTAGGGAAAATGTTTTCCCTACACCCAGCTGGAACCTCCCCTCTTTCAGTTTATGACTTCAGTAAAGACCCTGACTTTTCCTCTTGCTGACCTCCCTGTAGGCACAGGGAGGTTGCTGTTAGGTTGCCCCACAGCCATCCTTCCCCCAGGCTAAGCAAGCCCTGCTCACCTGGCCTGCCTTCAGAGGGCCGCCACTCCAGCCCCTGCCCGTCTTGGAAGTCCTCTCCCCCACCCCTAACTCACTTCGACTTACTGATGTCTTTTCCATAGTGGGGACCCAAAACGATAAGACAGTATTAGATGTGGGTCTAACGGGTGCCAAGTAGAGGGGGATAATCGCTTCCCTCACCCTGTTGACTGTCGCTGTTCATCCCACCAAGGATGCAGTTGGTCTGCTGCTGCCAGGACACACTGCAGCCTCACGTCCAGCTTGCTGCCCACTGTGACCCCCAGGGCCTTACCTGCAGAGCTGCTCCCCTGCCAAGCAGTCCCCAGCCTGTGCCCTGCCGGGGGTTGGTCCACCCAAGGGGTAGGACTTTGTCTGTGTCCTTGCTGAATTCCTTGTGGATGACTGCCTTGCCCTCTCGTGTGTCAGCTGCACCATCCGTTTGGTGACATCCACAAACCAGATGAGGATGCACTTACTTTCTGCTCTAAGTCACTGATAAAAACAGTAAAACAGGACAGATACCAGCACAGACCCATACCGTACTCATAACTGGTCTCCAGGGAGAGTATGAACTATTTATCGCTGCACTCTAAGCCCAATGACTCAGCCAGTTTTTCTCTCGTCTGGCAAGCCACCTATGCAGACTGCAGTAACCCAGCTTGGGTACCAGGTCGGAGCAGAAGACTGTCAGAAACCTTGCTCAAATTATGTACTAGTACTACAAAGAGGACATAACCTGCTGCGGTCTCTTCACCTACAGATCTATTCCCTTTGCTGAAGATGGTCTTTCTGTAAAGTGTTACAACTGCCACCATGTGTGTTTGAGAATCACAGAGTTGTCCAAAAGACCAAAGGCTTGCCTCCTTGAAGGCTGAGCAAGAGGGCAATTAAATGTCTCTTTGTTGTGGTTAACACAGTCACATGAAAGGGTCAGAAATCATGAGTCAAATCCCTCCAGAATGAAAAGACTGGCCCAGACATTAATGAGACTATTACTTGGTTGGATTTTGGCCTGTCTTTGGCTCTGGAATTTCCCTTGCCCATCCCCAGTCCAGCAACACAACAATGAATGTTGCGTGCAATCCCAAAGTCAGTAAGGCCGTCTGCTCACTTGCCACTTGTGCTTTGTCCAGAAATCAGTTCTTTACGTCCTGCCTTAGAGTCCCTTTATCAAGTCTCTTCCTCCTGCAGCCTGAGGACCTTTTTCTCCACCAGCACAAGAGGAAGCAGAGAGGAAGCATCCTCCGTGTTCACTAGAGAGGAAGGAAGAGGAAATGATAGAAGATGCAGGACTGTTTTGATCCATGAAGCTCGCTCTCATCTTTCCCTTAGAGGCGCGCAGTATTAGCTCTCAAGGGAAACGGGGGTGGGTAGAAAAGGGAGGAGCAGTCGCTCCCCCTGGCTCTTCCCACAGCTCTCGGGCCCAGGAGACAGGCTGGTGCACGGGCTGCAGTGGGAGCTGCTCCCTCCCTTCCTCCGCCTGGCCGGAATCCCAGACAGCTCCAGAAAGAAAGTGAGAACGATCTGAAACACATCCAATATTCAGCTGCATAGGTAGCAAGACTCAAAATCAAGCCAGGTGCTGGCAAAAGCACAGCAGGCCTAAGCCTGGTAGACTACAGGCTTTTCTGTGAAAAACAAAGAGGCAGGGAGATGGGCTTGATTGCTGCCTTTCTTCCCACTTTGTCCTGCGGCTCATGGAAATTAGAGCACGAACTATTTTTTTTTTTCCTCCAGACCTAACTAAACATGCAGTTTTGGAAACTAAGTGCTGGAAGTGGCCTACAGCACATGGATTTCACAGCACTCGGGAAAACAGCGCTCTGCATACCTTTGTCAAAAACGCATGGGCTTGTCCCAAAGGTGTACCTGAATCATACTAATTTTCTCTTCCTAGTGGGAACAGCTTGCAGAGCTCTGACTGTTTTTAAGGTACTTGGATCAAAGGGGCAACCCTACTCACACGAGCTGCTACACAGCTCCAGCTCACCAGAGTTGCTGTCCCCAGCCTCACTCACATCCCGCTGTTTCATCAGAATTTAGCACCTTTCTGCTCTGCTGATGTACGAATGCATGTAACTTGCCTTTGGTCCTGTCAAAACAATCTAGTTAGAAAGCAAACACCAAAACTGAAATTATGAAAAAGCACTGAACTCGGCAATTATCAGAGCACTACTAGCAAGTAGGTATTTGCATCTTGACAGTTAGAGGTGAGATAAGCACACCCTCCCACCCCTCCCTTGCAGATGCTGAAATGAATCCACTGGTTACCAGAGCTAGTCTGTTGGCAGCAGATCTGGTTTGTTAGTTTCTGTCATTCAACCCGATTCCACAAATCCAATTTACAGTTGAAACTTTAGATCAATTGAATTAACACCTTATTTGGCAATAACCTCCAGCAGGAAAATGGGAACCTTCTAAAGCAGCTCTGCTGGTGTGGAAGTACTACGGGACTGCGGTATAGGATAGCAGTGTACTTTCACTAGCGGTTCTTCTTGCTGAAGGTTACAATTTTATAATAAATAAAACATGACATGCATTAACAGGGGATTAGATGTTTATGACTGATGAGCACATTGCTGACAAGGAAGGATTGTCCACATAGTTCAGGGACGTGCTCCATTTTCCATACATGTGGATTTAACAAAATGAACACTGCAAAAAGAAAAATAATTTGGGGACATTGGCTAATCAGATTAATTCAGAAATACTTGTGCATAGTTTTAGAATGCATCATGTATCAATTCAACATGAAGATATTTTGATTTATTCTACAGACATTTGGCTGTAATTTTGATTTGAAAAAAATTGAAATTCAGGCACTCCAAAGTAAAATTGTGCTCTACAGTAATACAGCTCAGCTTCAACCTTGCAATAAGTGGCAAATAAAGCTACAAATATTCTCTTCCCTGATAGCCTTACCAGTTAGGCATTAACTTCCTTACCAGCTGAAGTAAGTGCACACCAACTCGGTTCCATTTTTTAGCTCTGACTATTCCTGAACAGGACTGATTTTTGGGGCAGTCATCAGTGCAGCAGCAGCAGTTACAAGCATCTAGAGAACAGTGTGATTAACATTCCCCCCCTCCCCCCAACTGCTATGAAAGCAGTCTCACTTCTAATTTTTTAAAGACAGTAGATGCAATTTAAGGTGCTGATGTTCAACAGTGGCAATAGACGCAGTCATTAACACCCAAAGTTTTGCAGCTTGAGCAATGCAACACTAGAAAGAATCATCTTTAAAAGGCCATAACCCCTTTCAATTATTCATTTCTTCAATTAAACATGCTCCTTCTGTCAAAACTGAGCCTTCTTGCTCTCTACAGACCACCACAGCAGAAACTTGTAGGATCTCTCAACCAGAACCCGTACAAATTTAAAAAAACCCACCAAACAAAACCCCAACTCCTAACCCCCAGTTGCATGCTTTTGATACTTCAACTTTATCAACTAAATATGGAAAGGTTGGGGGGTCTTTTTGCTTTAGGGTGGGGTTTTGTTTGTTTGTTTGTTTTTTTTTTTAAAGACACACTCCACCAGCTCTAAAAAACAGAAGGCAAAGAGTCACTCAAAAAAACAGCTCAAGACAAGAGCTAAGAATTTGAAACATGTACTCTATGTCTTCATTAGTCATTTAAGGAGCAGCATCCCATCTAAAAGAAAGGGATAATTTTTGTCAGATTCTTATAAAAAAAGGCTTTATTTTGAACAAGTTTTCTCCATTTGGTTTTACAGTCTCAACATACATCATACTCATGGACAAGCAGCATTTTCACAGAATAAGAGCCAAATACAAATAAGAGGAAGCCACTTGGGATTAACAGTTTCAACCTAATTGACTCAGACTTCAGAAAATACTGTATGCTGTCACTTATTTGAGGTAAAGGAATTCCATAAATTAAGATCCACTGTTTAACAGGAGAGTCAACAATGAAGTATTTGTGAGAAGTAGGTACCTTTGGGAAGGAGGGGAAAAAAAAAATTTTACTCTAAGACATTGGGAGCAACAATCAAAGGGGGAGGTAGGATGACCACTTGGTTTGTATTGGTAAACCAATAGTTTGGACTACCATGTAGAAGTGTTCAGCCAAATTTGTGCAGTTTACATTTCAAGTTTGATGAATTCTACTGGTGAACCTAACTGAAGATATGTCATGAGCTTAGTTTGTATGTTGAATGCTGTCACTAGGTAATCATTACACGATCAGGTAATGATCAATGCACCAAGTTTTTCCTTCGAGTATCCAGTAAAATCCATTGCTTTTAGTGCCCATTTTGACATATTCCAGTTACATGGTTAATTTTTGGGTAGCTGTGCAATCAGACCATAAAATGATGCATTTGGTGGAATTCAAGAGTGCTTTCTTCAGAAAAACTGTACTGGGGAGAGAGGGAGAAATCACCTTCTGCTATCTGTTCACATAAAAATATACCTGCAGTTTAAGAGGGTTTAGATAAAACAGATGAAAGTTGTTACAGGGACACATTTACACTAGTTTAAAACTAACTTGTTTATAGAGCAAATCTGCTTGTATCATTAATCTGTGTAAAAATGATCTTAAGCCTTTTTAAATAGTATCCACATTATACTAGTCACTGTTTTTAAAAAAACCCCAGAAATACTATCCTCACTTTCTTGAGCATGAGATTTAAATTAGCTCACTAATAATCCTAATCTCACTAAAGAGGAAATGGAACTGGATTAATATCCTGTGAACTGCAAGAACTAAATTATCATAGTTAAATTCCTAATGCCTAGCAGAAATACCACAGGTTTCAGTTTAGCCATTTATTGCCAGGCACTGCTCAATTTCTTCCAGTGAAAAGAAAGCATAATTTAATTTATGTACTTGCAACAAAACATAAGCAGTCAAGCCATCCTCACATAGAGTGATGCATTTCTTTACAAAGGTTACTGGCAAAATAAGTTCCAAAATCTGGTTGGACAAAACATCCAATGTGAACAAAATAAATTCAAACTGAATTGGTGCAAGAATTTAGTTGTAAGAGGCAAAGCAGATTCATTTAGAAAAGCTCATTTTTCGATATTATGTTTGCCAACTCCAAGTTCCAGTGAGCAAAATGGCTTTATACTTATTTTGGGGACAGAGAGAAGCTGGTTTGTTAATCTGGCTATGTAATGCTTCCACATCATTTCTATTTATTTCCTTTTTTTTTTTTAATAATAATAATCAAAGAGCAGATTTCTCATTTAGCAAGTTATCTGATTCATGACTAAAAAAGCACTAGTAAATTCTCTCCCCCATTGGAAAGCTATATTGTATTATGTAGCTTCACGTACATAAAGTTGTGTCTTGCAGAAATATGACCACTGACCAAAATTTCTTACTACATTACACTTTGAATAAAAGCAGACATGAATGAAGTTAAACTGCAAGTCAGCCGTTGTACAAATTCTCTCAAGATGTTCCAGCGATATTTCAAATTGAGCTTTAACTCCTTATGAGATACACAAGCTGTGATATATAGCTACTGTGCAATTCAATTAAAACTCAAGACAGAAGAAAGATGTCGTTTGTGAAAAACTGCCATCTATCCATCAGCCTTTATCGCCCTTCAGACTATCAGAAAGCAAGTAAAGGTGGAAAAAAAATATTTTTCCACTAGCATCCAATTAGTTTCCTATGCCCTGAATGTTAACAAAATGCTTTTCATTAAATGACAGCTAGGAGAACATAGAGTGAAAAAAAAAAAATAATCGGCCTGTTAAGAAATTTGGTCCTTGTATTTAGGACCTTGCATTTCCTTCAATAGATCTTATGTATCATGTTGCATGGAGCATGAGTTTTTTTAAAAACCTCACCTGCCTATTATGAATCATCGCAATAAAAATACTACTTTTTTTTCCATACTGCACTAGGCAACTTTCTTTCCAGCCAAAGACAAGGAATTTAGTCAGGAATCATAAAAAAAAAATTGAACTATGAACTCTGGCACATCCAGGAGTAGCAGCTCTACTACTCCAGAGTGCTTAGAAAATAGGCTCTAGATTTTACACCAAGAAATTGGATTTATTGTAAATGCCACAGTCACATTGAAAGACAGAGCACAGACTTCTGGTAACAAACAAACATACATTTTTGTAACTAAGCATTTCTACTTGGTAAATAAATGCGTTTCGCACAGCCTTCCTTTTAAATGTGCCTAAACTAACCTAAATAAGCAGACAGCATAGCAGAAAAGGGAAACTTATGTAACTGTTTCTTAAGCAGTATATTATTTTTACTATGTATATAATATTTTATATTATATACACACACATTTTCATCAACAGTTCAAATTATACCCAAATAAAAAAAAAACCAAAACAAAAACTGGCGCTTCTCCAATACATTTACCACCTTTCCCTCAGGCATAGTTAATCCAGGTATTTGTCAAGATAGAGGAATGACAGTTAAAAAGACTCCCCCCACAAGAAACAAGTTACACAAAGAATACTGTATCACTACAAATTTTTTATTCAGAAGCCCATCTTTAAAAAAAATCTCATTATGAACTTGTTTGGTCAAACTACAACACTTTCTAGCAGACATACAGTAAAAATGGCATGGCTCAGAATCGACCAGATCTTTCACGATCTCTTGACCGCCTCCTATCACGTTCACGTCCTCCTCCTCCACCACCACCACCTCCACGACCACGATCTCTGGATCTAGACCGACGTTCACGGGACCTTGACCTGGATCTATGCCTTCAAAGAAAGTTTGAACACTTTATTGTTTCATCACATTCGGCAATTTACTTGCAGTACCACACAGTGGAACACTTAAGGACAAGTAATGAGGGAGAAGAAAGATGATGTGGCATTAGAAGGACTGGTAAATTGGCACTCAGGCTGTGAAACCATGTATTTACAAACTGAACAAACTTAATACTGAGGAGTCAACACATACTGTTGAAAGACTCCACTGTTCACTGCCAGTCATCCATTACAATGGATGTGCAAAACTTAAGGGAAGGCATGTAGAGGAACCAAATGCACTGTTACACAGCTGTTAATTAAAGAAGCAAGAGAAGGGGACACCTGCTTTTGCAGTTATGAATAGCTCTTAACAACACACACCAAAAGCCTACAGCTGTAAGTCCACTCCTATTAAATCAATGGCATTAACTAGCAGTTACAACTCGGTGCTCTTTTTTTTCTTTTGTGGTTTGTTGTTTTCCTTCTGCCCCTCACCCCCACCAAAAGCCACCAGCATTTGCAAATAATCTTCCCTGCCTCTCAGGTCAATGACTTAAATTCAGGAAGAAAGCTAAAACCACCCAGAATGTATTGCTAACACAGCTACCATGGATTTACAGCTTACATGGCACTTGTCAAGGAAAAGAGTGGTTTGAATGTTTTTAAGCATTTTAGAAAAGTCAATTTTATAAAACAGGTAAACAGTACAGTTTTAAATAGGTGTCAAAATTACAGAACTAAAAAGCTCTGGGAAATGAATGCTTACAAGTCTTAAGTTTGCAGAATGTTGTTCCATAGTGAGATGTTTCGGGGTGCAAGTGTGTGGTGACAAATTTTATCGTAGAATGGTTTGGGTCAGAAGGGACCTTAAAGATCATCTAGTTCCAACCCCCCTGCCATGGGCAGGGACACCTTCCACTAGACCAGGTTGCTCCAAGCCCCATCCAACCTGGCCTTGAATGCTTCCAGGGATGGGGCATCCACAACTTCTCTGGGCATTTTACTATGACGGACACACAGACATAACTCTTGCATACCACCAAGCTGTCCAGAATTAACCTGTTATTCGAAAGTTCTGGTTTACCCTCCTTTTCTCTACTAAAAAAAGCCCTTATGTATTTCATTCTGTGTAGAACTACTTTTAGGTCAGTCTAGTTTATACGATCTACCTGTGAAACCCCACCGACACAAGAACCAATTTTTTTATAACAAACCTTACTGCTAACCTGTGACAGCTTTAGCTGCACGAAGAATTTAAATAGTGCCAATAAAGACAAAACTGGATGGAGGATTCAGCTATTCTGTTTTACCACAGACTGAAATTGGGCTATGGATAAAACAATCATATTCCAAAGCCAAACACACAAGTCTGATCTTTCTTGCAATAAAAGGTGATACCTTTTAATTAGTGTTACTACATCTGAGAGATCCAGAGTCATAAAAATGACCAAAAGCCTAATACAAGAGCCTTTTTCATTAATCAAATGTCTTAAAAGCTTACATTTCAGTTTAAATTAGTTTTAATTGGGATATTTTAGTAAGTATTTAGGCACAAATACACATGCCTAAACAACACAATCTGCATTTTCCAAAGTTAAATTCATCCTCACAAATTCTAAGACACTGCCAATTAGAGACATTTATAGAAAAAACATGTTCATAATCCCAGGCTCCTTCTATGATTGAAGGAAACCTACAAAATTGTGCTCTAGATAAAAAGAAACTCGATAATGTTATATGCCTATCCTAAACAGCAAGGTCCTAAAAGCAAGCAGATTGAATCCAGCTCAAAGTGAACCATCCACAAGACAGGTATCATAGTAACAGCAGTGGTATAAGCCTTTCTACAAGGTACCTTAATAAGTAATTTAATATAAATAAATAAAATGTATTTATTACAATCTTTTTTTTTTTTGCCATTAAGCAATATCACTATTCCTTTGGCTTACTAAGAATTCCTATCAAGAAGGGTCACACTGTGAGGCTAGTGTTAACAGTGACTGCCTATTACTAACACTAAGGAATGAATACAGGCTAGAAAAGTTAGCTGTTAACTGTTAAATAAGGTTGAGTCCTGAATATAATCTATAGATATGCTTGATTGTGCATTATGCTGAAAGTGGCCAATCTGATCCTGCCAAAATGCCCATTAGCCAAGTAGCCTGCTTCTAACAGAGGTCATGAGCAAATACATTTAGAAGAGAATAAAGTAGAGAAAAGGCATAAAGCAATACTTCTTCCAAATAATGTCTGCCTCTAAGTTCGCAGTTTGGAGATTTGAACCACAGGTAGGTCCTATGTACTTAGTAACCAAATCAATATTCTTCTTGAAGCCTGCCTTCTCTTAAAGCCACATCACCCTTCAGCACCCACAGCACTGCAGAGCAAGCACCTTAACTTTTTTTTTTTAACAAAAACCTATTCCTTTGTTCTAAACTGGCCAATTGCCAGCTTTACATGATGCCCTTTCATTGGCATGTGTCAGAACTGCATTAGAAAAAACAAGAGAGGACTTAAGTTTAAAGATTAGCCTTCAGAATTTTCAGCAACTGATCCTTAATTTACCTGTTTTAATCGTGTTTAAAAGCAAACTTACTTTTTACGACGCCGCCCATACAACTCACGTCTTAACTCTCGAGAAATGGGCTTCAAATGCATAAAGTTGCAGAAACCTCCTCGTGTACACTCTCTGAAACAGAATTCAAGACAGACAGTTAAAATTCCCAGCTCTACACTGTATCTGTTTGCCCTAAGCCTTAGGGGACATCTAGCCATCTAAAAGTTAGTTAATCACATCTAGCATTAAAACCCATTAATTGCAAGCATCATTTACTGACACTGACTCCCTAGATCAAAATCCTAAAAAGATGGCAAAAGCCAAGAGGTTTACTGCAGGTCCTCCATCTTAACATCGTCTGAAGTGGTTTTCTTCCTACACATAAAAGCCACAGCCAAGCAATCACCCTGTCAGTGCAACGATTTCAAAGATACTGTCATTGGCAAAGAGGGAGTCACTTTTTACCCCATTTCATATTGACGGCAACAGGCCTCTCTGAAGTCAGTCACAGGTGAAAGCTCAGCATGAATGGGCTGTCCATTAAACCAGCGATTGTTCAGGTCAATCACAGCCTTTTCCGCATCTTCTTCACGGCGAAACTAAAAGCAAAATTAACATTTTCTCACATTACAGAGAAGCAACAGAAGTAGATCAAAGATTCCTATCAAATCAATTATGCAGTATCTGAGGCTTAGGACTAGTAATCAAACTAGAAGCTACTTCACAGTTCTTGGGATAGTCCATCAAATCAAGGGTAAAGATGCTAGCTTTTCATTAATCAGGTCTCAGAGCTAATCAAAACATTGACATCTTCTCTTTATTATTCTATTTGGTCTTTCAAGTTTTGTGGCTTGTATTAAAAGATATGACATTTAAGAGAAATCTGCATAAGAACTGAAGCTCTCATTTAGATTAGAATTTACAAAAATCTGATCCTGTTTTATGATGAATGTAAAATTTAAAAATTTGCAGGTGTTTTACTGTGAAAAGGAATTTCAAATTTAAAACCAACTTATTTCTGATTATGACCTACACAGCTGAGAATTTTAGGTATGAAAATACTTTGCAGTTAAGGGAATGTACAGTAAAAATATTCAGACTCTCACACCTCTCCAACACTGTGCAGACACAATATAATTTCTGCAGGTGACAACTCTGTACTCATTATTCAAAAGATACCAATACTTTTAAGAGCTAAACTTAAGTGCTCCAGTTTGCACCTTAAACCACCCAGCTACTGCCAAATTAACTTGTTTACAAGATGTTTTCTTTAACTGGGAAGTTAGAAAATAAATGCACCTGTTGAAAATAAACACACCTGTTGCAAATTAACCTTTGCTCATAATGAAGTGCTTAAAAGGCAGTGTGATGGGAAGACAGACCCCAAATTAATCCTGGCAAACTAAACAATCCAGCAGTGGTGACTGTTTATAACAATGTAAAAAAAAAAAGTGTTAATCTTTATGAAAATGACACAGATTTTCACTATCAAGAAAGCTTCTCATCATCTCTGTAAAATTTCTTTCAGATCCCATTCACATTTTCACACTTTCTACTTCATATTGTGAAGTTGGAGAGCAGTTTGTATCCTGAAGAGCTACTCTTGCAAAATCTACAAGCATACAGTAGCTTTTAAAATTATAAGTCAATACCACCCCTATTGATTATATAAACATGTCTCTCTTTATCCTACCTTTACGTATACATTTCCAACTAGATGATCACCAAGGTTATCACAAACATTCATCTCCTCAACTTCACCATATTTTTCTTCCATTTCTGTGAAGACCTCCTAAGCACAAAGCAACCAATTAAAAGTTTGCAGCACATTAGTTGTAAGTAAGGAAGTACTGCATTTAGCTGTTAGTAAGCACAAAAGGCCTTTCTTAAAAAAAAGGCAAAACAAACCCCCTTTTTTTTTTACATTTCTGATTTTAAAATTAGTACTTGCTTGGCCTGTACTGTGTCCATCTGTAAGTACAGCACTAACAAGATACAATAAAAAGCTATGGAAAACATTATGCATACAGTTTTTACAGAATACATAAGATGCACTGAAAACACTACATATAAGCCTTGATGCTATAGTTTTACTTAATTTGCATCTATACAAATAATTAAGTATATTTTAAATTTACAGGAAAGGAGGGGATCATGGAATCAAAATGCTACATTGCTTAAGTTGCTGATTTTTAAACAAAGCCTATTATAAACAGTAAAGTTAAAGCCAAACTAAATAAAGGTTATACCAGGAAATATTTAGCATTGAAAGTTGTAAGTTTTATACAAACGCCTGAGGAAACAAGCGCTTTTCTCTGAATCCATCTAATTGTGCTGTACACTGAATCCATCTAACTTATTTGTGTTGACAAATCCACGAACATTTTAATGCATTTTTACATGTTTTACGTACCTCAAAGAATTCATCATAATGTTCCTGCATCTCAACATCGCTCACAGCACCTGTAAAAATCAAGAGTCATATCGATTAGAGCCTACAAATAAGGAAGAAGAGATTTTGATCATACTACAAAACAATCTAGAGAGGCCGTCTGGAGCATAAGACACCATATAGCATGGAGCTAACTAATAGGAATATTAAAAATAATTATGTGTGAAGAGCTTTGAGTCCCCAAAGTATATGTCAAAACATTACATTGACATGATCAAATCAAAACAAGTTTTAATCAGAGCCAAACTTGTATGCCACAAATTTAAAGAAAGGGGAAAGGAATTACTTTGAAATATCACTTAAATTAAATGTACAGTCCCACCCTCTATCTGCCAACATTTTTACCTAAACAGAAGGCAAGTGCTTTGTTACATTCGCATATTTTAAAGCATTATTACAATTTAGTGTTCCTCTCCCTAAAGGCAGAATTTCATTTTAACATGTCCACCTCTCCAGCATATACACTAGAATTTGAGAGTTCACAATGTAACATAGCCCAGAATATTTTTTTTAAATCTGCTCAAAATAGTTATTGTAATGACACACTTTTCTCAGTGCCCTCAAAGAAGGGTACCATAGTGCTTTGCAGTAGAGAGCAATCTTCTAGTTTAATTTTGAATGTCACTTAATTTTTCTGTAGTCCTGCAGAACACCTTTTAGTGCAAGACAAGCCAGCCATATATTCAGGTTAGATTATTTTCATGCTCCAAGCTGGACTTTACAAATGAGCGCTGCTTGCCTGCTGCTATAAAAAACAATGTAAGTTTGGCTGATTTTTCAAAGCATTAAGAATATAAAAATGAATTTCATTTATTTCTTCCAGTCTACAGCATTTTAAACTACATGAAGCTGTATACATTAAAGCCTAATGTATTAGCTCTTCAGCAGTTACGTGGTTTATTAAGATCAAGCGGAGCAGTTTTAAAATGAACCCTGCATTTTATGCTAGAAAAATATTCTAGCCTTTAAATTACAAACACTACTGTTCTAGTTCACAGAACGTGAAAGACAAGAAACTGAGCCAACAAAGCTGAGTTTATTCACTTCTAGCTGCTATGAAAAAAAAAAAAAAAAAGATGCTTTGGGCTCAGTTGTATTTGGCTAATATTACCATTTGGACAAACTTTACATTTTTCTTCAAAGGCTCTAATATTAACCAGCCACACTCTCTGGAACTGTAATTACTTTTCTTCCACCCAGCTCACCTCCTGAAGAAGGCTAAGGGGCATTTGTTATATAGTTTAGGCTAACGATGTTTCTGCATTTGAAACATTTGCTTTTAAGAACTTTCTTCTTCCCCACAGTTATATAGCAGATTAAGGAATATCAAACATTAAACCAGTATTTCTAGACAGTTTAATACTTAACTATATTCCCAAGGTTCTGCCAACACCACTGATAACAGCTTACTAATACCTAAGGATATATTTTTTTAAAGATGTCAGGGGCTCTGTGAGCCATACTGGGAATAACTACTTTTTACCAGGTGGACAAGTGCTAAAAACTTATAAGGAGATTCCATTGTCAAATTAGGAGATCATAAGCAACAGTTAGTTAAAGACTACTTGAATGTCCTTCTAAAGTGGGAAGCATACATATGCACAGGCTTTACAAACATTCATATTCCAGGGCTACTGGTATCTGAACCTTGAGAAGCCCAATTACTAATTAAAATACTCAGGAAAACTATTGCTGTTCAAAACTAAGGTTAATCCTCTACGACGGCAATAGAAAGGAAGACAGTTAAGCAACAACAACAAAAGCATTAAATAGCTACCCAAGTTATCCATTTAAAATACATGCAGTACTTAAGTAGGGACAAATATTGAAAAACCAGGGAGCCAGGAGTTTCAGCAAACCTACTGGTAACAGAGCTCCAGCTCTACCACAGAAGGTACAGTTAGGCTCTGTTAAATAGCTACCCGCTTGTCAAGACAAACTAGAGTTGGATACCAACATTTAGAACGCTAGAGAATCTGTTCAAGACTCTTTCTTGCAGCTGTACAATCTAAACAGCTCCACAGACCAAACTGCTGTAACTCTGTGCAAATTAGTTACCAGCGCATTGAGAATTTAGGGGCAGAGTGGAAATACCCAACTGTACATTTTTTGGTTTACTGAAACAGCATTAACTACTAAGCATCCGCAACAAGAAAGCCTACAAACCAATAGAACTGTTTAAGCATCTAGACAAACTTACATAGCTCATTACATATCTAGCTCAATTGTGTGACAAAAAACTCAAATTACTTAATTGGGCCATTATTACTTTTAGAAGCAGAAGAGACAGCATTGACTTTTAAGTTAGTGGCTGATTTTACAAAGCATGTCTAATCAAATGCTGGTAACTAATCTGAACTAGTCTATAATCCAACAGTCGAAAAAAGGAATAGCCAAACAAAGCTTTATTACCACACAGTCAATATTCACTTCAACAAGAAATATTAGTTAGAAAGTAACACCAATCCTTTTTGGTCCTAAAACTTTTTTTTTTCTCTTTTAAAAATCTTATTCTAATATTGATAATTCAATCACAATGATATATCAATAATCGCCGATCAACAATCCTGGTCATTTAACTTCTGCCAGTCTCACAGTAGGTGTGTTTTCTTATGCCCATTCCTACTTCATGAGGAGTCATTAAATTTGTTCATGACCATACCCAAATGCCTTCCCCTCCTCAAAAGTACTTTTAAAGATATATTTTCCTATGTAAATATGCAACTTGGTTTTGGAATTTGAATTTTCAAAGCATGGAAAGAATTTTAAGCATGCACCTATCCAAAAAGGATAGCTGCCAGCAGGGAAGTGTTTGTCAGTCAAAGTGTTTTCTTCCAAAGTAGGCTCTACATGGAAGCTGCATTAACCTAGGATAAATTTCTGCATGCAGTCTGAAAAGTTTCAAATTCAAGTTCTCCTAACATCTACAGAGCAGGACACTTGTTCTGGATGAAGTCAACATGTCATTGTCCTGCTCTTTTAAGTGGAACCTAATGGATAGCACAAAACATACAGAAAAGCATTCCTAGGATGCAGGCAACTGGCAGGGAGAAAGGCAGAGGGAAGAAAGCAGTGCAACCAAGACTGCTTTACAGGGGAAGTACAATTTCAACCCTTTTTGATTTAATAGATGGTATTCAGATTCCCCTCATAGTTTTGGGAGCAGGGAGGAAGGTGAGTGGGACAAAAAAAGTTGGGTTTGGGTTTTTTTTGTGTGCATGTGTGTTTGTTTTGGACACATTTAATGAAACGTGGTCAGTTTGATCTGTTAAACTAAAATGGTAGACCAGCTTAAGTCGACACTGAGCTCTGACAATCAAGCCCAGGGAACCAGTGAAGGAACTTGTATGAACTTACAGCGCAAACCGTCAGCAGACTGGGAAGAGTTTTGAGGGTTACGGTAAATGTTCAAGAGGGCAATGGTCTGAAATACAAAACGCAACAACTTTATATTATGGAAAATAATTTTAACAAGAAACCGGTTTCCTTTAGGGTCGCTTTAGCCGAGTCTGTGCTGAAAGAGAGGTGGTTATTCTCTCCCAAAAAGGAGAACTTTCACTTAGCTGGTGACCTTTCTGAATCAACCTAACACTGTAAGTAATAGAGATCTCATGATACTCCATTATTGTATTTTTTTTTTTATTCACCCATATTACTATAGAGGGGTTTTGCAGGATTTCAGGCAGATATGTAATAGATGGCATCCAAACAGTATTCAAAGTACAAGCATAATAATTTGTTTGAATTTGGTTTTACTGAATGGTTTCCAAGTAGCAAAATCCCAGGAAAGGAAGTAATACAATAATTACAGCATAACATGAAATCTCCATTTTCCTAAAAAAGTTAAGATGAAAGAAAACCCACAGTTTTGGGAAACTTACCGTACATCATATATACACCTATTTTTTTTTTTTGTTAAATCAAGAATTTGAGAAGTGTCTGCAGTTTAACCCTTTAAAAAATGCAGTTACTAAGCAATCAACTTTCACTCTGCAGTGCAAAAGAGAATCTGCGTCAAGTCCAATTTACGCAGTCAATCCTGCATTCTGAATTGCAGACATTTGACAAGTTCTTGATCTATGCGCAAGAAGAGTTCCGTCACTTGTCCTGTTTGCAACAGCTTTATGTCAGCAGCTCAGAAGCCAACATTATTTTCTCATAATTAGGAGTGGGCTCTTTAACACCATTCTTTAAAAAAATTTCTCCAACTGTGGGACTTACAGTGTGAGCCGTCAGCCGTCTGTGCACTGTTTTGGGGGTTACGATAGATGTTTTGAATCAAGATGGTCTGCGGGGAAAAAAAATAAAAAGGGGAATTCTACTGGCTGCTGTGCATATAATAGACAATTGCAAAGAGACAACTTGTTTGCAAACAGCTAAAAGTAATATTTTATTCTTAAGGCTTCCTTTTGTATTTGCAGAATATCTTCCAAAATTGCATCCAGACCATCATATTATGAAAACAGTTTTAATTAACCACCAAGAAAGAGCTGCATTTGTCTCAATAGCTATCCTCAAAGTGGGAGTTGTGAGGCACAGTAACCTAAAACATCAAACTACATGATAGGGAGATGCCTAACTTTCAAGACCAGATTCATTATTGTAAGTCTAGGGGGAAAAAAAAAAAAGCGTTATGTGCACAGCTTGTAATATATAATGCCACAGAGTCTAAAAAGTTACACCAGACAGTAAGGTTTTTAGGCAAGAGCTATGTCTCGTTTTGTGCATCAGGAATTTCTTGGTGGAATTTCTGTTTAAATAATATAATAGCATCATAGGTTCACATGTTTCCGATCCTTCAAACAAGGACAATATCCTTTTAGCCCTTCTGCTTTTTACTTGAAGAATTAGCCCAGGCAGACTTGAAACCTTACATTTGTACCGTTCTTCTTAAAATCAAGTTGTCTGAAAAAACAAACCATGTTTAAGTTAGTAAACTAATATTACAAAAAAATTCCAAACGTCCATATCACTGTAAGCAGCTCAAAAATTGAAATTTGATTACTTAAAATACAAGCTCAATGTTAGTTAGTATGAATTGCAATCCCCAAATAATTTTAGCTTACACATTATTATTAGTCACAGTAAGAATTCAGAGCTTAAAGAAGTCACAGGACCAACAATGTCATACCTACATAAGCTGCCCACTTAACATGTAAAAAAATCTGTAACATCACATTTAAAAATCACACACTTGTTTTACAATGGGTATGATCATACCAACCAAAGCTTTGTGCTTCCATGGCCCAGGTTTAAAATAACTGTTTTAGCCTACAATTGGAGAGAGCCAGAAACATGTTTATAGTTACAGTGTTTCTGCTGATTGGTGGTAATTTGATCACCCGGGATTGCATGACCTTTCGTAACACAGCTCTTCTATAAAGTAGCTGCACCAGCAATAGCAACACAAGATAAAAATACTGGGCCGGTAACTTCCCATTAGTAAGGTATCTGTTCTATTTTCTATCACAGCTGATTATCAATCTGCATACAAATAAAGATTTCTGTAGTGAACCCTACACGTCTGCCAGGTATGTTAGAGACGTTACAGTACAGCACGTCTGCCAGGTGTGATGCTGTAGCAGTCCCAGACATCACTGGATGAATTTGACATGCCCTGCTGACCCACTTCAGCTAGCTTTGCTAGCTGCAGTTTCTAAAGGCTGCACTGACAGAGGAAATCTTTGTTGCGCACAAAAAAATTGTAAAAAAAGACATAGCTTGTGTTTGTTTTGGTTTGTTTGGGTTTTTTTGTTTGTTTGTTTTAAACTTGAAGACAACTACTGTATAAGTTGTCTAATTTAGAAATTTTTCCAGTAGCCAATGACCTGAATTCAGGTCTCTAAACAACCAATCACATTTTAGCATGCTCTCCACGTAGGTCAGCAACACACAGTAGTTTTGAAAATGGACACTATTCTTTTTTCGATACAATACTTACACTAAAAATTATTACATTCCCAGAAGTGGAAGACTGTTTTTGTAGATGAAGTACCAGCAATGGTCCCTATCGATCAGTAGCTTAGACAGTCTGCCCTACAATTTCCCCTGCCCACTCACGCACTTCGTGAAGTTTAACTTCATGAGCACCATCGCTCTGAACTCCAGTCATGTAGATAGTACTTGCCTCCCTAATTCTCCCCAAACCAACAACAGCCCACCATTCTCATCAATTCTGCTCCATATCAGCTAAAATGAACTTGCAGAGGACTCCACTGCTACGTAAACTTTAGCTTTGTAGGTAAAACTGCTGATAATGCAACAACTTTCGTAGGCACTACTTATCACAGACAATATTCTCAAAGAAATCTATTTACCTGTATACCTTGACAATCAGCAGTGATAGAAAGAGGCAAAGCATACGGTTCTCCAGGAACATAATTTCTGAAAACTACAGAGCTCGTAATAATAAAAACCCTATCACCACTGCACTTTTTTTTTTCTTTCTTCCTTCCTTTTCTGGCAGACATGCAGTCACATATCATGTCTCTAACAATATTCACATATCCAAAGATTAAATAATCTGTCAAGTCAACTGACATGTACACCCTCAGCAACCAGGCAAGTTGTTTTCAAGAAACAATTCTTTCACATTCAAAGGAAGTATGCAAGTTATTCTTGAAACTTAAGAGCCTGGGTCAGAGAGCGAATGTAATGACAGACGAGTTGCTTTTATTTATTAATTAGTCTTCTTCTATTATATGCATAAAGACTTAAGTTCACACCTTTGAGACAGGTGGAACATTGTTTGTGATTAAAAAGACCTGGGATGGTTTAAGTGCCTAAACACCACTGAGAAGGCACACTCACCTGAAAGTTAGCACTGGTTGGTCTCTACTACAGGCAAGCTTACAACAGCATCGCTTCCTGCAGCCATTAAGGGTGACAGGAGATAATTAGAAATGCTGGGAGAAGTAAATGGAATATCCCCCAAAAACCAAAAACCCGTATAAACTGGGGCCAAAAGTGAACTAGTTAATCTGGAGCTCAGTAATTATTCACTTGTATCTGAGAATCTACATTTTAAAGAAGCAAGAATATACTTCCACAAGAAAGAAAACAAAAGGAAAACAAACCTGGCTAAATGTTGGTTTGTTGTGCAACCGAGAACATCTGTCTCCATGGCGACAAGCTCCAATTTTGAAATAAAATGAACAGTTGACTCTGCAAATAAAAAAAAAAAGCAAAGTAGTTACATATTGGAATAGAAAACACTAACATGCAATTCCAACAAAACATATGCCCTAAATGCCTTTATCTTGATGCGGAGAAATAACATAGAAAAACAATAAATCAAAACAGCATAGGAAAGTATTACAGCAAGCCTGTTTATATTCATTCCTCTTTACCCCTACTTAACAGCAAGTCATCTAATCGATTTCACCCACTACTCAAACCCAAAGCGCATTCATGACACCACCGCAGACAGAAGCGATCACACCTGTTTTACCCTTCTGGTTTTCCATTCTTGTCTTTCTATCGGTTTCACTGGGTGATGGGATGGGAAATAATGTGAAAAACAGTCTGAAAAGTTACACTATGAGCTATATGGTTGTGTCTTAGTTCATGCAACCCTCTAATCTAGGCAATATACCTGCTTTAAAGCTGATACAGTTGCACCTACCTAATGTTTTATAAACCACCTGTTTAAAGTTATACTCTAAGGGTAACTCAGGCTGCTGCCAACACAATATTTGAAATAATTCAGGTAAGAGAAAAACCATGTTACAGAGAGACTACACATAAGCAAAATAAATTCTTTTATTTAAGCCATTTCCATGAATGTAGTTAATAATTTTAAAAGGAAGCATTTAATATTTTTTTTAAACCACAAGCTTTTCTGGAATTAGCTGTCATCTCAGGACACCTTCAAAACTATGCTGATTTAGGAATGCCAGTAAAACTCTCACATATTGTTGTAATTCACACGGAATGATGAAAGAAAACCATAAGGAGTTTAGTTACCTTGACTGGGAAAAGTGAATGCAAAATTCTGAAGGGCAAGAACACTATTATGGGCTATACATGGGTAAGTGAAACATAAGAATTCTCCTGGAAGAAAGATTATTATTCCCATGCTCATAGTTAACACCAATTCTTTCCACAATCCTGTGTAACCAACATCAACTCACAGCGGGGAGAAATATTAAAGTACTAAAGCATATCTGATCTCTAGCAAAACATTCTACTGTAAAACTGTAACATGCTTACTCTTCATTATGTTTTTGAGAATACATACTTAGCATTACAATATACTTACTGTCTTTCTGAACTCTATCCTGAAACAAAAAAAAAATAATCTAACTATAAAAGTTCCAATAGTGCCTCCGCCTTCAACACTTTCTGGAGAGTTCTGCTTGCTTTTTGAATAGAAAATAAAACCAGTACAGGAGTTTCATGCCTGCCGTGTGGGCATATACTAATACTGTTAAACGGTAATGCATGATATCAGAGAGTAGTTCTTAATGTATCTACGGTAGCAGAGCTCAAGAGAAGCTGCTTTTCTGACAGACGAGCGAATTGGAACCGGCATGTAGCACTACAAAGTAGAAGGAAAACAGAAGCCTCACGGCCAGGGGCTGACAAGAGTAATTTAGTCCAGTAGCACATCGATGCCCCCTTGCATTTTTACGAGTGGAAAAACACGTTGGTTTGGTCAGGCCGACGGTGACCAAATTTTCGTTAGGAGGGTTTTCTAAGTATGCTTCCAACAACCAGAGAAACTAGAGGCGTTCCCGACGCGTGGAAGGCTGCAGGCAGAAGCCTGAGGATCAGGATGCAGCAGTCGGGGAAATCCTCCGCACCCTGGGGAGGGGGGAGAAATAACCAGTCGCTGTCCTTGCAGCAGAGCGGAAGCTCTCGGGCTGCTGCGAGGCGCAGAGGCACGAACAAAAGGGGAAGAAGAGGCCCGTTCTGGCAGGAGGCGGTGGCGGCGGGAAGCTCGGCACGCAGCGGCCCCGACCGCTCCCGCCCGCCGCCAGAAAAGCGCAGCCGCCGCGGGAGGAGGGGGAAGGGGAGGGCGGGGGAGGGCAGAGGGAGGACGGGGGGGGGGGGGGGACGGACGGGAGGGGACGGGGACGGACGGCAACGCGCCACGAGGCGCGGGCACACCCGCATGGCGGCCGGGGGAGGAGGAGGAGGAGGAGGAAGGAGGGGAGGGAGGTCCCCGAGGAGAACGGACCCAGCCCGGCCCGGGAGGGGAGAGGGAAGCGCATGGGCGGGGCCGGCGGCGCGGGCACGCGCAGGCCCCACGCGGGGGGAGAGAGAGAGAGAGAGAGAGGGGGGCGGGCGGGCGCGCGCGCGCGCCCCCCCTCCTCCTCCCTCCCTCCCCGTCCCTGGCGGCGCGCGCACGCGCGCTCCAGCGGAGGGGGAGGGGAGGAGGGGGCCGCCGCCGCGGGCCTTGCGGGGGGGGGGGGGGGGGAGCGCGCCCGCCTCGCTTCCTCTTCCCTCGGCGGCCGCGCGCCGCCACGTTCCAGCGCGCGGGGGTGGCGGGGAAGGGGTGGGGGAGGGGAGGAACTCCCCGGCGCGCGCCCCGGTCCCGCGGGTGCCGCAGGCCCCTAAGGCGGGAGGGGAAGAAACGGGCCGCGTCCCCCACCGGGGGGGGGGGGGGGGGGAAAGGAGGAGGGGAGGGGGGGGGCTGACCGCCACGGTCGGAACAGGCCGCCCAGGCGGGCGCTGCGCCTCCCCGCACCCCGCGGAACCCGCCGCCGGCCTCCGGCCTCCCTCGAGGCGCCCCCCCCCCAGCCCCCCGGGGGCGCCGAAGCGGCGGGAGCGGCGCTGGAAGCGGGGATGGGCCACTCACTTGTCCTTCTCTGTTCCGAAGATGGAGGCCAGATACTCCGCCATCTCCCACCGCCCGCCCGCCCGCCGGACAGCCCGGCGCCGATCGCGCACGTCACAGCCGCCGCGCCGGAAACACTTCTACCGAGCGCTGCACGGGGGGGGGAGGGGGGAGCGCGGGGGAGCACGGCTCTTTGCGCATGCGCGCGGGGCCGCCAGCGCCTCATCGGGGGAGCGGGGTGGGCCTCTTCCCCTCCCCCGCCGGCGGGGCGCGCGCTGCCGCTGCGGCGCATGCGCAGGGGCTGAGGCCGGGTTGCCGCGTTGGGAGCGGAGCGAAGCGGGGGCGGCGGGAGCCCTTCGGGCTGGTGTCCGGCTGCTGCCGGGCCTAGAGCCCTGCTTTCGCTAGAGCAGAGGGGAAATGCGGTGCTGTTCGCCCCGGGAGTCCGGGAGAGGCGCGCCGGCTGCCCTCCGGGGACCGAGTGGCCTGTGGCGGAACGGGGAGTGCCCTGCGGGAACTGGAGGCCTCTGTTGTGCCCGCCGGAGACTGGCACGGATCTCGTCGGGAGCGTTGTATCCGTCGGAACGCTCGTTTTGCTCTCCCGGTGGTCCAGCCGGGGGAATTGCTGAATTGTGCTGGGCCCCTGTGTCCAGATGTGTGCCCAGATTTCCTAGTTAGGCACTCCTCCCGTTCCGCAGCGTGCTGTGGGCATCAGGGTGTTGTGCTCGTTCTGAATGTTGCCAGGGTAAGCTCAGAGCAAAAGACGCACAGCTTTGCCAATGGTTCAAAGAAATTGAGAGGCCTCTGATGGATACTGAAGCACATGGCCAAAGGGTGTGACAGCTCAAAAGGCGGCAGTCTGAAAAAAACATGACTGAAGGCAGACGTGGAAGAAGGGCTTGCTGGGGCACAGCATTAAGAGACATTTGTATGATTGTAGAGAAAATAAGGATCCTGCTCAGGAGCTAAAGGGTCTTCCCGCAATTAGTCATCGGTACAAAGGACTCTGACAAATCCAAATTAGACCTTTGTTACCGTGACTTCAAGTGCTGGAATAAAGTAATTGCTCAAGGGCAGGAAGGTGCAGGCTCTGAAGGCCTTTAAAAGCTGGATAAGCTGTAAAGAAAGCATGCATTTTAATTAAAAGCAGAGTGGAGGGTAGAACCAAATTCTTCCTGATCATTTTGGGAAGCTTCATTGTGGGCCAAAACCTGCAAATTTGAACCAAACGAATTGAAATTGAAAGTGGAATACTAACGCATACGGAAGATACTGATACTATACAGCCTGATAAGCATTTTCAACAAAAGTGGTGTTCCAGTCTAAAAATCATGGCAGGAAAGCAAACTTACTCATTTTCTTGATGCAGAAAACAAGACTGAGAACTCAGTGTATTACAAGTAAAATTCATCTCTTAGATATTTTGGAATTCCCTGAAACACTTAAAAATGTGCTTTATTTCACATAGTGTTCACAGCCCCAGTCGTAGTCCATAGGACTATTCGCAAGCACAAGTGCTTGCTGTGTTGTGCCATAACACAATAGAATTGAAACTTAACAGCAAGTCCAATTCTGAGGAAGTAAGTTAAATGTTTATTTTTCTGTCTGACTCCAACAAAAAAATTTTAAAATGCATCTGCTTTAAAAATAGAATGGCAATTGTAGTGACGTTTCGCTACTTCGACAATAGTTACACCCAATGAAGGAGTTTAGTTGCTTTCTGTGACATCCTCTGGAATTCCTCCATTGGTTTGAGCTGATTCAAAGATGCTGTGACCCATCACAGGACAAGGACAGTCCTCGTGGCACCGCTGTATGTCCTGCCATGTTCTTCCTGTACGTACTCTTTTGGGATGTAAAGTTCACTTGCTCTCCACTGCTCCTTACTGAGATGACAAAAGCTTTTCGCTAGAACTTCTGCCGCGTGCAGACAAACTTCCCTTCGCTCCTTCCTCCTGCACTCCCCGGCTTCCCTTCAAATTCAGGTGTGATCCAGGTGTTAGAAGCAGAAATTCCTGGCAAAGTCAGAAGATCTTGTTGCCAGAGAACAGGTACTGCTGCTTAGCTTTGCCTTGCAGTGTATATGCCCAATAAGGTTAGTGCGTTAGAGGATGCACTTTCTTTGCCTCCGTTACTCACTGTTGGTCTGCCTCCCACCTAGGCTTACAACTGCAGTTTAAACTCACTAAACCAGCAGAAGCCAAACCTGCAAATAAAAGAGTGATTTCCTGTTCATGTAGTGAACTGAACTGGCTCACTGAGCGGTTCAGTGAGTGCCAGAGCTAGCGAGAGGGAGGATCAGGACTGCAGGAGTGGGACAGCCCCTTTCAGTAGCAGCGTGCTGCTAGATCAGCTCAGTCACCTGGTGGGAACCTGCTGTGAGTCTTGACCTAGCCTGAGCCGTCAGGGGAACTACAACTGCAGTGGCCTGCAATGAGCTCTGACAAAGTAGAAGTTCCTGATGATTTTCATTCATAAACTGAAAGCAGCCTGTAATGTGTGTTCATGGAGTATGTACTTTACATAATAAGCAGAACAAACTTGCACTGGTTTTGCTTTAATGTTTTTGTTAAAGCCTTCAGCTAAAACATGTTGAAATATGTTTTTCCTGAGGAATTAATATCTGTTTTCACTACTTGAAATGCACTGGGTTCTCGCTCCTTATCTTGTAAAGACCCCATTCACTTTAGATTTCCCTTTGCTCTAGCTTGTGTGGTGTACTGCTGAGAGCAAGAAACATTTTCCAAAGCCTGTCTTTAACTTGGACACTCTGTAAGTCAGTTGTTGTGCTGAAGTCTGCTGACCCTGGGATCCATGTTTCACAGACACGTAACTTGACCTGAGGATGCTATTAGAAAACAAATCAAAACAGCTGCTCCTGTGTTGGAAATACGCCTTTGTCCCTGACAAGCAGAAGTGTTACAATGCCTCCAGCGAAAGAAGGTGCCTAAAATAACTCGTTAGGAGTACAAGCTGAAAGAGCAAATTGCACAGAGTTCTGCTTTGTAGCTTGTGGAATTGGTACGGTGCTGGTAATGGTTGGCTGGGTAGAGAGTGCTTGACTAATGTTTTCTCAGTTTTGTGAGACAGTAGTTCGAGGACCAGGACTACACCTTACGGGTCATAGAATTATTGAAAAATAAGCCTACTCATATTTTGCTCTTCATTTTCTCAGCAGTTCTCTGTATCAGGGGTGCCCCTTACACTGGGGGCAGCAGAGTCCACCCCCACCAGAACTTTATAACCCTCTGCCTCTTTCGGCATCCCCCTTTTCCTCCTGTGCTCAGCCTGGCCATGCACATGCTGACAAGAAGACCGTCAACATGACACACCAGAGCAGGAGGGTGCTGTGCCTGCACGGTACCCGTGGTGTGTCAGGGGGAGATATCTTTGTGCTTTGTACAGTAATAGCAGCTAGTCTTTTTGCATGTTTCTTCCTTCTGTAGGGTATCTAAGAATGAATCAAGAAATGAAACAAAACATCTTTTTGTGTGCGAGTTCATGCAATGTCAATGAGCTTGTAATTGATCCAGTGTCAAAGAGGTGTTAGCAGTCTTGTGACTGATCATCTGAGAAGTGGGATATCTTCCCTTGTGTCATTGTAGCCGAACCATTGTTGGAAGAAAGAGATGCTGCAGTGCATCTGCTTAACAGAAGGGCAGCGGTGTGGACAGAGCCAACAAACGCTGGAGGCAACATCGCATGGACGTGTCACAGCGAGGATAAAAGGTTCCTTCTCAGCTTCCTTCAGTGACTTCACCTTGCATACAGGGCCAAGCTTAGAAGAAAGAAGGGAACCTGGGACAGAAACTAAGGAGTGTAAGAAGAGAGGGAGAGGGAAGAAGACCCTTTGAAGTTAATGTTGACAGCACAGCTAGAAAGGTGGGAGGGAAGACAGGAGCCAGCAAAGTAAAAGAGACATGAAGGAAAGGGTGTCCAGAGAAAAGCAGGAATCAAAGGCAGAATTCCATATAACTACTCATTATTTCATATTTTATTTTTCCCAAATCTAAATGAGGACATTTGCAGGACTCAGGAGAGAGAAACACAGCTTGGATATGTTCCCAGGCTTTGCACATACTCTCCACTGCTACAGGGTTGTTCAGGTTAGTGACTTACTGCAGGTTACTCCCTCATCCCAACTTGCTTAAATCTATTGGGTTAAATGCTGCCACAAACTTTCCTCTGTTTTGGTCTTCCTTCTTAAGCCCAGTGTCATTGCTGGATACCACCTCATTGCTGGATACCAACTAACACATGGTGAGGAGAAAATGGTGCCACCCAGATTTGGTTTGGAGATAAAGAGGTGAGAATAAAAATAAGGTGGTAGGGAAGCAACCAGTTTTAAGAGAGGCAGGACAAGGAGGAAAGGGGAAGAAAAAATGCTTGTGGAACAAAAGGCAGCAATGCTTGGATATAGAAAAAAGAGATTAAAACAAACACAAACACATCCTGGGGGTCCATACATAAAGTACTTAATGCATTCACTGGAAAATAGCATTTTCTTGTTGCCGGTGCTCAGAACCCTGTGTTAATTAAAGAAGTACCTGGAGTTCCAGGCCAGTGCACAGGACTTGGTTTCTCAGGTTAAAAGGATTTTGCTAACAGTGCGTGCGTAGGGATAATTAGTAATCCACAGCCAGCAAACCCTTTGAACAATTTTACCAGCTCTCTGCTTGACACCTCTTGGAACAAGGCACAACCGTGAGCAAAGAGAACCAATTTAAGATGTAACATCAAAAAATTAATCAGAGAAGGCAACTTGTGTACATTAGAACAGAGCTGTAGCTAGTAATCTCATCTAATCTACTTCCATGCCTATACTTCGCAAATCACCATGGTTATATAAGCAGATCTTATCAAAGATCCTTAATTATAGCAACCCCAGTAAATGCTACACAGCACAGCAAAGGGTGAGGTCTCTGTAGCTATGTTCTCCATAAGAGTCTGAGGGAGGAGTATGTCTGGTGCAAACTGGCTGTGTCTTTGTTTCATCTGTTGGGGTGACATACATGGGCATAAAGGACTGTACCACAGAGCGCATGGGGATGGACCCTCTCTGAGGTCTCCACGTCGCTCACAGCTGAGCGCTGATCGCCATCACTGGTGCAAGGGCACTGCTTTGATGCTGTGGGTGAAGGTAAATTTAGCTAGTCAGGTATGAGGGGCAGTCAGTGGGGTAGGATGAACGGCAAGGAAGAGGAGAGGAAATGCTGAGTCAAAGAACAATATTAGAGAAGCAATGGCGCAGAGACTGCAGAGCACGGTTGAGAGGTTTGAATGTCTTATGTAAACTTTTCCTTGGAGAGTTTTTGAGATCCAACCCATGATTAGGAGCACTGCTGATTTGTTAACTATTGCTATTAGATAGTGCCTTGCAACTGAAAAACAGGAAAATTAATAAAGCTGCAGGACTTTTAAGTTCAACATGTTATTTGATGTTGTGTTTAGCACTTTGGTCCAGCAAGCTGCTGTGCAGTCGGGAGTCAAGACCCTCATTATGCTGGTTCCTTTATATAAAGGGCCCTCTCTCCCTGCCCAGAGGAGCTTACAAGCTAGACAGAAACGCCATCCTCCTCCCTTTACAGAGGAGGCATACAAATCAGGTGATTTTCCCAAAAGCAAGATGGACAGATGTTCGGAGTCAGGATAAGAATTTAGGAACAGCCTTGACGGTTCAGCCAGAGGGTTCACCTAGCCAAGGCTGACAAGAAAGGAGGTCTTACATCCAGCCCCTCCACCTCCAAATGGTGCTGCGAAGGCACATCTCCACACTCACGCTGCACTCGCTCCATCTCCTCACTCACACACAAAGCAGCAGGACATCTTAGCTGGCAGTGAGGGTGAAGCACCCCACCAAGGGGTGCAGACCTGGTCCTACGGGTGGGGGGACAGAAGGGGGAACATTATGCACACGATGGTAAGCACTGATGTGTTTGTGGCCTCCCCCCATTCATGCCAAGAGGGAGACCTCAGTGCACAAGTACGTTCAGTGCCCGAGACTGCAGCCTTGCTTCTGGCTCTTCCAGAACCACTTTTTGAGGCTCGATTTTTGGCACCCCATCGTTTACAATCACCTTATCTGGGTGCAGATCACTTGGTTTTTCTCTGTTTTCTTTCTCTGTAGCCCTCTAGCCCCCCTTGCTAGGCAGGGATTCAAGTTTTCTTCAGGATGTGTGCTAGCATGATCCTGAAGAGAAGTCAGTAGAGACATTAGCAATACAAACCTGGCAGGACTGTTCTAAGACCAGGAAGGTGGTTTTTCCAAAGTAAGCTTCAACCCTTGCCCTCTGGCTGTGCCGACCCGTGTGCTTTTCCCAGATGTGGGCAGCTCAGCAGCAGCACTGTGCTGTGGCCATGGCGGGATGGCATCCCTGTTGTTCCCCAGAAAAAGGAGGAAAACCTTTTTTTCATCCACTCTCAGTGCCTGCTCCTGTGAGTGTAATCCTGGCTCTCCTGTCTCAGGCCTCCTTTCCCAGCCTTGTGAAGTGCTGCCCCAGGGCTGTACCTGATTCACCTCTCTCCTGTCACATGTCCCAAGGGCCAAAAGGATTGACTTGAAAGTAATCAATGTCCATCTGACAAGCAAATCCAGCTGCTTCTTTGAGGGAAATTCCTCACTGTGCTGTCCTGGGCAGTTTGGATGGAGCATTTTGTGGGGAGAAGCTGATCTCTTTGGACCCTTCTGAGTACTCTTGGGAAACTTCTCCAGGTATTTCTTGCTTGCTGCCCCCAGGTAGAACTGAGAGGACAGCAAGACAGTGAAAGCAGAGTTCGGCGGAAACCTTGGCAAATTAGAAGGAGCCCCGCCAGTCACACTGCTGTTTTCTGTGGTGGGGAGCCCATCAGAACAGTTGTCTGATCTGGCCTTGGCCGGAGCGCTGGGGGCCCTCCGAGCTGCCTGACTGTTGGAAGCAGTCCCCCAAGGTGAGGCACTGGCTGTGCAGCAGGAGCTTGCTGATAAGGCTATGGGGACTGATTCATACATGTTCAGAGACTTTTTCCAGCTCAGTGCAGGTGACTGCACATGGAGGTGCCGGCAGCAGCGGTGAAACGTCTGCAGGTGCTCCTGCCAGCAGCTGTTGCAGCGTGGTGGTGGAGCACAGGCTGGTGCAGGCTTTTCCATGACTGCATGGTTATCAGGACGGATGGGTCAGTCTGCATTGGAAATACTGAGAAACCCCTCCCTGTCTGGAGGAGGACACGCTGCCTTCTGGCAGGAGGCAGAAGATTGCTAGTGTGTGTGTGTGCCTGGTGAAAGAAAAGGCATATCCCCGAGAGAGAGGAAGAGCAGGGTATGCATACATGAGCTGCCCTGTCTGCCCAGGTACACTCCCAGCCTCCAACTTTTTTGAGTTCAGTGGACCTCCTGAGCCTTTAGTAGTTCATCAGTTTGGTACCCCTTATTATAGCTCTCCTCCAAGGACTTGTCTAGTGCCCCTTGAGCCCACGCAAGTCCTTTGCATACGCTATCCTCCGGAAAGCAGCTTGCAGATCTGCTATCCCCATAGCATCATTTTGTTTGTTTTCAGCCTGGCTCCAGCTGGCTTCGTTTGGTTATGGTTTCCTGATACAGCAACCGCTTAGCTAACATTAGCTCAGCCACGGTGTAAGGGGCAAGTTTCCCTCCACCCCTCCCAGTGCTTATTTTGTTCCATCTCTCATACTTGCCTGACTGCATGGTAAGTGGATTGAACTTGCTCAAATGGCTGGGTTAATAAGCTGAATCATTTTATCTTCAATCAGAATTTATAGGGGGAAGTGAGGCTGCACTGCACAGATGGGAGCACAAGGCAGGAGGAGGGAGGGAAAGCAGGAAGGATAGGGTAGAAGGAGCAAGGCAAAGTGTAAGGCTTCTCCCTTTCTGTAGCAGCAAAGTTGTTCAGCTCAAGCCCATCATGGGGCTGTACCCTCACAGTGGAGCTTTTTTATCAGCGAATATTAGACCTAAAAATAGCAGGTATTTCCACCAGTGGACTAGAGCAGGAATATCGGAGCAAGCTGTTGGGGGCGGGGGGGCCCTCCTGCACATTCCCTTTACTGTCTGCAGTTGAACTCTGCTCACAGCTCCACGTTAATGAAAAAGGAGTGTGTTGGATTTATCCTGAAATACGTTTTACGGAAGATGTTTTGTTTAGGAAAAGAGCCCAGTCATAACAGCCTGCAGAAAGGCAAAGCACCATACACCTGCAACAAGCTTCTTGCTGCTTCCCTGCGTCAGCCAAACCTCCCACCAAATCCGGCGGGAGTTCTCCTGGGCCAGATGTGGGTAAGAAGCTCAGGTGAACAGGCTGTTCCCATTACCCTGCAGCACATGTACTCAATGGGTGCTCTAGAGCTTTTCCGCATCGCTGTGCCCTGTGCTTTAGTAAAGAAGCAGACTGACGTGCAGTGATGGACACATGCTGACAGCAGACGTGCTGTTCTCGGTTTGCTTTCCATGACCTCCCCACGAAATAATGCCCTGACTTCGAAGGGCCTGGGAATGACCCGGTGAAAGCCGCTGCTCTAAACGATGGATGCAGAAGCTCCCGTGAGCCTTCATTTGCTTTGCTGGGGCTCCCTCCGGTGGCCTTCAGCTAGAAGGGCTCACCCAAGGCAATGCTGCAAATCCTTGGCAGAAATTGAGCTGGACATAATCCAGGGCAGTGTTTCCTACGATGACCCTGCTGACGGCATGCGGTGCTCGGGATGGGCGTCGAGGGGCCGGCAGAGTACGTTGCGTGGCCCAGCGCAGGGTGCTGAGTGTCCCCTGTGCTCCAGAAGCAGGACGGTCACTTCAACTCGGTGGTGGGCCTTGGCTCCCCTCCTGCGAGCCCCAGCAGCCCGGCCAGGAGCCCTGTGCTGCTCCAGTATTCGTACATTAAGCGTGCAATTCGCTCCTTTGGAGTCTGCCTCTCCCTCTTCCGCAGCGTGGCCTCTCCCCGCTGCAATGCGGGTGCTGCTGCCCCGTCCTCCCCGGGGACCCTCTCTGAGAAGCAGGGAGCCCCCAGCAATGCACGGCAGCACACGGGGGAGCTTACAGTGCTGGCTGTCTGCTGGCGTGTGAAACAAGGCGCCGAGGGTTGTGCTGCCTGCATTCGCCTGGGTACATAGATGCTGTGTGATGCCGGGGGAGCCTGCTGTATCATTTGGGAGATGTGGAGATCTTGGGGTGACAGAAGATGCCCGTGAGGGGACTCAAATGTGGGATCTGCTTTGGGGGAGGGAGGGAAAGGGAAAGGCTGACTGACCCTGTACCAGCATGGGAGCACTGAGGAAAGTGTTACCAGACCAGCTCGAGTTGTGAGGTGACATCTCTGGGGAAACTCCTGGTGCAGGGAGAGGAGCAGGACGGTTGCAGGGAGGCCCTGAGAGGGAATGGGTATGTGACACCTCAGGAGCTCATGGGAGGAAAACAGGAGCCCCTTGCCTTGTGTGGTTCGCCTGGCCAAAAGAGGCTGTGGCATGTGAACTCTACTTTCCCAGCTCCCTGCAGAGTCCTGCGGCAGCAGGCAGCCCTTCCAGAGCCCAGTGGGCTGCAATGGAGCCTGCTTGCAGCCCCTCTCGCTTTCCCAGGGGGCCAGAGCTGGGCAAGGGAGGCTGCGGTTTTGCCACAGGGTTTTGCTCAGCTCCCAGGGGTTCGCCCTGCCCTACGAAGCTGCACTGTCTGGGTAGTCACACTTTGGTGTGCTCATCCTGCCACCACACAAATCGTTCCCCAACATGAGCAAGAGGCGGGGACCAGTCCTGTTCAGGCTGTGCAATGCGAATGCGCAGGTACATAATATGGACGGCAGACAAGACTGCACGCAGGGCTGTGTTTGTGGCCTTTGTCAGAGAGCCTTAGTTATGATAGGTAAAGAGGCAGAGGAGGAGATACACCCTGCAAAAGCAATTTGCAGTAGAAACCTGCCAGAAAGCATGTTCAGAGGGGCAGCGTGAGATGAAGCCCAAGCCCAAGCTATCATTTCTCCACTGCCACCATCGCCTACAGAGGCCAGGTAAGCTGCCACAGGTCTGATGACCCATGCTGAAATTGGGTTGTGCCCTCTGCATCACAGAAGTGCCTTGGAAAATTTTACCCAAAGCCAAGCTGCTTATTTTCAAAGCAAGAAGCTCTAATCCTGTGAAAATATTATTTTCCAATTATGACTTGCAGAATGGCTGATGCAGATCTAATCGATCTGTTTAGTCAGTCCTGTGAAAGCACAAGCATCAAAGCTGCTGGCTTTGACGCAGCTGAAGAGCTGTGTTGCCTCGTGTGAATTCTTCTCATTGTTGTTTTAGCCCTTAATTTCAGGGCAGTAACTGCAACAACAGACTTCTCTGCTACCACCTGACTAAGGAACTGATGAGGCTTAGGAAAAAAAAGGTCAGTATTGTTAATGCTAAGCTATATGCTCTTAAAGCATTTCCCTGGAGCTTAGCAAGAAATAAATGTTCACAACATCCAGCAGGACTGTTTTTTTCAGAGAAAGGGCCAAGATTGATAGTATTTACAGTGCTAGTTTTAGCACTGAAAAGTAGCTGTACCTGAAATAAACCTAGCTCAGTAAGGAACACTAGGAGTGTAAATCTGCAGGAAACCTACGCAGCACTGGATAGCTGTTGAAATGTCCTTTGGGTGTAGCACAACCAGGGTCCCAGAAAGGACCTACCTGCCTTGTCTAGATTAGCAAAAGGCAAAGGGAGTTTCCCAGGAATCCGGTTTTAGAGTTAGTTTTCAGAGCTGAGCAATACTGAATGCTGGAGTAATACTAGACAACTATTTTCCCACAAGGTGAAAATCTATTTAAAACAACCACAGCAAGAGCATTAGTTTCTGCTAACTTTGTTGGTATGAGGTAGTGAGAGAGCTGGAAGGTGACAGTGTCATGGAGAGGGAACCTGAGCTCTGCTAGGACAGGGCAGCTGAAGCCACAGCATAGCTCAGTAGCTCGGCAACTGGCATGAGGCTACTCAGGTATTTAGCTGATCCTAAATTAACGATGATTCCCTGCTCCTTCACTGATGCTGCTGAAAGGTTTTTTCCCATTGCATGTCCTGTCACCTGGAACAGCTTTTCTGTAGCCCCTGGCACTCATTAGGCTCAGATGCACGCTGCTGATTTTGGTTCTCTAGCCCATATTGCCTCTTGTTGTATTGAACGGCTAAAAGCCTCCCTGTGGAGCCGGCTGAGGAGCCTGGGCAGCTGCCAGCAGTGGGCTGGCAGCTGCAAAGGGACCTGGGGGTCCCTCGCCTCAGCTGCCCACGCCTCGCTCCCCCCCAGCTCCTAGTCTGCAGACACCCTCCAGCCTGATCTCAGAGAGATGGCAAAGATGGGCCAGGAGCACGCTGCAGCGGCCAGGAGGCTTTACACCCGTGGTGTTGCAGTCTCAATGAGCTGGCCTCACAGGTCCCAGTGATTTCCCAGGTCTCATCTACCGCAAAAAAAGCCTGAATTGTGTTTCTTTACTCTCCTTAACAGAACAAGAGTTACAATTACTGCTTATACTTGAAAATGCACTTAGATTGGAGGAAGCCGTCTACAAGGGGCTCCCAGGCTCCACCTGACTCCTTGGCTCTGCCTGGGACCCCTTGGTGGACCTGACACACCTCTAGGGAAGAGGTTATTACCCAGAGGTGGGAAGTGGCTGGCTGTAACTCCACCTGACATGAGATATTTGAAATTATTTGAAAATGGCTGAGTTTGCCCAAGCAGTGCATGCACTTGCTACAGTTTTTGAAAGAACAGTGTGAAAAAAGTTCTTTTGAAGCAAGTGGCATTTGTGGTGTATAATCAGGGTGTTCATCACCTTGAAGTGGATGTTGAGGGAGGCATCTCCATGAGATGAAGAGGGATTGCTGGTCTACCTTTGTAACAGTCATTAAAACGGACCACTTCCATCTTTGCAATGGCTGAACGTCAGCAGATACCCGTCCAAGTCCGTTTCTGTGCACTTTTCCACGCATGCTCTCTCTGCCCTTTGTCTCTCTCAACAAATCGGCAGCTACAATGAGCACCCTAAGGCAAGATACGTGGGACTTTAATCAGTATGCCAATGCCTACAAAAGAGCCTGCTTGTTTTTTGCCCCATATAGAACTGCTTTCCTAAGCAGTTGTCTTCACTGGAATGTCATGGGAATTTTGCTGTAGTGTGTTTCTAGACCAGAAGTGGTTTTAAAGTCACAGCTGCAAAAAATGTCCTGTTAGCAGTGCTTGGTTATTGAGCAGGTATATTGATGCAGGCTCATTAACAGCTGCTATTGACTTAAACATTCTACTAAATAGCTGGATTAGCAAGGTCAAATCTTACAGCTGTCATTCGTCACTCTGTTGTGGTAGACACTGTGTGTCTGGTCCTGAGCACTCCTACAGTCCAGCTAAGGGTTGGGGAAGAAGAAGAAATAGCTGCTCAGTTCATCTTTCCTGGTGATTCCCCATCCTCAGTCTATCGCTAACTGTGACCAGTTGAGCACAGAATGCTATCTCCAGCATGTATCACTGAGTGGGGGTGGAGCAGGCTTGCAAATATGGCTCTCTGATTAGGGGGATGATGGTGTGCCAGTCCCTCTTCCAGCACCAAGTCCCTGGGGCATTGCCCTAAAGTGCACTCCTTGCCTGCAGATAGTAGAAGTCCATGCAGCAGCAGAAGAGCTCCCGTCTCTGCCCCTTTCGTGCAAAGACATAGTGCTGGATGTAGCATGGGGTGTGTGTGCTGCTTCTGGGCTGGTGCAAAGGACTTGGTGCAAAGGTCGGGAGATGCCACTTGCGGGAGAACAGGAGCCTCCCTGGCCATGGATGCAGCAGCCATGCTTAGAGAGCTGAGGAGGGCTCAAGCTACACATTTCAGCTCTGGATTTTGTCCAATGCCTTTAGACTGAGGGTCACATAAAACTGGCTTTGCTCTGGAGTCAAGCCTCCCTTTGCAGTTGGAAGGGTTTAGCTTTGCCTGTTTGGGTCATGGAAATGCACTCAGCTTGAGAAGTAAGCATGCAGGGGCAAGTCAAACCCAGCGCTTACCTCCAAAGACTACTATGGTCTGGAAGATAGTGAGCTAAAGAGGTGTGAAACTAGGCAGCAGCACCTGTGAAACCTCAGCACTTTCCTTTGCACCTTCTTTTGTTTGGCTGATAACACTGCTTCCCTCCTCTTGCCTATCTATGCCAGGTATTAGAAGAATATGGCACATTGCCTGGGGGCTGCTTGGGAAAATCTAGCTGTCTGTGGCCCAGAATGAGCTGGAAGATGAACACTTTGAAAATCAGATGCTGGTTTAAGGGTAAAAATGAAAGCTAAACTCATTTGAAAATGAGCATTTATGTCAGTCCCTTATGTAGAGAATAATGTTGATAGAGCAAGCTGGTGGGATGGATGAGATTCCTGACTAACTCAGGTCGTCTTGTAGGCAGTTTGGCTGTTGGTGCTTTTAAGAGGTTCAAAAAAGTCTTTTACATGTGACTGGGAACAGTAACAAAGACCCTGCTCAACCCCTTCCAGAGCTGCATAAATTTTCAGACACTAGAGCATGTTTTGCCCAAGTGTTTTGTAAAGGAAAAGTCAACTCTGCAGTGTGGCAACCTATGGGAATAGATGCTAAATGGATGTAGAGCATATTGTGATCTCAACCAAAGACCACACATTGCTTCTGAAATGCTGTGAACACGCTTGAATAATTGCCTGCGCTACAGTTTATGGATATAAAAAGCACTTGCCAACTGCGGTAAACCATGGAGCGGCCATGTCAAAACCCTTGCAATAACATTCACTGAAGAAGGGCAGTTTTTTTCAGGGCAACGTCTCTTCTGCTTTGCATGAAGACATTTATTACATGGCGTTACAAGGGCTGCACTTTTACTTACATGGCCTGAAATTCTCAGGCTCTAGGAATCCCAAAGGGAGGGGAGCAGTTTTCAGGAGGGCTGTCCTCATTTTCTCAGAGATATATACCAATCTTTTTTCATGCTTTTATTGATTACAACAGGTATTCCATTTGCTGATTGTTTACTTCTTTAACCAAGCTGGATCCTTGCAGGTCAAGATAACCCAGCCCCCTGGATCAGGGCAGGGGATTGAAATGAAGGGGCACAGCCACAGCAGTGCACAGTGGCTGAAGGACTGGCCCATTCACAGTTGCAGCTTCTTGAAATTCTTGTCTTCAGAAAAAAAGAAAATCCCAAATTCCAGAAGAAGGTAGTGCAAGAGAGGAGGAACAGAATACACAGGGACTGGCGTGATGGCTGGTGTTAGCAGTGTGGGTTGGAAGAGCAGGGGGAAGGGTGCTATGTGCTGAAGGCTGAGCTGTGAGGCTCTTGGGAATACTTTTCCCATCAGGAAACATGTCTTTGCCCTCTGTGGATGCTTTCTTCACACCCCTCCTAGGGGGAGCACAGTGGGCAATAAGCAGGTCCAGTACTATAGCCAATGTGGTCGTGCCTAGTTCCCTTTTTTCCCTTTCCAGGGTAATTAGTACCAATGTCTGAATGTCTCCTTGGAGGTAAGACCTTCCCAGCTGGGAAGTACTGCCCATCCTAGAGAGGAGCAGAGCTGATGGAGCCCCCAGGACCACATTTTGTTACCACAGGGAAGACTTAGTGGCTGGCCTCTTTCTCTTAACCCACTTCCCCTCAGGTCATCCCTGCAGTGGGAGCCAGCTTCTAACATAGGCTGGAGCACTGAAAGAGGATGGCCACAACAGGGCCATAAAAGCAGTCAAATCTTCATGCCCTTTGGAGGATGATGGCCTGCTTTTTGCAGGGGGGTTGTGAAGAGCAAGCAGCTTTTTGGAAGCAACAACTTTTTTAGGTACTCTGGAACAGAACTGTAAAGCAACACAGGCCCAGAGGAAGACTGAACAGCATTGACAGAGCAGCACAGAAATACAAAGAGGTATCCTGGTGAATAAAATTGGGGAGTCAGAGGGGAGAGCTGGACAAGACTTCGGAGTGAGAAAGGAAGGTGGGATGCACTCAGTGGCAAAACAGTGCAAGGTACTAGAAGAGTCACTTCTCAGGTAGCTCAGTGAGGCTGTAGAGCATTCCTCTTGTCATGCAGTAGGTGGAGAAAGAACACCAAGTGTTGGGCAACATTACTTAGTACAAATTTTTATTTGCTCATCTGCCCAAATGCTATCAGAAGCCTCCAGAACTGCTCTCCTACATCCACAGCTGCTCATAAAGTGCATTATTTAAACCTTTATAACTGAGAGCATCCTCACTGGGTCACTGAAAAGCTCCTCTGTGATCTACAGGTCATTGTGTCACCCTTGTAAGTGAGAAATGTTACGCAAGTACTTTTGTGTTCGCGTGCTGTGAGTTTAGATTTGGGGGCCTGCATTCAAAAATGATTGCTCTAAATTTCCCTCCTATTATTGCACCCACAGCTGCAACTCCCCTCCTCTGCACTGCTCTTCCCAGCTGTAACATACAAAATTCCTTTATTTCTTTTACTCAACAGCTGCAGTGGGGATTTTTCTGTTTGCTTGTTTTCCCTCACTGTGTTTGGTCCCCTGGCTATGACCTTTTGACAAAATGCGTAAAGCAACTGGGGAGAAAAAACAGGAAAGGGAAAAGAAGGGTTGTTTTAGACTGGAGATGCTGTGATGATCTTTATCATTTAACCTTAATTATGCACAGAAGAGCCATGGTCCTTGGTGTTGCATCAACTCTCTGAAGTCTTATCCCATCTGCAGTGCCTGAGCGTAACACTTTCCTGTGCATTAAAGTCTGGGAAATGTGATGCTCATCGGCTTGATTATCCCTTAGTTTGCGGTCTTCCCCCCAGCAGTGTGCTCCAGTCCCCGGCCTGTGTGCTCTATTTACCTTGCAAGATCATAAGAGACATCCAGGGGATCGCTGGCTCATACTGACTCCTTCCCCTCCTCCTGTGATGCAAAGCAGCCGTAAACCTGCGGCGCGTAACAGCTGAGAAGAACTGCTGAGAGCAGGCCTTGGCGTTGTTAGTGCACGCACACAGTGACGCACGCAGAGCCGGTCTCAGCATTTTGTTCACCAGCCGATCGCGCTAATCTTTTTGCCGCTAACCTCCACCACCCTCATACTAATGCTCATCCTCACATGAGTGCACATAAACCCAGCAAGAGGATTTGGGAGCAGCTTAGACAAACGGTTCATTAGGGTCTTTCTCTGCCACGTGATGTTTTTTTCTAAGGTTCCCATCAGCAAGCTACTGTAAAAATAAATTCTCCAAGTCACCAGACAGCTGCCACCGTAACAGACTCGTCTGGCATCCGGGCATAAGGGATGGGGATCGTTATCCCATCAAGAGTTAGCTTTTTTGCTCTCGCTTAGGCTGCTGGATGAACAGAGTGAATCCCTTTGAGCCAGATGAAAGCTGTGATTATTTTGTGTTTCTCCTCAGCACAGGGAGATTTGCAGATCCTACGGCACTGCACAGATACTTCTGAACCTGGTGGAGGTTCAGAGAGGTTCAGCCCCGTGGTTGCTTGTTAAAGGACGTGCTCCCTGCAGTAGTGTCTGGATGCTGTTTGCATTGTGCAACCGTGGTAAGTTATCTAGGTTAACTTTAAATAACCTAATTATACACGCAGCCTGTGAACACACAGTACCTGATGGAGAATCGTGTTGGTTTCAGCCTCTGTAGTACCGACAGGTCTCTCAATGCCTCTCACTCTCTAACCTGAATCAATAATAAGACTTGCCTGCCCAAACCCCCTTACATCAGTGTCCCTTTTAGATCTGATACTGCCTTCTTGCCCTGTCCACCTCCTGTCTTCTCTGTAAGCCCATCTCCACGGTCCCTTTAGCACCGACAAACAGCTCAATTCCCACCCAGTGCCAGGTTACACCTGAGTACTAAAAAACCTACTGCAGCATCACCTGTGACTAGGCAATTTTTGGAGCTTTACTGGGTGGTTTAACAATTCATGCAATGACATCTACCTTCAGTGTCTAGTGTTTTCCCTCCAAGCCCTGCTCAGACACTGAGAGGCAGACTTAAATCAGGACTGTGTGGCTCACTGAAGGATTACCAAGTGTCTGCAGGTTTGCAGAACGCCCTTTACAGAGCTGCTCGTCCCGGACAGACCACCCTCCTTCCATGATATCATCTCTTCTCTTCCAGTTTTCTTCCAGTGCTCCTACAGACCTCCTCCTCCTGCCTCTCCTACCCCACTACATCAGCACCGCTCGTTCAATTTCCCTCTCTCTCTGCAGATAAAGCCACTTTTCTTTCTGGCTAACCCCTCGTGCAATCCCTTTTCTCCCTCTCCAGACACCGCCCCTAGTCTCGTCTGCTTCCCAAATTTTTCACATTGCCTATTTGCTGAGTAAATATCTGTGGTAGAACATTCCCTGTGATACCCCTGCTCCTCCCTGTATGCCCCATCTTCCCAGTGCAGAGGCTGGATATCTATCCTTTGAAGAAAAAAAATCTATAGGATCGCTCTGCTACAGGCTCTGTAGGATGATCCGCTCAATGCAAGAATGCTCATGTTGACCATGCAGAAGTAACTCGCATCTAAACTGTCAAGAGCACTGCAAGAAAAAAAAATTATAAAATCAAAGAACCATATAGCAAATTTTGATTTTCTTTTTTTTTTTTCTTAGAAGACGTCTCAATCTGAAGATATATCTTTTTTATGTATTTAGTTATTTAATTATTTGGTAGAGGTTCATACCAAAAACCAATGGACATAATTTCTCCTTTCCTCTGAAAAATAGTCAAGTTTTTAGTTCCTAAAACTGTTATATGACTTAGCATAATTATTTGCTTTCAATGAGTAAACAACATTTCACAAAACAACCCTACACTCTCAAATTCTCTGGTCTGAAAAAAAGTGGGTGTAATTTCTAGAGCAAAGGGAATATTTTATACTGCAGGAAGAGGGGCCATGGAAGGCTCATGGAGATGAGATCTGGCTGCAAGGCAGAGGAACTCTCAGCAGCAAGCTCTGTGGAGCTGCAAGAGAGGCGGTTTTATTAACAGAAAAGACTAGGCGAGTGAAAAGGGCTCAAATTGTACCTCTGCCTTTCCGGGTCAGAAGTCATTTTACTTGTTGTTCCCAGTCACCATGATGATACTTACCTCCTCGGGAAAGTGCTCTGAGATCTACAGATGGGGAGAAGCATCATTGCTTAGCAGCTGTAAATTTCCAAACCTGCTCCTGTTCCAGTTCTCCTGCTCTCTGGGCGTGCTAGATGCTCTCTTCGCATCTCCCACTCTCTGGGCGCGCTGCTGCAGACTGGGAAGAAAAGAGCATCTCTCATTCCCTATGCAAATCCATTGATGAAAACATAAAATGCATTGTGCTGCTAAAACTTGCTGAGCTTGTTTGAATAAATGCCAAGGATTAACAGCACGTAAATTCGCCATTGATTTGACAACAATGATGTTATGTGCCCTAAACACTGATGGGATTTGTTCAGTATTTAGGATGTGGGCTCTGAGGTGGAAAAAAGGGATTGCTAGTAATTTTTTAAGCCTCTTTGGCTGCGCCAAGGCAGACTGTTGGTATTATATAAATTCTTTAGATAAAATAAATATCAGTCTTTGTATGAGGAGAGTGGATATTTAACTTTTCCAGTATACAGCTGAATAGTAGATCTGACTGTGGATCGCTATGAGCCAGGAAATAAAAATCGCCCCATCCCTCTAAAATAGGGAGGAAGCAGATGTTGGAGTGGAAAAAGAATCCTGAAGGCCAGCAATAAAACAGAGGATTGTGCCTTAAAAACAGTGAGACAAAGATTTCTTTTTAGGTAGAAAACTAGAAATGTCACTTCCACAACTTGTTGGTTGTAGACCTGAGTTGTCCCTCAGTTATTGTGCTCTCCCTGGTGGCGGTGTTCAGCAACTTTGCAACCATGGTCCCTGTGGGACAAAAACTATTGTGCTTAGGAGTGGAGACCACCTGGGACAAAACTTGTGGTACAGGGCTTGGCCATTCATCAAGCAAGAGTTGCAGAGTCAAGGGAAGGAAGAAGTATGATGATTTGTACCAGGACAGGCTTAGCCCCTTACTCTTTAAGCCAAGCTGCTGGAGTGCAGGGCATTGCTCACCTGGTCCCAGTTGGGCAGCTGATGGCTGTTTGGGAAGCATGGGAATTTGCAGAGTTCTCTAGGGACACACTGATCTCTCTTTAAAAGAAAAACAAGCCAAGTTTGGGGGGGTTTGTATTTATTTATTTAAATACACTTGCAGAAAGTTAGGCTCCTAGATCTGTATTTAAACTTCTTAATACGTGGCCTGATTTTCAAAGGTGCTTAGCATGACGCAACCCTCCTACTAACTGGCTTCTTTCTTGCTATGAACTATCCTCAGAGGGGTTTTCAAGTGTTCTCTTTGCTTTTAACAAGAAACACTTATTCATCTAATAAAAAAGAATATAACACCTGCCTTCTCCCATGTCAGCCCTCCCATGGCATTAGCCCTGCAGCCCCAACCACAGTTAAGCATGGTGTGCAAATTGCACTGATAACATGGCCTCACCTCCTCCCATCCATTTTAAACTTTAGTGAGATATCAACAGCATTCAAAACTCAACAAAATTGCTACTTTAGTGCTTTCCATGGTACTTGGTGGGGGTTGAGTGCAGAGGAAAAGGAGCCTAGCTGCTGTTATAATCAGTTGCTCCTTCTTCCATCAGCATCCCAGGTCAGACATGGTAGAAAGGTTTGGAGCTCCTGATCATGGCACTGCCCTGGGTAGCATGCATATGTTTGAGGAACAGGAAATAGGTCTTCTAAAGAAAGGACTCTTCCCTTAGAAAGAAATGCGGTGTGTTCATTTCCAGGGAGAGCTTTTAGTAAGCGCTTAGCAGCTCATGAACCAAAACTGATGATGCTGGCTCCTTAGTGAGCCTCCACTTTTAGCTTGACTGCTTGCATACTGACTTCTATTGACTTCTTGCAACATTTCCAAAGCTAGGTCTATGTAAGATTAAGAAAAGCATGGTCGTTTTTTCCCACTCACCAGCTCCTTCACACACATTATGTAGTATTTTCCACCACATCGAGACTGGTAGGAAGAAAACTTACAATCAACTTGCAAGCTGCCCTAGCCCTGTGTGGCTGTCATGAACTCCTTTTTGTACCTCATAGAAATATTCCTCCAAAGGGAAAACTTAGTTTGATTAGCATGCTGCAACAATTTTATCATTAAATATTGGCAGAGATTATTCACTCCCTTATATTGTCACTAAACAGCTTACGTCTAAATGCAGAGGACCATCTAAATGAGTACAGTCATACCTTTTTTGGGTTGACAGGTCTATTCAAAAGAAAAAGCACTGGAACGCATTCCTGCTTTCTGTAAGAACTATCTGTGGAGTTGCACCCTCTGCAGGTTAAGAGAGACCACTTGACAGAGGACATGCAGATCAGAGCAGAGGGGTTGCCTTCCTTGGCTCTCCTGGGGCTGCAACACACGGTTGGAAACAGTAATGCCTGTTATATTAGCACTACAGAACCACATACAAACCCTCCACAGTTACACCTGACCAGTCACTGCTCCACATAAATACTTGCTTTTCTCTTCACATTGGGCTTGTACAGAGCTTGGCTTGGGGGTTGGAAACAGTGCCCGACTCACCTAGAAGTTGGCAGGTGAGAGTCAGTCATGCGGACAAACTAAGAGCAGCTAAAAACAAGCAAGGGCTGTGCTTGATCACTGATGCCTGCTTTACTCAGAAACGTGGTCTAGGATTTCTGCAGTTTGTCCTGGGCAACATCTTTTACTAAATGTCTCGTGTGCTGGCAATTATGTGTGATAGTTTAGGAAGGGATTCTTTCAAAGGTAAGCTAGACATTTTGAGTTGGGCTCACATTCTAAATTTGCAGCGAGTCTTTGGGAAAATCTGCCTTTGATGCATTGCTTTTGGGTGCACTCATGAGCACATGCACTAGTTTTTCTTCTTTTTATAGGAACAAATGTTGTGCATTCTGTGAGAAGTCTGGTCCCCTGAACTGGTGCAAAATGATTGCTTTCTCCTCTCATACCAAATTCCCACTGGATGGGATTCATCTCACCAGCTCTGCTTGTCCAGAAGGAGGTTAAAATTAGAAGTGCCTCCCCTAAGGCAGCTGTCCAGGCTCCCTCCTTATCAGTCGAGATGGAGGCACTGCTGAAAGGTGTCTCATTTCACCTTTCCTTCCCGCCTACATTATAATGTGAGCCTTCTGGAAGCATCTGTTTCTCTGCACTGACTGGACAGGGAGCCTGGACAACTCATTTGGACTGGACACCTAAGTTTTAGACCGTTGGAAGTTAGACGTGATGAGCCTCAGGAGATTGCTTGCTGCCCAGAGGTGTGCAGGCAGTATGAAGTTTGTATCAGGAAAAACTTCTGTAAATGAAATTTACATTTCAGTGAAATATTTTGCCCATAAAAGACAAAAATGCTTGTCAAAGACAAAATGGATACGATTAATTGTAGGGAGAGCCATGTAAATGTGGGTCCAGAAGAAACTAATGACATGAAACCATAAAGTTGGCTGCCACTTTTCAAGTATTTGAATGTGTGGTAAAATACATAATTTTAGATGAAATTTAGGTGAAGACATATTTGTCATTTTTCTCTCAACAGCCTATTCCCATCATCCCGCTGAACATATGGGGTGCTCCGATCACATGTTGAACACACACATGCTCCAATCGTGGAGCAAGCTTCAAGCCGTGGGTAGATGATAGATTTTGTTGGGCTTCCCTGTGAGATAAGTGGTGGTGTGTAGGCAAGCGGCTGCTTTCCTGGTGCTTAACTAAGAGCACCGATGTGCTGCTGGTCGGTGTTGCTGAGAGAAGTACAGCCCACCTGGGCTCCCTTCTTCCTCCCTGCCCCAATAATCCGCCCCCATTCCTGCATGGGGAACATGCTGGAGGTCAGAGCTCAAGGGTTTGGCAGTTTCTTAAGGACTGAAAGATGCCCAGAGAGGAGCCTGCCATTGTGTGCGTTGCTCCCTGTGCTCCTGCTATAATCCCTGGTTTGGGAAACACAAAGGGGATGTTCCCAACACACTGCAGGGATTGCATCCACCCCTCATGCATGGCTGGGACCCAAACGGTATGTCAGACTCGAAAATCTGTCTCACTTTCTGTGTCAGGGCACAGTTCCCACCTGCTCCTCTACCAGCCAAATAAATAATTTGCTTTGTGCGCTCCAGTGAGTGGCTTGGGGTTTGAACCTGTTCCTGTATCTGTCCTTTCATTCTGCATATATCAGGTCACTGCTGCCATTTGGTTAAATACAGGTTAGCAGCTCTCTGGTACTGAGTGGCTGAGGAGAGATTTTCTTTTCTCCTGGGACAAAGACCTAAATCTCACAGAGCTCTTGAAGAAAAATCTTGGTAGCGCTTTGTGACTCGTTTGCTTTCCCTTCATTTTCTCAAGCAAAATGACAGATTTGGGACAATGGAACTGAATGGGGGATTAGGTCTGTGTATTGCGGTTTTTTCCCTCCATGTCTTGAAGAGGGTTTGAGCTCATTTTGGCACCTGATTTAAAAAAAGCCTTCATACCCAAGAGCCATGGCCAGACCACAGGGCCTTTTCTTGCTGGAGCTAGGTGAGGTTGAACTTAAACTCTTGTCTGTCTTCTTAGCAGTCTCTACTGCCTTTTAGGGTGTTTTTCTGCTCCACTTTTTGCTTTCCATGAAGGAAAGCCTCTGTAACGGGATATTCTGGCTCCTACTTTTCCTCAACTTGCCTCCATGCACTGTGTGGGGAGGGGTCACGTGTGGGACTCAAGGCCAAGGACTTTCCAAGGCCACGTGGCACCTAGATGGCAGGCGATGCACAGCTGAATGTCACTTTGCCTCCATGCTTTTCTGAATTTAACTCTTCTGGCCTGGAATGATCCCATTTCTCCCAAAGCACTGATGCCAGGATCTCAACCACCCTCAGTTTCTTTAGTCCCTGGCACCATGAGAGGATGATTCAACCCCTCATCTCTGAAGTGCCCTCTCCTCTCTCCCTCGCTCTCCGCTCACTGCAAAACATGCCAAGATGCACAAGACTCCTGACGTAGGTGCTTCTGCTGTCCAGAAGGCCTCTAGGATGCAATCACTACACCGCTGGCTCCAGTGGAAATGGGATTTTGGCTGTCGCCACAGCCTCGTGTCGAGCCTTGCTGTGGAGCTGGGCAGACTGGCCACCATTACGCCGGCTAGCCACCTCAGCTCTCTGGCAGAGCTTGCTGCTCCCGCGGTGGGCTGTCTGTGTGCCCCTTCCCCAATCTGTCCAGGATGGTGGATGACCCCTTAAAGGTGGCTTTAAGTGAAACAGAAATGCAAACCAGCCGTAACCAGACACACATGTTAAGCAAGATCTGTGTCGTGACACCAGGAGATGAATCTCCCACAACACTCTCAAGAGCAGCTTTGGGACTGCTGTTATGGTGGGTGACCAAATGTATTTTTCCTTCTTTCTTTTGGCAAAGTATTTGTTTGTTAAAAGTTTCTGTTAAGTCAAACCTGTGTTCATGCTCTGCATCATGCATTAGTCCTGCTTCCCTGCCAGCCCCGCCAGGATCCCCATGCCAGGGGTGTCAGGCCCCTCTCAAGTGGCAGAGACACTTTATAGCATGTCACAAAAAAAAGTTTCCTTTTCTTCAACCTGAATCAACCCCTTTTTCCTCGCTTGGAAGAAAGTTGTCTCATTTATTTGGAAGAGACTTTGTGTCTCTGTTTCAAGGAGGGGCAAAAACGGAAGCAAACTAATGAAAAGCCAAGGGCAGGTTACAAAGACCTACAGAGCAGACCTCCTTCAGAAGCGTCCTTGAGACACCCACCAGGGTGTCCTGTTTAGCCCGCTTGATCCCGTAGAAGACCTGCCAGTACCCTTGGGCACCCCGTGTCTCACAGCCTGCTGCCTGGCATCATCCCTCCGGGAGATCTGGCACCGATTCCAACCAGACTGTCATTTCCAGGTCAGTCTCCACATTTCTGCTGACCATGTTGACTCCATCATGAGATCATGTCTTTCCAGAGAAATCCCGCTAATGCCTTCATTCTGCGAGACCGGTATATATAGGGGGAGCTTCCCTGGGGCTGCAGTGTGCAGTCCAGCCAAGGCATCGCTGTCTTCCCAGCAGCTGCACTGCCCCCTCCGCTCTCCCCTTGCAGCCACAGGTCGCAGCAGCAGCAAGCATGGACATTACCATCCAGCACCCCTGGTTCAAGCGTGCTCTGGGACCCCTCATTCCAAGCCGTTTGTTCGACCAGTTTTTCGGAGAGGGTCTCCTCGAGTATGACCTCCTGCCTTTGTTCTCTTCCACTATCAGCCCCTACTACAGGCAGTCCCTCTTCCGCAGCGTGCTGGAGTCGGGCATTTCAGAGGTAAGGGCCCTTCGGCTTCCTCTCCTTTTCCTTCCTCTCCCTCCTTACGCCTCTGCCTGCTCCACCCCACCCGCGGCACACCGGTGGCTGCAGCCCCATGTTGGGGTGTGAGGGGGGCGAGGAGGACCTCCGGCCCACCGCCAAGCACAGCCCGCTTGCCCCTTCTCGGGCACGGAGGGAAACCCTCGCTGGGGAGAAGGCTTCCCTTTGAGAAACGGAAACTATTCTGGCTCCTGACGGTTGTTTCCAACACGTAAAAGGCTGCCTTTGCTGCCCTCGCGCCCGCCAGCCATATGGTGAGGGAAGAGCTAGGCTGCTCCCGGAGTAAGCGCCCACGAGGGCAGCTCGGCATGGGAGAGGACGCCGGTGAGTGGGAGCTTCCTCCGGCCCCCTCCTCCACCTCAGGAGCTCAGTGGTTGTTGCAAGCCCACGCTGGAAGACCCAGGAGCAATTCCGTGTAGGAGGAGTGTGTAGCCATGGGGGCTGTGCTCCGAAGCTCAGGGACTGGTGCTTTCTCTAGCCCTCTCATACTGGTTTCCTCCCAGAGCTAAGACCACAAAGAAACCATAAATCACTGAAAGGACGAAATGGGTGCTATCAGAGAATATTGCACTGGTTTCTGTCCTCTCTCGCTGCTGAGTACAAATGCCTGGTGCATCTGGCAGATCGCCGAGTGCAAAGGGGTCCCCAGCAGAAGAACAGCGGTGAGAAGTGACGCCTCTGCCCCAGAGCAGTAGCAATGGTGCAGATGCCTACCGTGGCCTCCCAGTGTCACCGGGTCCCTGTGATGGGAAGAAGACCCCCACTGAGGCCCATAGTCACAGAAAGAGAAACCGTGCCGCCACCAGACCACCCCTTCTCTGCCTTTTAATCTGTCACGATGCTGGTGCTACCTCTGTGCTTAGAGCTAGGGTCTTACTGTCTAACAATGTTCGTTGCAGGTGAGGTCTGACCGGGACAAGTTTACAATCATGCTGGATGTAAAACACTTCTCTCCTGAAGACCTGAGTGTGAAGATTATCGATGACTTTGTGGAAATCCATGGCAAGCACAGTGAAAGACAGGTAAGTGGAAGTGATGGTGATGGCGGAGAAGCTAGGGAGTAAAGGTCCATTTTCTTTCTTTCCAATGGTCCTCAGCTGAAGGAGAAAAAAAAAGAATATATCAGAAGAAGGAGTTATTTATTGATTGTCATTATTGGCATGGCCTATTCCCATAGAGCCCCAACCAGATATCTGACAATAATGAGCTGATCCACTCCTCTTTTGTTTATTTTCAATCATCACCTTCCATAACCGTCAGATGACGATGTCCATTGTTCACTAATAACATTGGACCAGACAAAGAACATCATCTGGCGCTGCCAAAGCATGGCTGAGTTTTCATAAGCCAGAATCATTAGTGAAAACAGAGTTTTCATATGCTGATCTAGGAGAGAAAAGCAAGAGCAAACAAAACAAAAGAAAAACAACCAAATGCCTGAGGCTTGGAAACTTTTAACACGTATGTCATGGAAATATCCGTGGGGGTCTAAAAGTGAATTATACCAGCAGGGGTTTAATTCTTCTCATACATTTTTTTGGCCAGACAAAGCTCTAGCCTGGAAACAGTATGTATTTTTTAATATAGTTATTTTTTCCAGAGGAAAAGAGCAGCCATTTTCACGGCTGACTTAAAAAAAAAATTTGCATTTCTCATTCTTTTGGCCAAAAATAAGGGGGCCAGGGTTGTGTACTTTGGCTGACACAGCGTTGCTGCCTAGTAAGGAAATACATGGCCGCACACGCGCGCCTTGTTTTTACCTTCACAGAACCCCAGACTTTCTCTCCAACCATCCTTTGAAATTGGAGACTATGGCAGGGCCCCTGTCCAGATCAGATCCCAACCTGCAATATGGCCAAAATCACACCCTGCTGCTCTGTTCAGCTCTTGCAGCTTCAGGGACATCATGGGGGGACACCTGCCCCTACAAACCCGTGAAATAGAGTAAAGAGCGGAGATCGCCCGGCGATACCAGCAGTACAGCGTCACGATAAGCCAGGCCAAATGTGGACCCCCCTCCTATGGAGCCACGGGGTCGGGCGGAGGGAGGCACGGCGTGGTACTGGGGGGTTTCTGACGGGCCTTGCCCCCTTTCCCCACTGCCTCTCAGGACGACCACGGCTATATCTCCCGCGAATTTCACCGCCGGTACCGCCTGCCCGCCAACGTGGACCAGGCTGCCATCACCTGCTCCCTGTCCAACGACGGCATGCTGACCTTCTCGGGCCCCAAGGTCCCCTCCAACATGGACGCCAGCCACAGCGAGAGGCCCATCCCCGTGTCCCGGGAGGAGAAGCCCACCTCCGCGCCTTCCTCCTAAACCCGCCTGCCGCTGCGGTATGCAGGCTGCCACCGTCTGCAGGTCTCATTCCCAGAGCCATTGCATAGATATCAGTGAATATCTAGAGGGGTTTCTTTCGTTGGTTCCCCCCCCCTCCCCTGTGTTTCTTTTTTTCCCTCCCCCTTTCTCTTGGATGGGACGAGGGGCTGGGTGAGCGGCTGGTGGACTTTGAAGCTTAAACCTGCGAGCTGTGCTGTGGGGATGGCATGGATGGCGTGTGCTGCCACGCTGTTGTACTTGCTGAAAGGGTCTTCGTCCAGTGCTGTAGTCCATAACCACCATCAGGTAGGAGGGAGTGCAGAAGTAACACTGGCTCCTGGTGCACCAAGTCTTGAGGTGAGGCTTGGAGCAGGTGAAAAGCCCTGCAGACTTGCTCTACCCCACGCAGAGTTAAACTGGTTACTCTTAAAAAAAGCAACAGAGCCAAGCCCCACACCTGAGATCCTGCGTACATGTGATGAATGTGCCAGGAGTTCCTTGCAACCACAGGAGAAATCATAACATCCTACCTTCGGGGGTTGCAACGTGTATTTTTATTCAGCAAAGTGTTTAAGTGTATCTGTTCATACCACTACCTTGTCGTTTCCCTTAGGGGCAACTGACACGAGGACAAGCACGTCTTTCCACTGTCTTAGTAGGCCCTCGGGGGAGAGAGGGGGGCTCACCGCTGTGCAGAGGCTTCACATCCCCAGCCAGCTCTCCCCAGCCTGTGCGTAACACACCGTCTCCCTTGCTCTCACTGTTAATTCTAGGGTAGCTCCACCTCTTCCACTGGTATCTGGCACTCAACCTGAGAACGCGGTCAGTGGCGGTCAATAAAGAGATATAGGAAACACGCAATTGGCTTTGGGGTTTCGTTTGTTCCTTTCTAAGGCTTTTGAAATTGAAAGGCTAGTGCGGTGCCTAACACTGCTTTGAGGACGCGCTTTCCACCGCTGGAAGTACATTTTGTGATGATGACTTGCCCTTTCTTTCGTGCTCCTGTTATCCTTCATGCAAGCAAAACAAAAGGATCAAGAAAAGAACAAAATTCAACAGCCCAACAGCCATGCCATTTCTTAAGTTCATTGCATCAGTAAAGACGGCAATGCAGACCTTGTTTCCGTGATACGACGTGAAGAATTTCATCTGAAATGAATGATTAAAGCTGTTTGGTGGCAGGGTGGGTAGGGCGTAGGTGCTGTCTCTCCCTGCAATTGCCACGCATGAAATCCATAGCTCCCAAGCCTGCGTAGATGAGAGCGCTCAAGCCTGAAGGTTTCAGCACTCATGCTTGACTCAAATAGCTTTCCAAGCAGACAGAGATCTGGGCTGTTTAGCAAAAGCATAGCATCACTGATAACCCCGCAACCCCCACAATTAACCCCATAGGTAAGATCAGCTTGGACAGTGAGTGCTTTTTCTCGTAGTAGAGGTCTTCACATCCAAGACCTCCAACGTGAGGTGGAGTTTCTGAGGTCCACCTCGGCTCCTAAGTAGAGAAGGTCACTGCTTCCCCGGGAGCAGACGCAAGTTTGTCTCGATCAACATGTCTCTGGGTGCTCCCGGATCACGCCTACAAAACAAGGCAGGGTGACAGCATTCTTCCCAGGAAAGAGCGCAGGTCCATACCCTCACTGGGAGGTGAGGACAGCTGGAGAAAGTGTTGCTCTGCCAAAAAGATGAGCCCGCCAACCTCCTCCCCTTTGCTGCTGATTAACTGTGAAAAAGAGAGAAAATATAAGCTGGGGTTTTTTTTTCCTCATGGCATGGGTTTAAATATTAATATGAGCCATAAATACAGAAGCTCTGGGCCTATTTAAAATTAAAAAGTACGTTCTTCTGCCACATCTAGGCCAAAACCCGGGGACGGCTGGGAGTCAGGAGCAAGGACATTGCCCCTTATCCGGAGAAAGTGACTGTGCCCTGCGTGGGGTGGCTGGGGGAGAGCCAGGGAGAGGGGCAAGGTGCAGGAGGAGGGAAGTGCTGCAGAAGCAGGGGCAAGAGGGAAAGGAGGGGGATTACCGTCTGGTAATTAGAAAGCAAGGAATCCCCTCGGTGTCTGACATTATTTTAAACCTATTTTTTACTGAGATTAATTATTGGGCAATCCCCAAGCTTTCTACCAAAAAATGTGCAGCCTGTTGCATTTTCATCTCCAGGGGAAAGGCGTGAATGGACGCATTTGGGGAAAGGGCAATTTCATACCAGGAGGGAGCTGTTACTACCGGCAGAGAAAGGGCGTTTTGGCAGAAACTGCCTCTCACTGCTTTGCCTGGCGCTAACAGGGCCCTGGCCTCTGCTCCTTTCCCCTCGAAGGCATCTCCCCGCCAGAGCTTCCGCACCTCCCCGCTGTGTGCTGACATCTCTCTCCTTCCTGACACAAACTCAGCAAAACCAGGAGGAAAAAAAACCCAACCCAAAACCCAGCCCCAAACATTTAGCTCCCATTCAAAACTCTCAGAGATGTAAAAACAGGGAAACATATTTTGAGCGTGATCTGCGTGCAGACGTTACCTGCAGCTGTTTGAGCAGCATGTGTCTCTGCCTGTCCCATGAAATGACATTTGAACCATTTTGGGGCCCCTTTTTCTGTCTGGATGGCAGAAAGTGAAAGTTTTGACGATAGGAAATCAGGGCAGGTTTGGGGCAAGCCGGGAGCCGTGCAGAGCGGGCAGCGGCTCTTGCAGCTGCTCTGGTGCTGCAACGCAGCGGGTGCCGAGGGACCCGTGCAGCCCCTCGCTTTTGCGGCAAATCCTGGGGACACCAGACCATGACTGTCCCACCGCTCTGAGAAGGGCTGGTTTTAAAGCCCTTTGCAATCCATCAGCTAATTAAAAACACGAGCGGCTGCTAAAAGCCTCTGTGCGAGGACACGCCGCGTGGCGGGTGGTGTTTTGTGGAGGAGGGGGGAACGTGTCACTGAAGGCTGCCCTGCCTGACCCCAGGGCCAGAGCCCCCTCCCCTGGCCCCAAGGGGTTTGTTTGCCCACAGAAGAGCTTGAGAATGGGCAATAATTCCTCCCTGCTTACTAGTGCCTATGTATCACTCAAAATATTTCACATTTTTCACCCCAAAGTCTTCCTAGTCACATCACTCCGGGATACTCCGCCTCCTCCTCTTCTGTGCACTTGGCTCTGTAAAAATTATTGTTTTCCCTTTGCTGAAATTAATTTTCATTTAAAGAAAGTCTTGTCATTCATAACCTATGATCATGGTTTCAAGAAGGAGCTCTTCACCACACCTTTTTACACAAATTTACCTGTTAACAAGGTGTTGCTAACTCTCTTCCAGGATTAACAAAATTTCTTGGAAGTTTTTTGGTTAGAAACTCAGTTGATGATTTTATCACAGAGAGAAAGGCAGTGGAGGTCCCTGCCCACAGGGCACTGATGGCACCTTCCAGCGTCCCAGCAGTTTGGTGTAGGGTGGCCTGTAACCAGGGGTTTCTGCTCAGGGTGATTATTCATCCTTATTGCACCGTGCTTTTATTACCCGCTGTCCGTTTCTGCTCGGAATGCTAACCTTGCTTGCCTACAGCAAAGCAGAAATGACTTTAGCTTCCCCTCTGGAGAAATCATTCAAGCGTTAGCCTGAGGGTCCTGAGGGGGATGCACCAGAGGGTGGTCCAGGGGCATGCGTCCTCCTCCAGGTGACTCTCCCTCCTCCCACAGCCCCCAATGACCCGGCGGTGGTGGCAGTGACCTGGGGGACGGCAGCAGCTCCTGCTGCTGTACCTGCCCCCTCCCCTCCCTCAGCACTGCAGGGCACAGGCAGGGTACGTCACCTCTGCCAGCATCCCGTTTCCTCTAAGAAAAAGCTGGGAGCAAGGGTTGGCAGGATCCCACCTGGAGGCCACCCACCGGGAAGCTGTCCCTGAGCATCCCGGGCCAGGGCTCGCCCCTTATCGCCTCTCTTGGCAGGGGGATAAGGAGGACCCTCCTCATCCTTTTCAGGAGAAGGCGCACAGAGTTCACACAGCCCTCTCTGCATGGGCTTGGGCAATCAGCAGATGCCGCATTCCCCCCATCTCGCCCCCGGTTTATCCGTTAGTTTTGGACTTTTGTCTCCTGGCTTCTGGCAGAAGGACAGCTGGGGAGAGAGAGGCATTTCCCGGCAAAGCTGTGTCCCCACAGGGCGGCAACCTTTCATGCGCTCTGGCACTCCAAAGGGCTCCCTTTGGCCCCCCACCTCCCCCGCCCCGGGTTTCAGCATCTCCCCAGGGAGACAGAAATCCAGGGCACAAGGCTAGCAGGCACACGGACCCAACGAGGGTTGCACAACTCCGGCGTTTCTTGGTTTCTGATTGATTTGCAAGTTAGCCAGTGTTACATAAAGATCTGGAATAGTCTGAAAGTTTTCCAGCATTTCCCCCCTTTTTTTTTTTTCTTTAAAGCAAATTCTGTTGCATGCAACCACTATAACCTCTCATCTCCTTGGCACTGTCATCAAGATTTGGGCTCTGCCACACAGGTCTCTACAATCTGAGGTTAAAAAAGCAGTAACTGCTTCCGTTGGCAACAAAAAGGGCTCCAAACTCATCCAAAAAATCCCAGTATTCTCTCAAAACCACGTAACGTGGACACACTGGGCACACCTCTGCAGTTTATCGCTGCTGTGTCAGGCACGTAGATTTGGGAGACACAGCCAGACGTGCGATGACGTGGTCTCTGCCCCCCCCAACCCAGACTTTGTCCCTCCGGTGTGACCTCTTGTCAGGACTGGCATGTGACTGGAAAAACACCAGCTCACATGAGAAGAGCAGGTAAGTGCCGAGTCCCTCATTTCCCAGCTCCAGATCCAGCCGCGGGGCTTTCCCAGGGGAAGTGCAGTCGGGTCCGTACACTGCCCACGCAGCAGAGCTGGAGCCGCGTTACGTGGCTGGAGCTCAGCTTGCAATTAACTGGCACTTTTAAGGAAAAATGCAAGGTTAGGACGTGGCGCAGATGTTTGTGGCGTATCTTAAGAGTGTAGCACAAGCAGAGTAAAAATGAAATCTTGGTCAGAGAGACTGAGGCAAGATGGAGTGATATAAGTCGACCAAAACTCAGGAGACCTTTCCATGCCTCGAAGGCCATCCTCCAGCTGTCTTGCAGAGACCTACCACCCCCCATGAGGGCCCTGAACTCTTCAGAAAATCATCCTTCTACTCAGCAAGAGTGGGCTCAGCCCAGCCTGGAGAAGCTGCCCTGCCTCAGCAGAGGTGCTGGCAGCTGGGCAGGGGCTCAGCAAAACCCGGCGCTGCTGGGGAAAAATCCGTGCCAGCCACCGCGCATCATCCCGTGGCTCTGCCTGACGTCCTGCCCAGCTTGCCCTTTCACAGCCCACGTTCTCCCAGGCTGCTGTGGGGACGGGGCACCGGTGGGTGCTGCCACTACTGCTGTGCTGGGGAGCTGTAAATCAGGGGGGTGCCACCGAGGGAAGGGGCAGAGTGGGGGACACAGGCATCCCACCAGCTCAGGGCTGCTGGGAGAGCCATCGGCCACCACCTGCAGATGTCTGGCACGCCTTGGCAGGGTGGCTGCCACCTTCAGCCTTCTGTGGAGCATACAGCTCTAGGAGATATGTGTCCTTGGCTGGGCAGGCACAGAAGATGACAGGGGTTGAGCACAGGAGCTCTTGGAGATCCTGACACAAAGGAGCAATGCCTCCTGCTGTGCCCATTCCCCGCTCTCAAACCACAGCGTGCAAAGAGGTGATCTGCCTAAACTGCAGTGACAGTAATGAGGATGTCCAATGGCCACGGGCCCATCCATGTCAATCGGCTGCTTTGGGTTCATGGGAGAGACACAGCTACACCGGGGTATAGGCAGAGCCTGATCTGCAAGTCCCTGGAGACCAGCGCAGGGAGTCTCCTCCTTAAAGCACTCCTTGCTTCCAGAGCGTGCTGCCACATCTTGCTGGAGCTATTTGGGGATGGCTACTCAGCCTGTGTAAGGGTCCAGCGTGGGGTAGGTACAGCACACGACCTCTCGAGGGGCTCATGGACAGCGTGGGGTGGACTGGCATGTCCCAGGGGAACCAACAATGCAGCTGGCAGCCGGGTCCCTGTTGGGAAAAAGGGAATTTCCATGCTTTGCTTGCAGTGCTTTCTCTGTCAAGATTTCATAGCTGGCTGATCATTTCATTAGCCGCTAATCAGGGAAAAAGGCACACAGCTTAATTCAGCGTCTCTGCTCTGCCTTTAAGGACATCAGTGTAGTAAAGATCGGAATGCTTATGCATTTCAGTGTACACAAAACGTTGCCTATCTAACACAGTGTTTGCAAACATGCACTTCTATTTCCTTGGTGCCTTAAATGCTGTGCTCAGAGGTGCCGTACCAAAGGATTTTTCCATACTCAGCCAACCATTCCTGCTTTCTTTCCAAAAAAACGGCCCCTCGGCCCTTCCTCGGCGGGCTGATGCTTCCCTTCCCTTCCCTTCCCTTCCCTTCCCTTCCCTTCCCTTCCCTTCCCTTCCCTTCCCTTCCCTTCCCTTCCCTTCCCTTCCCTTCCCTTCCCTTCCCTTCCCTTCCCTTCCCTTCCCTTCCCTTCCCTTCCCTTCCCTTCCCTTCCCTTCCCTTCCCTTCCCTTCCCTTCCCTTCCCTTCCCTTCCCTTCCCTTCCTTTCCCTTCCCTTCCCTTCCCTTCCCTTCCCTTCCCTTCCCTTCCCTTCCCTTCCCACACCCCCGCGGCCGCTCCCGGCACGTCCCGGCGGGGCGGCCGGTTCCCGGCACCGCTCCGCTCCGCAACCCCGGGGCTGCGGGAGCCCCCGCGGCCGGGAGAACCGAGAGGTGGCAGCAGCCCCTCGTCTTTGGGACCGAGTGGCCTCCCCTGCGTCGAAGGAAACACCCGACTGAAAGATCACGCTCGGTATTTTGCTAAGCATCTCCTCTGTGCTCCTCCGAAAAATTTTTTTTTTTTTTCTTTCCTCCTCCTCCCCTCCCCGGCAGCAATTATTTCAGTTTTCTTTTTCCTTTTTCTCTTTGACAATATGCTCAAAAGGAAGCAGAGCAGCACCATTGTCCACGCTGGCTCAGTTTTCCACCCACTCAGGCTGATGTCAGCCCCTCGCCGCAGGACTTAATGCACTGCTGTCTCCCCTCCAAATTACTAATTGCAACGCCTTTTTTTTTTTTTCCCCTGCTGGACAAGTTGCTTAGAGCCAAAGCCTCGCTCCCACCTTTGACAGCCCTTTTCCTCCCCGTTGAGCCTTCCCGGTGCTGAGCCACACTGAGCTGTGCCAGTACGGGGAGGATGGGGCGCACAATGTCACCGAGCCACCGAGCCACCGGGGTGGAAACAAGGGGAAGCTGAGGGGCAAAATGCCCCCCAAACGGTTTTGCCCTGCCCACATGCAGGCTGTTGCCATACAGGGGGCTCAGGTCAAAGGGGTCCCTTCTCATCCTCCCTTGTCCCCTGCATGAGCCTGGGACGCCTGGCTGAGGTCTCACACCGGAGCGACATTTGGCTCCGACGGTGTTTATATTGAGATAACTCACCAGGCGTCTGTCGCCAGAGCTCGGAGGTGAGCTATAAAGACCTTCAAAAGAAGCCTGCTTAATAGTTTTTGGTGCTGACCAAGGAAGGTCTGGGGTTTAATTTCCTGCTTTTTGATTGTTTGTTTTTACTTAAGGAGAAATATTTGGGATGTCTAGCCTTGTCTCCACTGGTTTTGCTGGAAGGCTCCTTGGGCGTTTCAGAGGATTTGTATGCTGAACTCTCTCGCACTGTAAACAAAGCGTGTCAAATCCTTCCCAAAGATGCTGATTTTCCAAAGCATTCATTAAGAGCCTGACCTTTCTTCTCCAATAATTTATGAGCTACTTCCAAACAGACCACAAAACAGTAATGCAAAATGCCTGACTTATTTATGTGCTTCAGCGGGCCATAGGGGTACGAAAAGCTATACATAGCTTTGTTTCAATCTCTGGATATGTCATTATTTCCCTTGTGAGGTTCACGACTCCAGAATATATGACCCTGTCCATGGGACTGAAACCAGGAAGCCCAACAGGCTCATTCAGCCTCTGTAGCATTTTGGCTTCCCCTGATGATTTCTGCTTCTCATTGATTTTCAACATGTCAGCTCAAAGTCTCACCTGAATTTAATGCAAAACAAATACCCTGTCACATCAACACAGAGAAAATGGAGTACAATAACTTAATTAGCAATGGCAGGGTGATTCAGCTGAGTCTGGGAAAGGATTTTGTAAATAAAAGCGATCATTCACAATTTTTTTGCTAGGCAGTAGTTTCTCTAGCAGTACACACCAGAGGTGACTTGTAAGCCTGCCAGGCTGGCTTTTCTCTTCCAGGCACTACGAATGCCCTATCATTTTATCTTATTAAGAAAGGGAGCATGGAGTAAGAGACGTATAGACTGGGATGCATGGAAGACCCAAACAAGAAATGCCACTGATGGGTGAACTGGTGATGTTGGCTGTAATGAAGATTTCCACCTTCCTCAGAAAAAGCAACCCAGCCACACTCGACCTTCTCCCCTGGGGAGCAGACAAATAACTCAAAGTCTCTGGCTAAAGTAGTAAGTATAGATCAACTCGTTTATGGTTCAGTAATACAAACTTAAAAAAAAAAAAACCACAACAGAGGCTATATGCATTTTTCATCTGGTTCTTCCTTTGATAAGGTAAAGTGCAGGAGCCATCCTAGCATCTGAAATACTTGTAAATTCTCTCCAGCAGAGCATAGCAGAAAACAGTGTGGGATCGTTGTGCAGCTGGACTGTACTGCTCTCCCTCCCTGAACCTGATGCTTGGAGTCTGCCGCTGAGGGGGGCTTAACCGTCGATTAAACTTCTCATTCAAATTTGTACCTTGCAAATTGCAGAAGGTAACCTCACCAAGTGACTTGCATATTCAGGTTGTTAACCAAGCAGCTGAAAATTCATTCATTTAACCTAGAGATTAAAAAAAAAACAACAACAAACCCAAAACAAAAAAACAAGACAGCAGAGTCTGACAGCATTTTACCTGTAAAGTTTGGAGTAAGACAGCATGAATGGAAGGGAAAACGCATATCCACAACATTTGTGGTTTCATTTGCGCGGGCCTTTCATCGCCAACTGTTGCAGGAGGGGTTTGCACGCAGGGATGCTTTGGCGAGAGGCAGTCAGTCCGAGGTGAGCAGTCGCTGTGGCGAAAAGCCCTCTCTCTCCCTGTGACTCCCACAGCTCTTGGGGCACAGAGGAGTTACTCACTGCGTGTTTGCACCACAGAATAAAGTCCCCCAATAAATCAGATGTGAACTCATGTTTCTCAAGCATCTGAGGTGAAATGCTCTCTTTGTCTTGGAAGAGAACCAGACACTGAGGTCTCCAGCATATTTTGCTGTAGCTGCAATGTCTCAGGACACAGCCAGGTCAAAGGGTTGTAGACAGAGGGAATATTTTTCGTTACATCCGCTACCAGAACTGGAAAAATTAGAGGAGGTTTTGGGCACCACAGCCAATCTACAGGTCAGTGAGGGCTTTGAGAGATGAGCCTTGGCCATGGTTGTTATGGTGGGTTAGGCTTTACCCCCTTCTGCTGCTGTACCCTCCGGTCTGCAGCGCTCACCTCTGCAGAGGGCAGGGTGGCACACGGGGGGCCAGGGGTGGCAGTGAGATTTGCCAGACTGTCTGCCGAAATTTTCCCGTGCAATGCCCATGCTGCAGCTCTTCCATGGTTTCACAGGCGCTGTCAGCACTCAGGTAACACCAGGTGTCTGCCAGTAAACGGGAGCAGAATTAGGACACTGTGCAACAGCAGCAAAAATTTGTTTTAATCTCTTCCCTGATAAGCTCACTTCTCTGACAAATTTTAAGGAAAGGGAAGATGAAAGTCCGGAGATGACAGAGGGGAAAAAAAGACCGGTATGATACAGTTAAACTGCATTACTTATAATAAGATAAGCATGAAAATTAGGCATAATTTTTATATTAAAAAGTGCTCTGTAGAGGTACAGTATACAGGTGCTGGAGAGAAAACTCTTCTTGTACAAGGGGTCGCTTTAAGCCTGGATGTTCTGGTTACAGAAACTGTACGAAGCGCTTCTGGTCGGGTGGCTCTGTGCAGAGAGATTACAGGAGCTCAGGTGGCTGCACGAGCCCTGCGCGGGCAGGGTCGAGCCAGGGAGAGGGAATTATTGAGCCCCCTGACAGCAGGGACCAAAGCTTAAGCATGACAAGATTTAAGAAGCCAGTGGAAGGGCAGAAGAGGAGTTGCATGAACAAGTGCATGGGCAGGAAGGGGGCTCCAGGGAGCTGTGTTTTCTTTTACACGGCCAGTCTGCAAGTTAGCTCTTGCCAACGGCACCCAGTGCCCGGGAAGGTACCAGAGATGGGGAACAGCTATTTGGTTACCAGCACCCAGGAGGATATTAAGGAAAAAGACCAACTGAGCTGAAGTTCCTCCGTTAGCTTCATTAGTGCCAATGGGGCACTGGCACCGGTGCCAGCTGCAATGCTCACGGGGGTTTGCTGTGCCCCTGTGAGCCCGGCACATCTGTGCCTGGAGGATGGCTTTCGTGGTACTTTGGACCTGGTGGGTGGTTGGGTGCCCCTGGAAAAAGTGTGGGTGTTGTCACTCTTGATATAGTCAGCTTTTTGGCAGCATCTGCTCACACAGGGTGGACAAAACTTCAGACGTGGCCGGGTGGGGAGAAAAAGCTCCCAAGGGAAGTCCCTGTAGCTAGTAATTCAGAGAGTCCCTGGGAAAGCCCCAAACTGTAGCCAGCATGAGGCAGTGGAGAAGAAGCCTCAGGGGAGAAGACAAAGTTGTGCATAGGTGGAAACCCCCTACCCACCCCAAGGGAAGGGCCCAGGGCCTGACTTCGGGCTGGGTTTGTAGGTTAGGGTACAGTGATGCTACCTGGGGCATCTCCGGGGCATTAGCTGGGCTCCTGCAGAGAGAGCACGAAGGCAGGGAACAACAGCTACTCTTTTTTCATCATTACGTGCTATGTGCTTCACAGCAAAGCACCAACTTTCCCTGCTCCAGAGAAGCTCAAGGTTTTTTTCACTAGGTACCCTTTGAACCTTCCTTCTGGCTACCATCTTCCCGCTAAAGGCCACTGCCTTTTGATCCACCCACCAGTCCCTGGTACTGCCCCACGTCCAAACTGGTGCAGCCTTTCCGACTCCAGCTCTCACTCTGCCTCCGCATCACCTCCCTTCTGCAGCCAGCTCCCAGCTGCCCTCCAGCTGCTCGCTCCTGCTCACCTGGTGGTATTAATTCCTGATGTCGCACCCCTGGGGCAGCTGCTCCGCAGGTTGGATTTGGCAGCAGTGCTTTCCAAAGACTAGAGCCTTTCCTTCCGAGCCGGGAAGCAAGCATGGCAAGCAATGAAGGGACACATCTGGTGTGCATAATGAAAGGCATTCGTCTGTATGTTGTACACATGCAGTGGGAATGCCGAAGAAGTAATAGAGATAGCGTGAATGTAACTACACGTATATGCAATGCATTTCCACTCTGCAATGGTGGCAACCAGGATTGCGTCTCCAGGAGAGACCCACAGTCTTGCCGCCCTCTTGCCCTCAGAGGACTCATATTCTCCCCAACCATCACCGCTTTGTGCCTGTGCAGCCAATCACTCGTAAAACCCTGCCAGGTGCAGGAGGCAAGGCTAGATTTAGCCATATATCTGCCCTTGTGCAGAGCCCTGCCCAGCCCCAGTTTTTTGGGGCATTCCTTGCAATGCCTCTGCAGGTCCCCAGAACATCTCTGTCAGACCAAAGCTCGCACAAAAAGCCTGCCTGCAAGTGCAGCCAGGGCTCCAGCTGTCTGCGTGTGGGGTTAACGCTGTGCCCACGGTGGAACCATACCTGCCAGAACAGAGGCACGGCAATGCAGACCAGACTTCAGGACACCATTTGGAAAGCAGAAAGCCTTCCTTCCAGAAACATATGGGCTGGACGTGTATGGGAGCCATGGAAAATAGGAGGATGGTGAATAGCAACTGGCCTCATGTTAGTCCCAACTGAATCAAGGCAAGAAAATAGCCCTGCAGACAGTGTGGCTTATTAAAGCCTCTAATATAGAAGAAACATGTTCAGGTTGCAACTGGAAACCAAGAAACAAGTCCCCTCTTAGAAGAAGACACTGACCCGGTGACCTTTTAGAGGGCCATTTTGATACGCCTGTGAGATTGAAATCATATTTGCAGTTGACGATTAACCATACAAGGCACCTGGCTCTTCCTTTTGCTTGCATCTTAGAGACAGCATCTCTCTGTCAAAACGATAAGCAGTCCCGTTCCCCCCCCCCCTTCTTTCCCCTCACCAAGCCGCTGGGCTCAGCTGGTTCTCAGAATGCGTCCCTGCCGACTGCTGAAGACCGACAAAGCCGTATTGTTTTTCAGCTGAGGAAAGAACAAAGACTGCACCTTCACCAAGTGCCGCACTGCTGACATTAATCAAACTATCACTTTACCCTCGTTTGTGTGGACACAGTGACACCACCATGCCGGGAGGACTGTGGGAACCAGCAGGCACGAACAATTCAGCTAAGCCTTGCAAAATGCCAGAGTCTTTATTCAGAGCTTCCCCTTTTCAGCTAAAATCCGCTGCTGAAAATAACCCTCCCTTCCAAAGGATGGCCCTGTTTGAGTACTTGGTGTGCCCATGGTGCATGACAAGGGGGTTATTTATTGCCAGCATGCCGAGAATAGGATTTTATGGGGAGAGGGAGGGTGGCAAAGCCTATTCCTGAGCAAGCTGGGACTTTTTAACACCTGTTACTGAGGTAACCATTGCGCACACATGCACCAGAGATGTCTGGAGTCATCAAGGTCTTCTGTAACACTTCCAAGCAATGTCCTTCCCAAGCCCGCAAACTTACTGGCTGCCACCGTCACTCTGGCTGGTGTTCAGTGCTCCCCTTGGACCCTGGCTGTACATTTACTCTGCTTGCAGTCGGTTCTTGCTTGGCAACAAAACTCCCCGTGCTTAGAGGAGGCCAGCAGTAATGTGAGATTTCCCTCGCTTGTCCTTTAAGAATCAAAGCCACAGGCAAAAATCAGAAGGTAGTTGCACGTCAATAGGGTAAGTAAACTGGAGGCTGCCAAGCTGCTGACCTGTCCTATTGGAGCACTTAGGAACATCGGTGGGGAAATGACCGCCTGGGTCATCCCATCCAGTGCCTGCTGTTATGAGCAACCACTAAAAGCCTGTCCTGCCCAGCACAATTGGCAGAACATTTTCTTCCTACGTCTCAATGCACCCTAGACCACAAAGAACTTCCTGACCATCCTTGAGCCAATTTAGATCGATAGGGCAAAAGATCAAAAGCCACAAACTCTGCTGCATTAGAGGGGGATGGCAGGTGAGCTCAAGGGCCTTGCCAGCATCCCAGCAGCTTGGTAGGAGAAGGATGCTTGGGAGGGGAAATGCAGGGAGAAGTCTGCAGAGCAAGAATCCTGGGAAACCTGCCCCCAGGTTGCTCATGCTTTTAGGAAGTTTGTTGGAAGTGTGGGGAAGCTCAAACTGCATGTGCAATGCACAACTGAGAAAGGGCTTGGGATTAGGTTGTGAACGGCAAGCCCCACCACCCATGCGTTTTCCACCCCCATTGCCTGCTGTTCTCTGGGCTGCAGGGATAGGGTTCGGCTCACCTAACCTCAGAAGGCTACAGAGTAGACATCTCAGTCTCAGCTCGCTTTCTCCCTGGGTGGACAACGGAAAGAAGTAGCCATTCCATGGGCACACTCCATCTAACTCAGCCATCTCCATCAGAAAGAGAGGCATTGCTCCAGAATGGGCTATGTCCATTGGCTAGGGAGCAAGCGCAGAAGATGATCATTAATTGTAAGTGTCTCCATCTGAGCAGATTAATCTTATCCAAAGCACCCACCTTGTGCTCAGGAAGAACTGAGTTCAGAAGACCTGCTGGAGGACTGAGCTGGAGCATACTTTGCTTCTAAGCCTCTTGAACCCTTCCTGTGGATTGACTGAGAGCTGGGCTCTCCCTCTTCGTAGCATCCTGGAGCTCAGCTGAAAGGTGTGCCCAAGCACAGTCTCGTGTGGAGCCCATGTGGTGGTAGAGAAAGTTGCGATAGAAATGTGAAGATTAGTATGAAAGGAGAATGAATGGGAATATTGGTATGCAAAACTCCGAAAGGAGTAACTGGCAGGAGGGGGACAGGAGGGACGGCAGTTGGTGGTGGTACCTGGGGTAGCAGGTCTTCGAGAAGTACATCTCGGGGCAGCTTTTCAGAACAACCAGATCAGGAGACAAAGGACTCGGGAGGCAAAATCTTGATGACTCATGGAGAGGTGTGGCAGGCCGGAGACACTCATCGTTGTCAGCTCCCCATGAGTAAAAAATAGCATATCTGAACCTGGACAGTGTCACTCAGGAGACTTGGTGAGAACTGGGTAGCCAGTGTTCCTGGTCCTCTGTGCCAGCACGAGGAATCCTGGCCAGGTCAGGAGGATACACACTTCTCAGTGCTTAGGGTTATGGGAGTACGACAGTATGAGGGAGTGACATTCATTTTGTTCTAAAATAAATCACTCTTCCCCTCTTATCAGGTCTGGCATTGAACTTTGTTGCATTTTTATTCATATTGCAACATTATTTCCTACAGCAGAGAAACAAGTCTGGACTTGGAAATGGGCTTGGACACATTCTTCTGGTCCCGAAAGGGTCTTAAAGCAAGCTGGTGGGGTTGGACTTATAACCCCTCTGTGCTGTTAGCTCTGCCAGAGTCTAAGGTTACCCTGCACTTTCCAAGTGAAAGGCATTGGCTCGGGTTTGCTTGAGACTTGGCCTTGGCTTGACTGAAAGACCTGTGAACCTCCACAAACCTTCAGTTTTGTCTCACTCATTTTATAGGCTTATGATGAAGTACAAGAAATTCACTGCTGCATCAATGTGCAGTCATGCACGCCAGCGCAACCTCTGCAAGTGTGGATCTCGAATGCTTGGGCCGCTGTGGAAGTACTCTGCAGCCCCTTTGTCTGTGGTTCCCATCCCTATGGACAGTCTGGCTCTGGGTTTCCAGTTTTAACTTGAATCTCTTTTTCCTTCAAAATTTAAAGCACAGATTTCCATAGGAAAGGCTTGGTCTGAGGCCGGCTCAACATTTTCTGAGTGACGACCTGGACACAAACCAACAGTTTCCCAAGGTAGAGGAGAGGGGGGAACTGTGGGAAACTGGATTAGACCAACCCAAGTCCTCTTCAAGGAAGGAAACAGCAGATTGGAAACTGAGGGCGATGCAGCTGAACACACGACTGGGACCTCATGTCCATGGAGAGTTTTGTACAGGGGAGGATGGGAAACATTTGTGCTCTTGAAGGGAGCTCTGGATCCTGCCATCGCAGGACAACTGAAAGTATCTCCTGGGTTTGCGGTCAATGCCAGGGCATGGGAATTAATTGCTCCCTGGGAGTATACTTAACCAGCATGTCCTTGACCAGGAGTGCTCGTTTTCAAAGTCCTGCTAAAGGGCATGCTGTAAAGGTTTCAGATGCTCTTGGCTTCTCGATAGATTGCTGGGGTCTTTGCACACTGGGATAAACAAGTGTAATGTATGCTCAGTATGTACTCCATGGCTGAAGTTTCTGTTCCAGTGGTCTGTTAAAATCCTGTCCTTCTCAGCTGCACAGCTTTACCATTAACATTATTGTTGTGTTTTAAACAGCATTCTCCATATGGGGTTATATAGGACCTCCGAGTTTCTGAGTATCCCCCAAGCATTTCTTAATTTTTTAACACACATACACTTTAGAAATGGAGAAAAGTGGCCCAGAGTGATCAAAACCACTTGCCAGCTGAACCAACTAGGCATTGAGTTCAACACAACCTTTTTGTGCAAAGGTCAGGCACAGACATGGTTTTGCAAAAATCTTACCAAACACAAACTCAAAGCAGTGGGATTAGTTTGCAGACTTTGTTCTGGCTTGTTCACCTCACCTGCCACATGGTGCAAGGATCAAAGATTTTTGATACATCTCAGTCACGTGTGGAAACAAGCTTAAAAGGAGATGAATCTTGGTTCTGTAAAGCCTGAAAACCAGAGGGCTGTTTGATAAGGGCTTTACTTACCCAACTGCTGCCACGATCCAGAAGGAGGCAGGTGGACTCTTTGGCCCACTTGTAGATGTGGTGAGGAACATTGTGGCTTCATGCCTACCACAAAGGCCAGAGAGACCTCTTGGGATGTTGCCTTAATTCCCTTGAATGGCTTTGGCAGACATGGGTCAAATGACTTAAAATGAGGCACCTCCAGAGAAACGAGGCAGGATGCCATCCCTACGGGGCTGCATTTTAAATGGTGGGCAGACCGAATGTGGCAAAGAATCAACAAATAAGTGGGGAAGAGAGATGTGGATTAGATTGTTCGGTTTAGAGGAGACCAGAGGCACAATCTGGGTTTAGATATGTTTGTACACACACGGGATGAAACTATTTCGCTGTTAAAATAGGAATTGCTGCTCTGACAAGATATTATCATGTTGGCTCTGGAGAAGTGAGGCTGCATACTGTAATAGGCTGGGGGGTTTATTCCATGGCTTGCAGGTGAGGGACTATTGACACAAACCTAGAATTGGTACCTCTTTTAGAAAATTGCCATTATGAGAAGACTCATTAGAGATAATATTCTCATTTCCTTTCTGGCAGCAAGTCTGGCAACTAAAATAAGCAGTAGGATGCTTTTCACTGATAGGAAAAGATATATTCCTGTGTTGTAATCTAAAGGGATAGAATATATTCATTTTTCAAAGCAGCACAGGTCATTTATCTGCACTGTGGCTTTAGCATAGGCAAGATTTTATTTAGTGTGTTTCCACAGCACAGCCTTAGATCTTGATGGGAGTCTTCCAGTGGACAGGCTGAAGCTTTCATTTTGGCTTTGAGCCGTGCTCTGCAAGAGTCCCCAAGTTTCAGGTCTAGTTACTAACCCTGGAGTCCCTTAGCCTTACCAAAGGGCTAGCACATAAAGGTTAAGTAAGCTTTAGGTGAGAATCACATGAGCCTGGGCCCAGTTTAAGAAAACTCTCTGGTTCTTAGGAAAGCAATATTACGTTGGGTCAGGCCAGGGAAAAGGTCCGTAACTGTTTCTGACTGAGACAAAGTGAAATGTGAGGGACGCGTGCCAAGTCACAATGCCCATTGCCTGTGTTTTGCACGGCTTTGGTCGCTGCAGTTCATCTTGAAATGAAGATGTTTACTTCTCAATGGTGTAACTCAGCTTTGCCAATAGGATTTTGGAGAGACTTTAGAGGACTAAAGCTTCTCCCTTGGCCAGCAATCCCTTCTGCCCTGGCTTTGGCCCAGGACAAGTCTTTTCTTGTCCCAGTTAGAAAATCGCCTTGCCCTACGGGAAGAGATGTTTTCATTGCCTTCCTCATGCTGTGGTGCCCTGAGAGCACACGTAATGAGATAACATTGTGTTCACATTAAAAAAATGCCCCTAATTCCTGGTATTGCAGATCTGTGACAACTCACCAGCGAGCGTGTGCTCTTTGGAAAAGAAAAACAGCGCTGACCCTGGCTCGGGAGCACGAGCCCAGCTCCTGTCACCAGCCATTGAAAGCTGGGAACAGCTAGTGCTTCTTGAGTCGCCCACGCAGGGAGGACCCTGGTCCCCGGGGACCCCCCGCCAGCTCTTTCTGTCCCTGGTCATCCAGGCACGGCACTGCTGAGGTCTGCCAGTGCAGCCACGGGTGGTTGCCCTTTGAATGTCACCTTCTTCTTGCTTGGGAAGGGCTCTAGTACATGGCCACGGGTGAGTGCTGAGCAAACCACATTGCCGTCATTTCGTGTTTGACACGGGTCACTTAATCCAGGTGTTTATGGGCACAAATATCACGTGGGAGAGCTAGGAGATTCCTCTGGCTCAAGGTCACGGGCAAGGTCAGCTCAGCTAAGGTCAGTGAGTTTAAGCGCACCAAAAGCAGGGCTTGTCTTTTCTCTGAAGAAGGGCAGATGTTACAGCGAGACAATTTTTGGAGAAGCGAGGCAGCCCCTGCTCACCGTGCTCTCTTGCTCCCATTGAGCTAGGTGACAAGACTGTCTGGCTGAAGCAATCAGGAAAAAGAATTTCTAGTTTAAAAACACCTTTGCTCAGAAATATTCAGGCTCCTTATTCCCCACTGAAATCAAAGCATTTGGGGCTTCCCAAGCGAAATATTGGGAACCTCACCCCACCCTAAGCACGTGTACGATTGCAAGCGGAGGCCCGTAGCTCCCAGTCAAAACCCAGCTCCCAGTATAAAGCCAAGGATGGGCCACCCTCTGCTGCAGGCATCTGCCACGTGGCTCTGGAGCAGGGCCAGAGCCTCAAGCCCCAGGACTCTGCCATCGCATCTGCCTACCCTTTGCTAAGGCAAACCTTTCAAGGTAACGTGGGAAAGAGGTTTTGCTCAGATAGAGGTAAAAGTCCTCAGGATTTGGCTTTCCTGAAAAAGAGAGAGAGAGATTCCTTTCAATTGTGTTACTACCCAGGATCCTCTAACTTGTTTAAAGAAGGTATTTGAAACAAATAAGGGTTCCTGCTTTGCTTCAACTAGCTGACACATCTCATCCTCCCCAGGGAACCGTGCTGGCCCTCCTGCAGTGAGCTGGGCTGTGGCCTCCTTCCCAGTCGTGCTTTTAACTGGGGCCACATCTCGCTGGAAGCCTTTATAAGGATCCCCATGAAGAATAAATCAAAACAACAGAATTGGACTGAAAATTAATTGCTTTTCCGTCTGTTGAAAGTTAAAAAAATCCCAGCACCCCCTTTCATTAATCGGTCTGTTTTCTATCTGCTTTTGACCCTCACCTGGTTTATTTAAAAGTAAAATACAGGCAAGTGTTTTGATTATCCATTGTTGAGAAACTATTAATTCAAGGAAATGTTTGCAGTGGAAGGAAATTTAAGTCAAGTAGGATTTAATCTTGGAATAGTGCTGGGAGCAGTGGGAGAGTCTGCAGGGCTGGTGGTGTGGGACGTGATGGCTGTGACACTCTCCCCTGCCTCTGGGGTGAGCTTCACCCTGGTCCAGCATGCCCGGGGAGGTGGCAGGAGGGGAAGGAGCTGTCCTTGAAATATCCAGTTATCCTTGCTTGCTATCAAGCTGGATATCCCATGGAAAAAGGTCCCTTTCTAGCTGATGTGGGGTCATTGCTCTGGTCCGAGACAGAACAGGGAGACAAGAGTGAGAGTGACCCCCTGCTCCACACCTTTATACAGGGTGGGAGCATTTTCCGATTTGCAAAAGGGTTTTGACATGAGTTGTGGTTCCCCAGTGGGTGTCTGGAAGCAACTGATTTCTCAGATTTTCTCTGCTAATGTCTGATATAGGGTGCTAGTAGATCCAGACAGCAAACGCTGCAGTGCAAGGTGGGATCGGAGTTCGGGATCTGAGCTACCTCATCAGTATTATAACGACAGAGGTCAGTGGTTAGGGATGTTTAGATCCACACAGCAGGACCACCTTCAAAACTCATTTCCCTCTCTTGAGACAGTCCCCTTCCTCCCAGACCCAGAGTCCTAGCTCTGTAGTGCCTGGGGTGACAAAAAAGCAGACAGGAGTTATCCTCAAATGCTTTCTCAACTCGTGGCCTGGCATAGATGGAATAAAATAATAGTAATAGTAAACAGCATAAATAATGGTATAAACGACAACAATGATAATAGAGATAAGGAGGAAAATCAGTCTCTAACCTGAGAAATGCAATTTCTGCCTAGAGCAATCTGAAGTCTTGCTTATGGAAAACTTCTGCAATGTATCTGTTAGTTTACGTGCTCCAATGCCAACAGGAACTGAGTGAGAAAAGCAAGCAGGCGAGCAAGGCAGAGCAGGAGCTGATGTGACAGGAAAGATTGAACTGATTTTAATTTACCTAGACAGCCCTGCCATCCCTGCCTGCCCTAAAGATGCTGTTACTAATGGGTTGGGTGGCATGCTGCGGCAGGTCCTGAACCTGGGCTCTCAGCCTGGGGAAGCAGCATGCGTCCCTCCCCTGGGAGAAACCCCACGGTCACCCCATGGACCAGAGCAATGACCCCACATCAGCTAGAAAGGGACCTTTTTCCATGGGATATCCAGCTTGATAGCAAGCAAGGATAACTGGATATTTCAAGCACAGCTCCTTCCCTTCCTGCCACCTCCCCGGGCATGCTGGACCAGGGTGAAGCTCACCCCAGAGGCAGGGGAGAGTTTCACAGCCATCACGTCATGGTCATGCGTCTGCGGGGCTGAACAGCTCAGCGGGATGAACAGGAGGGGAGTAATGAGTGGGGGGGACAAGGAGTGACCGGGTGCTCCCAGGCTGGAGGAGGCTGAGGAACAGCGCTGTGCCGAGGTGACCCATGAGGGCTGAGCCTGGTTCAACCTCATCACACTGACTGCCGGAGCAAGAGCAGGACCGGCTGCTGACCTCCCCGGCTTCATGTGCTAGAAGCTCCTGCAAGACCTATGTGGTGCAAGTTAGGGTTTTAGGGAGGTAAATAGCAATGTCTGTGGAGCCCGGGAGAAACATGGGTCTGTAGGACTGCAGATGGCAAAACTCCCAGCTGTAGCTTTCCCCGCTCTTCTGTCACTGGCCTTATTTATCTGCGTGCTCTGCCCAGCACCAAAGGCAGGAGGAGACAAGGACCCCCACACCCTCCGTTCCTCCTGGAAACCTCTGCTCCTGAGCGCAGCCCCAGAGGAGACGTTCGGGCTGAGTTGAGGCACAGGCACCCTCCGTTCAAAGGCTCTCAGAAAAAGCAAATGCCACAGCCTTCCTACTAACCCATTTTACTTGGTCAGTGCTCCCAGCTATAACTAGTGCTGAGCACAGACATGGAAAGATACTTCAAACAAATTCTTGTGAAATCCACAAATCTCTACCTGGGCTGATTGCTCAAGTTGCCTCATGAGCATCACACCTGCTTTAAGCACCGACGCTGCCAAATTACATGGAAAAACGTGCAAATGCTGTGTAGCTTTCTGGCAAATTAGCATGCTTCATGCACGAAGGGGAAGATTACTTGGAGGGGAAGAAGTACTAACATTGTTTGCCTAATTATCGAAGCAAACAAATTAAGAGAAAGGATGACTAAAAAAAAATGCAAGTATCAATCCAATTGTATAGACTAACTGCCATAAGGATGGCACAAAGAGCAGCTCTTCTGTATGGCCACCGGTGTCAGTGAGGAGGCTGCTTACATCCCAGCTGGCTAATGAGATCATTTTAGTTTTCTGCTTTATTAAACAAAAGGGAAACTTTGGCTGTTCTTGGTGGAAAGGGAGGTGTGAGACTCCAGTGATATGCACAAAAATGATGTTAAGAGAAAAATGGCAGCATCAGGAATGCTAATAGTGGGACACGCCACATCTACATTTGCAGGAGTGACCACAAACTTTAACCCTTTGAGTGCATATCCTAAATATTTAAAGATTGGAAAAAATTGTAGGTACTCATAGAAATAAGTCTGTTTCATAAAATGTACATAGGAGGAGGCTGTGCAGGCAGCCTTCACCCTGCCTACGTTCAGAGTGTTTGGCTTTGCAATCTAAACAATATTTTTTTCATTATTTGACTGAAAATTCCCAAGGTTTCTGTTGCTCTTTTTTTTCTCCTTAAGGTAAGGTTACAGTTTGTTAGAAGGAGCATGAGGGGGAGAAAAGAAACGGAAACTTTTGAGCAGTTGCCGTCTCAGCAAAACCCAGTGACGCCACAGCCGCTTGCCGCAGCGCCTGGGATCTCCATCTTTCTTTCCGAAATGAATGGCAACCTGGCCCTGTTGGCTTTTGGGGTGCTCCATCCCTCTGGAACCAGCAGCCTACAGATTTCTTGTCTCCTGAGACATCTCTGCTGTCCCCAGTGGCACCATGTGCCCCCTAAATGCATGGGGCCATCTTCTCCCCACGTCGCATCTCCAGAGGAGGCTCTCATCCAAAGGCTTTGATACCCTTCTTCTCAGAAAGCCGCAGCTGGTTACCTTCAAACCATCTGATTTCTTTCCATAAACAAATGCAGACATTCAGTTCTGCTAGCAACCGAGCCTTGGAGGGTCCTAGCAGTTTTCTCTGTGAGTTTTTGGGGGCGTCCCAGGTGGGGCTGCGTTCCCCTGTGCCCTCCCCATGGCTCCGGCTGCCTGCCTGCTGCTGACACCACCAGCAACGGGAGAGCGAGCGTGCAAGAAGCAACCAGAGTCATTCCTCGAGGAACTGCTCCCTGAGATTACACGGGCCGTGAGAAATACATACGCCTAATGCCTGGGGCCTAACATATGGACCTCCTTCTTGTTTCAAGCAGAATTTTGTCCTATCTGGAAGTGGAGAGCGCGGGCCAGAAGAGCTGCCCGATATACTTATTTAGAAATGACTACCCCTCTGCTCCCTTTGTTCGGGATGAAACGGTCTGACTTTTATCACTGAGTAATATTGCAGTCAGCTGTCTGAAAAAACTCCCTTTTCTTTGGGATGGCCTCAATTTTCATGCCTGCTTGCTGGAGGCTTAAAAGCTTGGTTTCAGTTGTTTTTGCTGGCAAAGTGCAATTAGCACTTTGTGCACATTTGATCAGGTGCTAATTTAACTCAGGGGACAATTTACCTTCCTAAATATGTGCTAATAGTTCTCTTGGGGGGAAAAAAAGAAGAAAAGTGGAGGTGGGGAGACACACACAGGGTAGAGAGAAAGCACCAGACAGAATGTCTTTACTGGATCAAAATGATAGCATTCATTTTCCTACTCATCCCTAGCTGAGTCATGCAAATCGTCCAGAACGGGAAAGTGTGCATCAAGGACAGCAACAAGCAGCTGGGAGGCAGGGCTGGAGGAGCACCCAGGGACCTGCACCTCCCAAACCCTTCCTGCCCCGCCGCTGAGCACCCCACGGCTTGGCCATGGCAGGGACTCCACACTGCATCACCTAGAGCCAAAATACTAAATTCTCCAAGAGACATTTGTATGTGTTCCTTTTAACTGAGGGCATTCAAGGGATGTGCAAACGATTGCGCTGGGGCAGCTGAGAGGTTGATAATATGTCCTTGCTCTGGACAAGTGGGGCATAACAGTATCCCTTACACCAGCCTTGCCAGGGAGGTGTTGTAACTAAAACTGCAGCCTCATCCTTTTCTCAAAGGGCTTTTTTTTTTTATAAAAAAAAACCCAACTGCGGTGGTTTTTTTTTTTTGTTCTGTTTTATTTTTTTAAATTACAAAAGCTCTGCTCAAGGCTTGGCAATTAGTTGTTGAGCCTTTGGTTCAACCAACACAGTGCAAGGAGAGGGTTGTCCCTCACAGGTACTGCTCAGTATTGTTTGGGAAAATAAAATCAGATTTCAAGAAAAAAAAAAAAGGGCTCTTGGAAGGAAACTCCCCAAAATCAGAGGAGTGTGAACATAACTGGTCACTTTTGAAAGCTTTTGCCACTATTTTAACTTACATTGCCTTGTACAGTGGAGTCCCTAGTGAGCTCTGGATTTGTAGAAACTATAAAAATAGAGTCAAGGTCTTTTTCTGCACCCTCATTTTGTATGACTTAGGCTGTAGCAATTCCATCACTGCCTCAGACAGTTATTCAACAACTGATAAATTTCCCTGCCAGAAATATTTCCCAGCGCGATAACATATTTCACATCACCTTTTTCTTTATGCAGGATTTATAAAAAAAAAGCTTTATGACCGTGGAGACCGAGCCTAGTTGATTCCCTGCCATTTTTTTTCTCTGTGATGCCACCCTTCAGAAACTCTCCTTTACCCTGAGAGTAATTAACCAAATTACTCAGGCGGGGGGGGGGGGTGGTGGTGTAATAAAACCTGCTAGATTATCACTGTAACACAGGGCAAAAGGGTAACAGGATCTCCATAACTCTCCTCTCCATAACTCTCCTCAGAACAGCAAAAATGCTTTCATTCCTGCGGTCCAGGGACCATGCGGGATGCCAGCACTTGCATGCTCCTACACTTAATGTTAGTGAACCAAAGAGAGAGCGTCACAGCACCATCCCAGTGCCGTGACACTCTCTCTTTGGTTCACTAACATTAAAGTTTCTTTAGCCAATGTTGCCAGCAAGCCTGAATTTCCACTGGGCTGTGGGCTGGGAAGACAGGGTCAAGACTAGTAGTTTTCATGGGTGTTTCCTACCTCTAACTTTAATTTGATAGAACTCAAGCACCGGTGGCTTCATGATTTCTTTGAAAACATGGAGTCTCCTGGCCAAGGCAGGGTTATCTGGGGGGTACGTGACAGGGGCCATATCCAACACTACGGAGAACCAAAACGCAGAGTGATGCCTGCGGGCGTGAGCTCCAGGGAGATGCCGTGGTGGTGCCAGGAGCACCCCGGGATCCGTGGGGAGCAATGAGTCCCCCCAGAGAGCGGGCGATGTGGCAGGGCCATGTCACCTCTCGGTGGGTGGTGGCATCCTCCTGAGGCTGTGGGACTCTGCTCAGGTTGGAGTACCTCTGCAATTGCCATTTCAGTGATGGAAAAGCGAGTGTATTTTCCTTTTGCAGAACTTCTACCCATCCCACAAATGTATTCATTTACATACTTTATCTAGCTTTCCTGCCCAAAAGTATTTCCACATATTTTCTTTACTCTGCTTAAATTGCTTTTACACCGTGTCTAATACCCCTCAGGTCCCTTCAATTCACAACTGCTGTTATTTAGTGAAATGTTTTCCCTAGGTCAACAGACTTTCATTTCAGGGTAGATAATCCTCGGTATATCCCCTGCGGGAGGTAGGGCTCTGCTCTGCGACTGAGAGACTCTTTGTCAGGGTAATAAACTGAAAGCAGGATTTAGAAGAAATTACCTAGAAATAGAGTCCTTCGCTATAGTTTTTTATTCCTCCTTCAAGTCATGTTTTCCTAAGGGCTATTCAAAAATAAGGATCAAGAATATGTATTATCTTTGCAGAACGAAACAAAGGCAGCAGACAGATTAGTCTGACGGGTGTGAAGGAGGGATTGATAGAGAAGACCATACACGCAAGGGCCACTATAAAGACAAAAAAGGCTCTACCTTTAAGTAAAGTTGAAAGAGCTATGTTTGGAGTTTGTTGTCCTTCACATCAAAATGTGCACTTGAAAGCATTGTTTGTCTGGTTTTTAATTCCTACATGGCTTTCCTATAAAAATAAAGTTCTCTAATATACAGTCTCCCCAGTAAAATATGATTCATTACCTTGCTTAGCTTATGACAGCAATGGATTTGAGTTAGAGTGTCTTTCCTGAGAGGCCATTCGTAGCTTAGTAGTTTTGACCTCTAGGTTTCTTGTTGCTCTCTTGGTTCAAAGGCAGGCATTTTCAAAAATGACAAGGTGTCTGAATTCTATCTTACCCATTTACATGCTCTTTTTAAAAAGTAATGTAGTTTTCCTGGTCTCTCTTTCCCCTCTACACCTTTATGGCACTTGCTAGTGTCTGGTTATTTCTTACAAAAAGAGCAAACAGTTCTTAGACAAAATATGACCGCTGAATAGGGTCGTTTCTGTTCATAAAGTATCTATGAATCAAGGAAGCTCTTCCGTGACAGTCAATCCAGAAATGCTGAGGCCCTGCAAAAATGAATGACCTTTGACTCTTACAGGTTTTGCTGCCTTCTGTTGACTGAGCCCAGAACACAATATCCTTCTGAAAACCTCAGCAGTGCAGAGCTTTTAAGAACCCACATTGTGGGCACTAAGCAGAATTTATTAATGGATTAACAGAAGTATTTTTACAGGCTCTGAGGGCCATCACAATTTTGCGTGTCAGAGGCACATACAAAGCACAGAGGTGAAAGGAACTCCTGGGTCACTGAATTCGGGTCCCTGCTGTGGCAGAGAGCCAAGTCGCATAAGCCTATCCATAAATTTATGGAAGCTGGGATGTGGAGCGGGTCTCGCTGCCTCTCTTGCACTTTGGAAAATGTTCTAGGACCTCCCCAGTCTTCAAAACTAACTTCTAGCCTACATGTTTTTCTGATTATCTTAACTCATTCACTTTAGAAAATAAGGCTGACACAGGGAGAAGAACCCTTCTTCCCTTGTATTCAGTGTGAAGATGTAGAAAAAGGCATGAGCTCGGGTCTTTCAGTCTCCTCCTGTAAGGAGTTCGCTGTAAGTCTGTTGTGTGCCAGTGCCAGAGTCAAGTCACTTCACTGGAAGACCAGCAGCCTGCCCTGTATGTTCCTGTTGAACTCTCAGAAGTGACTGGTGCAACAACATTGACTCTTTCACCTTCCTGTAATGGAAATGTCATTTTAGGATAGGCCTAAAAAACATTTTAAGATCAGTTAATTCTGTGAAAGATGGAGGTTAGCTTGATCCTGTGGATGACTTTCAGCTGACCCACGTATCTTCCTCCTTTACTACTACACTTGTAATTATTTTTTCCTGAAACCATTACTCCGAGCCCATGTGTGACTGAGATCAGTTTAATGCACCTGTAATTTCCCTGTTCTTGTCCCTGTCTTTACTATACAAGCTATTCTCCAACTACATGATGCTGGTCTTTGATGGAGAGCACCCCTTGACTGGTGGGCTTCAGTTTTTCTCTGCTGGGGTGCTTATGTGTTACTTCAATATAGAGAGCAAACATGACACTGTGCTTTTGACATGCCATCGTTAATGCACATACTCACCAGCAGCTGTGGGTTTTTAATGCTATATATAATTTCCCAGAAGTCAGGCAACACAAGCTGAAATAAGCGTTTAACAATATTTATGGTTCATGCCCACCATCTGATTTGTCTTCCTGTCAGCCTTGCCTCTGCCAACATCGTCCGAAGATAATTTTCCATTTCAGTGAGAAGCTAATCTGTGAAAAGGGAGGGAGGAGGAGACCAGGAGAACGGGGGTCTATTGACAGAAGAGCTGTCTCAGTGAAAATGCAGGCAGTGATTTCTTACCTGTTATCATAACAAGAAAACGAAAGTCAATACAAAGCAGAGGAAAGTCAAATGTTGTGAGATTGCCTGTGTGTTTCTCAGTCAATAGCCAAACCTTTCGTCTTTGATATTTCACCCGAGGCAGTAGCCGTTTGGATGCTGCCTGCCTGCCTGCAACCGAGCCCAGGCATGAGTCAGAACTGATGGGTGCCATGACTTGGGTTTGGCAAGGGGACAGGAGGGTGGCAAGGAGGCAGGGGAGGGAGCCACCTCGCACTCTACTGAGCCCACCGCTGCCATAAATTACTGTATAAAAGGAACATTGTCATCTACAAAACAAGGAGATTATGTGAGAAAGAGACTGCTACTGAAGTGAGATGAATCAAACCCCAAGAAAACTCATGGCATGGTCAAGAAAATTGTGGCTCACTAGCCTGAGCACAGACACCTTGCTGCCCGCCCTTGGCTGGTTAAAGTGGGAAGGGGAGCAGCAAAGGGGCTAGAGATCCCCTAAACTTTGTGGTACGTGGCGCAGCCCTCTCCACCTTTGTGCCAGTGGTGCTGTGAGCCCCAAAAGCAGTACCTGGAGCTGCATTCAATTTTCGTGGGGGTGCTTAGGTGATCATCTCCCTTCTTGCAGAGACTTTGCCAAGGAGCACCCCATGGCCTCCTACCCAGCTCCCAAAGAGTTTCCATGATGAAAGAGTCTCTTGTGAAAGCCCAGAAGCACCTTGACCTCATCTGGATCAACCCTTCAGAGGTTTCTCTGCTCTATTTGGGAAGCCGGACCGGCAGTAAGGGTAGAAGCAACTTTCACCACCAGGCCTGGGGTTAATTTAGGTGCTGGTTCTTCCCACTGATCACCCTCTTCTGCATGGTTCCCATGTTCCACTGGCCAAGTTTGTTTATCAAAACATGGGTGTTTCCATCCACCTTTTTTGCACAAACAAGTCTCAGACGGAAGACCCATTCCTTACTTCACACCCGCAGTGGTCTTCCCAGCTGGCAAGGGAACAAGGGGAAAGAACAAGACTGTGGTAGTGTCACTGGCAAGTGGGAACAGCCCGTGTGGGATGTCATGTCAGACGTGTGTAAGGAACAGGTATAAACCCCGAGAGGCCTTAACTGCACCTGATCCATTAAACTTAATCTGGTGGTTCTGATGTTCATTTGTTCTCTGGGAACAGCCTTAGCTCTTGAGCTGTCTTGCTTCAGGTTGCTGTCAAAATACTGATTTTTAGAGGAAATTTGCTGTGATCAAGACCTCCACTGGTTGGAAGTCTCTACAAATAAAATAGCTGTAGTTCAAAGCACGGTATGTGGCCACTCTGACAGAAAGAAACAGTATGTAGGGGAGCAGGGGGAGAAGTGCTTTAGTCCCTGCTTTCCCCGGGGCCTGGTGCTTGTCCTGCTGGGGTCCCTGACAGCAGCCCTCCAGGGGCAGGACAACGCTCTGGAGAGAAAGGCTAGAGCCGGTCGAGTGGGGAGATGTCACGCGCGGATTGGATTTCCTCGGCGTGGCATTTTGTCCTTCCTGCCATGCTGCCACCAAGGCCCTAAACATTGGGCTATGGGGTCCATCTCTGCCCTGCTCGTAGGGAGCGTGAGAGCTCCTTGCTCCTGCTTTTGAGAGAGCAGCTCCCCGTGCTTCTCTGGAGGCCACCTGCAGTGCAGTGAAAACTATCTGCAGGAAAGTTTTACTGTTTTAATTTTTTTTAATGGAACAATTTTTCTGATCCTACCTCCTGCAAAGCCAGCTGACTTAGTCATCCTGGGCTCCAAACGTGCAGGGCTCACTGGGAGATGGCAGCCATCGTACAAGTGCTATAAAATGAATTATACTCTACAGCAGCCTCTGACATCTTTGGTCCTCCCGAGGCCAAAAGTGAGTGCCAGGTCCTTATGCTTTTTCCCTTTCTAGCGGTACAAAGTTCTCAGGTCACAACCGATGCTACAACACGGGGTAAAGCCAGCTGAAGTTAGTGATAAAATTCCCACAGATTGTGGTGCAGACCTAGATCATACCCAGGAGTTTCATTTATCCCTGCTGTTTATCTTATGGTTCTTGTCTTTTTGCATATGCATATGCACACATCCAGATACGGATGCACACAGCATAAAATAGAGTTATTTTAATGCCTGTTTGTTTTATAACAAAAGAGGCTGACTCCAGATCAAGAATCCTTTATTTTCAAGTTCTCAGCTAGTTTTGCTCGGGTGTGGCATTCCTTACCTTTCACCAGAAGTTCTGACTCAGGAGTTATCACTAATATTTCTGATAAAAGATTACAGGCGGAAACGTTTCCTTTACTCTCGCTCTGATAAATAAGGAGGGAGAAACTGTGTGCCTGTGACCAGAAAATGAACAGCTGGGTATTTTTCCTTCACTGAGGCACCCAGAAAACTCATGTCTTCACTTTGTTCACCTTGGATGTGGCTCTAAAAGAAATGGAGGTGTGCACGTGTGGGGCAGGCCGCCAGTGGCCACAGCTTGCCCGCATTTCTAGGCTGCTGCCCCTGAGACCCCAGCACTGCAGATGGGCACGAGGCACCCCGTCCCTTGCCTGAATACTCATAAATATGGAAAGCTTAGCCATAAAACTCTTCCCGACCCTCAGCCACACTGTGCCCAGAGCATACCGAGAGCACGCGAACAGCTCTCAAACAGCTGCTTGCAGCCAGCGGTAATGATCCACCAATTCCAACGGCCAAGCATCAATCACGTGTGGCTGTCCTTGTGGTGACACAGGACCGGGGGTATTAACGCTGCAGCCAAGGCATTTCAACAGATAGTTTTATATAGGCTTCATACCTCCCCTTTGGCTTATCATCAAAGCAACAACGCTTTGTTTTGTTTTGTGCCTGACTCCTGCAACTCCCCAGAGGATAATGCTGTCCCAGCCAGGGAAAAGCCTTGCCACGTGCCCAGCCCTTGGAGGAAAGTCTGGGTAGGCAGCAAGTGAGTGGAGGTCAAGTGAGACCTCCACTAAAACCTTTTTCTTGAAGCCCAGATGGTGGACTAGTGTCTCTGACTCCTCCAGCTGGCTGTCTGAGGAGCCAGCAAGGAGAGACTGCTAGCTCAATGGAAGAGGTGGGATGCGAGGCTTAGAAATACTTCTTTTAAATGAGTTTTCTTCTGGGTAATGATATCATGAAATAAATCAGGATGGAGCATCTCATCCTCAAATCACTGTGGAGCCCACCTGTGACATGACTCATGGCCTTGATGACTTATTTAGGATGACTGAACCTCATGAGGGCCCTGTGATTAAGCAGCCAGCAGCGCTCGTGAAGTGCCCTGGCTTGTCAGGGCCCCAAATATAGAAGGTTTTGGTTAGACCGGGGGAAAGTTTTGATGAGTAAAGATTTCCATGGGAGCCCACATTCTCCAACAGCAGGAAGAACAGTGATTTTTTTTTTAAAGTGATGCTCCCAGCCCAAATTGGGCCCTGATTTAGCCAAGAAGGAAGATAATCTAAGCACTTCCAGCATAAGTGCTAATGTAAACACCCTCACCATCTGTTTTATTTGCACACACACACACACTCAGTTTATAAAATGCCAATTCTCCCCTGCTGCTTTTGCAAGCCACACATCCCACTGCAATGGGAGAAGCAGAGCGACCGGAGCCGGGGCTGTCCCAAGCACGGGTCCTGGCCCAGATCTGACCCCAGGTGTGCTATGCCCGTGCTTTGGTGGGTGCTGGCGTACCACCAGCTCTCTGCTCTTGCTGGGGAAACCACGATTTCATGATTTGGGGTGCTAGGCGGTGCCGGCTGCGCAACCCCCATCCCTGCCCCAACCTCCGAGGGGGTTCGCAGCCCTGCTCTCTGCCCCGGCTATTGACCCAGCGCAGGCAGGTAATGCTCCTGGGTGACTCGAGCCATTCCTGCAGTGCCGGATCCCAGCACGGCCGGGATTCGTACTGGGATGCCCCAGCCCCAAGCCCTGCTCCAGCGGAGGGAAGGGCTGAGGCTGCCTCCGCCAGCCCACATGCTGGAGGGATTAAGATGCGCTTCCCACAAATTTCGGCGTGACTGCAGAAAGTGGTGTCCTTTAGCAAATGGTAAATAATTGACACTTTACTCTGCTGGCAGCCGGCACCCCCACCGGCAGCTGAGTTTGTCATTTTGCATCCCCTCGGTGGCTCTAATTTCAAATTTACAGTAACATATGCCCAGAGAGCTGCCGGCCTTCTCCCAGCATCACGAATGCTTATTCCCTGCTGCCCTGCACTGTGGCGGGTGAGGAGTGAGTGACATCTCTGCTTCTGCCACAGGTGTTCTCTTGACCTCCTGCGGTGGGAGAACAGAACCTTTTTGTTCCTTCCCCTCTGTTTTTTGGGTTTGGGTTTTTTTTATTATTATTATTATTATTATTTAGACTGGGCAGCTGGGGACCAAGGTATTTCCAGTATGCTTGTTTAGCTGCATGACTCCCATAAGCTGCATGACTCCCATTAATGTAAATGACAGTTGCACAGCTAAAACTGTGCAGGTCCTGTTGAAGATGTACCCCTGGGGTTATCATTTTACAGAGATCTCCCCCTCCCCCTTGCAGAGCTTTTGCCACAATCATTGTGTGGAGAGAAAACTGGAAGTCTCTGCACAAGAGGAACCAGCAGCTCACTTAGGAAATGGGAATTTGCATCAGGCAAGTGTTACGGAGGGACAGGCGGCAGGGGGAGGGAAGAGCTTGATGTTTCCCCTCGAGTCTCACTGTGCCATCCCAAGGCATACAACGTTTGCTGAGGTCCAGCAGATCCTTGTGCTGCAAAAGTATTAAAATAGGATTGGCAGAAGACGTTTTTTTTTGTTTTTTAAACCTCATTTGCAAAACAAAATCTGCCTAAAAGACAAGCAGAACATTTATCATCCCTTTCCTTCTGACAGCTCACGCTCCTGGTTTCAACGACAGCTTTGGGTCACATAGGACTCTCCCCCTCCATGGTAAGCCCAGAAGAGGATGGGGGCCGTGTCCCCACGCTGCTACCCAGCACAGCATCGGCAGCAGCCGTGCAGGACAGACGGGGCCACCTGGGCAGCGTTTCTGCCACGCTCTCCTTGAAGACAGCCATGCCCCGGGAGCTCTCTCTCCTCCAGCAGGCACTGCTGGAGGAGTTATTTGTCCCTCTGACACCAGCCATAAATTTCAAGGCCAGAAGGAGCCATTACGGTCGGCTAGCATGACCCCTGATATAACACAGAGCATGATTTGTGCGTCAAGCCCAGGACTTTCTTTGGAGATCTAATAAATCTTTGGGAAAGGCAGTCAGTCCTGATTTAAAGGCTGCAAGCCATTGCGCCATCTCCCCGGGTAAGCTGTTGAAGTGGTTAATTATCCTTGCAGCGTGAATGCGTACCTTTATTCCTGATCCGAGCTGGCCTGCATGGGAGCTGGGGCACACACGTGGCCGTGGCATCACGTCGTGCCTCTTCTCTCCGGAGCGGCAGATCCGCCGGGCACACGGCTCTTCCCGGGGGGGTTGTCAGCCACGGTCAAGTCACCTCCCGACTTTCCCTCTGACAAGCCAAACAAATTGAATTTCTTTAGACTGATTGATCAGCTCACTTCTGAGAGGTGCAATGCAGCTACATGGATTTTCTTCCATGCGGCGTATCTTGCATCAGGACATCGCGGGGCCGAGTCAAATGTAAAGCTGCAGAGGGATCAGGAGCTCTGCTGGTCACCCCACGCCAGCGCCCGTGCCCTCAGGTGGGTGCCCAAACCCACCTGCAATTACCTGTGGCTTGAAGGTGCTCCCCACGGACAGAAGAGAAACATCTCCTCTGGTTAACTTTCTGGCCCAAGCAGGAAAAGCAGAGAGACGGCACGCTCCCTTGTCCCTGGCCAGTCTGGATGGACTCGGGCACATCACCTTGTCTTCTTGGGGGAACTGTTTCATGCGCTGATGCCTGATGGCTTTGCAAGAGCATCTGTGTAACCTGTGTTTTGGCTGGTGGGGGGCTGGATCTCCCACACATCTTGCCTCCCACCTGTCCCCCCACAGCTTCCAAGGGGGAAAATTCACTGCCTGAGTTTTTGGTCCACCCCGTAACTGCCACCCAGCTCCTCCCCACCTTGCTGGCCAGAGCCTGGGATGAACAAAATGGGGTGTGCTGGGCTGGTCAGCCTCTGCCCTTTGGGAACTTTCCCTTGCTCAGGACGTCGGGGAACAAAGTTTGTGCCCCTGCTCAGATGCAGGCCCAGGTCTCGGTGTCTCAGGCAGAGCAGAGGCTCTTAGCAAGGGGCCTTCAGCCTTTCTGAGAGACGGCCAAAGGCTATCTAGACTAAAAAATCCAGTATAGTCAAAATTAGTAAATACCTTTCACCAGAAAGCTGCAGATCTGGCTAGCTGGCATTTACTGCATGCCATCTTATAATTTCCAGCTTCCTCTGGTGTGAGCAAGAGTCCGGTTCCGAGATCTGCAACCCAGCTGCCTCTGGGAAAGCAAAGTACATTGTTTTATTGCTTTACTCCTCTCCAGACTAGCTAGGGGTGACCCTGACCCATTCCCCAAGCCATGCTGTGCAAGTCCTTCTGCCATGGGAAGAGACGAGCTGGCTACCAAGGAAGTTATTGCTTCCTCTAGCCAGGTTTAGTGGGACCAGAGCCTGTTAACATGTAGTTTGTTCAGAACTGCTCTCATTTCCTGAGCGAGGATCAAGGGGTTTGATTTTCTTTTGTTTGGCAGAAGATAAACCGCTGAAGGGAGTGTTACTTTGGGCTGCCAAGTTGATCTGCAAGGAGCCGGAGTCTGCCTTGCACTAGGGAGGGCAGGAGATGAACTTAAGTGGGGGATTCTCACTGGTGCTTTAAAAGCAGTCTAGAGGCCAGAGTGAATTGGCCACTAGATTTTATATCGATCCTTCCACCCTTGAGGGAAGAAAACAAATTCCTCTAAAAGGGTCAAAGATAGTGGAATTAGTCTGCATCTTTTCACTGGAGGTCATTGCATCTCCCCAGCTGCGGCAGGATGGAGTGCTGTGGGTACTTCGATGTTCAGCAGCTGATTCTTCATCACCCGTGTTTCAGGTTTAATGCTAGACAGAGGGTCTAAGAAGTTCTCCTGCTTCTTTTGCCTGTACTCCAGTCTGCCCTGCCTCCTGCAGTGAGTCAAGGAGCCAAAATGATTTCCAGGCTGGGTACATCCTACAGTGGTGGGCTGTCAGGTCAGCAAGCACCCCTCGAGGCATGAGACATGGTAGGAAAGGGAAAGGATCAGTGAGGAATTTAACCAGATGCCTGGTCCCACTCCCCTGGAGACGACAGGCTTGGGAGAGCTGGAGGTCTGCTCAGACAAGTCCCCCGGTGCCACTTGGTCCCTGAAAAGAGCTGCTGGTGGCTTTGTCAGCCTGCGCAATGAGGATCTGCCTGGGGCCGGCAGGTCACTGCAGAGGAGGTCTCAGTGCAGCCTGGGTCTCCTGTGCAGGGGTGGTAGAGAGTCTGCACGCACATCTTCGCTGTCAGGTCATCATCAGACAGGGCACAGAGAATAACTGCAGCAGGGCTGGGTCACCTGGGATGCGACGGCAGGGAGGATGGGAATCAAGTGGGGGGATTATTTGGCATTACTTTTGGTCTTGTGCCAAACTCAGTCCTCTACAGCTGAAGCACTCAGAGGAAAGCTGGTGCGTGCATACAGGGGGCTTGGAGGGGCACCACAACGCTCTTTATGCCAACACCAGATTTCCACATCTCTGCTGACAAAAAGAAGTGTAGCCCTTGGTGTGGCTGGAAAGTCATTCTCTGTAGGGGCCTTAGTGTCCTAGAGCATTGAGACCTAAAGCATCCGTGAACCCATGATGTGTTCTCATGCCACTAGCTCTATCTGCTATTAACTCCAGAGAGAACCTAAGAGGTGGGAGAAAAATACAGTCCCCAGGCAAAAGGTGATCATCTCTTGCATGTTATTTCCTGCAATTACTCTCCATTTATACTTCCTTCTGATGGCCCTGTTGTCACTGTCAGAATAAAAACCAAAATCACATAATTACAAATGGACAGATAAAGCTTTCTCAAAGCCAATCTGAAGTACAGGAGAAGTCAACTGCTATTTTCAGTGCAATCACAAGTCCCAGAATTTCTCCCCTGCAGGACCCCAACATCCCCTCATGTTTGTCCTCCTGGTCAAACACCAGGATGTACAGGTCATCTTGACCATCAGGAGACCCTTGTAGTAGGTGAGGTGCAGGAGGGAACTGAGGGAAGAAGGCACACTCTCAAACTACGCTTTGACAACATATATGTTAATGAAAATGTCTCACAAGAGACAATAGTGCCACGGATGAAGTAGACAACAGGGGCAGGAGGACACTTTTTAAATTAAACAAAATGAACAGAAGAGATAGCATGTCCCAGCCCTAACAGTCTAGTGAAGGTGAAGGGCAGTGTCCTTCTTGGCCTAAGCCACCCTTTAAACATACTGTCACGCATGAGCCTGAAGGATGCTGTGTCCCCTCTTGGTGAAGACAGCCACTCCATAACTAGAGGTATCAGAGCATGTCGGTCTCTACACTGTGGGCTGGAGACCCTCCACCTTTACACAAACCTTCTTCTGATACTCTTGGTATACCAATCCTTTTTTCAGGTGGCCATTTCCCTTTTCTGTACGCGTGCTGGTTAAATGGGTCTGTCATGCCAGAGATGCTGACGGCATCCCCCACAGCCTCAGAAATGGCCCTTGTTGCTCTCTGACTTATCTCAAGCCCAGCATGCCCCAAACCCCCAACCCTGGGGATAGCAGAGATGCACCATAGCCCTTGAGATTCTCCTCTTGCTATGGACCTGCTTGGACCCTCCAGTTGTGGCTGATCCTGAGAGGTGACCACCCTGCTTGCCTTGACACACGTTGCCCCTCCCAACCCATTCCCAAGGCATGCAGTGATGGGTAAAGCTGGTGACTGGCCTTTTGGTCATGATTTTTGGTTATTTTGATTAAAAAGGATGTGATAGGAACATTAATGGTTTTCAGTTGGCTCCAGGTGAGCACCATAGAAATTCTCTTTGTGTTGAGGCCAGACTGTAGAAGGAGGTAGCATTTAGGTAGATTCTTGTATATGGCTTTATTTGTTGCCCACATGTACAACTAATGAATTAGATTAAGAGGACAGGCTGGTTTGGGGCTTTCTAGTCTGGGCAGGCCTGGCAGGAATAGAGGTCCCTTCAAGGCTGTGGGACATCTGGTACAGGTAAGAGCTGTGTCTGCCCCGATAGTTTTTTTTTAGGAGCACAGCAGAGATCTGCACTGCCCTTCAAAGGAGGCATTCTGATGCAGTGGCTTTGTCTATTTTGGCTTCCTTTTCTTGCCTTGTCCTGGAGACTCTAAATTCTCAGGTCATAAGTGGGGCTTTCTGAAGACAAGTCTGAAATAAACCATACCTTGTTTGTTTGCCCCAAAGTACTGGCCATGATTCATCTGCAGATTTAATACCAGTGCCTAGCTGGATGCCCCTGTTCTATCGATTTCTATAGCTCTGCTTAAAAGTTTAAAATCATGGGACCAGACAGGATCCCCCAAGTTGTTGTGTTGCATCTTCTTCTGTCACACATAGTCATGTTATGCAATCCCCTTCATAGGCGTGCAAAGCTCCAGCTTAAAACTAGGCAGCCCTTTGCTCCCAGGATTCCTGCAGGAAAGCCTTTGCAGAATTTCATTCCTCCAGCAGTCATTAATTCTGTCATTTCTTGTCTAAACATAGTCAGGAATAGTTTAGAGGCATTTGCTCAATGGCCAGCATTATCCTCAAGCTTAAATAACTCATATCCCTTCTTAGGGGACATGTTGGAAAAAGTAGTTACGGAGAGTGGCCACGTCCCCATGCAGCCCCCCAAGCTGCAGGGAGCTGCTGGGGTCCATCAGGGCACAGGGCCGAGGGCTGAGCTGACACAAGGAGATGTCCCTAGCAGCTTGGGCAGAGTCCTGAGCACTGCCGAGGTCTCAGCCGGTCCTCGTCCCCTGGCACCGCTCTCTCCAGGCCCTTCTGGAAATATTCTAGCCCATGCTGCCTCTGTTTGCATTTGCCTTTTCTTAGCCACGAGATGCTTGTGGCTCAGAGCCATCTCATGCCTGAGTGATCTATCTCTGCTGTTCTGTGGATAAGCTGCCAGCATATAGCAGAAATTCTTGTTTCTAGTGTCCAAGTACATGGTGGTGCATTTTTTACTGCTAAATTACATCCCATTTGTCTCAGTCTCATCCTTAAGGGCACCCGCCTCCTCCTACATAATATTCCAACCCTTATCAGTACTAGCAGTGACTCCCAACTTCACGTCATGCCTGCTTTCTCTGCTAGGGTCATTTAAAGAAAATACGGATTAAGCTAGCGTCCAAGACAGCTCCTCGATGAACTCCACCAGGAACTCCTGACAAATTTTAATTCCCCTTTCAGCACAGCCTGTTTTCTTCCCATTGACTGGTTCTTGATCCACACTAAATCTCTTTCAGGACATCTCATTTTGATGAACACATTCCTGCTTGGCAACAAGGAGTCAGGCAGACCTGGTCTCCCCCATGTCCTGACTCAAGCAAGTCAGGCACAGACAACAGCTGGGAAACCTATCCCCTCCTTTGTTTGATTTATCATGCACCGTCTGGTATATCTCCATCCTTCCTGCAGAGTTTGTCCCAACACCTTTCTCCTGCGGAGGCCAGATGAACTGGTGCATGTCTACCCTCACCACGTTCCCCAGTCCCTTCTCCTTCCCTGTTCCCAGCTATGATGTCGGCTCTTCTCCCGTCCCCTTCCACAGTCCCTGGCTTGGTGACTTCATGAAAAGCCATAGCTATCAGCTTCACATTTGCAAATGGTGGCCCTTTCTGCGGACCGTGTCGGGGATAACTTTCTCCCCTTGACCTGATGCGCTCTTTCTTTGCTTCGCTGTCAGCTCATAAATCCCAGACATTTGCACCCATTTCCCTTTGCCCCATCCTGTCTCCAGTAGCTGTTGCTGACAAAAAGTTGATGTTGGGGTGACAAAGTATTTAGTTCGTGTTGGGCTGATGCCTAGAGTACCTGAGCTAAGCCACATATTTTGGTGTATTTCCTCTTGCCAGGTTCTTCTTTTCTTTACTGCTCTCCCTTTTGCTCTCTGTTGGTCCCCTCTGCATTTTTAATACTACTGCTGTTAAAGTTTTATAAGCTCAGGTTGGCATTTTTATGGGTGTAATATTCTTACAGTTCAGAATGTTTTTGCAACATTATCTTTATTTTTTCCCACACTCAAAATTCCTTCAGATGGCACAGTGGAGGTGGCTTTAAGACTTCAAGCAAGGGAAAAAAAAAATCTGCATTCCTTCCCCTCCCTGTTTTGGAGCTCTGAAACTTTTTTATAAGAGAGTATGCTTGTGCATCTGAGTGCAAAGAAAGTAGGGGAACAGAGGAGAAGCAATAAATGACTAATATTGCTGGGAAATGAACTCTGTGCCATCCATTTTGTCTGTACTGGCCCTTATGAACTTGTTTGGGAGTTACTTAGAGCCAGTTGCTCTCTCCTGTTATGCTGTGGGAAGCTGAGAGACATCAGCTTTTTCAAGCTCCAAGCTGGATACCACGCACAGTCACTAAGGTGACTGCCACTTGCAGCCCGGGAAAAATGAACCACGCCAAGTATGGTGCACAAACTCTACAGCAAGAAAGGTGGGTGCTGGCAGGGGTGGGTGGATAGGGGTCCTAAAGGTTATGCTTCAAGCTCCATCTGCCCCCATAAAACATCCCCCAGAGATGCAGCTGGGTGGAGAAACATCTGCTGTGGTGGGACAGGCACCCAAGCCACTTGCTTGAGAGAAGGATGGAGTGCAATGTCTTTAAAAACCCCATCTTTTGGCATCTCATCACATTGCCCAAGATGAGTCTGATTTAAAAAAAAAAAAAAAAAAAAGAAACACAGTGGTGAAACTTTTTGTTGTTATGGATTATATCTCCTAATATCTATTCCCTTTTCAGAGTAGATCATACATCAGTCATCTGGATACACTAGGCCCCGAGACTAGATGAGAATTTGTGGGTTGCATGGGAAAACCCCTGAGATGCCCACGGAGTGGCATTAGATACAGTAAATATTTGGCAATCTCTTTCTACTTTTTTTGTAGGAAACAATCGCAGAGCTTTTTCAGTGGAGGGGGAAGTACACCTGTGCTCACTCACCAAACAAATCCTTTCTTCACTGCTCAGCCAGCTCAAATCCTGTGCCCTAAAGGGCTCCCACATCATGAAAGTCCATTTTTCTTGTCCTGAACCATTTCCAGCCAGCCTGAGGTGCTCAGCTTTGAAATAATTTAAATAGTGGTTTCTTTCTAGAATGCTACCACAGCTTCTTATACCACCTTACTAGTAATTACCAAGTTAGCTTGCAGCGGATCTGGGTGATGGGTGGTTCTACTCCAGAAGATGAAACACAGTGAGTTACACGACCAGCACAAGGTCATGCAGAAGGACTGTAGCGGAGCAGCACTTTCCCATGCACTAATTCTGAGCCTTCATCTAGTCAATATAACAAAATGCAATCAGCCACTGCCTAAACATTTACCTCTGGGCAGATTTTGGTACCCTTAGGATTGGCTGACACGCCTGCGAAGCTCCAGTTCTTCACCTCTTTGCGGTTCTGTACTCTCCTGCCAGAAGGTGGGTTAAAGCTAAGTAGAAAAGAGCATTCAGTTATAAAGAGAGGAAAGACAGTTTCTTTGGCTTCCAATTTTCAGCCGTGTCTGCTTCAGTTTCACTTGAGGGAACTTCTCAGCAATTAAACCTTAACTCAGCCACAGCATGGCACCACGACACATACTTCCCACGCTGCCTTCACATGAATACACCTGAAAAAAGCCTCTTACAAAACACAGCACAAGCTGGTGTTGTTTGCTACTATGAAATGCTAGCAAAGCTACTTTTTAATCACCAGTTTTCTTTGATGTGATATGATATGCATCTGACTTGAGAGATGTTTGCTGCATGTATATTAACATATGGGCAGACAGCGAAAGGCCTCGTGTTGGCCTTAAACGGGATGCCAACCAGCCTGGTGGTTTGGCACATGTCTGTGTGCTCTCTGAATAGGCAAAACATCTCTCTGGGCTGGCACAGATGTGGTGGGATCGAGGGTAGGGCCCACGACCACATGTCTCCCCGCAGCCTTACCTGCTTGTGGTTGAGGGACAGTGATGTATTCAGGGGATGTTCCCAGTTCCCCTGCAGAGATCAGATTTACGTGAATGCAAGGCGGAGATGCATAGAGGGAGTCTTTGTTTCTCTACAGTCACAAACCTGGTGGGGACAACTTGCTTTTGATCTGGTTCACCTGGAAAGCTCCATGTCTCTCTTCTTGGTGCTCTGACAGCCAGTACCACTCAGGACACGGAGGGGACAGGGCTTCCCCAGGGGCTGTGCAGCCCTCGGGCTTATGGCAGCACCTCTGGGGTCCCCAGGGCTCCCCACAGACTCATGGCTATGGCTTGAGCTATCCTCGCTTCCCAGGGCTTTTCTCTCCCTCCCAGGGCACCTCTTGATCTGCTTGAGGCAAAAAAGCACATTTCTTTGGGAGAAACATTTGATGAGTATCTTCATTCATTTTCAGCCAATTAGCACTGGTTAAACTGATCATCGAAAAACTAGGCATGGATTTAACCTGCATGGATACATTTACAACAGCCAATGCTCTATAAATACAGCTACAGCTTCTGTACACATGATGGTACTAATGTAGTTTGTGCACAGGATTTGGTAGAAAGTGGTTGTTCGTTACACTGGCCCATGCTGCAGATAATGTTTGTGCAAAAGCTTTGTGCCTCCTAAGTAGCTGGAGGAAGATCATGAAGCCTTGGAAATGTTTCCAGGCTCCCCCGGGCTGGCTGTCCAGCCTCAGATCCCACTCCATCCACCTTGCCAGAGATACCCAGCGACTGAATCCCACTTGCTTGTGCAATTCACACCTGGCAGAGGTGATGCTCCAGCTCTGCCAGTGGGGTCTCTTTAAGCACAAGCGTGTTCCACCTCAGATGTCTCTGTGCCCCTCAGCTGTGGCATCCAGTCTTCAGCTGGACCGGGGCAGCCGTTCTGTCCCCACTATCAACAGCAAGAGTGGTCAGTGCTACCTCTTGCAGCCAGGAGAAGCCAGCATCCTTCTCCTGATGGTGACCAGCTCCAGCAGCAGAGATTTGCTGCTTTCCTTAGGTCCAGCCCCTTGTGCCTTTCCAGAGGAAACTGGGGCAAGAGGCTTCTGCTCTGTATCTGTAACTGGCTTCCACCTTGGCAGAGGATGAGACATGGTCTGCTTTCCTATTTATCTGAGCTCAGATGGGTTTTCTCAGTTGCACAGCGTTGGACAGGAAAGCATCGTTGCACACCTGTAGCCCAGAAGACACCCAGTGAAAGGGTCAGGCGTGGGGCTGGGAGTCACGGCGTGGATGTGGACCTTGCCGGCATGGCCCCCTGCGAGGGCCATGGGATGAGGTGTGCCTTACCTCTGGCTATGGGGTTGGCACAGAGCGGGGACACCCCTGCTTTGGAGCTTGCGGCTAGGGACCCCCCCATCTCCTCAGCTCCTCCCGCCTGCCCTGTGGGAAGCATTGAAGGGCCCTCCTGGCCCACCACCAAGCACGAAGGCCATGGGACAAGGCTGGAAAACTAACTTTTCCCTCCTCCAGCCCTGAGCAGGCGCAGCCCACCCCCATGTAACGTGAGCGGTATTGTTCCTGGATTAGATCAAGGGTCAAACCCTGAACCCCTGGCCCTGGGTGGGCCCCTGGGGCTTTCACTGGGGCTTTGCTCCAGCAATCCTCACCCTCAAGATCTCGGCCAGGTCTGCTGCACAGCCTCAGGTCGCAGTCAGCGTCCCCCGCAGCACACGGGCAGCTGGAGGCGAGCGACCTGCGGCTGATGGCTCCGGCTCCTTACACAAGCTCTCGGCCGCAATACTTCGCTCCTTTTAAGAGCGGGGTGATGCTCTGGAGGACAGCTCTGCTTATCTAAGGCACAACGGGAGCAGGACAGCCTGCGGTCCGGCCAGGTCTCAGCTGCCCTTGGGGACCTCATGGGGATCCTGCCAGGGGCTGATAAATGCCAACAAAAGGATGTCAAGCACAAGCAGTTGCTTCTAGGTTTGTTTGTTCCTCTGATTTCTACAGAGGCACACAAAGAGTCCACACGCAATCTGCACAGAGTGCTCTTTATAAAAATAAATAAAAAGGCCCTTGCTGTTCAAAATCAGCTTCCCTCCGGGTCTATTTTAGCCCGTCACCTCAGCAGCAGCTCCTTCATAAGCCGGCACTCTGCTGATGAGAGTTAGTCACTTCTGTCCCTCAGCAGGCGTCTCAGTAATTTTCCCCAGCCGGTTACGTCAGTGAAGCCCTGCACCAGCAGCGCTCCCTGATTATGCAAGCTATGTTCGCAGATATGCTCAGGGTTGGTCTTTTTAACCTTTATTCACCAACTCATCACAGGGTGAGCTGCAATAAAAGCTTTGCTGATAAAGCCCAGTAATATATTGACAAAAGAAAAGCATGGCATTGGTAATAGATTATATTTGTGAGAAATTGAAAGAAGAAACAAAGAAGCCAATGGCAGCCTATATAGGCACAGCTGAATCTGTAGCAGTAGCGTCTCTTGAAAAGAAAGACACACTTTTCTAGTTCATCCAGGCAAAAGAAGGGACAAAGATTTTATCTGGGGTTTCAGTTTATTAGTCAAATACTTTGCAGTCATGGGTTTTGCAAGACTGAGCTACCTTTCTGCTCTCAGTGAGGCACCCTAGAGCTTGCTCACAGAGGGTGCAGGAACTTCTGAACTACAAGATAGGAGCCTTCAACTTATTGTTTTTAATCTCCCCCCCCCCCCCCTTTTTTTTTTTTGATGGCTATGTTAATTTTATCTCTGACAAAAGGGCACTGGAAGGGGGAAGATGTGAGCAATTTTCTTCACCAGGAGCTCCTGGAAATGTTTTTATTCACTCAGCTCCAACATCTCCGCAGTAGTCCAAGCCTGTTCTTCATCCCACAGAACCACAGAATGGTTTGGGTTGGGAAGGACGTTCAAAGATCATTTAGTCCAACGTCCCTTTTCACTAGTTCATGGGGCATCCACAGCTTCTTTGGGCAACATGCACCCAGGTAATAGAAAAAAAAGGGGACTGGGATACAGTTACTTGCCTGGGTCTCCAGTTGAAAAATTCCCCCTTTGACCTTCCTGCTTTGCTGGCTGCCAGGTCTTCCCTCCTGGTCCTTGGCAAGCACAGGGGAAAGGCTTGTGCCTGTCAGTCCCTCTGCAGAGATCCTCCTACAGACCCCTGCTTGTGGTGGGATCTGAATCCCTCCCTGTTCCAACGCTAAAGTCTGAGATCTGTCCTATGTCTGCAGCACTGAAGTGCAGGAGACATCGTGATGCCCTCTTTTCTTTCTTCCTTGCCCCAACAAGCCAAAGAGTGGGCATGAAGCAGGGGACCAATACATTAAAAACTTGTGCAGTGGGAGGTGTTTTGCCATGTAGCCCCACGCCAAGTCCAGTTCAAAATAAATCAGCTCATACAGCGTGATTCTGCTGGCCATTCAGTTCCGGACCAGGCACCAAATCTGACTATAAAGAGAAATAATTAACTGACTGGTTGGGTTTTCTTAGGATGGTAAGTAACTATAGAAACTCCCTGCCTGTCAGACAAAGGTGTAGCAGAGCCATGTTTGGCTGATTGGAGCCGGATCATGTCAGTTGATACGACAAAGTTTGCAATAGGTGCTCAGTGTAAAATGCCATGTGCTAGTGTTTCCCTGTGGATAGCAGGATAGCTAAGGTAATGCTGGAAAAAGAAAAAACCCCACTTATCATCTGTAGCTGTGAGCGTCACAGCAGAGTAAATGTTAATATCCGTATAACTGAGCTCAAGGGGTTCCTGTTAGCCACGGTGTTCTCATTGGAGTGATGGGGAGCTGAGCCTGACAGATAAAACTGGTCCACATTTTTCAAATCGTTTATAGGTGCCGAAATCTTGCAGTCCTGGGTTGAAAGAAACTGGCAGTAGATTTGCACTCTATTGGGCAAATATTTCAGCCCAAGGAAAAAAGTAAGCACTTTCTTTTTGACATTTTAAAGAAAACTGCTTACTGTTGGGACATTTCAAAACTTTCCCCTGTATCACTAAAAAGGATGAAGAAGAGAAAGCAAAAACCAGAAGCAAAGGATTGTAAAGCATTTATTGTAGATTGAATTAAATACTTTAAATGGCTCAAAGTCATCAGGGTTTCTCATCTGCCAAACAAGAAAGGCAGTCCTTTGCACCCATCAGCAATGACACTGTCTTTCCCTTCTTTGGCTTGGCCAGCAAAGTCCAGCAGTGACACAGCCTGGGACTCTGTGCCCTGAGGGGAGAACGTGGAAATAGCAGCACCTCTGCCAGTATGTGCTGGGAAATCTCGAAACTGCAGGATTTAGAGTATGTTATCTGAACCCGTGCTCAGTGCATGGGGAAAAAAACCCAACAATGCAGGGGAAGGGTAAGATGTGCTATAAAGTTTGAGAATTACATGTGCATGGTCAAACCGAGGTAAATGCCAGCTGCTGGTGAGAGGGCCAGAGGCTGCCTTGTGCCCCTGAGGAGCCCTGAGAAGCCATGTAGGTCACATCCCTCTTCTCCTCCTCCCCACGTGCGCCTGCCTGTGATTCCATCCCTGTCCCCCCACCAGCCTGCAGCCTCCCCCCCCCCCCCCCCCACTCCAAACAGCAGGGCGGTAGATAAAGCTGGAAGCTTAAACTGTTCATGCCAAGCCAGTGATTAGCAAGCAGCCGATGTTTACAAGGGGGATGAGGACAGCTTACTCTGCAAGCCAACAAGAAGCTACGAAGCCTTGCAGGAGGGATCGGTCCAGGGCTAATGTGCCTCAGGCTCTGCAGCGTGCTTAGTCTTTGCTCCGATGAGCTGGTCGGCATTGCACCAGCTCCATCAAATGTCAATCCTCGTATGGGTCTTGGTGGGAGAGGAGACTCCAGGAGAGCTCGCTCCCACCTGAGATCCTGCCAGCACCACTGCAAGACCCAAACGCAGGAGTAATGTGAGACCAGGGGAGTGTGTCTGGGACTCCAGTCTGCTTCTGAGATGCTCCCCTTGCATGCACAGCACCGGTCCTAGCATCACGGTTTAACCCCAGCCAGCAACTAAGTACCATGCAGCCACTAGCTCACTTCCCCCCACCCACTGGGATGGGGGAGAGAATTGGGGGGAAAAAAAAGTAAAACTCATGGGTTGAGATAAGAACAGTTTATTAGAACAGAAAGGAAGAAAATCATAATGCTAATAATAACAATAATAAAATGACAACAATAATAATAATAATAATAATAAAAGAATTGGAATATACAAAACAAGTGATGCACAATACAATTGCTCACCACTTGCCGACCAATGCCCAGTTAGTTCCTGAGCAGCAATCCCCCTAGGCCAACTCCCCCCAGTTTATATACTGGGCATGATGTTCCATGGTGTGGAATACCCCTTTGGCCAGTTTGGGTCAGCTGCCCTGGCTGTGTCCCCTCCCAATTTCTTGTGCCCCTCCAGCCTTCTTGCTGGCTGGACATGAGAAGCTGAAAAATCCTTGACTTAGTCTAAACACTACCCAGCAACAACTGAAAACATCAGTGTGTTATCAACATTCTTCTCATACTGAATCCAAACCATAGCACTATACCAGCTACTAGAAAGAAAGTTATCTCTATCCCAGGCAAAACCAGGACAGCCAGGGAGCAGCACCCTCGGGAAGGCTGGCTTCAACCAGGTCCCACACTGGCCCCAAGCAGTTTTCCTCTTCTGCCACATGATCCCCTGTTTCGAGCCCTTTCAAACTATTCGGTGTCGAAAGCATCAAGCACTAAATTGCTTTTGAGGTAGCATGTTCCCATGTGGCATTGTGAAGTATTTCATATTAAGATGCTGTATTTGGGACAGGCACCAACTTTAACAAATGGGACGTGGTGAAACAGCGCTCTTTTGGCTCACCAAGCAAACTGCCTGCAAGGAGGATGGGCAGGTACAAAGCAATGAGAGAGACCTTTGTGTCCTTTGAACAAAGAAGAAACTCCTTGATGTAATAACTAGCACTTACATCTAGAAGCAGACCCAGTGTTATTAGGAGGATTAACAGCAGCTAGGCATCTTTCATTAAGTGTGGAGCTGCAAACAGCTCCTGTGGCTCGGGCCTCATTACAGAGAAAGTGTCAATCCGTCTGAGGCTGAAGGCAACAGAAATAAAACCTGACGGTATAAGGTAAGCCCACCCAGTCCCTGCATGGGCATTCCTTAGCTCTGGCACCTGATGCCCACGACATGGCAGCACAGCTTGCAGACAAAAATGGACTTTTGGGGACTTGCTGCATTGTGCTGATGTCTCCCATGATGACTGCTTCGATCTGTGTAGAGATCAATCCTGCTCACCCCAGGGTCTGCAACGTGCCACAGCTGGAGCATTAAATATGAGAGTCAATGTAAATTTTCCCCAAATACAGTCTTGACACTAACTTGGTACTCCCATTTGGTCTCCTTTCTAATGAGGACTTCGCCCATGCTTAGTAATGCAATTAGCACACATGCTCGGCGGTTAATAAACCTGCTTACAGAGCCTGGGGGGGGGGGGATGCACAGCCACCACCTCCGTGACGCCAAGGTCCCCTCTGCTCGGGATATTTCCGCTCACTAACGCCATCGCCTCCCTCACCTCTCCTACGCGGAGCGTTGCCGATGCAGACGCCACCGCCTCGGCCCTGACGTGTGTCCTTCGCAGAGCAGGAGGAGGAGGAGGAGGAGGAGGAGGAGGAGGGCTGGATCCCGCTCTCACGCCACGGCTGTGTTCGGGCAGCCCGTGGGAGGTGTAGGGGCACTTCCCGGCTGTCCGACGTGTGCCGCAGCCGCTCGTGTGCCACACGCCGGACCCGGGTCTTCACACATGGCTGCCCGGCGGCGTTGCCAGCCGGCCTTCTAATAAGCGCTAATTCAATTTTCGGCTCAGCTCCTTGATCCTTTCATGCCGCCTCCTGAGCCGCTTTGTGCCGACGTCTGCTGATGTCAGCGGCTGCGGGATGGAGAGGAGAGGGACTGGCCGCCCGGGGGGGGGGCCGGGGGGTCACCTCCGCCCCCAGGCCGGGGGGTGCAGGCTCCCCAGCAGCCTCCCGAATGATGAGAGGGGTGTTACGAGCGGGTACCGTGCAGCCGGCTCTGGACGCGGGATTAAAATTTTGTGTCAGCGGTATGAGGAGTCGTCTGCCTTGCTCCGAGGGGAAGATTAGCGAGCTCAAACTCGGCATGAAATTCAGGAAGAAAATCTTATCACACGCCAAAAGATTTTTGCCACATGCTCTAATCCTCCTGGAGGGAGCTGAATAACAAACGGCACAGCCTGAAGGGGCCCTGCTTGGCTATCTCAGCCCAGGTCCCGGACAGCACACCTCCACGAACCCGGCTAATCACCCCCTTTTCAGCCGTCACGGCTGAGCTGGCCGGAGGCCTGATCCGGCGCTTGCTGATGTCAGTGAAAACCCGATCCCAGGGGCTGCGGCGCTGGTCACGTACAGCTGGTGGGCATCCTCTCCCCTCGCTCCCTGCCCTCCTCCTGCCTTCTCTGAGCTCCCACAGGGAGAAGGAAGGCGGGGGGGAAAGCTGGACAGACGCAGAGGGGAACAACAAACCCTCGGCAGCCTGGGCTGGAGTGTACTTAAGAGCAAAGGCAGCACGGGGAAGCCCATGGACACAGCCCAGCGCTGCCAAACCTTGGCATTCGCCTTGCCCCCGCTGCCAGTCCTGGAGCAGGACAGGAGCATTAGCCTAGCCATAACTACTAAATCGGTTAATTCATTAATTCCTTCACTTGGACACAAAATACCAAAGGCATGCAGATGGAAGCATGCAGCCTTTCTGCTCTTACGTGTGGCACATGAATGCAGAGCCAACGTCGTACGTCTCCAGGCCCCAGAGGTCTGGGGTTTCACGTGGCGGTAGGCGGAGGGGGTTTCAGTGACTACTGCAGTGCTCTTGGACTCGTGTTCCCAGCTTTGGTGGCAAAGCCCAAACGTAATGCCCGCCTCATATTCATCTCCTCTTTCCTCTCTTAGGGTTCACGTCACTTGCAGCTGAACCCAGCCATACCACTGGCTCATCTCTGCGTGCGATGCCATCATCACCCCTGCCGAGGCTTGTTTTCTACTAACTACTTTTTCTGTCACCAGTCCGAGGTGGCCAGGTGACAGGACGATGCAATAGACAGGAGCCAGGAGCCTTCCACTGTGTACCACCTGCATACACAAATGCAGACTCTCAAGCGTCCCTTGCTGGTCTGTGCTTTAGGACAGCAGCAGGCTACCGGTCAGCCTGGAGAACAGATGAGTCGTTACTTAATGCCACGGACAGGCTATGATCTTCACAAAGCTTCATGGGCCTTGTGACAGACAGAGCAAAGGCAGCTGGCATTACAAATGATTAAAATAAAATTAGAAAAATATAAGAAACCAGTTGGGCTGGAGCAATTCATAAAGCAAAGAGGTTGTGGGTAACCTCAAAGCTGGGAAAAGGGGACACATATTGCCCTCACCCATGAGTTCACTCTTTACCCCTACCCCAGTGCTGCCACCAGAAGCAGACACGATGTGCCGCTGCAGAATGGGAACATGCTCCCAGACATAGCCCTGCTTTTTTGCGTGGATCCTGGGGCTTGTTGGAGAGCTAGAGATGCCTTCCTCATCTTCAGTGCCTCCCTAGCATGAAGGAGAGGAGCAGACCACAGATTTGTACATCGCATTTAAGAAGCTACTTTGCTTCTGAGTGCAATGAGGTGCTGTAAAAACATTTTCAATCAAGAGGTGAGAGGTAGAACAAAGAAATACCTCTGAAAGAATCATCACCGGCAAGACAGAAGGAGAGCTTACCAAAAAGCCACGAAGCTCTAGCAGGATCCTTCTGAGCTTGCCGTGCACCCAAAGGAGATACTTAGCATTACGTCAGCATTGCCCTAATTATGCAAATTGCTCATTGGTTTGTGCACCAGGACTCCAGCATTTTGTTTGCTTTGGTCCCAGCCGCCAGCCTGCGGGCCAGCGTTCCAGTCCTCTGCGCTGGGTGTGCGGTGTGTCAGCGGGGGACGGCAGGGATGTTCGCAGAGGGAGGGCTTGAATTTCAGGGCTCCCCCCCTCACCACATGCACACCTCCTTTAAAAGCAGGGCTTGTTTCCTTAGAAACAGGATGGGGCATTTCAGGAAGGTGGTTATGGATAATAATGCGTGTTATAATCATTCCAGCTGTCTCCTATGTGCTGGGTACCAATGTGAGTGTCCCCCAGTGCAGCCATCCTGGTCGGGGTGATGGGGCATGAGACATGGTCATCACCTAGCACTGTGTCTGTTCTCCTTCAGGCTGTGAGCAGTGGAAGATGGTACAGAGACACCGACTCCATCGCTTGTCCCGTGCCACTGATAGCCTGGGAATTGCCCCACTGCTTGGTGAGAGCCATCTGTGCCAAAGCTACGTGTTTTGGTAGATCTGTTGGGAAAGCGGTTTCAGTGGGCTGCTCAAGGAAACGAACTTCCCACATCCATGGACTATACAACACAGGGAAAAAAAAATCCTCATTTCTTTTCAAGATTCATTTGGGATATTAGGAAATTCTACTGAGAAATGTCAGAGCCAAGACAAAAAAGTCCTAACAGCTTCCTTCCTGCAAGTATATCAAAGGTAGCAATAGCACTAGCCAAATGTTAGAAATACGTGGCACCTTAACAGAAAAGACAAGACTGGCTTTTCTCTGACATGCTTTCAGCTTTTTGCCCAGACACTGCTTCTGGAGATATGCAGGGAAGCTTTTAAACCAGGAAGACCCTTGAAGTCTGTCAAAACTGCTTGTAAAACCAGTTTATGCTACAATTCAATGAGAAACTATGCCAGTTTCAACAATTTTTCACTGCAACCTAATCTCAGTAGTCTTCTTGGACTGCAAGCTGCCTTCATAAATTTGACAGTAATGCTCCAGTTGAATCCAGGGCCCAAGGGCTAAGCCTCAGCAATTAATGCTCACTGCTTTATTCACATACATATTCACCACAAGGGTACAGAACCCTCCACAGACGCTACGCAAATAATGTATACTAATAAATGCAAATGCCCCACTTGAATTTACAACATCAATATTCATACTCTGAAAATTAAGAGTTATTAATGGCCAGTAAAAAAGGCTGCAGCTGTATACAAACAAACATTTCCCTTTGTAGGAAACCAGCAGCAACAATCCCACAAAAAGAGCTGTTTCCTGAAAGAAAACTGAGCTTTGAAAAACCTGCAGGAGCATATTTTCTGTGCAAGTACAGAACTTCCGATCTTGAAATATGTAATTATCTGGGAAACCACATTATTATTATTATTATTATTATTATTATTATTATATTTTGCATGTCTGAACTTTTTATTTTTAGATGAACGTTTTTTTCATGGAAAATTTGGCCTGAAAGCCAATAGGGCTGTATCTCCTTTGAAATCCCAGCTCCCAGGCTTTCTAGAGTGTCTGAGCTCTGCGGTCTCATGTGTCCGCAACCAGGTAAGCACTCGTCCCCAGCAAGGTGAGATGCTGCCCTAGATTTTCTGGCAGAATTTTTATTTCTCATTGACAAGCTTGCTGCCTGTTAAGCCTCCTGGCCAAATCAGACACTGTCACTGCTCCCTAGGTGCTGTCAAACTCAAATCCCTTGGAAATGTACATCTATGGGACTGAGGTGTGGACAGTCCTCATAAAATGGCCCACTGACACCGCACTGCCAGACCACCTCATCTGCCAACAGCACTGAGGGGGAAAGAAAGTTGAGCAACAGTGGTTGGAAAGCATCATTTCTCTAGGAGGGAAAAAATTTCCGAAGGGATGAGGTACACCAATACCAGGATATGTGATCAGGCTGATTTCTGCCAAGTTTGTTTCCCTTCTCCTCTTTGACACCAAACAAGAAAGCCAAAGGATTTGCAATATTTATTTGTCTACTACCGTAAAATGCAGAATACCAGAACGGGTCCTGGACCTGACACTACGGCAGTTCAGCACCCCCAGGACCATGCTCCCCTAAGAGCAGGGAATGAGCTCTTACTAATACCCCAAATTAACTGGGATGAGCCCTAGTGTCATCTTCATCTGCTCAGTCTCCAGGCAATGGAGGAGCTGACTCCTCTTTCACAGCTCCCTCTGGATTTTTAACCCTGTGGACAGTTAGGTTGGTCTGGCATGGTTTACCCTTGGTCAGTCTGTGCTGGCTGTTCCCAGCCACCTTCTTCTCCGTTCTGTGTCCAGAAACATGCTCCAAGAGGACTCACTCCATTGATGTTCCTAGGGGCTGACATGAGGCTGACTGGGCTGCTGTCTCCTGAATTGTCCTACTGGCCTTTTCTGAAGATGGGTACAATGTTTGCCTTTCTGCAGTTGCTGGGGGTCTCCCCTGATCTCCACAACCTTTCAAACATGATAGAGAGTAGCCTGGCAAGGACAACGGCCATCTCCCTTGGCACTCTTGGGTGCAGTCTGGTGGGTCGCATGTGCGGGACATCCTCTGAAGCAAATGCTGACTTGATCCTCATCCACTGCTGGTTGTTCTCATCCCCTTCAACATTTCTCTAAGCACAGAGGCCTGGAAGACCTTCTTAGTGAAGACTGAGGCAAAGAAGGTAATGAGTGCCTCAGCCTTACCTGTCTCTGCTGTCACTAAATCACCTGCCCCATTCAGCAGTGGGCCCCCATTTTCCTTATTCAGCCATTTCCTACTAATGTAGGGGTAGAGACTCTTCTTGTTGCCCTTGATGCATCTTGCAAGTGTCAACTCTAAGTGAGCTTTGGTTTTCCTAGCACCACCCTACACGCCCGGGCAGTGTTTCTAAATATCTTCTTTGTAGCCCATTTGCTTGCACCTCCTATTACTGCTTTTTTGCATTGGAGGCCAGTGGTGAGTTCCCAGTTTGTCAATTATCCATAGCCATTGCTATGCACACTGCGCACAGGGTGGACCCAACAGCTGCCTTCTAATGGAAGAGAGGGACACATGCATAACTTGCATAAATTAGCTTCTAAATTAAATTGTAGCCTCGTAAAGTACCACTGCGGCACATAGCTAACTCTTACAGCCTCGTGAAACCTAGCCAGAAAGCAAGCCAATTGCTTTTTAGAACAGCACATGAAAAGGGCACCGAAAGAGATGCAGCAAGATTTGTCCCATTTTTTTGTTTCTCTGTGCTCGGTGCTGTTCTTCTGCCCACTGGCTGAAGTCAGAGATGTCTGATAGGGAACACTGTAAGATGAGACGTAAAGGTGCTCTTGCAGCTAATTTACAGTAACAGGAAAAAAGCACATTACATCCGATTCAAAATGCTGACTCTGCCTGCCCTGCAGAGTCTCTTCGGCTATATAATTACAGATCAAATATCATGTTCATTCAGATCTTACTGGATCAATAGCCTACAGCTTCCCTCTGCAACTTCACTCCCACACCTGAGCCTGAAACGAGCTGATCAGTCCTTCTCCTGTGACCTGAAGCATTGAAGGGTCCCAAAGGAGGATCAAAGAAAGGGCATAACAGCTAGGAGGCAAGAGGACGACCAGCATCCAGGGATGAAAACCCGTTTGTTAAAATGCCCTATTAATTAAAAAAAAACAACAAACCAACAAAAAAACCCCACCAAGCAAAACCCAAGCAAACGACCCTTTCCCCTCCCCTCTGAGCAATGAACTTTCAGATCTTCCAGACTCTTCTCCTGCAAGTAGTTTCTCTAGTGGGGTGCAGCACATACACAGCACAGCTCTTGTTACAACAGCTGAAAATCTCCCAGGTGATTTTATAATGTAGAGGAGTCTGAGCTTAGGACCTTTTTCTGTTGCCCTTTATTCTGCGAGCAGATTACTTGTGGGAATAAAGCTGACTGAGTGAAGAGGGAGGACTACCTGCAAAAGCAACTTTGTGTAAATGGTGTTCCTGTACTTGCTGGCTGGGGGAAAATTTCTGTGCCAAAGTTTTTTGACCTCCAAGTAAAATGATACAGGTTTGGAAAGGAGTTGTTGAACATGGCAAGGTCTAGCAAGTGAGGTGAGCCCGGGGATGCAGGGAGAGGCGCAACTGATGGGGTTGGAGTAAGGTGGCTTGCTGGGGAAAGCCATGGGGAAAATCACAATGGGTCCTTGAAGCCAGCATGTCAGGTGAACCCCAACTTTTTTAACATCCAGTAGAGCTCCTCTAAGAGAAAGTGAAGCCATTGCATGTGGGATTCTCAAAAGCCTGAAAGCGGAGTAGCTCCGGGCCCCTAGGAGGAGGCGTAGGGCTGAAGGACCTGTCTGGACCCTACAGGAGAGGCAGCTGGGGAAGAGCTTTCTGTGAATTGAGGCATGTAAGAGACTTTCCCAGCACAAAATTAACCATTAATTTTGGCTCCAGCCCTCCATGGGGCTACATCAGCAGGTTCACGTGGGAGCTGAGTATCCAAGGGTCCCCTCTGGACACAGTCCTGGTTTAGTAATGAGCCCCACGAGAGTCAGGTGTTGGCGAAGGTTTGCCAAGCCCCCGTATCTTCACTTGGCACAGAGGCAAGGGAAGGTGAAGCTAAGAGACCCTGCCACTGGCACTGGTCTGACTGCCATAGTAGTTTCATCACACGATGCACTCAACAAAAAAAGCCTGTTAATCTTCATGCAAACCCTCTCCCAGACGTGTCCCCATCCCCATGCTGTAACACACCACCCCCAGCTCATGCCAGCACCACGTTAAGGAGCTCCAGGAAGTCAAGCCAACAACAAAAAAAACCCAAAACCAAAACTGGCAAATGAAAGTGCTACCAGTTCTCTGGTCCGGCTTGTGTTGCAGCCCGACAGGCACGGGCAGGGTGTCCCCTCGCAGAGCGGGAGGGAGCACCGCAGCTCGGGGCTGGAGCGGTGAGCGTGCTCCTGGCACGTATCACCGCTGAACGCTTTGCCTTGCAAAACCACAGCCAGAGGGTCTAATTTGGCCAGCTGCTCCTCCATTATAGGTGATAATGCAGGAGATGGAATGATCCCAGATTGCCTGTTGGAGCTCAGGGCAGGTTTGCCAAGCTGGCAGCAAGAGCCGAGCCTCCCTTCCCGCACGCTGCCTTCTCCTCGGTGCAAGATGAGCAGGTCTGGGAGCCAGGGAAACACCGCAGCTTTGGGGGCTTTCTCCTGCCATGGTCCCCTCGCCAGCAGCACCATTTCTGCCACAGAAAGCTGCATGTTCACTGCTCGTCTTTTACAGCAAGCTGGTGCTTTAGAAATAGTTTTCTTTTCACGTATGACTTGCAGAGTAGCATTCTGGCTTGGAGGATGATGGACTGGATTACCGGGACCCCAGCATCCCTTCAGGGTCTGGTTCTTACTTTCCGTCCAACAGTGTCACCCAGTCCTGCTCAAAACATGGCTCAGAAGATTATGTGACGACAGACGTCATCACTGCTCACAATTGCGCACTCTGCTTTGTGCTTTTTCCCCTTGTTTTATTTTTCTGCCAAGTTATCCTAAGAGAGGCAGTTTCTGACTGGCGATGTGAAATGTTACCTTTATCACTTCTCCACAGCACCAGCAGTATTATAGGTTGTCAGTCTAAAAATAGCAGCATTGTTTGACTGCGCAGAGCAGGCGTTGCAACAGCAGCGCAGGCTTGCCACATCAGGATCCAGAGGTGGAAAGGGCCCCGTTAGGTGTTGACACGAACGCCGCGCGGTTTGCTTGAGACAACTCTTGCAAGGCTGAGCCCGTTCAGACGTTAAATGTATAAATATAGACCCACGCAAAGGCAGTGCCATTCAGGCAAGACCCACATGCACCACCTCCCCCCCCCCCCCCCCCCCCCCCAGGATATGAGCAGAAAAGTGGAGGGAGATTGCTCAGTGCTGAAACATCACCAGTGACGCAGATCTCTAAGTGGGTCAGATGGAAAAGTGATGTTAATGAGTTTATATGAGAAGTTTGGAAAAAACCCCCATCCAATGGTGAAGGTGAAGTGAAGACAAAGCTAGGGGTTTTTGGTATGCTGGGCTAGTAAGTAAGCAACAGGGTATGAGCCTTCCTCCCTTCTCTCTGACATGGGCTTTTTTATTACTTTACTACAGATATGAAACAGATGGGTAGAAAGGGAGGACAGGCCCGGTTGGGGATTATTTAAAAGCAGCAACAACTAAAAAGTTTCCATAATGAAATTTGATTCTTGCAGAGAGCATGTGTGCACTGGCTCTTGACTATCTCAGGGCAATCAACTGAGCGCACGGCACACTTGTTATGGCCACACAAGCCTTCACGTTGCTGAGATGCCATTGCAGAGAGGCGCACAATTCAAGGAGCATCACAGAAGGCAGCATGTGGATTTATGGCTGCCATATTTCAGGGCTGTGTGAGAGGTGCCAGCAGTTTCAAATGACTTCTCTTCAAAATGAAGCAAACTGAAGGCACTGATGTTAGTATCCCCATCTGTCATCTTAAAAAGACAGAGCCACTGCCCACCCGTCTTCTTTTCGGCAATAGGTATTGTCAAAAGCAATCATTTCCCCTGCTAAATCTTTCCTTTGGGCTACAACATTTCTGTCTGTGAAGAATACAGAAGAGGCTAAAATAAACCATATAACAATAAAGAGTCACAGAATGGGAACTGTGGAGACCATCTAGTCCACCCCCACCCTGAAAGCAGGGCTATAGCCAACATGAGGTCAGTTCAGCTGTGGTTACTGGGGTCTTTAAACCTTCAAGGAGACTCAACCTCTTCTGGGCAACTTGTTTGACTAAGCCACCAGACACAAAAATGGGCCAACCTGTTTGGTGGACCAGGCAGGTGTTCTTCATTCTGGCTCGAGGCAGAGATGATGCCACGGCCAGTGAAGTGTGGTGGGAAGTGTTGGGCTCATCAGGTCTTGTGAGAGCTGTGTCACTCGCTTATTCCCAAGGTACAGGGAGGCCTGATGCCTTCAGGGTCTGGTCAAAGTGCAGTGACCCTGCAAGCAGCCTGGTCTCCATTGCAGCTCCGTGCTCTGGCTGTTCCCCAGCTCCACACCCTGAGCAGCCGGGGTCAGCTGTGCAGAGGTGTCAAGGGTGATGTCTGGGGTCAGAAGGTGTAAGAAAGGCCGTGCACTGAGCTGCAAATAAAGCAGCCCTGGCTTTGAGGGATGAAGAGGCAAGGGAGATGTACAGGTCTTGAGGTTACTGAGTGGGAATTCACAGCTCTATAGAGGGAAGAATGGGCAGCCTCATTCACAACGGACAGCCCTGACGTTAATGGAAAAGGGACAAAGAGGAGGAGGGCTGGAGGCAATCCTAACTGCAGCTTGACATCAACCCAAAGACCAAGTCCTGCTGCCAGGGAGGAAGCATGTCCCCTCAAGAAGAGAATGTCACCAGAGGGAGCCCGTACCAGAACCTGCACCACCGTGCCACCTGTCTTCCCCGGACTGGATGCAGCATGCAAAATGGTGCAAAGTCAGAGCTATGCTCTGCAGACAGCAGCGTGTGATTGCAGAGTTCCCCTAGGATGTCCCAGGCAACTCCAAAGGCTTCGCTGCTGCGCCTTCCCACCTGGACATCCCTCAGCAATTTAGCTTAGCCCCAGCTCATGGAAACCCACAAGTTTCTGGGGTTGATATAGGTGTAACCCATCTGTAAGAGTGCTGCCTAGTGATTTTTGCCATGCTGTGCATATACACAAGCATTTTCTGGAGCAGGAGCAGAGCTGCTCGGGAAGCCTGGAAGATGCCTGCAGTTTTGTGTAAGCCCTGAAATGCCATCTGAAAAGCAAATTAAATCAGTGCCTTTCCGAAGGGGAGAGTGCTGACTCACTCGGTATTCACTCCCCTGCACTATTCCCCTGCAGACTACCTGACAGCAGTTTATTTCTGCTCTTTGTAAGTGCTCTGGGTGTCTTTCACCTCCCTTGTCTGTCTCCAGCTGCATGGGCACATCCTTCCCCTTTTCACAGCACTCACGCACAAGCCCTGTGCGCTTATCAGCGATGGCATAGCCCACACCCCGGGGGCTGGAGCTGGTCCACTTAGCTGGTTTCTCTGTACCTCATCTGATGACACACAGCAGGGCCTCTGATGCCTGCTTCCAGTGCCATCATTGCAGGGGGGCTAAGGGGGACAAGCACCCTTTATGCTTAGTCTAGACCATTCGAGTCTCATAGACATACAGTCAAAGGTCACTGCTTGGCCATGGACCGAAACACTGTGTGGGACTCTGAGAGAGACCCATTCCCAGTGATGTCTCTGAGGGATAAAGTCCTCAGCTGACTAGGCAAAAAAAAAAAAAAAATCACAGTCAAATTTCAAGAGATATTTGAGACCAGACACTCTTAAGTAGCACTGGTGGCAGGTGTCCCAGTAAGAATCTCATTATCTCCAATAAGTTACTCCCTGAAAAGATCCCAGAGCTCTTATTATCTTTGGAGTGATAGGCAGAAGTGGTCTGCTGTCTTGTAGAGCTTACAGAAGGATTCAGCCCTTTGTTTCGGATTAATTACCTTTCTGAAAAGAAAGTTCGTATCAGAGACCTGGAAAAAAAAAAGAGGGTAAATACTCACTGCAAGTGGTGTAAAATTAGGGTAAAATCCTGTTGCACCACTGTTTGCAGTAGGACTCTAGCCTTATGCTGGCTGAAATCAGAGGAAAGTTCTCTATATCTCACCTTGCAGGGAAAGACCCCCCTCCAGCAGACGCCTCGGCTGGATTAAAATTTTAACTAAGAACATTTTCTGAGGAAGGAGAATAATGGCTTCGTAAATGTATGTACCTTACATCTGAAATCTCGTTGGCTTTGAATTAGCTATGCATTTGCAGGCCCTTTCGGTCTGACACTCTTTTGTGTGAGATTATTTATTTTATTTCTATTTCTAAGAAGCTTTGTGTAATAAGGTGTTAAGCTCAAGATAGTTTAAACTAGTATTTGATTGTGGAAAAGGGTAGTATCACTGAATGAGGTTAAAAGTGGGTGCTTATAAAATTAAAAATTGTTCCTGCTCTGCCTCGGCAGATTAGACCTGTGAAACTATAATAGGATTTCTCCCTCTCTCTTTCTCTCAGGCTTTAGCTTTTCCCTCAGAGGAGCAGAGACAGGTGACAGGCAGCGTACGCAGCCTAATGTCCAAACACTGGAGAAGCGCACATGAGACTTTGGATCAAAAATCCCTCATGATGGGTTACTGCTTCGGTTGTAAAGAGCAAACAAGCAGGACGCCCGGTTAAGCCTGCTGACAGGCTTGCAAATTAAAGCACTAAGGCCTGAGCGTTACAGAAAAGAGCAGGCAGCTGTTTTGAGCACTGCAGCCTGCCCGAATGTGCTTCGTGAAGTGAATAACTATTTCCAAATGCTCTGGTTGAGAACGAGTTGCGATGTAAGTGAAAACCTGGATGGGTTATTCAGAGACTGCATTTTTGAGAGCCAAAGCCCTGTCTGGGAACAGAAGAGCGATTTGTTCCCTCCAGCCGCGATTACCTGCTCACCTCTCCTCTCCTCCTCGCGAGGAGAAGCTGCCCAGCAAGCGCTGCGGAACAGACCCGCTCCTCCCGAATTCTCCTGCGATTGCTGTGGCAGAGAAACAGACCCTGGCCCCTTGCTGGTCCCCTGTGCCATGCACAGCTGGATGCAGATGCCCAGCACCCCATCCCTGCCCAGCACCCCATCCCTGGCCGTGGCGGGGGAGCGGGGAGCAGCAAGGGAGCCCCAGAGCTTGAAGCCCACTTTGCGTGACAAAGCCAGCACAGGAGGTTGAGAAGTGACATTCCTGTGTGGGACAACCTCAGGACTGCATTTTAGTCACCTCTCCCTGTTATATTTATTTCATAATGAAATAAATGGCCAAGCAGAGCCACCCTATTGCCCACCCCTCCAGCAGCACCAGTCTGCACCGCAGAGCAGCATTTGGTCCCACAAAAGGAAACCACATTTGTCTTTTGGGGAACCTAAATGCCTCTAACTGCCTATTGCAGCCATCCCATAGAGCCACTTTCTGCACTAGAGGGCGAAGCCAAACATCAGCAAGACCCGATGTGGTGGAGCCTTCACGGCTCACCTTATGCCATGCGGATGGTGACGCCTCTTGCCATTACTCACGAATGCTGCGAGGACTGCTTTCAACATGCAGATGTGTGTCTGAGGAGCAGTTAAATGAAACTGCCCTTTTCTTACCAGAAGATGGGGTGACCTCATCACCCTGAGGCACAATGGCAGAAGAAAAGGGGGCATCTTCTGGCTTGCCACAACAAGGTAAAAAGGAGCCCCCCTTCCTCCGCAGTGGGAGAGGCATGGGGCAGCTCGGGGGTTCTGAGCTCTGCCCTTGCTGGCCGGAGCAGAGGAGCAAGAAGAAGCAGTGCCTTCACCCAGGGACAGGGCTGGTGATGGTGCCATCGCTCTTGGGCAGCAAGCGGCACGGCCACAGCCTGAGCAGATTGTCACCGTCCTTTAACTTATTAGTGGCGGGTTGCATTTTACAGGGTGGGGTAGCAATAAGTTAAGCCGTTCACAAAGGTGAGTGGCTGGGAATTATTATTCTTGTTTTGTAGGCAGTGAAGGAAGGGAAGAGCAAAGGGGCTTTCTGATGGCCATGCAGCTAGCCCATGGTAGAGCTGGGTTAGCGTGTGGGTCCTCATCGGTGTGCCCAGCCCTCAGCACGTGCCCCCCAACCTTGTGGCCTTTCCAAGGAGAAACGTGACGTGGAGAGGGGGAGAGTACCAGGGAAAGGAGTGGAGAAACCCAGTCCTGCAACCCCAGTCCTGAAGTACTGGAAAAAACCACATGCTGGTGAGATGCCTGTTGTTCTGCCAGGCCATCTCCACCCCACTGCCGGCAGAAGGACCCAGCTGTGGTGGACTCAGCCTGCCTCCACCCCAAAAAACAGCTTCCCCGAGTCTCTGGTGATCCCCTCTGTAAGAGGAGGGGAACGGGCTAAGAGAAACAGGGGAACTGACAAGATAATATTATCCCTGCTTCAGCACTGTATCAAAGCAAAGCAAGCCCTTTTCAGAGAAATGAGCTCAGGTGCTTATTTTGTGAGACGACAACATTTAGAGTTCAAACCGAAAGGTGCAGAGTCTTGATAGCATCTTTCTACAGTGTCCAGCACTAGTCAGTGGAAATAATCTAAGATTTTACTACTGCCCTGACCACGTTTTTTCCCAAAGAGAATTGGTACAGCAAATGTGACTCCCTGTTTCAAAAGCGCCTGCAGCAGTCAGCGAGAAGGCAGGCAGGCTGTCTGCCTTCCTGAAGCACCTTCCTCTCTAAAATACTTCCCAGTGCCTTGCAATGTCACTGTGTCCCCAGTGACAGCTCCCCAGTAAGGACGGCAGGACAAGAGCAGCATGATGTGGAGACCAGAGCGAGGTCCGCGCATCCGTGGCTTACTGCTCCGCTTTCAGGGGATGGAGCCGGCAGCTCAGCCGGTGCTGAGGGTTCAGAGACAGCATTAGGGAGTAGTGCAGGAAAACAATTTTGCAGTGCAAGTCCTGAGTAGTGAATGCAGCTTGTTTCTATAGCAGATTTTATTGTTATGCAATGCCTTTGAAGCCGTGGTAGCATAATGGGATGTAATCTCTCATACTAGCAAAGTCCAGGGGGAATGACCAGCATTAAAATCTCCAGGTAACGCTCTGGTTTCTGTTTCCTCTCCAGCCATCTGGTTATTGAGATTTGGTAGAAAGACCTGGAAGGTGTTAAAATGACTGCTGCTCCTGGGTCCTTAGCCTGCTCTAGAGTAACAGACCCCATGCCAGGCAGAGCAAGGGGTCAGATATTTTGCTGGACGCCAACAGGCAGGCAGGGCTACCTGATGAACACTGGGCGCTGCCAGACCTCACCTCAGCTCAGTTTTTGGTGCATGCCACCCATGATAACCAATGTTTCCTGAAGCCCTGGGAGGGTTAAAAAGAAGTCTGACACCCGAAATCCTTCCTTCGGAAAGGAGTGACCCTCGGTGAATAATGCCAATGGAAAGACGTGCAGTGAAATGTGATATAAAAATTATAATGGCTGAAAAGGGTCCAGAACAGGCAAATGTTGAAGATATTAAAGCAAACAAGAACATTTCAGGCGCACAGGAAGCATGAAGCTTGCCAGAGGGTTGCTGAACTACAGGTCTGTAAATGAACTGACGAGGCAATTTAAAAGGCTAAGGACAGTGCAGAGAAAAGGCTCTCTTTGGGTTGTTGCAGAGGATGTTTGGAGAGGTATTTGCATGCCAGATACATGATTTTCAGGTTAAAAAAGGCTGAGGCTTCATCAGGAATTGAGGTACCAAAAGAAGGGAACTGGCCCAAACCAATATATTGAATAACAAGTTGCAAGGACCCAAACTTTTAAAAGTGTCCCTCAGGAACTGGATACTGTGTTACATCTATAAATTGGACCTATGAAAAAATGACACATGGTTTAGTTTTTGCAAAGGGATAAAGAAGTGTAATAGCTAAACTGATAACAATATATGCAATCTCACTTTAAAGAGTGTTATTTTATCAGAGAACCAAAAAGGAAAAAAAAGTCTTGCACTCATCTATAGAAAGGATGCCAGTGTGACTACACAGCCTAGTGAATCTTACTCTAGGCTCAGGAAAACTGGATGAAAGGGTAATTAAAATATAGTTATTAACAGAATATATTAGTTCAACATAAATGAGCAGGCAGGCCTTCAATATGTCTGAATTCTTTCACCAGATGAACCATGAGTAGCTAAAGAAAAGTCCATGACAATGCCAAGCTGAATTTTAGAAGGCCTCTGACAGAGATCCCAAGGAGAAGACTTTGGTACACCAAGATATTGGCGAGGTGAAAGGTGTGGCAATACCATGGACCAGAACCAGAGTGATGTGACAGGACGTGTGGCAAAAGCACCAAGTTTAATGGGATCGTCAGTATGGAGGGGCACTGACATCTGAGGAGGAGGCAGAGGAAATCGATGGATTCAGCCAGCCAGTAAACTCCATCCCAAACTATTAGGAAAGCAGGCACTTGACGTTACCTGCCTGGCAGCCAGGATTTTGGACGAGTCCGTGCAAGCAAGCAGGGGCCAAAAGGCTGGAGAATAGCTGAGGCTGCACATTTCATAGATGGTGCAGGGGGAAGGAAATTAATCCAGGCAATAACTGATCTGTTAGCTTAACCTCAGGAGCATGACAGGCATTTGACTAATTTTGAAGGGAGGAGAAGAGAAAGATGTAGAGTTTAATAGAAAATGGTATAAAATGCAACAAGGAGGTTACCAAAAATAGATCTGACCTGACTAACTCCATGTATTTTTTGATAAAAATAGCTGAGGTTCCAGACGAGAAAACGCCGTAGATCTCATCTATCTGCCCCCCTCTCCAGTAATTAGTGGAGGAGTGGGTTAGTAAGAATTAAGAGGGTAAGGAGTAGGCCAAGGATGAGATGCCTACAGATTGTGCAGAAAGCCCTTTCCAATAGCAGCTGTAGCTTTTACACTCCAAACGAAGGCCCAGACACCTCCATGTGGATGCTTATCTTGGGGGGAATCAGACGTGCTGCTTTGCGTCCGTCTGTGTGGCCGCCCGGCTCTTGCGGACTCGTAGCCCGTTGTGTCCCCGCCGGCGGCGTCGGGGACCTCCGCAGCCACCTGGTTCCACCTCCTGCAGCCTTCGTCCCGTGGGCTTCGCAGACAGCACGTTATTGCTGGGGAAGAAAATATCCGATGGCTAATTAAAATTTCCTAGCGATGACTAAATCCATAACAACCCTTCTTAAGTTGTTCCAATGGTTATTAATTAATCTCGCCGTTACCATGGCAGGGCTTCAGTCGCTGCCTTTTCGCCAGGCGCTTGCAGAACGCAGCCTTTGCTCCGCCACCGAGGGGCAAGGTGAGCTTTTACCCTCCCGGCAAGCCGGCGTTGGGGCTCTCGCCCGCTGCTGTGGGGAGAAACGCTTGCCAGGGGCTGGCAGCTGGCTGGGCTTGGCCGGAGGACAGCGGGCTGAAGCCAGCACTGCCAGCACCCAGGCTGAGAAATTGGGTTGGCACCAAACGGGTCAGCATCCCTCCGTGCCTGGCTGGGCGCTTCTGCTGACATCCTCTCCTCTCCCCGTCCCTTCCCACAGGTTTCCCTGCGCACACGAGCAGCAGGCACCGCTCCGCTCTGCCTTGGGATTGATTATTTCTCTCTCTCTCTGGCCTCATCCATTAATGACGCATGTCGATTCAAATGTTGTTGCTTTTTACTCCTCTCCCTCTCTCTCCCTCTCTCTCTCTTTTCCTATTCCCCCTATTTTTATGACGCATGAAGTCAAGGTTGTCATTATTCTATATTTGCATGGATTAAGCTGCCTTCATCATCTATTAGCTTCCAAGTGATAAGAGCCCACATGCAGGCTCCCTCGTTATGTATGCTGCCTCTGCCCGCCGTTCCTGATTACTTCTGGCCCATATTCTAGCTCTAGGAGCCAAACGGCTGTCTCATGCAGAAATGCCTCAAAAACGATTTTTTTTTAAGATGTTCTTTTCAGAAAATGAGATGTGTTTTCTTCCACGTTTGTCTGTCTTGGCTGCCTCTTTCTGCGTTACCAAACTGTTCAGGCTTCCTCTCAATTTTTCATGTTTTCCTTTTTGGCCCAGTAAAATAGTTACATGTGAGGTAAAACAACCTGATCTATCTGTTGATCTCCTCCTTTTATTTGCACGCCTAACATCTCAGATACCTTGGGGGTGGTGGTTCTCAAGTCTTTCACAGTAATTAATGTCCTATCATCCCTCTTAAAAATTCTTCCTGTTATTTACTCCACTTGTTGGTTTAAAATAAGATTTATAAGGAGAAAAAACCCAGACTATCCTGGAAAAGGAGTTAAAGAGATGGAGAAACCCAGGAAAACAGACAGAGATGATTGATAGAAGTCTTTCTCCCCTTCCCTTAGCTCCTGGGATCCCAGGGATTTGTTTGCATTAGAGAAGCTGCTGTGTATGAACGCGGTTGTATACCTGGCAACCAGCAAACCAGGCAATGTCCTTGAAGTCTGTAACAGCCGCGGTTCGACTGACCAGATAAAAAGCTATCTGATAACCGAGGCGAGAGGGTGACCTACCAGAAATACCCTCTCAGCTGTCAGCGGGGGACACAGCCCGTCAGCAGGTTGGTGCCCGTGGGTGCCCGGGGAAGGCAGGAAAGGCTGGAGCCCACCAGGGATGCCCACAGGGCACCAGTTTCCTTGTGTCCTCACCAGTGTTGAGGTGGAGCTGCCTGGCTGGGGGTGGTGTTGGCTGGTGGGCTGGAGCTCCAGTAGGGATTTTGCAAGAGTTCAGTATCAAGGAGAGGTTGCTAGTGGTTTTCTCGTCAAATCCTGGTCTGCTCTTGCTTCCATTTATGGGTATTTCATACATGCAACTAAATGATGGCTTTGAAGCTGGTAATAAAACAGCTTCCCCTTTCCTTTGGTGCACGTACAAGTCAGTAAACACAATTCCACTGAGTTCATCAGCCAGTCAATGCCGTTTGGGCCTGGAGGAAAACAGCAAGTGCCAGGCAGCAAAAGGCCAAGGCCAGCCAGCAAAGAGGGTGAAAATATCTCCTTTATACTCTCTGAGCCTGGCATCTGCACACAACTGTGCCTTTCTGTTCTGCCTTGCTGTGCCCTGGGCTGTCTCAGTCCCTTGGGGCAAAACTTACCCTGAGGGAGGTCCAAGGACCACAAAACAGCCCAAAGGGCCACAAACAGAGAGGGATGCGATAGCTGCCATCCGGAGGGGTGTGTGTGCTATTGATCTCATTGGGGTGTAGGGCAGGGACTTTATCTATCAGGCGGGGGACAGGAAGGAGGATAAAAGCAGGTTTGCATGTAGAGTGTGCTAAGGATGCATCATTTTGTTGGCCCTGAAGCAGAGGGGAAGGATGGCTGGAGAGCAGTTCAGGCACAGTGCCATGCTAGTGTGAGGACGGTGTTCTGCCTGGAAGTTACCATGTTTTTTGTTTTCGGAATGAATGGATTACTCACTGAAAAAAGGGCAGTTTAGGTCAAATGAAACCCTTTTCAAATTTAAACCAAAGAAGCGCAGAGTTTCTCTGCTAAAACAATCCAGAGGAAAAAAAAAAAATCAGAGCTAAAAAACCTCAAAGCATTGTTGGGTACTTTCAAAATTAAACATCTGACTCCTCATTTTCCAGTCACGTTTTGTTGATCAAATGTGATTAAACCATGACTTAAAGGTTACTAAGACATAAATAAAAACCATAAAACAGCTTCTCCAACCGAAGTCTCTTTCTTTGCCCAAGAAAGCAGGAGAAGGCAGCTCAGTCCCTGTCACAGCTGTACATCCATAAACCTGGTGACTTCAGGTGAGAGCCAAAGAGGTTGTCTCTGCTTTTTGGGGTGTCAGGCAGGGACAGATAGGCTGACCCTGCTGACATTCTGAGCTTTCCTCTCTCCATTCACGGTTTAGGCGTTGTACTATAGTTACCGCAGCTTTCCGACCGGGGCCAGCTCGTGCGTGTGCTATCCGTATGGACATCCCCACTGAGGCAGGAAGAATGTGCATCTTCCCCCAGTTCCCACAGCACTGCCTCTGTCATTCATAAAAATATCTGTGCCCCACAGGAATAAAATCCCCTAGGAAAGGGCAGATGGACTCGGGCATTCTGGGATAACAAGGTCTTTGTGTCAGGGACAGCAAGATGGAAATTACTTTGGAGCATTTCAGGATCCCTATGCTGCTGACATTGCAAGACTGAGGGACCGAAAGGGCACCAGGATTGATGGATGGTGAGGAAATAAGGATGGAGGGAAAATATCCAAGGTTTCAGCTACAGAAAGCACTGGGCTGTGCAGGATATTTTTCACCGTGCTCCCTGAAAAACACTTGTCCTTTGAAGCGGGTCCTTGTGTGAGGAGTCCCTCGCAGCCCCCCTGCACCCCGTCCCAGGACCCCATGCAGCCCTGTCCATCCCTGTGGGCAGCTGGCAGAAAATCAGTGGCCATCACTCCTAATGCCACCTCAGGAGTGTCTAATGAAAGCCTGTTTTGCATGGAGCGAGTGCTACAGGACTTGATCTCTGTGTCTGGCATGCTGCAGCAATTACATATATTGTCATCTCTAAGTGTTACAAACGGCTCAGAGCGTTGCTAAGAGTTTTGCCCGTGCAATTCATGACATGAAGTAGCCAAATCCCTACATTTCTGAGGGAAGGCAGCCATGCAGGATGGAGAGAACCTCTCAGGCACTGGAGAAGTGCTGCATAGCTCTCCCTGATCCTCCTGAGAGACAGACCCACAACATGTAGAAATACTGGAAGCCCAACCTCCCAAATAGCAGCGGGTAGCACCAAACATCCCCCCAGCTCCCATGTTTTCCTTGCAGACTCGTGCAGTTCAGGCCGATGCATGGCTACAGCGGATGAGCCCCTGCCTGCAAGTGAAAAGGGTCCGGGAGCAAGCGATCCCCATGGTTTGTGGCTCTGCCGCCCACTCCCAACAAAGAATTTGGAAATAGCTTAACAGATGTGTTGCAAAGAGGAGCTGGAGCCTGGACCACTAAGGAGGTGGCAAAGCAACAGAGGAAGAAGAAAGGTGACACTAGTATGGGCAGCAGACTGGGAAGGTGCTGCTCTACCAGAAGGGCGAAGCAGTGACCCCCTTCCATGTGTGGGCTGCCCCACCATGGCGAACAGCAGTCCTTCCCGCAGGTGATCATGCAGGGATAGGAGGCAGGCAGGCAGGCTCTTCTCCTGGGCTGGTGTGGTTTTGGGGCACATAGCAGGTGGGGTACGGGAGAGGCCCAGGGCTGGGACCTGCCCCAGCTGGGACCAGTACAAGACCTCGCACAGCCTGTGTGTCTCACCCAGGGCATGGGTCCCCATCACTCTCCTGCTCCTTACAGCAGTCGTCAGGTTATGGCTAAGCGGTGCTTGGCAGCATCGTCCTCGCCGGTGGTGCTGGCTCCCACCCTGTGTTGCTCCCCTGCCAGCAAAGAGCCTTTGGGCAGGTCCCTTCCCACCTCTCCTTCCTAAATTGCAGCAACCAGGTGTTTCTGTAGTTCTCCCATTCTGGATCCTTTCACTTACCTGTCCCCACCCGCACTAGAGAAGGACACAAACTCGTCTCATTCTGAGCTGGCATTTTTTCCGCATCTCCCTGCAAAGCCTCCCTCTCATTTGTTTCTCCACAAGAGGGGGGTGAAAGGGAAGATATCTGTGACTGGAAACACGGCTTCATATCAAAATGTTTTGCCAGATCTCCGTAACAGTGCAACAGCAGAGAGCTGGCTGGACAGGCTAAAACTGGCAGGACCTAATGACAGATAGGTCAATAAACATACACCTGACCTCAGCGTAAAAACTCCTTTAGAAACTCTAGAAAAACAGCCAAATTTTTTTGAAAACTCTCATTTCTGGAGAGGAGCAAGTGCATTCCGGGGTCTGAAATCTTCCTAAAAGTTAAAAAAACCCAGATGGCCAATAAATCCAGAATATACTAGCCAAACTCGCATTAGTTTCTTGCATATTGAGTTCAGTGGGACGAAGAGTTTTACCTCTTACTGTAAAACAGTCTTCTGCTTTTAGGCCTAGAAATGGGTGCCCTGCGTGGGTGGGAAGGTGAAACACCAGCAGCCTGTGATGGTGTCTCAGCTCCTGCCAGCTGAGCACGGTCCAGGCTGCGATGCCTGGTGGGAAGGAGGGAGGGAGGGAGGGAGGGAGGGAGAAGAGGGGCCGCGAGGATCTCCTCACCGTCTCCACTGCATCCAGCACCGTGTTTTAAAACCGGGGATTAACGCAGGGCTGCGACGAGCAGGAGTGCTTTTGCATATTGGGTAACCGCCTGGGTGAAGCGGTGCATCGACTCTGCGCTTCTGCCAAGGACGGTGGGCAATTAGATCGCGGCTTATCAGAAGTAAAAGTCAGTTTCCAGATAAGCAGAGTGTAACATGTGGATTAAAGTTGTCAGTTAATTAAAGAGGCCAGGGTTTAAGCTGCGGATAGGGCTGCGTTTAGTGAAGTAATACTAAAAGAGATAGCGCTGTTCTGATGAGCCGGGAGGAGGATAGTGTAGTGCAGGGTGTAAAGATGCTGGATTAATTACCAAAACTAATTACAAATGCAATGTCTGAGGGCTCCAGGCCAGGCTCCGAGCCTGTGTGTTGCAGAGCAGACGCTGAGGGGCAGACCTCGGATTCGGGGGCAGATCGTCCCTTTCAGGCACTGATCAGGCTTGCTGCAAGCAGTGATGGAGCAACTAACATGGACCTGAGAGCTTGGCAGGGCACCTTCTCTAACCCTAGAGAAAGCGATGGCCTGGTGGATTGAAAGGCCTTCCAAGCGGAGATAACACGTTTTATTTGCAACCTAATTGTCCTTTGTCTCTTTTTAATGAGCAGGAAATTTCTGCCCCGCCAGGCAGCTCTGGGGCAGAGCTGGCAGCACGCCTGGCTGGCGGGAGCAGCAGACCTCCGGGCTGGGCAGCCACGTGCACCATCTCCATAGAGAACAAGAAAGATGGGCAGCAATATTTTATCTGCCTGGGGCAGAAAGAAACCCTTGGGGAGCCCTGCTTTGCAGTGGATGGCAACCTCAGTTCACACATCAGAGCTGTTCAGGATTTCATTATCGTTTTGCATTCTTTAAATGAGAGGTCTGTCCGAGGCGCACCAAAAAGGCAGATGTCGCTTTGAAGAGCTCACATTTGAAGCCAGGATCTCCTGACTCATCCACACACATTGTACTTAGATGCACTTTAAATCTCGTGGCATTTCTTGCACAAAAGCATCATTTTCCTCTGTTGCGCCCTATGCTTCCATGGGCAGGCAGTACAATAGACTTTAAAGTGAATAAATAAAAACGGATTCCTAATTCTCGCTGCTCTTAGGCTGCAGCGGACAATCCAAAATGAGGTTAAGTTTGTTTCCAGTTTTCTTTTACGGCAGATTTCTCACAGCAGGGCAACAGCTCAGGCAAATGACAGTGCACAGCAGTACCCTCCAGGATGAGTCACGCCGGCTCTGGCTCTGAAGGAGGTGTAACTCTGTGCTGGGAGTAAAAGAAGAGGTTGTAAACTTCAGAGTGTGAGAGTGGAGGATTTAAAGAAGGGTCAAGTCAGATAAAGTTCACCTTCCTTTCAATTAGATCATGAAAGCCTCAAGCACCCTGCCAAGTCTCCCCCAGCTTGCTGCCCCTATTTCTTCTCCAGAAGTGAGAGCTCTTCCAAGCCATCCTACAGCCCGTGGAGCAATACATTACTTCTGAGACTGGCTGATAGGGAGAAGCCAAGGTGGAATAACTAATGTCAAAAATTGTTTATCTTGAGCTAAGTATCAAAAAATAATTTAAGTTGGAAGGGACCTCTGGAGGTCATCTGGTCCCAGCCCCAGCTCAGAACGGGGCCAGCTTCTTGGTTAGATCATGTTGCTCGGGGCCTTGAGCTCTTCATCTGTGACTGTCTCCAAGGATGGAGATCTCCCAGCCTTTTTGGACAGCTTGTCCCCATGCCGAACCACTCTCACGTAAAGCTAACTGGAGTTTTCTCTCATGCGTCTTGTACCTGTTGTCCCCCACTGCTGTGGACATACAGGCTGGGCCCGGCTCCATCTTCTGCATGAGCCCACACCAGGGGGGGCTTGTTGCCACCAGGCCCCCAAAATCCTCTCCTGCAAAGCTGTTTTCCTTCCCATTGGCCCCAGCCCACCCTGCTGCGTGGGACTCATCCATCTTGCCTGCAGGATTTTGTACTTGGCTTCAGGGAGCCTCCTGATGCCTTCAGCCTGCCCAAGTGTCTCTGAGGAGCAGCCCTGTCCCCCCAGTGTCCCACCACCCCCCGGCTGCGTACCGGCCCTACACTTGCTGAGATGCCTCCTGCCCTGCTGCCCAGGTGGGCGATGAGGACAAGGACCAGTACCGGGTCCCTATTGACCCCGGCCTCTAGCTTAGTCGCAGGTAGACGTGACACCCGGAGGACATCGAGAGCCTCCCGGTGTTGGTTGTGCCAGCACAGCCCTTCCTGCGCTTGCGTGGGGGTCTGCAGAGCTTCTCTCCTCCTGGGTGGCTTCCCAGCCAGGGCTGCACAGCGTCCACCACGCCAAGCCGTTAGCAGGATCCAGCTAGAGATGCAAAGATCTCGGTGCTTGTTATGAGCGTTACAGCAAAACCGATCTGAGGGTGAAAGCTTCAAGGATTTCCCACCTAGTCCTCCAGGCTGAAACACTCCCAAAGAGAGAAAATTAATTCTGTGCCTCCAGAGAGATTTTAAAGGTATCGCCAAGATGGAAGACTAAACTCAGAAACTCCAGTCTTATATCAAATGTATGACAGGTACGTGGTATTTAGCTTGATCTATCTGAAAAAAAAAAAAATGCTTGTTGATGGAGTAGGAAATGGATACTAAACTTTTCCAGCTCCACATCCCTGTCATTTAATGTTCTTTTTCTGCTTTGTTCACTCTATGTTTCAATATATCTCTATTGCAAACTGAGACCAGTAACTGCCTGCGAGGGGGTTCAAAGGCTAACCAGGAGAACAGAGCAGTAGCGGTGAATTGTGCTACTGTGGAGAGATTATAGATTTATGAAGCCCTTTTGAAATATTGATCAGTCAGGACAGTATCTCTTCCTCACTCAGGTAGACATTATAATTTTCATTAAAAAAAAAAGAGGAAGCCAGAAAACATAGAACTTCTCAGAAATTATTTGCCAAGACAAGGCAAGACCCAGCAAAACTGGGAATGGAGTTTGGCCCTCAGCTCCCAGGCATTGCCTGGACTGGTTGGGATCTCCCACCTCCTTGCAGAGCAGAAAAGGGCAGCGTTAAGTCAGCACGAACACAGAGGAAAGGTCTGAGAAAACTCTCCCGTGGCAGTTAGCAGAGATTTTTCTCCTTTATTATTTGCTGCATATGCTCATTCTTTAAATGGACTGCGCTCATTAATATTGTGCAATGGCAGAATTAGAAAAACTGTAAGAGGAAGTGGGAGAAAGAACAGTTGGTTTTTACAGAGATTTCAACCTGCCAGGGAGACCATTAAACAACCTACAGAAGAAACAGTCCATCTAAAGAAAGGTAAAAGATTACTGTGAATGGCTATGGGAGGAGTAGGAAATGAATAATTATTTTTTAAGTCTGGTTACTACAATAAAGAAGAGGGAAAGGGAAAAAATGGAGGTCAAACTGAATCTGCTTTTCCAGTCACATATGAAAAATGAAAAATTTCATTTGGAGTTGTTGCAAAATACTTCACTGCATCCAAAATAGGACATTTCATTTGTTGAATGATGTCAACCTTTTTAACCGTTTAAAAGGTGGCCTGTTCTTGAGCAAAAAGAAATGCATAGAAAATTCTTCAAAACATATTTTTCCAGCATGTTTATTATACTGCCCCCCAAAAGCAAATCTCAGCTCTACTCAACAAAGGCCTGGGGAGGGGGGTGAAGACATCATTTTGTGGATATTTAACACAACTGGTTTTTAACACCCTGCGTGAAGTGGCCAAAACCCAAGCTGCTGAAGGAATAGAGAATGTAGTAGGTCATGCTTCACAGCCATGAAGTCACAGGGCTCGTTTCCAAGCATGCACTGTGCTCTAGCAGGTCCCTGGAGCATGCACCGAGAAACTTTATGTGAACTTAATAATACTGAAGTAATTTAGACAGAGACAGAGTAAGGAGAGGAAATGCCTCTGTCACTGTCCACTTTCAGTACTGATGAGCATGCCAGAGACTCCTTCCAGTCCAAGTTTTATCTTGACAGATGTCTAAAATATGCAAGAGCTAAACTTAGCCTCCCCCATGCGGTATGGTAATTTATGGAAGTTCAGGTTTATTGGATTAGTATGCAGCAACAAATAATGCAGCGAAACAGCGAGTACCTTGGGGCTGGGGTCCTCAGGGACAGAGGCAGTAAAAATATGTAAGGCATGAGAAAATAAAATACTTTTATTCTTGTTTTCTGTTGCAAAGGGGGAAAAAATAGCAGGTAGAAACTATGAATATCATTGATATGTCAATGAGATTAACAAAGGGGAACCAGCCATGTTGCTGGCGCTTGGGCAATCAAGCTGTCCCTGGGGAAAGGTAGGTGGAAGGACAGGAAAAGCGGGAGATTGGGATTTGTGTGTGATCATCTTCAGGTCCATCTCCTGTACCAGTGCCTCTGGAGATGCTGGTACAGGAGAATCTGCTGTCTGTGATGTGGCAGGGAGTCTGGAAGGCATGTCTTTAATTTTGTTATAACCTTTCCCCTCCTCCCCCAGAAGCTACGGGCTCTGTGTCTTATTCTCTCTGAGAGTCGCATTTTTTTGTTATTATAGTTGGATAAACCATTGCAGTTGCTGAAAACCAGTCAGTAACAGATTGGGGGGGTGGGGGGGGGGAGGAGGGCGACAAATAAGGAGACAAACTATAGGAGAATGTTGTCAAAAAACAACAGAAAGAAAGCTCAAATGTGTTCCCAACCTGCCACAGGACGGGAGAGACCTCCTGGCACCAGAACTGTCTCCAGCATCTTTGTCATCCCTGTGCACCTCTCTGCTTGGTGGCCAGCTGTGGTCCCCGTGATCTTCCTCTAGCAAGAGGCTGAGCCTAAAGCCCGGCCTGACTCCCCGGGGTGATGTGATTATCCATGAAGGGTCAAGGAGGAGCGTGCAAGGTGTGCGAGAGGATTATGTCGCCAGCCTCTGAAGAGCAAAGGCACCAGCAATCGTATTACTGCTGTTCTGGGGTAAGAGGTATCCAGTATGCTCATATCCATCTCGGCCATGGCTACTGTCCAGCATAATGTAATGGCCTCCTTTGGTTTAGTTTCCAGATCATAATGGACCTTAGACTAATAAATGAAGAAAAATGAAAATACATTAGCAAAAACGGATGCAGAATGACAATCCTGAAAAATAGATTTATTGGGATAAATCGAATCCAGGAGTCCCTTGATGTCTTTGATACCACCCTGCAGCATGATGGGGAAGAAGTGATTTGGCAGTGCCTGCAGGCATGTTTGCTTCAAACGTTTCTGTGCATTGGTAGCCACTCCTTTGTGAGACGGCCGTGTTAACCAAAACGCAACTGAAACGCCAGGACTCACTGCTCTTCTCCTCCAAGGAGTGGAACAATGACTGGACGCCTGGAGCCAGGCACAGGTAGTGCCTAGTTTCACTAGGGCCCCCTCTTTTTTCCCAGCTCTTTGGCCTGATGAACTTGGATTAGGTCACCTAACATGTCTCACGTTTTCCTGGAGCGCTTCAGCAAGAACATCGGACTCAGCTGGCACTGGGCACGGGATGGAAACCAAGAGGGTGTAGGCAACCTGCCCAAAGAAACCAGGCTCTCTAGACATAGTGACAAGAGAAGGACCTGTGAAGGAAAATAAGTAAGAGTTCAGGTCAGAAACTACAGTTTCACCCCAGAGCATGCTCTGGCAGGGTGAGGGCTGCCAGGCGGCACATGCAGCCAGCCACCTCCAGGTGCTTGCACCCTGCGTGTTCGGAGAAGGACCGTCCCCTGCATCAGGGACCTGGTTTCCCTTTGCACATGCCCCTCTGTGCAGCCCCATCCCCATTCCCGGCCACACACGGGCTGAGGTCCACCTGGGGCTTTCCTCCTTCGGCCCTCCCAATCATGCAGGGAAAGCCTGGATCACCCTGTGCCCCATCCAGGATCCTTGCTTACTTCTGGCCATGCTGTTTTGTAAACACGAACTTCAGCAGATGCTTTTCCACTGCTCTTCAAACCAATGTAGCCTTGGCAGGGAGGAAGACACTGGTGGTTAATCTATCCAGAAATATTCTGGCACTCCACTCTTGCTGGTATGGATAAAACAGTGGCTGCCGCTCCTTCAGTTATACCAGTGTAGAAGTGCTCCCAGTAAACACTGCCCACTTCTCCTTGGGAAAGAAAAATGTACCAGCAGGTAGCAACTTTCTTTATGCCTGTGGCATTTGGGTTTTCACTGAGATGGTGACCCCTGCAGAAAGCCCGTCTAAACCTGAGGGTAGCACAGAGCAGCTCCTAACACCATCAGGAGATAAAAGCAGAGGCTCCATTGACCATTCCCTCTGAAACCATTTTAACTCGCAGGCTTCAAAGGCTAATGATAACTCTGGCGAGCCGCACAGTGAGCTTGTTAAGGAAAATCTGCCGGTGATTCACAGACCTTTGCTCACCCCTGGCGCCCTCTGAAGTCACTTGTCCTTCTGTGGTGATGGTGGCACCAGGCGCCCCCTCTCACAGAGCTGGGGGGGTGAGAGGGCTATGGGCAGCCTCTGAGCGTCACCCTGGTGGAGCAAAGCGATGAAGCCTTTGATAAAACTTGGGTTGTGGGTAGGTGCAGGCAAGCAGTGGGTTTGAGAAACACGCTCGTCCCACACGGGACGGTGCATAAGAGTGATGGTGCCTGCAGAACTGACACCTCTCTGTCGAGGGAGGCTGCTCTCTCGCCTGCCTGGCTCGGGGCAGCCACCTTGACCCCCCTCCCCCCCCAAAAAAAAATGGCACACAAGAGAATGAGTTCCCTGTCTGCCCTTCTCCCAGGCCAGCAGCCTTTTTGCTAGAGTTAACCAGGATTTATGAAGTTCCCAAGAGACAAATTGCTTTAGGAAGCTGGACATGGTAATCGGTTGTTGGTGACTAACCGCTGCCTGATTACAGAGTAGCGGTTGCACAGGTATGAATCAGAACCCACAATTGTCAGCCTACTGCCTGAAACCTCCCCAAAACAGGGGCTTTTTCTTTTCTGGTTTCATAAAGTCAAGCCATTGTGTACCAGTGACAGTTCGCTCCTTGCACTCATTGAAAGAAAATGTAATTACGGTGCATTCAGAGGAAGGAGAAAAGGATCAATATACAAAAAAAGAAATAATTATATACAAATGCACAACCCCTGTGAAGAGAGACATTTAGGACATTTCAGGGAGGAGGGGAAGAACAAGCCATTTCAGTTTCATAAATCTGTCTGATATCAGCACCTACAAATGCGTTTCTATCATGGAGCAAAACTGTCTCCAGATGAAGCCTCTTAAAGGAGAATGCCATTCCCCCTGATCCGGGGATCCACAAAGGAGCATGGAGCCACCATGGGCTTCACAGCATCTTCCTCCCCTCCTCCGCAGTGCAGTTTCACTGCCCCATCCTTACTCTTGGCACCGTGTTGGAAGGGCTCAGGGTGCCAACCCAGCATTTCCTCGAAAGCATTTATCCAAGTTTCCAAAGCTGAGCTTACAATCCGTGGGCTCTTGCTTCCCACTGGGTCTCCCGGGCAGCAGAAAAGTGGCCCCCAGCAGTGACCCCGCAGAGTGGCTCGGCGACCACCCCGTACCCGTCCAGGGAAACGAAACCCACCCCCGGCCACGGTGGGCGCTGATGGGCAAAGCTCAGCGTCTGCCTGCCCGGGGAGGGGGGCACAGAGGGAAGGAGGGAGCAGCCCCCTGGGGAGCAAGAGCCACCCCCACCCCCACCCCCCAGCCAGGATGGGTACCAGCTTCCCAACAGGGAGGCAAACAGGAGAGGTCACGGCTTTGCCTTTTGGGGGATGTTCTTCCCCAGAAAGAGTGGGAGGAGTAGGCATCGTCGTCTAATTTCCATGCAGATACAGAGAAAGTGATGTCTCAGAGAGGCCTAAAATACACCCCATAGGTACATAGAGCTGGATATTTGAGTGCTAAACTGGATTTCTTTCAGGACTTCTGCAAATGCACAGAGAAGAGATAGCGAGTGCAGACATTTACTGTAAAATGCATTTTAGGAACACTTCCCCATTCGGACATTAACTACAAATGCTAAAATGAGCATGTTAGCTCCCTGCTTTACTTTTTGAAATCATACAACCTGTTCCCCACTTGGAAGAAATAAAGGCCTTTGTGTATCCTCATTTGCAGATCTTTGTGCTTTCCATCCTGGCATTACCATCCAGGAACTCTGCAATAGCTAATGAAATTTTAATCCCCCAGTACTCAGCACATATGTACATAATGAATGTTTGCATATATGTGCAACTCCGTCACCTGAAAGCAGCAATACTCACCTCCTCTGTGCCAGCATACGTGTTAGTGCTATGACTTATCGCTTCGGGCGATTATAGGGTGTCTGTACTCCAGATCTGAGTCGTGCGACTCATTAATTGACAGGCTCAGGGATCAGACAAGTTGGTGCTTCGTCACACAGCCTCATGTGCCGTCAGTAACTGGTGCTTCGTAATGCAGTGCTAATATTCCCACCAAAATCCATATGCAGTTCTTCTCTCTTTCTCAGAGGGATCAGCCCCAGAGCTGGCATTTCAGTACTTCCCCTGCAGACAAGCGAGAGGAGAATTTTATAGCTGAGTTTAAACCAGTAATCTTTTTCTTCATGGAAGTTCTTGTTTTGTACAAGTTGGTTCATTCTTCCTATACATATGGCCTTGATAACATTTTTTTCATGTGCGGATACCTAAAAATTGGGCTTTAAAACTACATTTTTGATATCTTAAAATAAGTAATCTGTTTTTCATAATACCTCAGTCCTGGGGAACTCCTGTTGAAGCTGTCGGATGTATCTCCAAAATTCAGGTCATTTATTAGGCAATGGAGCTAATGAAGGCTGGCTTCCTATGGATTTAATTATAGAGTCTCACACCTCCTTGCCAAAATAATCACAGTTCATCCTTAGCACTATCCCCCATCTAAATCTCTGTCCTTACCACAGTGTACCTACTGAAAGGCAGGTGTGTTTTTTTCTAAGCATTGTGTGCAAGGACTGATCAGTGAGATTTGGGTGCCAAACGGCACATACACCAGCAATGCCATCTTTGCTTCACATTGCCAGTGGCCCCACCTTGAGGACCTCTCTTGTCCACACAGCTACAGACCTCCCTAAAGCATGTAGGAGCTTCATTCCTTTGAGAGACACCTTGCACTTCTGCCAGGTTTGATTGAACTTGGTCAATGAGTTAAAGGGGGATTGAGACAGCGTGGTCGGTATAAGCCTTTTTTTTCTTTGGAAACTAGTCAAAAAACCTGGCACTTGATGTAAGCTGGGCTCAGCTGCTGCCATGCAAGAGCACAAAGAAACACCAGTGCCAGCTGTCACCTACCAGCTGGAGTATGACAGGAGATGTCACCTAGTCCCCTTGGTAGCCCTAGAAGGTTACAGGCTTGTTTTTAATAATTGACATACAAGCAGACACATGTGAACACACTGTTAATGATGGCAGAAATTCTTCTGGCAAACTCCCTGCTGAAACAAGGTGAGCAATAAGTCCAGGCAAACTGCAGAAACCTCTGCTTCTTCACTGACGTGGAATTTATTCTCTCCTGAAGGTTTCGTGCCATTTAGTCCAGTGTGTGTTTCTCCCAGCCCATCCCCTCTCCCTTATAGGGCAGTTAGTGATGTGAGCAGAAATCAGAAATCGATGGATTTTACCTCATTTTTTCACCTCTGAAAACAAATCTGAAGCAAAGCTTCATGGAGCAGTTGTCTGTCCTTACAAGTCTACAGGAGCTTCAAAATATGGGACAGTGCACACAGTCACACAGGCATCGTGAGCGGGGAACTTAAGCCTCACTTGTTCAGAAGATGTAGAATTGCAGCCTGAAAGAGGTGTGAAACTCTGAAAATGTCCTTAAAACAATAACTTCCAAATCAGGCAGCAATAATATGTTTTCCCACTCTGGGGCCTCTGAGGAGTTATTAAATACAATTTTCCAGACTCGTTCAAATGTCAACTCATTACAGCCTGTGCAAATAGGAAGGCAGACCATGGGATTTGTGTTTTTGTTATAACTATTTTTATATTAAATCTATAAAATGTATAAAGGAGCATTAAGCCCTGTTATCCCCTCTTTTTTTTTTTTGCTTTCCCCATAGCTGCCCAACCTCTTTTTGAAAAGGATCATTCAAAAGCAGCCAAATAATAAAGGCTGGATGAAGACATTCCAATCTCTCCTTATCCACTTAAAAATACAATATTTCAAAGGCAATTCTGGAGTGCTTCTTTTGGCAGCTACAACTGGAGCCACAGTAGAAACCTTTCAGTGGGTCAGCCTGATGGATGGCCTCTTGCATCAATGAGCCAGCTGTCCCCATTAGGAGTGGGAATCATCTGAGCAGCTCGAGAAGACTTTAAAGGAACATTTATCATATAAAGGAAAAAAGGTATCTTGCACTCATATGGTTCTTTGCAGCAGCAGCAGATCTCAAAAGGTCTGCAAAGAGGAGGTCAGTTTTATTATTAGGCATGGAGAAGTGGAGACTCCCCCAGCCCAGAATGGCTTGCTGAAAGTCCCCCTGTGATCTGAGCAGCAGAGCTGGGACTAAGACACTCTCAAATTCCACTTCGGTGCCAGCCCTGTTTCATCATGATCCTCCTTCTCCTTGAGCCTCCTCATCCTCCTCCTGCCCATTCCCTACGGAGTCACAATACCTAACTGAAGACATGAACACACTTGTGTTTCTTTCTCCCTCTTCCACAGCCACTTTTTTTCCAAGCATTTTTGAGCAGTGATTCTGCAGGCTGGCAGCAAATGTCCTTTTGATGCATTTGTTGGACTGCCAGGGCTGTGAAGACATCTCCAGCATCCTCAGCTCTCCCTCCCTGTCCTTTCTCTTCATGTGCTGGTCCTCACCGAGGTGTCCAAATGTGCACCACCTCCACCACAGGAGCCACTGCAGGCTTTGCTCTCCCAGATACTCTCGGGCTACCACCACTTCTACATATATCACACCCCAGACCACTGCCTTTATAAAAATTCCAGGCAGCAGCCAGGCAAAGCCCAACATCAGTCTGTTTTGGGGGCAAAAGGGTGTTTTGTTTTATTTGCAAGGTTTTGCCAGTCTTCATCTCTGTGAACACAGATGAGCAGATTCTATCATGTAGAATGATAAAAAATGAGTTTGCTGCTGAGGGAGAGCAAGAAAGTGGTCTTACTTCAGCTGAAAAATAAACTACTGATGAAGTCCTAAGCAACGAAAAAATGGCCTTGACTGGAAACAAATGTCTAAGTCCTTGCAAGTCCAAAGGACTTGCAGGAGTCCCTGGGGCTTTGAATTCCTCAATTTCTCAGAATTCCTGGGTTTTTAAAAGAAGTACAGTAGCAGATAAACAGGATTAGGGACTTTAAGAGCAGATTTATAAACCTTTCCAGGGCTACCCAGGCTGTGCCCACTAGATGGTTCCTAGAAAATTAGTCTCCCTTAAGATTTCCTGGCTGGGTACAGACTTAAAATTTAATTTTCTTTAATAACAGTCCCACAGAGTAATTGTTTACGCATGCATGGACATGCTGAGATGGATGTGGTTATTTGGCTCATTTAATTGTCTTTGCGCCAGGGATCTGGCAAGAGGACCTGCTGTGTCAAGCGGTGTCTAATCTCCCATAAAACCTAACACTTCTGGCACAAACACTCAAGCTCACAAGTTTTAAGCACCCTTCCTTGCCAGTTACACAAGCAGCGTGTGATCTGCGTGCTTGCAAAAAAGTCTGTGAGGTGTGAGACCAGCTCTGTCCTAACACCTGCCCTGCCATCCCGCGTGGAACTGGAGCAACGCTGCCGACTCGGCAATGCAAGCGTGGGGCAACTCACATCTGGTGGCTTTCTCCAAACTCCACTTGCAGGTTTTTTTAAATGTGGTTCTCAACTCTCACTGGTTAAAAAAACCCAAACAAACCACGGTTGGGAGAGAAAGTCTTTCTGATGGCAGAGAAAAGCTTGAAAAATACTGATGCTGTAGCATCTGAAGGCAAAATAAAATCAACTCAGAAATATGTAGTTTTTGAAGTTCATAACTTGTAAGTGACTCTCATGATTCTGGAGGTCAGATCTGTGCTTAAAAGCCCTTTGAGAGTGTTGAAGACTACGTGTCCAAATAATGCATCACTTGACCATGCTGCTGTCTCTTAGGGTTGTGACTGACCATGCAGATACAGCCTGGTGCCTATCTTGCTGCTATCACCTCTTCTTTTCCCGGCCTTAACAAGAAAGAGCTCTGTGAAAAAGGGGAGTTTCACCATCTCTAAAGTATGCAGGAAAAAAGCTAAAACACGTAGTTTCAACACCAGTTTGAGCTGATTTAAGCTGAAATGCTGCAGAAAAACACAGCCTTGCCTTCGGGCACCTGATCTCATTGAAAACCAATGTTTTCTGGGGAGATGAGGATTGGTTTTCCAAAACAGGTTGCTGGACTGGTTTTCTGCCCAGGCTCGCCAAAGGCTGGGTGAGTGCTATTGCTGGCATGAAGGAGAGGAAAGGAGCACGTGGCTGGGAAGGTGGACAGAGCTGTTCCTTTTTCCAGCAGCAGGGACTGTGATGCTGGAGGGATTGCCAACCGGCCTCAATGGCTGGTTGCAATCACAGACAGAGAAGCTGGCTTTGGTCTCCAGACCCCAAGAATAGCCCCCGAACAATAAGCCATCGCTCCCCTCTCCATGGCAGACAAGCACAGGTCCGAGGGAAAAGCAGCCTTCATGCCTTCTTTCCTGATTTCTCCAAGTTCCCAGCTAAGTCATTAGAAATAAATAAATAAATGAATGAATATCTGGAGGCTCTTCCGTTCCAGCTACGTAATCAACAAAATGCTATATACTTCCCCACTGATGAGCATTTAAATGTTCTGTCCCCTAGCTGCAGCCTGCTAATAGGGATCATGAGGCCTGACTGTGCTGCCAAGAAGAAAGCTCCAGCACTGCTTTTTCCAAATCTCCATAGGCGCCTGATCTGTGTGCAAATGCTTTCTGGATTGTTTTTTAATGTTCTGTTTTGTTAGGTTTTGCACTTCCAGATAATAATCCTACAGACCGAATAGCCACGTGTTGGACATTAAAGGCGGGAGGGTCATCAGCAGGAGGTCTGGATGCTCTTCCACTGCCCCCAACCAAATTGGGTTGGGAGGGAGCTAAACAGCCTTCATGATCTAGCTTTGTGGGTTAGTTTTTTTCTGGGTTTCATCTGTAAGACAGAATGAATTAGCATATTTCTCTCTCCTTTTACGTGGCTGGTGCTAATTATTTTATTAGTTGCAAGAACAAACCAAATTTATTATTATTAATGTCAGGAGAAATCTCACTGTGCTCACAGACATATTTGGGAGGTTTTACACTTTTTTTCAAAGATAAGAAACAAGTGACTACAGAAGCGATTACGACTATTACTTTAATCTTTCGCACAGCTGGAGAGTTCAGTGTCCACAGCTGTGGTCTTATTCTTCTCTTTCCCTGCCGAAAGTTCTTCCAGTTCAGTACATTTCAGTGGGAGTCGGGACAATGAGTTCATGTCCCTTCAGAGGTTAAGATGTCCAGTGTTTCTTTTACGTATGCAGTATTGTTACTCTGATTTCACAATCAATCAGACACAAAAATGTTAGGTAGCTTGCCAGGGGAAGAAAGGGGATAGAAAGGAGGACAAGAAACCCACATAATTCAAAAAATTTGAATGGGGAAATATGGGAAATGAAAGAAAGTATATCACTAAGTGTATTCAAAAGAGCAGGGAAGGGCCTGTGATTAAATGTTACCTGTAGTTCTCGCATATGGGTCATATATAAGCTCTGTCGTCATCTGTAAGTGGAGGCAAAATACAAAACCTTAAATTCATATAAATCCTTTTTTACATACTCAGGACCTGACTCATCCTGGTGAAGTTTAGCCAGTGGGCAGAGATGCCCAATTTTCAAGTCTAAAGGGTGAAGGTTTCTGGTATGGCTGGAGCCGCCGCAGTGACTGACTGAAGCGGGAAGGCTGGTACCACTTCGACCGATACCAGGCACGCTTCAGTAATCTGAAAATCAACCACTTCTTCCACAACGAGAGATTTGCAGTGCAATTAGGCACAAACAACCCATCAGAAGCGGACGTGGGCAATTCAGCGCGACTACCCTCGTACGCACTCTTGAATCAGTTACCTTGTGTCTCTAGCAGACATTGATATAGTGGTTCTCAAGAGGAAAAAGGTTGCAGAGATTCGACAACTTCGTGTCCTAAACTGATATACAGCCTGTGTGCCTAGATGAGGCTGAAGGATCTCCCATGACTTATGCCTGTACTGGGAGAGGGAACATGCTGCATGCAGGTTTGTCTTTGTCACAATGATATGTCGAACGTGGCAACATAACCATTCTGCTTAGGAACTGCTTAATACTAAATCTTGGTTTCAGGTCCCTCTAACTGAAGCCTGATGCAGGCATTAAGTGCTACACAGGCATTAGAGATGCCTGTGCAAACATGTCTGGATAACACAGAAATAACTGATGCCAAAAGCCACCCAGTTTCAGATTGCCAGACTTCCCTACTCATAAATCCAGAGAAAAAGGGAGGAAGGAGGAAGAAGAGGTAGAGAAAAGTGAAGCAGGACTCTTCATTAGCAGCATGAAGACTTACTTTCACAATGATTTTATCACGGGACAGAAACCACAGCGTAGTCATTGGGTGGTTGTGAGCTAAGACAACACCAGGCTCAGCCTTCAGCTAATTAAGTTCTTTGAAAACCACAACTACAGGAAGGCAGACACTTGTTAAATAGATTACATTTTTCTTTGCTCATGTACTTTTGATACCTGCCATCTCCATCTCCACTAGATATACTCACCTTTTCTTTTCCATTTCTCAGCGTATGGACTGTCCAGATACATAACACGGTTCTCACCAGCAAAAAGCCCACACCAAGCAGGATACAACAACCGCTAGACCCTTTGTAAATAAAGGTTTTTCTTCAGGAATGCTATCCTGTTATTTGCACATGGAAAGTATTTGTCAAAGACAGTGAACCTCCGTTGCTGCTGACCGATCCCACCGTGCTGGGGAAGGTACACGGCACCTCGCACACAAACACCGAGCCGCCACGGAGGAAAGCTGTGCTCAAGCGCAGAGCAGCCCCCAGGGACTGGCCAGCACGGGTTTTTTCCTGACCAGAAGCTGGCATATCTCCAGCCCCCACGTGCTGCCTCCCAAGACACCCAGTACACAAGGGTGCTTGCCGTGTGAGCGCATCGAGACCTGCTGCGGGGTGACCCCAAGTAAAAGGAAGTACAGGTGGGCAACTCCAGCCCCACCAAACGCAGAACTAAATACAACCACCACAGAAATATTTAAGTGAGGAGGCTCTTGCTGCCTGAGCTGGGGATCTGGTCTAGTGCTTGGGTGGGAAGCCACGTGCCTTTAACGCCACGACTCTTGTGGGGTGTCTTTTGAGGTCTTTGTTCATCATGTACAATTCGAGGGGCTCTGTGTTTCAGCAGCAGCAGCAGACCAGGTCTCAAGGGGTGGTTGCTTCGCAAGGTCTATTAACATACTGCAAAACCCTTTTGCCACAGCTGGTGTGGTTGAGATGGGTCTATCATATGATGCCAGTAGCTGTTCAGCAGAGTTTCAGAAGATGCCATTCCATTCCCTAACAGGAAAAAAAAAAAAGGGGTTCTTTTAGATGTGCCGAGAAAAGCCTTCCCTGGCCAGCTGCACCCTGAAGAGCTCTGTTTGGTACACATAATTATCTGCTTTGTAATGCATATTTACTGCAAACGCGATGGTGTGCGCTGTTTATAAAATACCTGCAGAAGGCCGCACCCGAGCACACCTGCTAAGAGGTGACTGCCGTGCAGGCTGCCCCGCGGCTCCTCCGGGCCCCTGACCGCTTTTGGCGGCGATAAACTCTCACTCCACTATCGCTGCTGTTTCACAGGTGCCAAAAGATAACAGCCGACGCTCCCGCGCTGGTGAGGAGCTGTGGCAGAGCAGCTTTGCATAACGACGGCAGAAGGTGCACATATGGAAAGTAAAATTGGTGACGGTGAGCGCACGACACCCTCAAAGCTCGCGGTGAATGTGGCAGGGATGGACGTGATGGGTATCCGGCTCCGCGGTGTCTTAGTTTTCACTGGGTACTGCTTACGTCCAGCACAAGATGTAACCCATATTCATCTGTATGCAAAACTGAGGCTGGGTTTAAGAGGAACAAAGGAGGCAGCTGTGGAGCGCAGCAGGCTACAAAAGTAGTAAAACCCCAGATGGTGAGGGAAGAGGGGTCTCGTGTGTGCACTGGGCACCAGCAAGTGGTGCTGGCAGGGAGGGAGAGGTAGGTGGATTCTGCTTGCCTCTCCAAGAAGTGGTAGGTGCCCTGCACGACAAACCCCCTACACAGCACGGGGGCAGGACAGCCAGGGCATATGTGGCTTTTTTTAACCTGGGTTTGAACTCTTAGCGTGCAAACCATGTTGCTGTCACGGCTTCAGCAAAAGCAGCTTGCCAGGGCAAACGGCTGTAATTCGGTTCGCCTGCACCCCTTTCCTGCATAGCAGGCTGAGGCACAGAAAGGGTTACATTATTAGGAGACTCGGGACATGGAAAACCTCTATCTATCTGCAAGTGGAGCAAGAGGTTTTTTTTCCAGGGTGAGAGGATCTGCGAGGGGCCCTGAGGAGCAGGACTCTGGGTTTGGTGGGGGCTCAGAGCACAAGCCGTGGGGTGTCTGGACCCATCCCCCACAGCTGACCCTGCTGCTCACATCCAGACCAAGTTTGGGAATGTTTAGATGTAGAATTTGGGTTCAGTCCCATCTCCGGTTCAGCCATGTGTGCCCCATTGCAGAGACGTGGCGGCGAGCCGAAGGCCTGGAGCGCACACCCCTCCGGGAGCATGTGGCCTTAATTTCCTGACGCAGGGGTCGCTTGCAGGGGCTTTTGTACAGGGGTCCTGCATCTGGCACTAAGACAAATGATGCTGCGTGCTTTACTGACCCCAACAGACAAAGTAGAGGGATTTAAGTGTTACCGAGGTAAAAGTTGGGTAACCATTGACCTCTAGAAAATGCCCTTCTGATACATAACTACCTCGCTGCTTGGCTCTTTGCAGTGTGGGTGCAGTCCTTAGGCACGCTTCATGATTCCAGATACTCTCCGAACTAGCAGAGGCAGTGATGGCTTAAAATGTTTGCCAAGCCTCTGCAACATGTTCCGCTTTATCTGCTCCGTACAGTACTTTCTTTACGAAAAGGTACATGAGGCCAAGAGGTTTTTCATGCTCCGTGTAGCAGATAGCGATGATCGGGCCAGATGAACGAAACTATTTGCATGCAATTGAGGTAGACTAGATAAGGCTTGTGCAAATAACGGGTCACCAGGCTCTGCTGGATGGGGATAAAGCTGCCAGCCTCTTTGCAAGGCTCTGTCAGCGCAGCCCAGTTCAAACCCAACACAATAAACGCTGCAGACTCATGGTATATTCACAGATTGTTGTATGAGCTTGATACATGTGATTTGTGTCTTTACAAGTTTGTTAGCAATTGTATTCCTGCCTAGATGGGCGAGATAAAGGGGTGCTTTGTGCCGAAACTCTGGGTGGCGAAGGGTAATTAGTGCACCTCTTCAGCACCGAAACACCACCAGCAGCAGTCATGGGGAAACTGTGGGCCCCCGTTCCAAAATATGGGCAGAGTCCCATCTCACTTGGTTAAGGTCCCTATCAGACAAGAGACTTGATGCTGTATAGCACCAGTGCCAAGCAAGACCTGTCACCCTGGGAGTGATGGGCACCGGGCTTTAGCTGGCAGATGTGCTCCGAGAGGGGCTGCACAAGAGCCCCGAGCTACCTGGTCCCTGGGGATCCTTCCCTGGGAGGAAGGTCATCTTTTAAACGCAAGCAGAAGAGATACAGCACAGTCCCTTTGGGGAAATGATGCCAGGATCCCCAAATGCCCAGTACTTCTTAAGAAGAGAGACCCAAAGGGAGGCAGCACATGCAGAATATTTGGAAAATATTCATACTGCACTGAAGGGTAGAATATAACAGGTCATTTTTTTAAATTGGCACTTAAAAATTTGGATTTCGTTTTAAAATTGTATTTATTCTCCAGTGAGTAAGCAGACATGACATACAGGGACAAATGAGTCCAAACTCCTGCCATTAATATCTTACAGAAACAGTCAAAGTTTAAAACAAATGACTGAAGTCAAATATATGCATTCATTACTAGCAACTCCCCTAAAATATCATGCACTTTTCTTTTTTCTTAAAGGAGAATCACTTGTTTAATCAACTCAAATCTCTTTTTCCTTTGAATGCTTTCTCTTTCCAGCAGTAACCCATCTTGTTTGGTGGCTTATTAGTATTTTTTTCTGAGAGAAAACAATTTCCTAGGGTTTCCTTGTATTCATTACAGGTGGGGGGTGTGTGAGGTAGAAAAGCTGTGGTAATGTAAAATGGTAGAGAAGCATGCTCTTAAAAGTAGGTTCTTTAAATTATTATTTTAATCATGGGTATTAATTTTAAAGGGTGGAAGACTGTCCATAGGCCTTGGCTTATGCTCAACTGTTTAGTCATAAGTCTTAAAAAGAAAACACCAACCACTACCTTGCTTGATTTTTTTTCTCACTTTTGAAAACAATCTCTTTTAAAATATTTGACAATAGCTGGTTCTGAAGGAAATAATGAATGCATTTAGCATGATAAACAGTATACAGTCACAGCTTTAAGCAAGAAACAGCTATTTACAGATCTTTGCACACATCCATAATCCATTCCACTACATTTCACGCACACAAAAGCCAAGTTAAACAGCAAAAACCTCCCCCCCCCCCCCGCCCCCCGCAAAAAAACCCAACCCAAACCCAAAAACATTCATTCAGAGTAGGATTGCAAAGTCTTTAACTAGACCAGGAAAGGACTAATAGTTTATCCAGCTGAGCTGTTCAAGCCACAATTGCAACTGCCTTTTCCATATGTCAGGATTCAGAAAAGAGCTCTAGACCGAGGAGAGAAAACCATGTTAATGCAACCAGGGGTTTCTCAGATTTGACCGATTCCCTCCAGCTCAGCTGTCCCTTAGAGTGAATTACAGGTGCTAAGAGGAGCCAGGGCCCACCAGAGTGCTTGGCATCCCAGAGGAGCACCGACATCTCCTGCTTCCCCGCCCCGGTTCACTCTGCTGGACCATGCTGCTCCCCTAATAAGGTGGGAGCTGTAATTATCACTTCGGCAGGACACTGACCCCCAGAAAGGACCAGTGTGTCTGGCTATGTAGATGCCACGCTAGCCTAGCTCTTGGCAGCTGATGTAGGGATGCAGAGCCATCAACCAGGACATGCCCGCATCTCTTCTGATAGACGCGGCAGTGCTGGGAGTGGGAGCTGCAGGAAAAAGCGAGCCATCCTTGCCACACCAGAGATAACAAACAAGAGGAATGTCGTCTTCACAGGGCTCTGCAGAGGCAGGTGCTATGCTCCCAGGGGTGAAAAAGAAGGTATGAGGCAAGGCAGGAGCAGAAGGAGACATGGACTGCCAGCAGGGGCGAGGCTGGAAGATGCAGACCTCTGGCAACAGAGGGTTCCTCCTTTGTGGATGCCAAAATGACAGCAGTGGCTGGGTAGATCCCAGGAGACATGAGTGTGCAAAACTGCTAACCAAAACAGAGTACCACTGGCAGGTCTGAAGGCACCAGAGCGTTCTTGCAAAACATAGCAGGCACTTCATACATCAGGAGATGTTGTTTGGTTGCAGTCTAGGGGAACTTCATGCTGCTAAATAAGCTACATCACAGCACCCCCTCTGCTCCCCATCTCTGCTCCCTCCAAAATGGAGTAAAACACCTCAAGCAGAGAATATAAAGACACCCAGGACTCTGGACTGCTCTTTCTGCTGGTGTCAGCCCTCCCAGGCACCATTTGGTTTTTAAGCAGCTCAGATCCTGACCTGAAGTGGTAAGTTTTGAAATCTTTATCCTGCTGCGGCTTCCCTTTGGGAGGCATGCAGAGCACAACTCATTAAGCTAGCATCGGTTTCTGTGGACAAGCCATCTGCTGGGGAATCATCATGCCTGTGTCCCATTCCTTCTGCTCAGGGGGAGACAGGCTTCCCTCTGCCTTCATCATTTCACTCGGCTTCAGTCAATGGGAGTGTCTGCTTCAGACTGGGGTTGATGAAAATAGCCATGATGGCTGGCCCGTGCCAGACACCTCCTAATTCAGTTTCCATTTCCAGGTTACTTTTGACCGTTCTCAGAAATGCAGCAGAGAAGAATAAGCCCCCCTGTGGGGCTGTGGGGCAATCTCCTTTCCGCTCTCCATCAATTGGGTAGAAAAGGCATTTATAGTTGATGCTCTTTAGGTACCACCAAAAAGTTGTTCTTCAGATTGAGAAATTCATCTGAGTGTTCTCGTTTCTTCAGTTTCCTGAGAAGGAGGAATTTGTGTCTTCTTCCTGAGTTAGGCATGGGGGGACCAGGATTTATCTCTGACCTGTGAACACCTACAGTTCAAACACCCAATGCCTATGCTAGTCATTCCTTGCAAGTAAGTAGAGTGAAATGAACATTTTTTGAGCACCATTCACCCAATCTATTTTGATTTTGCTTGAGGGTATGGTGAGCTGCATCAGCATTTTGGCCTGGTTCGTCCATCGGCTCTCCGAATGTTCTGAATTCTTGATGCTGCCACCAGTGGTTTTACTTGAATGCCTGCTCCTCAAGAAAATATTTGACCAAGGGCTAACGCCCTGACTGAGAAATGCAAAGTATGCAGGGGCATCTGAGCTGGACAAGGCTGTTGTGGATATCTTGGGAAGATTTGCTCCCAGCCCGTGCGGTGCTGACCTTGGCAATGAGCAGCTGTGCGCCCCTTTGCCCTGCCGGCATCCCTCAAGTGGCGTGGGGAGGCTGCGAACGCTGCTTACCAGTGGCAGAAAAAACGTACACCAATTTTTCTTACAGAGAAACCCACGTGTCTGGTTCCTGGCCGCTCTAATGCAAAGGCGACCACCTTCAGCAAGGCTGGGACCTGGGCAATATCTTGAGGCACCAGGGAGCCCAGGTCCGTGCGTGGCTCCTGTCTGCCTTGGGGGAGGTAGGGGGTATGTTGAAGCTGAGGAAAAATGCATCTTCCTTTCCCCTGCAGTCCCACATGTTTTTCTTGCAGCAGAGAGGGCTGGGTGAATAATCCTGATTTCCCACACTGGAGTCACTCATCTCTTGAGCAAAACAGAAGACAGGAGCAGGGTGCACTCTCAGTCTCTGTATTGCCACCAGGGAAGTCAACTTTTCTTCTCCCCATCTGGCCCATATCACCCAATCCACCACATGGGAGAAAAGCATCACTACCTAGAAACCTTCCATCAGGTAAAGCACCTGGCCCAAGGAAATCTCTTGCCACTTTCCTTGGCTTAGTGTAGCTAGAGCCGGGGAGCTCAAAGGCAGCGCCCTGCTCCCCCAGCACGGCTCTCCCTGCACTGAGCAAGATGAAGGAGGATGAAGGAGGTCCTGCACCCAGTGATGACCATTTCTGATCTCTCCACCTTGCCCGAGCACTCAGGGCTATTCAAAAGCCAAGGCACCAGATGCAGTTTCCACATGTTCACTAAGGAAATGCTGCTTTCAAGCCTCCCCTCCTCCAGGAACAAATGCAGCACTTGACCTCAATCCAAAAATAAGGTATTACAAAGGAGGCCTAAAAGGAGAGGAGGGGGTGATACAGATGCCTTCAATAACTAAAAGTTGAGAATTATGATAGTTTGGATATTTCGAAACCTGAAAATTTCCATCTTATTTTGCTGTGGTATGTTCCCTGCCATGCCTCCGTATAAAGGCTGAACTCCAGTGCCAGATTAATTGTCTCCCTGTGCTTGTAACCTGAACTTAATCACAAACAATCCTGGAAGGAACACACAACTTTAAATGAAACTTTTCTTTAAAACAAAAACAAAAATGAAAACCAGAACTTCATTACTATGGACAGAGCGATGATCTTGTATTAAAGGCACAGGATTTAGTAGTTTTCATTTTGTTAGGGGAGTTCTTGTGTGACCAGGCACAAGACACTCATCTTAAAGCCTCTGACCCTGCGACATGGGACACAGTTTACCATGGGACATATAAACCTGGGACAGCCCCTTCTGTCTCGCAGGGGCTTTATAGGGCAGGACGCACCAATACGTTGAATAAAACCAGAGCCCTGCTGATGATGGATACTGGGGAAGTGCAAAGTTTCTTACTCATGGCTCTTGTTTTGTGTGATCAGATCTTTGCACAAGGGCTGTGTTGCAACTGCAGGGTACAGATTCTTCATCTTGGTGACCTATAGCAATGGAGATTCACACAGGGTACCTGCAGCCTGAATCCACCTGGAGGAGATAGCCAAGCTTACATGGCATGTGTTGAGGCTTGTGACCCCTGGCACAGCCATCTACATTAAAACTAGAGACGTGTGTCTCTAGCCTTGCGTCTCGGTGTAGCACAGACAACCCAAAGGTCCCATACCAGCGAGAAGTCCTTGTACAGGGAGCACTGCAATAAAGCATGGGGCATTAGCTCAGTGTGAGGAGGGACAGAAGTGAATACCGTACTCTCAATGTATATGTGCATGTGTATGTGTAAAGTGACAATATAATAAGAAGGGGTCACCATAATATTCTCTCACGCTCTTTGGGAAATAAGTGACCTTTCAGCAGGCAGCTTTATATTAGCTGATTTCTTAGGTATGCAAGTTATCTAAAAACAGTTGCTCCCTAATCTGCTCTCATCAGCTCCAGGTTATGGGAGTTCATAAATCCATGTACATTTGACGCTAATGGAAAAATCTGCATCGTGACTCCCTGGGGTGACCCAAGTGTGTGACAGTAACAAGCGAGCTATGCATTGCTTGGTTTGCCCACAAAAATACAAATTAAGAGGAAGAAAAGAGAGACAAAGGAAAGAGGTCGGTGAGATGGCAGCATTTATTATTTGTTCTGCCTGAAGCAGCCTTCACTTCCCAGAAGCAGACTCTCCTTTCAAAGTCCCCGCCGACACCAACCGCAGTTACTGGAGGACTCTGCTCATTTGTCACAATGCTCTGGCTGGGCAAGAAAGTGTGATTTCAGACAGCTGGAATTGCAAAGACCTGAGGGGATGTGAAGTATTTGCCTTAATACATCTAATTTATCATCTTCTCTCCCCTGCTGCAGGAGAGGGAGAGAGATACTGAACAGATCAATCCAGAAGCCTAATAAAACATGGCAGATTAAGTGGGACACGACGCAGTTCACTGTTCCCACAGACCAGCACATATGTGGAAACAAGCTGTTTCCAAGAACTCCAGTTTGGAAACTGTCTTCAGTCTTTCCCCAAACTCTGGCTCCAAATGGTTCAAGAGAAATGGAAGGAAACCAGGGGCAGCGGGGAAAGGAAAGCGCTTTTGTTGTTCATTGAATTTGCAACTTCTATCACAGCTTTATGTTAGCAAGTACAAGAACAGGGCATCCTTGTGACACCCAAGTTGCCTGAAAATGTGATCAATAGCAAGTTTTGTCAAGCAAGCGCGATCTCTTGAGTGGAACCTGTGTGCTGCTTGCCTATGCTTGTGCAGAAAGCTGTCTGTTATTTCTGGGGAGGAGGAGGAGAAAGCCAGCCCAATCCAAAAGGTCATTGTGCCAGGTTAGTCGGTAAATGGTGAGGCAGGACAGCTGGAATAAGAAGCCGGCCAACAAAGAGGCCAAGGAATAAAAAAACCCACTCCAAGCAAAAATCCTTTTACAAAGTGTTCATCCTTTGCATGACTATAGACCCATTTGGAAAAGCGGCTCTAAGGGCTTTGCAAACATCAGTATCTTTCTGATGGGGAATAATACCTCCCAGGCTACTGGATAGAAAGCTGAAGAGAGGGGGTGAGTGACGACGTGTCATATGTAACGAGAGTAATAACATTATTTCTGTAAGTGCTTTCACCCCGTACAGCAGCTAAGCCACTAAGCCCCGTCTTTCAGCCCAGCTTGGATGCTGCAGTACACAAAGGGTAGCTGGACAGTGTCAGACCCCGGGCAGGTTACTCAAGAGGTGTGAGCCCTTCTCAGAGCAGGCTGCCATTAGGTGAGAGACCTTTGCAGCACGGCAAGCAGTCACTGTGGATCTGTCCCATCCGTAGTCTTGGCCACCCACCCGGATTGGGTACAAAGTGATACCAAATCAAATTGGTGCCGCTTTCAGTGACTATTTCCTTGCTAAGGCCTTTCAGGCCCACAAAGATGGTGGTGTCTACAGCCTGGCTCAAATGTCCAGCCATCCAGTCCTGGCAGGGTTGCTGAGGTATTTTTTAACGTATGATGGACACAGATGTTTCTCATCTGCCAACTATGGCATAAGGAACAAGATGCCCCAGCTGAGGCCATCTGAAATGCTTCTTGCACAACCCAGACCCATGCCCAGTAACTCAGACTGAGCAAGAGGGTGTGATGGAAACCATCAACAGGTACAACGTGTCCCTGACATGGGACAGCAGGCTGAGAGAAAAAGAGAAAGGGGTCAGAAAACCAGAAGCGGTGATGCAGTGGTAAGAAAGCCAGCACCTGGGTCACTCAGACTTACTTAGCAGGGTCTGGGGTTTTTTTTCTTCTTCTTTTTTTTTGCATGAGTGCAAACATTTAAAGCTGAAGTCTTGAACAAGTCAGAGCTACTTCATGCATACACACACACACACACACACACATCCAGTGCAGAAATCACTCCTCTTAACACCCCAGTGTGTGTTTAGACTAGTATTTTATTAGAAAGGGGGAAATGGAGAGACAGGGAGGGAAGCTAATGGCACCCTGGATGGAAGAGATCCCATTAAGACCCCCTGCTGTATAAAGTGTTGAAACTGCACTGGGATGAGGGCTTCCTGAGCTGCTTCTATTAATACAACTGCACTTGAGAGAAAAATAAATGGGTTTTTGGCTGGATGGTCTCAGAGGGCTGGATGGTCTCAGAGCAGAGGATTTCAAGCCTGTATTAACAATAAGGACACTGTATGCTATCAGACTTATTTATTATTCAGCCATCTATGGTATAAATGGCTGTACACCCTCCTCACCCCAGTGTTCGGATTGAGGAGAAGTTATGTTGCTTCCTACTGTGGACTGGGGTTGTTGAGTTGCATTTGCTTCTCCCACACTTCTGCTGCTGTCTTTAACATCTCTTTTTAGTCACCTATTTCTGCCTTTTCCTCTGCTCACAATGCCCCTCCATTTTCTTTTCTCCTTTATTGCCTCCCCATGCCTCCTTCCCCTCCAGTACTCTTCACCTTAAGGTTGACACTGCTGCCACTGAACATCCAAACAAAGCCAGTATTCATCTAAAAAAATAAAATAAATCTGGGGTCATTTTTTGGCTCCCAGCAAAATACTTACAGTACCAGACAGTTTCTGGGAGACAAGAAACCAGAAGAAAGATTGGGCATTTGCTTTGCAACATTTGGGATTTTGCAACAGTTCTTATGAATTGAATGCCAATTTTCTCCTACTGGTTTGCGACCCAAGCATTGTAATGAAAACAATGGCTGTCACTGGTGCCAGTGTGTGTTCCTGGTCCATAACCTGAATGTCAAAGCAGCAGTTATGGGATGAAAGGCAAAATGGCACAGCTGACTGAAATTTCCTAAAGGGCAATAGACAAAAAGTATCGGAATAAAAGGAGACTTTCTTCCTCAACGCAGAGAAACTCTGATCAGAACTATCACAGTTTAGAAGCTCTCACAGAAGATTTTCTTTTTTAAAAAATATTTTCATTTTCTTTTTCCTTCCTTCCTTCCTTCCTTCCTTCCTTCCTTCCTTCCTTCCTTTCTTCCTTCCTTCCTTTCCCCCCCCCCCCCCTTCCTTTCTTATCCCCTCATGTATCTTTTGTAGTTAGTTTTCATTTCACAAACATTTCAGTCAGCCATCTGCTCCCTTTGCACTTCCTTCCTCTGCTCCCCCGGGCCCTGGTACATGGCAGTAGTCCTTCCCAAAGGTAAAATTTCTTTCTCAGTGACTGTGGTGGTATCCGTGCATGCAAAAGAGGAAGCTGCAGATTCACAGATGACACCCTGATTTTTTTCTTTGTCTCATAACATTTCTCTAAGCCCAAGTATTTGCTGACAAAAGACTAAAACGGACCTCTGGTCTCCCCTGCCCGGTCGCTCTCCTCTTCTGAGCTGGTTCTTTCCATTCGGGCTCCGGAAGCAGAATCTGTCCCAGAAAAACCTCCTCAGCAGTAAAACTGAGATGGGTAAAGTGTGGGGAGGAAACTGCAGGGCATAACACATTTAAGAGTGCCATCGTTTTTTGTTGCCAGGATATTCATCTTTATTTTAATGATAAATTCCATTTGCACAACCCAAATTAGCTTCGCTTCTTGACCTCGGTGCAGCCTGGCCAACTCAGCATCCTAGGAACATGAGATGAACAAGTTGAACAGACCCTGTGTTTAAAAAGGCCTCTTTTGTTCTTTAACCCCCAACCACAAAAAGCAGCGTATACAAAGCTCAGAGAGATGCGAGACAAAAGGAAGACAATCTCTTCTGAGCTTGTGGCCTGTTAGCCCACAAAGCCTGGGCATGTGTCTCCTCCCTGAAAGGACATCATTCCCACATAGGGTCAGGACCAACTGTTGGGTCCGGCTTAATCACACACTGACTTGCCAGCTTCTGTCTTTGCTGTTCGCTCCAGTGTGACGACTGGTTTTAAGCAACTTGCCTTTCTTCTCCTTCCCCCTCATCCCTCACCACCACCCTCGTCATCTTCGTAGCCTCATGCCAGGATGGAGGGAGACATTTGCCGGGCCTCTGCTGTTCAGGGAAAGCCCTTCCCACGCTAAACTTCGGGCTGAGTCCTGACACCATATCACAAGCCTGGTCCATGCTCAGCTGCCTCCTAGTCCTCCCCTCCTCACAGCTCACGGTGACTTAAAGGCTCATCTCAGGGAACAAGCGACATGAGGCACCTGCATCTCTGTATAACGCAGAAGGGTTCGGTGGCAATGGGGAGATAAGTGGTCAAAAAAGAAATACGCTGGTGCTCCTTCAGTGATCCCTGGAAATTAATGCAGCCAACGGTTTGACTTCATCACAGCCCCCAGGAGAGTGCACAAAGGAGTGACCCCCAGAAGATGGGCTTGGGGCAGAAGAGGGGTGAGAGGCTGATGTGAGGGGTTAGAGAGTGGGGAGAGGGTGTTTCTTGGCTAAGATTCTCCTTGAGATATTAAAGATAATTCCTTATCCTGCAAAATCTTTCCATAGATGCTATAAATCAGAGCCAGTTGCTTTAGTGAGGGAGGCAAGACTGTGTCATGGCTGACAACTCAATTCATTTGCCACGGGTATTTTGTAAATCACAAATGTTTAGCTTTTTCTACAACCAATATTCATTTAAAGCATTTTTCCAGGTCTGTGGTGTAGTGCAAGCTAACAGAAGTTGTACTATTGGTATGCTTTAGGATCTGTGGCTCATTTGAGTGCTTTCATAGATTTCATTAATCTGTCTGAAATTGCAGGTTTCAAGTAACCTTTAGTATTTGAGCCAGAAGCCTCCAATTAACTCTGCTCCTCTAGCTGAAAGTACCAGGGAGGCCCAAGGCATTAAAATGAGTTGCATGAAGAAACCTACCCAGAATAAATATAATTACAACCTAAGCTTATTGTTCACAATGGCCTGACCTCCAGATGGTAACTCACACAATTAAAATGCTTTTATTTTTTCAAGAAAACAGACGGGGGGGGGGGGGGGGGGGGGGGGGGAGGGGGGGGGGAAGGAGAAGAAAAAGAAAAGCCACACACGCAGTGACTCCCTCAGTTTTCCTCCCAGCTCCAGCAACCCAGCACCACCACTTACTGCCTGGATTCGGCAGCTCGTGCCCCCTGTGAGACAGCAGGGACATGAGGTGGCATCACCCCAAACGCTGACCCAGACGGGTGGCTGCCGTGGTGAAGGTGGCTGAAGCCCCTTTGCTCCCCAGAGGAGCACTCGTGCTTCTTCCACGGGACGTGGTATTTAAGATAGCGGTCCCCAGCTCGGCTGCCGGCGTGCCCAGCGCCTGTCCGGGTCAAGGACAAGCTGTTCTCGCCCGCCGCTGCTGCTGGGGAGATAAATGCCGTCCTGGCCAAAAGGCTTATCACTTTCTGCAGCTGGGCTGCTCCTGCCCGCGCAGCGAGGGCGGCTGGCCGAGCTGGAAATCGGGACACCTGCCTCCAGTGCCACTCCGGTGGGTCGAGACCGAGGGGTCTGGAAAGACAAAGGGTTTCTGTGAGCGCACAGCGAGGGGTGATGTTGGAGGATGGCGGGGAGCCCTAGAAATTGCGGTTTTAGCACAAATGCATTTCCAAGCTAGGCTGCGTTCATCTGGCTGTGGGTCGTGTGTGCGTATAACAGCTATGGATGGCTGGGCTGAGCCAGGCCTCCACGTCCAAGGTAAAATTTAAAAGGGGAGAGTTGGAAAAAACCCACAAAAACCCAGGCGAGAGGAATGGCAGGAATGAAATGCTTAAGTAAAAACTGCACATTTCGTCTCTTTGTCTCTGTGCTATTGTGTCCTCTCTTTCGGTTAAATTGGGAACTGCTTATCATAGCAATACCCAGTACTGGCATCACAGCCTGGGATGGAAGTACAGCTTTTTCATTAGGTTTCTAAGTCAGCTGGTGGAAATGGCAAGCATAAAGAATTAGTATATATACAATTTCCCTTTTTCTTCTTTCTCTCAGGTTTTGGACACTTCGGGTCTGTTGGATGACACTTACAGAAGGAGCCCCTTTTCCTTCACACTCTATAGGGAAAAAAGGTCCCATAGACGCACACGTCAGTCCTCTGCCACTATCTGAACCAGGAGCAGTGGCTCATTTGTCTAACTTTAAGCAGAAACATAACTTCCAATGAAAGATGCTGAAATTACAGTCCTGCAGATGAAGGTCTTTGTATACTCTCAGAACAGTTATGTCACGAGGAAAGCTGCACCACCAGAGAAGTATTTGCTCTTGCTCTAGACTGACCTGGTTTGCAGGCTCTGCCCCCAGCAATGAGGGCCATTTTTCTGTGCTCATTTATTTGCTGTGACAACTTTCAAGGGTACCGCGTGCATAATAATAGTTACTTTCTCCCTCTCATTGCAGGCAGATGTCCCATGAGATTCTTGCCAGCAATACAGACCCAGCAGAAGGAGGAGAAGCCTGGAGAAGACACCTTTTTGGCTGTACATTAACTATACCTATCTTTTACCCCACGGAAGGGGAATTGCATACTTGCTAGTGCCTTCACTGACCAAAGCCCTTAGGTCAGCGCTGTGTGCATGCGAATCCAGGCTGGAACAGACCCAGGGAGGAGAAAATACCTCAAATACTGTACTCTGCAAGCCCCACATAATTAGCTATAGCTATGTGCCACCCAGGGTTACTAGTAGAAGGAGCCACGTCCCAACCTCCCATCGTGTCTGAGGGTGGCCCCACCACACACAGCTGCAAAGGAGGGAGCGAACAGGCCATAATGTTGGCTGTTGGACGGCTCAGTAGCTTCGCTCCTGCCCCAGCTCTGTGCAGCACTTTTGACTTTGCCTCCAGGGCTGTGGCAGGAAAATGTCTACGCAGGGAAGGTGGGCTGGGGCTGAAGCTTCTCTGCCTTCTCCTGCACCATCTGTCCCCACTTTTCCACGCTCCTGGGAGGAACTGAAGCATGATGCACAGTCAAGACCATAGCACCTACACCTGCTTCCCTGCCTTTTGCAGCCCTCTCTCCCTCCATGCCCAATCCCCTTCTCCAGCTCCTCAGTTTCTCAGCTTTTCTCTTCCCAGCACAGCTGGTTGTTTCCAGTGGAAACACTAGAAATGTTTTGACTGAAACCCCGAAGGCATACCCAGTGCGGGCAATTTCTGTTCGAACTGTTCGCTTCTGGTGAAGTTGAGATGTAGCTGAAATGAGGTCTGTGATGGAAGGAGCCAAGGCAGCAGCCAGAGGCCAAACTCTGCCTGTTACGGGGAGGAGACCTGAACTCTGCTGGCTGGGACCGAAGGGGACAGACCACATACGGCATGCACCAGCTCCAGCACGGCAGACCAGAGAACAAACACCAAGCACCAGAGTAGGAGGGAGGGGAGGGAAGGGATTTAACCTTCTGAGATGCTCTCAGTGCTACTCTTGGTCCTTACGAAATAACAGGCGTGAGCTGCTAACTTTCAGAGAGCAAGGGGGACATCCCAGTGCTCATGGCACCTCTTCCAGGAGAGAAGAAATAGATTCAGACTGTGTGGTGGGGTTGTCTCTCTCCCAATGTCTTTCTTCTTCCCTGCTGCCCTTTTCCCTTCAAGGCTAGACACCCGCAGCTGCCAGTTTAGGTTGTGCAGGGAACAGTTTTCCCGCCTGCGACTGGAGATGGCAAATCCTGATTGCCCAGTACTCCTCAGCCCAGGGAGAGGGAAATAAAAGGATGACCCAGCAGAGAGCAGGGCACACACTGCCCAGCTCAGGGGATTGCTCTGGCCAGGGAAACAGCCCACTTGCACAGCCCTGTTTGCAGAAACATCCCCTGTGGAGGCACTGGCAGAGGAGACAGCAAGCTCACAGCTACGGTGATCCTGACAGGGGTAGTGCCGTGAATCCTCCCGGGGAGGTACTCTGCTCCCCAGCTCTCCAGTGTATCCGCTTGCAAGAGTTTCGTGCGCAGACCTGGGCCTAAGCTGCAGCAACAATGAACTCATAAGATCCTTATTAAATAGCGCAAAGCCAGCTTCTGCTGATGTCAATAGACGTATTTCTCCTCTGACACAGGTTCAAGGCTCAAGCTCTGGTACTCACCACCTTAGACACACCAGTGCTAAGCAGTGTCACTTACCCTAGAAGACAAAAGATACGAATAGCCCAATAATTGCCCATTTATGCATGAAACAACCCAAAACTGCATTTAAAGGTGAAAAGCACAGGCTTGCATGCAACAGAATTAAGAAAGGACTTATTCCTGGTCATCTTGTGTCCTTAAGACAGAAATTGGGATCACGGAGGCAACTGTTTCAGAACTGCAGCACAAATTTTCACCAGTCTGAACATTTTCGAAATGTCAGAGGGAAAAAGGAGACAGACAAAATCCAAAGCCACTTAGGGAAAGTTAAAATGCTTGGTAGGAAGCTGTGGTTGTTGGCTCAGCGGTCCTGCAATGCCACATTATCTTCCCAGAGCCCACTCCTGTTTCTGGCAAGGAGCCTTGCACAGGAGCCTGTGTGCAGACGCTGACTCCGGGAGCAGCGGTTTGCTGCCAAGCAGCAACTTTCCGCTTTCCAAGCCCAAAGCTGTCAGTTTGCTTATGGCAAAAAAGTAATACCCCAGCTCACCAAGGAGCCCAACCATCCGCAGGAGGTGAGAACAGCTGAACTTTGGGGCTTCATCTAACACCAGGGGAGGCAACTTTGTCCTTGCAAGCATCTGTCGCCGCATGGAGTTGGGTGAAAAGACAGCAGAAGCAACAAAAAGGGAGCGCGATCTGAGAGAATTAGCTCAGAAAAAAATGGCTCAACTCATGCAGCCAAGGCTTACTGTTCACTGGAGCAAATTTGGCAGGCCCGCCTTTGTTTTTTAACATTTTCTAGTGATCGTAAAAATAATCCTGTCATGCTCTGCAAAGGCAATCTCTGGAAGACTAGCAGATCAAGAACTTAACTTCTTGACTCAAAATTTGACGAGGAGATGCGCTGAGCCGTACTTTTTGGCTGAGGGAGCACTGATTCATAAAGTTGGGAGAAGAAAAAGAAAGCAATGGCTCTGCAGCTAAAGCAACGGGTGCTGAGATGGAGCTGGTGCGGCAGACTGACCTGGGTGGCAGCCGCAGGCTGACCGAGCAGTGCTGTCCTCCCACGTCAGTGTCCACTAAAATCCGGGCCCATCCCTTGCGGTGGTTGTGCACAAGGCCTGGTACGACAAAGATTTGATCTCGCTTGGAGCCTGGGAGCGTTACCGTATTGCAAGCACACAGCCACCCTCGGACCTTCCAAAATGCTGAGCACCCTCTGCCCTCTCTGGCCCTTCATGCCCTGAAGGTGTTCTAACCAGCGGCTGGCAGGTTTTGTAGCTGTCAGGTATAGATACATGTATAGAGAGATAGGTAGGTATGCATATAATTTAGCATGGCTTTCCCCGGGCGTGACAGCAGCAGCCAGCTCCCTGCAGGGTCCTGATGAGAGGGGCAGCCCTGGCCCACCACCCTGCTCTCCCAGAGATGGGCCAGGTTATTTATGAGGGGCTTTTCAGTGTAAAACCATGGCGGAGTGCCATCTGCTGGGCATGTGCAGGGCTCTTTTGGCACAGGAGAGCAAGAAAGCGGAGAGAAATCCCAGAGAAATAGGGCTGGGACATTAAACTTCCCTGAGACCCTTCCCCAGCCAGCTGGCAGGGACCAGCCCACAGTCAGGCTGGTTCACGCTGCAGCTCAGCATGGTTTCTGCAAAATGCCCAATGGAAAGAGGCACCAGCTCCCACCAACTCCCAAACCACCCAGGAGAATTTCTGGGGAGAATCCCAGTGGATCCAGGCCAAAAGCATGCCAGGGACCATCCCGATGGTGTGGATGTACCAGCAGTAGCGATTTACCAGCAGCAGCCAGTGCCTAGGGATATCCCCTGGTGCTAACCAATTCGTTAGCATAGATATTGTCTTTGCGTGATACGCATGTGATGGACCAGGCCAGTGCCAGGGAGGAGAAGGATGAGCAGGTTTCATATCTTGGAACCTTAACTATCTTGCACAGCAGCTTTAAATCACATCTGTAGGTACCTGCTTCTGTCAGTCAGCTACTCGGGGAGCTTGCCCCTGTAAACATACAGGCAGCCCAGGTGACTGCCTGAAGTAGGCTGTGTGAATCCCTCATGCTTAAAATCTCTAAAGGGAAAATCACCTCCTTTTGAGCCATTCCTTCCTGCTGCATCTTCTCTGATTCATCACAGATGGTGGCAGTTATTGAAACCTGAATCACAGTTGCATTATGTTAACCCACCTCTGATTACAGTGTGAATGAGGAATACAAAAGGAGGAGAGAAAGAGGAAGGGGAGAGCTGGAGGCAAACTGCAAGTTAAAGGCAAATCGCAAGGTTGGTTTAGGCTATTGTGTAAATGAGGGTGGCTCAGTTTTCCACCATGCTAGGAAACTGCGAGGCATACCATAGTGCCAAGGATATTCAGGATTACAGCTATTAAGTTCCCTGCTTTATGTCCTACTAGAGATCCAACAGCCTCATGCATTTTTGTACAGCTGCAGTGTGTTTCCATCCCACCACTAAGGATCCTGGGAACCAATGGAAAAATATACCAGCAAAAACTTTGTCAAGGGCTCTCAGAAAATGGTTATAAAGGGACAGAATCTAAATCCATAAATGCTTTGCCAGCATGCAGTAACCACTAATTCTAGTTTCTTCCATGAAATACTTCAAAAGTAAGCTTCCTCTCCATCAGTCAATCTCCTCTCAAAAGTAGGAAAAAAACCTTGATGGGAAGGAATGGTTAAACCGAACAAGCAAAAAGTAACACGTCCTTCAAAACAAGCACATACTTTCCTGACTGTACGGTTTTATTCATGTCCTTCCAGCCCACTCCAAACACAAACTTATCACCCTGGGTTTTTTGTGCCAAATCAATAACAGCTTGTGCGGGGACTGTGGAATGCTACATCTGAAAGCCTCTCACAGACTTTGCTGAAGTAGAGGACTGATAATAATTAATAGCTGCCAAGGACATTCAGCCTTGTTGAGTGGTTATTAGCATGGTTTTCCCCTGGACACAGTTTAGACTGAGCCTTTCCAATTTTCTTGGACAGTATCTGGAGACTAGGAGGTTTCTCTGCATTTTTGTGCACAATCCCCAGCAGAAGGTGAAGAGAACATCCCATGAAGCCCTTGGACTGAAAACCTTGCCAATGGACTGAGTCTGCACCTCTTCTAAAATCTCTTCCCGTGCAGCAGGGCTGTTCAGCTGTACTAGGAAGGAACAGCTTTCCCACCCATAAGGACATCCAGGCTTTGGGTAGGTGAAGTAGCTCTGGACAAGCTTTCAGGCGAGTATCAAAACACTGCGTGCCGAAGGCTGAAGGATTTATTCCAGATGGTTCTGCCTCTCACTCTCATTATTCAACTGCTCTGATAGGGTTAGAAACCTTAGGAACTATGCCTGGATTCTGAGCTGCCTTTATTTCGCAGTCATTCTGGAGCTGATCCTAAAAGCGATGCTTTTGGGAGCAACAAGTCTAATAACATCACTCAACACAGTAGCTGAAGGAAGCAAGAGAGCTGAAGGGAAACGTTCAGCTCCTGGCTCTGCAGCTGACTTTTGCCAGCTCCTCTCAGACCATGGGAGGGAAGTTTCTGAGATCTCCCCATTTCTTTCTTTTTTTTCTTGGGCCAGCTGGAGCAAGGAGAGTTGCAGAGCCAGCAGGCACCAAACTCCTCAAAGGCAGCGGTCTTGCAGAAGAAGGACAACCTGGAAGGCAGCCAGGAAAATAAATGACCCTGGCTCCAAACGCCTCACAGGTAAATCTGGGTGCTTTAACGTTTCTCGGCAGGCAGGTGTTTTCACTTCATCACTTCAGCTTCAGTTGCTGCTTCAATTTTTCATCAGAAATGCTCGTGACAGCACGGGACACACCTCAGCGGGATGCAGTACGGAGCAATGCATCTGCCATTTTCTTCGTGGTTTTCTCTCTAATAAGACACAGGTGCTCTTTTGAAGGTGTCAGTGCTTATGCTTGGGCAGCTGGAGCAAAGACCTTCAGACAGGCAGCTCACCTTGATTTTCCCAGAGTTGTGTGGTCATCCCCAGGCTGTAGGATCAAGACACGGGGTCAGTCTAAGTTCTGGTGAAGTGTGATCAGCAAGGAAACTGTAATGGGAAATACATGCCCAGCAGCCAGAGCGTGCTGGCAGACTGCAACGACTCTAGTGCCTGAATGAGTTACTGGGACAGATCGCTGCTTATGGCAGGTCCCAATCTAGTTCTTATTCCCAGCAGTCAGGGAGGCCAAAAATCCAGTCTAAACAGATGCAATTTACTCCATTAGCAGACATAAGAGAAGCTACCTGCCTCGACAAAACCCAGCTATGTTTCTAATTAAGCAGGTATGGCTCAGAGTCTCTGTTCTAGCCACTGTGGCTACAATCCCAAACTCCCACAACAAATTACCTACACTTCTCACTGTTAACACAATTACCTATTTATCTAACATTGTCGGCCAAACGCTGGAGCACATTCTCGCACAGAAGTGTTATTGTAGCCGCCACCTGAGATTTGTTTGAACAGGGCTTGTGGGTTTTGGTCCTTCGACATAAGAGCCCACTAACAGACTGAAGGGCAGGAGTTCCTTTTCAAGGGTAAACAAAGAGAGGCCAGTGGGAGCTTAGGCTTCCCTCTCCTTGTACCTCTTTGCTGTTCATGGTACCAGCACCTAAAGAGACTTTTTTTTTTTGCTTCTAGTTGACTGGCAGAAATGAAGGAAAGCCATAACCTCTCATGCAGACCCTCTTGCAAATTGGCTAATGCAGGTATTTTATCAAGGGCTGCAAACTAAAGTTGCTTTACCTTAGCTGGAACAGCCTGATTGTTTGTGCTATAACTGAAGCACTAATACATAATACTCAGGCTGGCGTTAAACCAGCTAGCATGGATACAAGCTGCAGCAGAGCCACAGCAACAGAGAGCTCATTGCCAAGCCCGTTGGAGAGCCGGGTAGCGCTCAGGTGGTCGCTCCTGCTGGTCTTCCTGCTGTCCAGGTCCCACCACGCTGTCCTGTGGTCCTGTCCTTGGTTTTCCTCACAAGCGATGAGGACGGAAAGAACAGCCCATTTCTCTCCCGGCTGTAGCTGCCAGTGACGGTGGGAAAGAGGTGCCCGGCTGGTCTGACCTTCCCTCTCCCACAGGCAGCGGTGGAGCGCAATTGCTCTGTGAGGGGGAGTGGAGGAGGAGTAAAAGGAGAGTAAATCCTGATCTGCTCAGTCTCAGGTGGATAATACTGTGAAGCGGTAAATTGACATTCCCAGGGTCCCAAAACACAGCTTGGACCTAGGCAGCACCTCATCTGCAAGAGATGTGGGGACAGTACTTTTCCTTTCTGCTTAATTTTAAAAATAAGCATGCTCACCCTCTGCCGCCGTGGCTTGTTTCCCTGCTGTCCAGTTTCACCCTTGCTTGCAGGCAGAGGGATAATCCTGCTGTCATCTGTGCCACTGGCACCTCACCTCCTGCCGTTGCCGAGCTCCTTGCCTGTCCCGGTATACCCTGTGCTCCTGCACCACGGGGACGAGGGTCCTCGGGGACGCTGCGCCCCTTCCACCAGTGCCTAGAGAAAAGAGGGGGGCAAGTGCTTTGCCAGGACCCCTGCCTGATGCAAAAGTCCAGGACCTCCGGGCTCCGTGCAAAAAGTGGCCTGTGAGTTGGGAAGCAGCTATCTCCGCCTTTGGCCGCAAGGATGGCTGGATCGGAGCTGCCTCGGCGCAGGGCTGAGCCCTGCACCCCTGCTCCATGGCTCCTCGCAGAGACCAAGGGGGGAGCGACTGGCTGCTGCCCGCTGGGCCAGACGGACAAACAGGCAGCATGTGTTCACGGTTCAAGGAACAGACTTAGCATGGTTCGAGCTTGGCTGAGGCTTGGCATGGGTGCTTCCAAGGGAAAGCCACAGCTGCTACAGCAGGTGGTGGAGCTGGCAGCGCAGATGATGTCCATCTTCCTCTGAGTCAGTCATACTGGCAGGTGTCAATCACTGCAGTGACAGGTACACCTGAGGGACTACGGCTGCTGAACTCCCAGCTAGAACATCATGTACCAGCAGACCCGGGTTTCTGCAGCTCTGTGCAACAGCGAGAACATCGCCCTTATTCACAGCATCCTCATCTTGGAAACCTGGAGGCACAAGAGATTTGGAGGGTCTGCAGGAGCTGGAGGGGGGCAGCGGAGGAAAGGACAGAGCAGCAGGGACATGGACCGGCTCTTGGGAAATGAGACAGAGGAAAATGGAAATGGTAAGCAGGGCACAGTGAGGGACTTCAGGCAAGGGCTGGAGCCTTCAGAGGGGGATGGCTGGGTGCAGGGAAGGACAAAGACTGGGCGGAAAGTGAAAGAAGGTGTGCAACAAGGACAAGGCAAAGCACTGTGGAAAATAAGCCTTACCCTTATGAAGAACGTAACTTTTTTTTTTTTTTCTGTTAAAGTTTTTTTTTATTTTAATTGCAGCTGTTCTCCTTTTCTCCTAGCTTTCTTTGCTCATCCTTTCTCTCGTGGTATTTGACTCTCTATTGGTAATTCCACTTCAGCGTTTGCTAATTTTCTGTCTCTTGCTCTGCCAGTACAACTGTCATCGCATGCATTGTGCTATGTCCTCTGTGAAAGGATGTACAGATAGCAAACAGTCTGTACGTACAATACAAAGGCTGCTCTTACCTCTGCTCTGGCAAACAGCTCCCTGCCTGCAATTATCCTTTCAGTTCTTCTCTTCATCCTCTTCTGTTGCTCGGGTCTTGTTTTTTCTGTGTATTTCCTGCAGTCTGGCCCCTTGCCAGCTTTGCTTCCCCACCTCAAGCTGAGTCTATGCCTATTCCTGCCATTGGTAGCACTTGCAGCACTTCCCTCCCTTGCCCAGACCAGCCTTGCTGAGACAGCTGGAAGAGGGAGCGGTGTAACAAAGAGGATGTGAAGAGCATCTACTGCAGATCTCTGTGGTCATGGCTAAGGTCAAAAAGCCAAACGTTTATGGTTTGTGCGTGGGTGTTATGTAAACAACAGCAATTATTCATTGTCAGATCTTCATAACTCAGCCAAAACTCAACCATTTTTGCTGGACTGTTCACAGAGCCTGCTAGTTCTAAAGACTCGCTTGCAGCTGGACTTCAGGCTTCCTCTCCCAGTTGTAGAACTATGTTACTACTATTGGAGGACTCCCACTGAAATGAATGGAAGCATCTTCCCATTAACTCAGCAGGTTTTAGAGCCTCTTGCACCGAGGTGTGTCAGCCTCTATGTACTGCTTACACTTTTGTTTACGAAATCCTGTGTGGATGGGAAGCTGCATTTTGACTATAAAGGAGTGTAGACATTCGTCTGATCACCCCGTGGGACTCGGCACAGGGTCCACCATACCCTGGGCCACAGAGCACTGACACCAATATGAGGATGCTGCAAATGGCGTTTATTCAACTGCGTCACGCCCTTACATACTGTCTGTCGGTCATCCCGCCTCCCTTAACCCTTCTCTTTCCGTACATCGCGAGATCTTCCGAGCGCCAATCCCTACAAGGAGGAAGTAGCCAAACTCTTTAAGCTCTTCCATCGGAGACAGACATTTAGCTTACACAAAGGTGGCCTCCTTTCCTTCTTTTTGACTAGAGATTTGGAGATGGCATTGGGTCTCCAAAAGTCAGTGAAACCTAGCAGTAGTTAGGTCAACTGGGTAAGCAGGAAGTGTTTCAAAGGGTGACAGAAAGGCATCAGAACTTTAACATACGTGAGATGGCTTCTGATGACCCTTCACTTGCCCTTTCAGAGTCCCCAAGTGTAAGGTAGAGGGTGGAGTTTCTTCATTATACCTAGTTCGCCAAGAAAATCCCTTAGTAATCCCCATCCTTACACCCCTTGCAAGAATGCTCCTCCATCCTCCTTCTGCCATCACATGCAGAGTAATCCTCCTTTCCCTGCGTCACCCGTTCGGTGATCCTTCTTACTCTGCAAGATCACATGCGTTGCATGCAGCGACCTCCCTCTCACACTCACAGGGTGAGCACTGAGCTGAAGAGAAAAAACCCTCCCCTTCTCCTACATGTTGCAAAGAAAGCCTCCCTTTTTCCCTATTCCCCCCACAAGACCCAGGCAGTTTAGATCACCTTTCTTTCACCTTGATGCCACGAGACCACTCTTCTCTGAGTGGTACCAACTGCAAAGGTGGTGTTTATTGACTTTTTCAGCTAACTTTTGCCATCGGTTTCTCTTTGCTGCGATAACCTTTCCCACCCACTCTTCTGCTCCTGCGAGGCCGTGAGCAAGGCAACACTGTGCTGACGTTTTCTCTTCTGTCATAGCAGTGGGACATGCTGAAAGAACACACCAGGACTAGGTTACCCTGCCAGCTCCCCCATGTACTTGTGCCCTTGCAGCACACAGAAAGCATTGTATTGCAAACCAGGGTGCTGCTTACTCACAAGGGAAGCCTGTGCTGGCTTGTAGCCTCAGGTAAAGAGCTGCATTTTTTCAGTGTGAGAAACAGTGGGTGAAATGAAGAAAAAATACCCTGAAACGGCCTCCCTCGGTACGTGCAATGCCAAAGTGTCAAGGTTCACAGACCCCCTTGCTCCAGTGTCACAAATCCCACTGCAGCCAGCATGACTCCTGAGTGCCCAAGGAAATAAGTCTATACATTAAGCATAGAGCTGACCAGAGGAGAATAAGTGGGCTCGAAAGCTGCTGGTTTCTAGATTATTGTCATCCTGCAACTCCAATGGAACAGCAAAATTGGAATCAAAAAGTGACGGTGACTTGCCTGTCCTTTCCCTCCTCTCCCCAACACCCATACAAGAGCTTGGCTGTGCCTCTCCCAAGGCAGCCTCTCTCTTATTCAGTGGAGGTGACTTAATCCAGAAAGGGTGAAGAGCAGGAGAAAGATTTAAATCAAACCCGATTACTGGGGCTTGTTAGGCTTCCCTGGCAAGCTGTTCTGGGACTGACCCAGAAGTCGTCAGCTCACTGCCTGCTCCCTTGACAACACTGTTCGGAGGGCTCAGGACCCTTATGAAATGGAGCCGTTCTCTCAAAGCTCTTCTCAGCTCCAAAAATCAGCCTCTCCTTTCCCCTGGCAAAGGACAGGTGTGCATTGAGGGTCATCAGGAGGCTGAGCAGCATGTGGCTTTTAACTAGCCCTTCAGCTATCGGTGGGCAAACAGATGGAGAAACAGCTCTGTGAGCGCTTTGTCCGAGACTCTTGAAATGGCATGCTCTCTCTGTGGCTTTGGGAGTAATCCACCTAAGAAATTACTCGGCGTGGCTGCAAGATAATCCTGCCAAGCCATTGCATGTGCTCAGCCACCATCCCCCAGATGCCGGGGCTCTGCCCGGACCTCTCCCAGGCCACGTAAATGGCTTGTGATGTCCACAGGGACCTCAGGATGGACACTGGGCAGAACCCAACCAGCAGCCGCTCTTCATCCCAGAGAGTGGAGAGGTGCATGCTTGCCTGAGGCTCGGAAGAGGGAGAAGGTGCCATCACATCAATGGTGGTGGCCATCACAGGCACCAGCCTCCAAGGCAGGCAGGTCCCTCCTGGCAGGGGTGGGAAGCAAATCCCTGATTTTGGAGCTCACAAAGTTTATGGAAAGGGTGGTGGGAGATGGTCGTGACTGTAGCAGAGACCTGAGCTCAGTGGCTGTGGAGATCCTGGCCAATCTCGTGCAGGGAAGGAGGGGAACAGATAAATAGAATATGTACAGCACGATACGAGTCGTAGAGGGACAAGCATGGGGGAGTTGCATCATGCTGCAGCGGGAAAACTTGCTGTCCTGGACCGAGCTACAGCAAGGTTGGCTAATGCCGGCCAACACCTGAACCCCCCAGGGGGATGCAGGCCATTGAAAGTGATGAAGAAACATTTCAGAAACAATTCTGAAATGAGTCAAATACATCCTTTTTTTTCCTCAGTTCAGTCATAAATGCAGCTATTAAAACAGATTGGGTTATAAATAAAAAAAAAAACTGGGCCAAAGCAGCATGAGTGTTTTATTTTTATTAAAAAATGGAGAGTAATAAAGTAAAGCTGTAATAATAATATAAAAACGTTGACTAATATCTGTGAAAAACTTGGACAGCCATAGAGGGAATGAGCTATTGTGTTTTGTGGCGGGTGGGGTGCTGGTGAAGTGTTTGTGGTTAGGACAAAGACACTGAATTTTGCAAGCAGAGCCGATGAGTTTTAGGGTTTGCTTTCTGGAGACTCCCTGCACCAGTGAGGAAATTGCTCATGCTCAAGGAAGGCAGAATAGGCAGGCTTTTATTGAACTAACCAGAGTCTCTTTTGAGGGTCTTTTTTTCTTCTCTCTTTCTCCCTCTTCTACTACCCGGTGCCATTGATAAAATACATTTCAATACTGCAGAAAGAAGAGCAGTGACAGACAAAAAGCTCCTTGGTTTTGAGCCATATCAAACCTATTACTGCAAATCCAACAACACCTACCATTTTACCTTGCTGAGCTGGCTTTGTGGATGGGAGCTGGTGGGACCTGGCTGAGGAAAGGCTGTGTCTGTGAAAATTCAGTGAAATAAAAGCTCAAAGGAGGAGAAGGGAATGGGAGATAAGAGAGCTTCAAATCTTCATTTAGAAAGGAAAGAAAATCTGATTAAGATGTGCTGGCTAACTCAAAACATATGAGCCCGAACATCAAAAGGTTCGTAATTCGTACACGTGCTGTAGATAATCATCAGTTTAACTCGATACATCCTACAGCGACAGAGCTGACGTCAGACTGCTTCAGCGACCGACTTTCAAACCAGCCTCTGACATTGAGCGAGGGCCCTGCTGCTGACGTGCCATTCTTCCCCCACCCCTTGCACCCCTGCGTACACGTGTGTGCCAAATAGTCTGCTCGGATGCTCTCTCGTCTGCCCAAAACATGAGACCCAGGCAAGACTGAAAGAGGAGGTGAGTGGCTCCCAGGCGGCTCTGGATGTCTCCTGCTGCAGGCGACCTCTTGTAGATCCCCTGTCCTGCAGCGTGCACTGCGAAGGACAATGACAGAAAACCTAATTTAAACAGGGCTCCCGAGACTCCGTCAAAACATGGCCTAGAAAATAAATGTCAGACTCCGCTTCCTCCAGTCCACTGCAATCTGGGGATGGCTGGGAACTGGCTCCTCCACTGCTGCAAAAAATTGCTCCTGTGCTGCAAAAAATTGCTCCTGTACTGCAAACCAGCGAGGTATGCAAGGCAGCTGGTGGCCCGTTCCTACCCCGGCTCTCCTCGCCCTGCTTGGCCAAGGGGCAGAGCTGCTGGTGCGGTCCGGGGGGGGACAGGGTCGGGGGCACAGGGAGCTGTGCACACAACCTGTCTGCCTCTCAGCCAACTGCGGTTTCATCTCACAGTTTGGCCGGGGGAGCTAATCTTGAAACTCTTTGCATATTTCCAAAGCCAGAAGGCTAGGGCAGAAGGCAGGTAATGAATCCCAGACCTTCCAGGAGAGCCGTGTGTAGCATGAACATAAGAATAATGTGACTTCGGGGAATGGCAAAGCAAAGCATTTTCTTTCTGTGTCCAAGAGACTTCTGTTCAGTACTAAGCTCTCCCCGAGAGTTGAAATGACCTTCTGTCTGCCTGTCCACAGGAGAGAGAGACAGACAGAGACAGGATGTAGGCAGAGGAGAGGTCATGTTTTTGTTAGAGGGGGAAAAAAACAATCGAAAGCCTGCTGGTGAAATACTCCTAATCCCTATGACTCTTTGTATGGCATAGCTGGGAATTTTCTCTCTCTCTCTACTCATGCACAGCCCCATGACACTTTTCTTTTATGAAGAGCTCCTTGCACTTCATCCACAACCCCAAGACCACCTTCACTACATTCTTTTTTAATTTAAGGATTTTATTGCTTTGAGGGAGGAGGGGGGAAATGCTAACAATTACAACTAAGTCCCCCACTGAGCACTCTGTCATTACCCCATCCTTGTGGAATATGCTTTTTTTTTCATGTACTTAATCATTCATTTAATGGATAGGATAGCCAACTGCATGTGAAGCTTCAAGGTCTATAAAGAATGAAGCCTAACCTGCAAGACGCTCTGGTAAGTCAAATGTTTACAGTAAGCACACCAATCCATCAAACGTCCTTCTGAAGGCTCCTGAAGAACAGCTTGAGGCCAATAAAATAGTCCAGATTTTTTTGGAGGTGGAGAAATATACCTATAAATAATCCTTCCTGTCTGTGCCAAGTCTGAAATGCAAGCTTCTAACACCACGGAGAGTAAGCCAGCTCACTTTATAGCAAAGTGGATTCACACTCTGTTGAATACTAGACACACACCGACTGATTGACCTCCCCTGGAAGTTCAGTTTTGTCCCACCCAGCAATCAATTGCACCACTTCAAACAGTATAAAGCGTCATGTATTTATTTTAGCAAAAGGAACTCCAGATACAGAACTTAAACCTATTCCTACAAAGGTGCTTTAATTACCTAAAAAGGCTGACAATAAATTTACATTTTAAGTAAGAGTAATGAATTATGCATGATTGTGTAGTGATTTCTGTGCAGCAAGCAGATGAGCACAGAGAAAGGTATATGGTATGGATTGCAGGAATTTATCCTGACAGTACAGGGAAAAGGCCATTTTGTTTGCAATTGCAGGCAATTTAGGAAAAAGGTCACTCCAACTAGGTAGCTATGTGTGAAAACGGTCCTGCTGCACTATTGCAGTTCTGCTGCAGGCTCCATGTTGTATTACGATTTATGAGAACTGAGTCCAACTTCTCCCTGTCATGACAACCCAACGCTTGAAAATCACATCGCTAGAAGTTTACCCCTTCTGAATGCATTAGGACTGTATACGTAGGAAGAGTGATGGCAAAATATCTCCCATCCTCAGCAGGGACATGGAAACACCAACGTGACTGTTGGTGTTGCAGACTCCCATGATTTTGCCATGTTTTGTCAGCTTATCTGTCGCAAGTGTCACTCATCCTCACATAAAACCATAGCATTCATCTGGGGAGGAAGAAAAGGGAGGAAGTTAGCTCTTCAGGATGCATAAAACAATAGGCAAATATGAGTACACGCAGTCAGGAATCCTGAAAACCAAAACCACCAGAGGACAAACCGGACCTCCAAGTGGATGCTTGAACTGTGAATTTGGGGATTTTTTTCCATCAAGAGTGCTTAGATTAACAGTGGACAACGGAGCATTGCTATGAAATTATTTGAGATTTCACTACCAGTTCTGCCACTTAGAGCTCTGACCTTCAAAACAGCTTATGTTTCCAAGCAAAAAGATGTGAAAGGCAGGAAAAAAAATTATAACCACTAAGGGGAAAAAAAAAAAAAAAGAATTGTGTCTGATTGGCACCATCCTGTACTTATGTCAAACTCTAATTTGACTGAGTTCCTTGACTTTCATATTTTAGCTGCTTGCTTTGGCATCATAACAGTAATTTCCTTCTTCAACTGCAGTGTGATTTGTGCTCCAGCCCTTCTCTGCGTGTTGCTGGAGACACCACCCTTTCATACCCTTGTCCGAGGGGAGGTACTACCTTGGAAAGCAGGGCAGTGGCACTTGGGCCTCATGGTGAGGAGCCACTGTGAACTTGGAATGGGTGAAAATGTGAGTTTTGCAGCAGCCAGAAAGGCTGGTAGGGAGCTAGCAGGGACTCAGGACAGGTCAACGGAGCTGAGCTAAAGCCTACAGTTCTGCAAGGGATGGCATGGTGTGAAGCGGGCCAGGGCCAAGCTCTCCTATCTGACCACAAGAACTCCTGTCCAGGGCGTCACGGATCCCAACAGCCTTCAGTTAAAGCTAGGAGAAAATTGTTAATGTTAATGGGAGATTTGCAGGGACTATTTCTGAGCTGAATGACAATGTCTGGGTCCAGGACTTGCTATACAAGGCACCTTGTTCCTGCTGGAGCAGGTGTCAGGAGCGTACCTACAAAGTATAGTATTGTTTTATTTCCAGTGTTGCCAAAAGCAAATAATAGAAACATTTCCAAGAACAAAAAATCGACTAATCCAAGATTTAATAATAATAAAGCCATTCTACAAGCCTCTCACTGGTAGCCAGGAGGTACCTTTGTTACCAGATATTATCACTTTAGTTAACGATGGATTTTGATTACCTTGTTGATGAATATATATGATCACAAACAGAACAAAGGACAACAGTTTTAGTCTCTTCTTTCACCCTACTTTACAGGAATGAAAGATTTGATAGGTCTGGTTTAGGTCTGTCTTTGCATTGTTGCTGGTATTAATGGCGCACAAATGAAAAGTTTACTGAGTACAGAATTTTGGGAAGTATTTTAAAATAAGTAAAAACAGTGGTGAAAGCCAAAACTGAATTCTAGTGATACTTTCACCTTCAATACAGTGAACTCAGCAAAAACAGCGCTGTAGGACACATCTGAGTTCTGACAGAGTCCTGCACCAGGAGCTCTGGCTTCTCCCCACTTACAGCTACAGAACATAAAGCAGCTCCATCTTTCCATGCAAGGCGTTCTGAGTAACTTGTAGTATGAAAGATGGCCAGCATTTGGATGCTGCTGCTATCTTATGGCACATTTAAAGTTAGAGTCGCATGTAATGGTAGCCATGCCCTACTGGAAAAAAATAAATCTTTTATTTTGATACGCTGCAAACATACAAAAGATCCTTTGCCAACACTTCTGCCCTAAAGCTCTACGATCCAACTCCAACAAACAGGACATAAGTTCAGGAGTGAAGAGGTCTGAATACATCATCATTTAATAAATTAGTACAAAGGACTTCAGTGAACTTTGTTATTCATTTTGTATGCAGCTCATCAACAATTTTAATAGTTTTACTTGGGGATATTTTTTACTAAGCATACAGCAGTTATCTAGTTAAATTAAATGGCTACATGAGACTATCCATTAACTTCACGTAGGCCACTGAACAGCCACCAATAAAAACCTTTAGCTGTTGCTAATCTTATCTGAAGTCAAACTTATGACCTTGAAGCACGGCAATACAGTTCCATTACCAGTCCCTGTGAACTAGCCAGTTCCCTGGGTGGGACTCTGTGTTTGTTCCTCTTTTCCTCCTTGAATTTTCCTTTTTGTGTGTGTGCTCCTGGTGACATTGAAGGGGGATTTTAATTGGTTCAGCCAACAGAAGGTGCACCTAATGTCCCTTTTGAACAGTTGCTCTCACTGAGGCTGCCTATGAAAAAACGCATGGAAGGAAACCTACTGAAGCCTTTGATGATGGAAGTAGTGGGAGGTTTCAACATCTATTTGCTTCTCCACAGACCTCCAGGTGATATGTTACTTTTTGATCTCAGTCAGAGTTTGCTGGGCTTTTGCCATGAAGAAAGCAAAAAAAACCAACAAAACCCAAAACCAATCCACCTGCTTTCAGCTGCTGATGCATTTGCTTTTGTTTTGCTCTTTAGCTGAGCTCTCCAGCACCAGAGGGGGATGTTTGACTCACACTAGTGTGTCTTTGCCTTTCACACAGCACGGTCCATTTGGTTGCTGTAGCTTTGCTTAAAGCAGGTCATGGGGAAGAACTAAGCTCCTTCCTTCAGAGACGTGCAAAAAGCCCTCCAGTTCAGGCAGGCTTAGCCAAAGGGAGAGGAGACTGTCTGTCTCCTTCTGTGCAACTGTAAGTGTGGAGGTAGCCTGAAAAAGTCTTGATAGCAGGAGACTGCTCTAATGACCCATGACCTTCACAAACCTCTTGATCCTGAAATGACTAATAAGATGCCCAGATGAACTGAGTTTTCAACCAAAAAAAGATAGCATTTCCCCTCCCCTCCACAAACACAGACTCACACACATTTGGTCCTGGTAAATCACATGCTCTCTGGTTCAGTGGAGGGCCCAGCTGCACCAAGTACAGAGAACTGATAAAGGCAGGCCAAGATGCCGGTTTTGTACAGGACTCACAGCTTGCTTGTATCCACTGTCAGGTGGGTACAGAGCCAAATGGCAGGTTTTCCCCCAAGTTGGACAGGGCATGCTAGCTAGGGCACAGCGCTGCCCGCAGGGTCACACTGCTTCTAGGCTGGATGTGCCTTGCAACTGAATGACTTGGTGTAAGTGAAACGAGTTTGGGTCTGCTCTTACCTGCCCATGAAGCCCTGCCCTAAGAAACCCAAAGAGACCACAAGATGATGTGGATGCCCCATCGCTGGAAATATTCAAGGACAGGTTGGACAGAGCTTTGAGCAACCTGGTCTAGAGAAGGATATCCCTGCCTGTGGCAGGGGGGTTGGACTAGGTGATCCTTAAAGGTCCCTTCCAACCCAAACCGTTCTATGATTCTATGAATAAGTTACACTTCCATGACTGAGGAAGGAGTACAAGAAGTAGACAAACAGATAATAAAAGAATCTGGAAGAAGACAGAATTTGTAATGAAACCAGCCAAAAAAGTAACTAGGACGAGATGAAAGGCATTTCAAATATCTGGGCTCATTAGGAGCAGGTAGTCAGTGGAGAGACTGTGGCCAGAGCAACCCGAGAACTGGAGGACATATTTCCAGCTATAAGGAAACGCTCAACTAAGCAAAACTGGAAGTACCCAAATGTCTGAGATATACTTAAGGCCAAGAGAGAGACTGAAAGAAAATATTTGAGAATTGACCTAAACTGCGAGGTTGGTATAAATGCGTTTATTAGCTTGGAAATGCCCCCCCCCGCCACCCCCCAAATCCTTCATGGAAGTATAATCACAACCTCATATAATTTATAATTTTTTAAATTAAGCCAAAGAAAGACACAGCTCATACCCATTCTCTGTGTGCTGTGTGCTATAGCAAGGTGGGAAGAAACAAGTCTGAGGCGTTTGAGTTGTCACACACGCCACATATTAGATCAAGTCAAAGAAAGATTATGGTTAAAATAACGGAAGAAAATGAAACCTAGATTTTCTCACAGTCTTATGAGAAAGCTGCATTTATTCCATTATTGTTCCAACTTTGCAGAGACAGCCCTACCAGCAGTCCCAGCTAAGCAGGTGACTCTCAGACCTATTTCTGGTGGCTGTGGTGTGCCAGGCAGAGTCATTCCCAACCAGCCATACCAACGTAGGCAGCCTGCTGAGCAGTTTGGCTGCGGACATTTCACCACTATCTTTACGCATTTTAACATTTTGGTTGAAAACAGTGTTTGGGTAAGGAAGCTCCGCTGGAAGGGGTGATGGGGTCAGACACCGATCCTCACCCAACATCACAGAAAAGACCCAGGAATGAGTTGTTGCTACATAAAACCCCATTCGAGATGCCAAGCTTTCAGGTCCCCCCGGGACCTTCAACATGGCCATCGTGTCCCCCAACCTCCACCCCCACCCCAGTGCAGGAGCCCCACAGGGAGCTTTAGGCTCCCCGCCAGCCCCCAGTGCTTCACTTGCCGGGGAAGGAGCGACACAAGGGGCCCTGGGGAGGTGGACGGCCCGGTGCTCAGCCCTGCTGTCGGGCCCACCTCAGCCACAAGGCACAGCCACCGCGGTGCGCCCGCCAGTGGCGGGCAGAGCCTAGACGGAGACTGGGGCCTACCATGGTCACCGTCTCCTCCACCCCAGGCCCCACGAGCACGACACAGCTGGTGTCACGCTTCGTATTGACCACGTGCCGTTCCCCCGCCGCCATTTTATCCCCCGCTGGCTGTCAGCTGGGTGCCGTGCGCCCGAGGCAGGTTTCCTCCTGCTGACGGGTGAGGCGCAGACACTCTAAGCCTGTGGCCGAAACGGTGCCAGCTGGCTTCTTCCTGCTGCGAGCCCAGCAAGCAGAAGATCGGGGAGAGATGCCAGGAACAGCCAGTGCCACACAAATGCAGGCTGTCCCCCTTGCCCCTGGAGGTGGGGTACGTTCCCTTCCTGACGCGTTTCTTGAGCTCAGCCGCCTCGGCTCCCCGGCAGGATCGTTTCTTACAGATCCTGGCACTGAGACCTGTTCCCGTTCTGGGTCTCTAAGTACTAATAATGGTGCGTACATGTACGTGCACCACGGTAATGACAAGTAGCTGGAAGGTGGAGTGCAGAGCGTGCTGATGTGAAGTGATAGCAAGCCGGGAAAGACAGTGCAGGAGAGCATAGGCTTAGACCACAGCATGTCGGCTCACAGGAGACGCAGCTCAGTCTGTCAAAATCAGATGCAAAATAACTGCTTTAGGAAGAGATAACCAAACAGATGAGTGTGCAGCGGGGACAGACTGAATAGCGCAGTGCAGCTTCACTGCGATCTCCAGAGTCCGAGGAGAGAAATCGGGCACAAGAGTTGCACTGCTCTGTGTATCCCATGTGGAGTGAGTTAAGGAGTCATCCTAGTGCTCATCAACCTCTCCCTGACAGTGCTCTGAAAGCAGTGGACAAACTGGAAGTGAACCAAAATGGGAGGCAAAAAATCTGCGCAGAAGGAAAAGGGGCGCAGGGGTGGTCACAGGGAGAGCTGAGCCTCCAGGCTGCAAATGAAGCACTCAGAAAATGGTTGCTCACAGGGGCAGGTCCTGCTATTCTCCGTCAATAGCCGGTAAAGCTAGTTATAGCAGGGACCGTGGGGATCAGGTGTGCAAGGGAAAGGAAAGGCGCTGTCTTACTTGACAGGGTTACCCTCCAGGGGGAAGGAGTTCCCCAGCTAAACCCCGCTACGAGGCACATGCTGAGGCTTCTGCTTCCCTCTCCCAGCCACTGCTTCTGTTCCCTCCTTGTGCAATTTCACCAGCTTTGCCAGCCCTGCGGTGGCTGGGAAAAAGGCACAGCAGGCCTGGGAATGACAGCAGACATGAGGCAACGTGAAGAGTAAGTGGAGAGACTGAAAGCAGCCACAACATTTCTAAAATCCAGAGTGATTCCCTCAAGGCCTCTTAGGGGTGAGATTTTTTTTCTTCGCTGCAAACTGAAGATGGTGTTCATCCATGGAAAGATGGTGCAGGCTGGGGACCACGCTGAGCCAATACCCTGCCTTCCTGCTGGTGAACCAGGTGGAAACACAGCTCTGACCCTTCAGGTAGCGTTGAAGGCACAGCTGGGTTCAACGTCACCCACCCTGCTCACAGAGGGTGTAAGAGCTCTTGACTAGGCTGATACTACACTGTGAAACAAGAAACCTTTCTGTTAGCTACCAAGGAGCTGAAGAGATACTGTACCATACCTCTCTCTTCCTTCCCACCCCGAACCCAGTTCCCCTCCATTTCTGTACTAGCACTTACAGGGAAGAAATTGCGTTGTGTAACCTAGATTTGCACTCTGAATAACAAGTGGAGCGTTTCAAGGAAACGCAGGGGGGGAGCAACAGAACAGAGAGAGCTCCTGAGATGCTCAGGAATTGGAAAATCAGAGTGCATGATTTCTGGGAGCGCCACGGTATGAACAGGACTACCTGGAGAGCTCAGCAGCCACTCACTGTCTCCAAAAGCTGCCTGCACCCTGTAGGCCCCTGTAAGGGACGGATAAACATGAGTCTTTTCAACACTGTGGCTCTCCTACCTTCCAGACAGTGGCTCAAGTGACTCCTGTGGTAGAGGGCCTCTCCCTGTACTATTAAAGCCCTCCCTGTGCCAAGTGCATTCAAACTGCAGACCTTATCGCAAGGCTTGAGAAGTTACCATCAACTCCACAGCTTAAGTGCTGCAACAGGGAAGATGGATCCTCCTACGCCAGCCAGCCCAGGACCCCAGACACACAGCTGGGCAGCAGACCTGTCCCCCCCACCCAAAAGTTTGTATCATCCTCACCCTTTGCCCTGTTGGTACATGTACTACCCAGACTATCCCGACTGCAGTGTAGACATCCTTTTAATCATGTTGGGGAATTTTTTGACCTCCACATCACCATTCTCCGCTGAGGCATTTGAGCTCTCCTGTCTAATCCCCAAGGAAGTGTAGAATGAAAGGGGGCACAAGATAGAGAAGACATGAGGGAAACCTAAACACCCCTCATGTGAAAAGGAAAGGATAAAGCATCCTGATATTGAGAGGGGAGAGAATGGAAGGAGGAGAGGAAGGAGATGAGATATGAAGCTGCCAGATGAGCAGAAACGAAGAGGCACTGGGTGTGGGATGGGAGAAGCAGGGAGCAAAAGTGGCTTTGGTGAGAGCAGTTGGCAGAAGCCCCAAGAGCAGGGAGGAGCAGGCAGGTGGTGTACAAGAAGCCTGTGTGGAGAAGGCATCCCTGGTGTGGGCAGCCAGCTAGGTCTGCAACAAAGCAGGATACACACAGACACACACAGGCAAATATTAGCCGCTAGAGAGGAGCCTCGGTGTAGGGAACTCCCTTAGAGTTTTGCAGTTGAGCTAAATGGGGACCAGAGCTGGATCTTCCTCATAACTTTGCAGGAATTTTCAGCCTTCCTTTAGGCTAGAGCCCCCGCTGTGGAGTAGTGGGGGGCTGTCGCTTGATTGCTTTAAACTAGGAGCAGTTCCAACAGTACAGAGCCTTGGTGCGGATAGCAGAAATGCAAGGCCTTACACTGAGGGAGGCAATTTGTTGGGACAGATGGAGGCACTTAAAGTCCTACAGGAGGTAATGGGTGCACGCTGTTGGGCTGAGACGGGGAGATGAAAAATGCTTTGGTGCTGTGCCGCATCCTGCAGTGAATATACAAGGTAAAGGCGGCTCTAGAAATGGCATCCTCCGGTAAGGTGGCAACTCCTAAGCCAGGCTTTTCTGACAGGGTCACATTGGCCGCAAGCTGTCCTTGCTTTTCTATGCCAATATCGGAAGAAGCATTGCACAACCTTCTCCGCAGGCCTCGCTCCCCACCCCGGCCTCTCTAAGCCTCCAGCATGGCACACAGCTGGGGAGGCAGCTAGCCCAGCCCGCGAGCCCAGTACCACGCAGCACGGCACTTTCCAGTCAGACAAGCCCTGACCCGATAGTAAGCCGCTTTCGCTTTGCAAATTACTCAAGCATTTCCTGTAAACACCATCAACATCACCTACGGGCTGTGAGCAGGGAAACATAGTGACATTATAAAATGCCTTCTGAAAGGGCAGGCTGCCTCGTTTTTTCCATTATTTCCCAGTTTCCACGTTTGGGAGAGCTAGAAATTGGGGCAGGGAGTGGAGTGTGGGGAAATCCAATGTTGCTTTAGTGGAGGGTAACCTTAGCAGAACCTCAGCACAGGACTTTCCAAAGCTGTCCAAAACCTTGGCATGGAGCAGTTCTTTCCCTAGAAAACTTTGGGTGAGAAAAGATGAGGAGTGCTTACCAGCTTCCCATCCAACCTCTGCACTCACTGTGCCTGAGGAAAAAAACGCTTGTGGTCTAATGTCAGCATAGAGAGCGAGACTGCAGAGGACGTACAGGCAAACAGAGCTGCAGCTAAATAAAATATAACCAAACTCACATGCTTGAAAGTTCATGATTCGGGCTGCCCCAAACTGTGACATTGGATTAAAGAGCAACTTAAGCATTGTGCTTTGGAAAGGGCAAGAAAATAGGCAAACAAAGCCTACCTGGAGGTCTATTTGTCTTCTGATATATTTGTTTTCAGGGTCACCAGGGAGGGGCTTCACCATGTCCCTATGACCGTGAGACCTAGAAACAGCATAAAAATTGATGGCTTAGCTTCTCATGTGACCACAAACATCCACGCATTTAGCAAGCAACAAATATCACAAGATTCAGGGTTCATCACATGAATGAGGAATCATCACCAAATCTGCCACTAACACAAAGCAAAGCAGACTGACAGTGTCACCTTACACTGGCATATACTAATGAATTGCTGTAAGAATGGGCTTCAAGGACTTTTTGAAGTCAAGCTTACTTTCCCCTTGTTTGTCTTATGCTGGCATTTGCCTACACCTCAGTCGGGACAAAGGGGTCACCTTGCCAGGAACTTTATAAAAACCCAGTTTTTTTTCCTCAGGGGCTCACAATCCAGTGTCTGATGGTGTTCGGTAACAGGACTAAAGCAATGAGCCAAGAAGATCCGTAAGGACTGGACCTAAATTATTGCTCTGGAGTAGATAGACAAAAAAACCAAAATAATAATCTGCTTGATGCACTATCACAGAAACATGAAAGAAAGTTAAATAGATACAGGCAGCTAATGCAACCTGGCAAGTTCCATGGCTTTACTGGCGCTATGCCAACAGGATTGGTGCCATCTGGTCTGCAGCCATGCCCGAGGCTTCGATTAGATGAGGAGCGGTGATTGATGAATGAGAGCGCACAGATGCAGGGCAGGTGGAAGGGGCAAAAGGAGGGGAGACAGCACAAGACAGAGCCAGTCAGATGGTAGCACATTTGGAATTATCTTGGAATGAAATCTCCAAGGCTTAATTTTATTGCAGATTTCTGAGCCCATTTCCACCGAGTTCTGTCCTTTTCCAAGAACGGTCAAAACCCTCTTTCTGCTGTCCACAAGAGCTTCACGTCACAAGGTAGTGTGGTCTCTTGTGAGAGTCCCAATACTCTTTTTTAGCTCAGAGCCTGTCCTAGGGAAAATTTCTCATACTCTCTCTGCTCCTGCAAATTAACCTGGAAAAGGAAGAGAGACCTGTAGAAAGGAAAACTAGTCAGTCTGCATTTCTAAACCTCCAAGAACCTGAATCTTTTTTGACTCAGCAGGATCAAAATAGCTGTAATTGGGCAGGCTGTAACTGGGCAGGTTGGATTTTCAGCCCAAACCTCCCCCTTCCCCTCCAAAACCACTCTGCTCCCACACACAGAGTTCTGTGTGGGATGTTTCTCTGCTGCTCTCAGTGTCATCTGAAACCATTACCCCAAGTTACATATTGACCCACGGTGTTATGCCCAGTGAGCAGGAAAACTGGCAAACAGGCAGGCATTGTGCATGGCCTGCCTGATACACCTTCTCAGCATGGCCAGCAGCTCTCTCAAACTCTCGTGGAGAACTTTGCAAAGCCTTTTGCCTCCTAGCAAAAAAGCTTCCAGGGGAGATGGCAAAACAGGGGGCTGGATCATAGCAAAAGCATAGCATCATCCAGCTAGTGAAGCAGAGAAAGATTCCTCTGTCTTCTTCTCCTGACAAGGGTAAGGATGTCCCAGCTACCCCAACCTGCATGAAAAAGTTTGCTCAGAGAGTACCAGGACAAGAAGATCTCTGCTTGAGGAGTTTCAAAGAGTCCGTAATAAAAGTCAGAGGAGTTTTGTGTCACCTCCTATTTTGATGGAGGATGTCAGGATGCAGAGAGGGCTGGCTGCTCCCTAGAGGCTGGGCAGCTGGGTACAAGGGTGACCCCAGCATTGGCCATGCCCTTGACGACACGCACCATCCTGCAGGAGCCAGACATAGTGGGCAGACCTGGGGGCTTACGGAGGTCCATTGACAGCCCCTGACAGCACAAGGAGAAGAGCTAGGGCCAGAGTCCATCCCAGGGCTCAAGGAGATGAGGCTGAGAAAAGAGCTAGAGACAAGCTACCTACAGCACAGACCTCAGGACCATCCAAGAGATGGGGCTGGAGACAGCCACACCTAAATCATGGATCAGGAGGGGACTAGAAGCCCCAGGCTGAGCTGAAATGGGGGTCTTGAACCCATGGCCAGGGTGTTGGAGGAGGCCCCAGGTGAGACCAGTCAGGGCCATTAAGGATTGTTAGGGCCCTCAGGGCTCCGACAGATGAAAATGCAATGGGAAGAGGGGTCTGCCTTATTTAAAAACAAGTCCTTTCCCTCTCCTTAGCTTACATCCTGAAGAACACCTGATGTGAGGCCTTTCTGCGGAAGTATCAGCTCCTTAACCAGTGCCTGCAGGCTTGCCTGCATGACGCATGTCTGCAGAGTGGTCCTTCATGCAAAGTCTGCCCTCATACCAGAGAAATCTTGCTCATACAGCTAATGTATGTTCCTCAGAATCAGTTCCTTACAGCAGAAAATACACTCTTTAAAAACAGTGTTAATGGAGGTGTGGAGTCCAAAGTTAGGAAATGCTATGATTAAGGCCACCTGTGCAGCCTTAACTTATCATCCTTGTGTGTCTGCATTGGGAAATAATCTCTAATTGCCTGCTCCACAACGACTTACCTCACTCGGTGCACAAGATGGGCAGCGTGCTGCTGTTTAGTCTCTGGCCTATTCTGTATCCGCTGACATATTGCGGCAGGCTTTGTGTGCTGCACACTGCTCCAGTCCTGCTCAGAAAATTATTATTTCACATCTTTTTCTAAACTCCCCATCATTAATGTATCAGGGCATTTGCCATGGGGGTTCATCTAGCTTCACAACATCCATTTAAAGGTGGAAAACTGAGGCAAGAGAGAAAATGAATGAATATACCATTTTTGGTACTGAAACTGGGAGCGTGAAACTCTCAGAGCCTGAGACTTCCCAGTGCTCAGTATTAACCGTGCTCAGTATCTTTAAGGACAGAAACCACCAAGTTCAGCTGAGTCAAAAAACCCACAGCATGTCTGCTAGTCAAATCCCAATGCTCCCACTTTGTAGCCAAACTGAAGGAACAGCTGATTACTGCTTGGTTTCAGCCACTTTTTTTACCACCATAACCAGAGCTTTGCAGAACAGGCTGCAACAGAGTTCAGTCACTAAAACATCATCTTAGACAAAAGATGTTTGAGATTCAGACTGGTTCCTTCAAGGGAAATAATGCACTTATATGTACTTTGGGATACACTTGTATGTACTTTATGCATCCCTGGTGCCAATTTATACATAACTAGAAACATGAAATTAGGCAGCACTTTTCAGGAGGCTGTGTTGGCTGCGTTCAGGAGTGGCATCTTCTCAGTGTGGTACACGCTTTTCTGTATGCTCTCTGCAGGTTTGACATCCTGGGGTTGGGAAGAAGAGCGAGAGGTCAGCAAGCGTGTTTGTTCCAGTCCCATCTTCTTCTCCCTCTTAGATCCCTGGCTACCCTCTCCTGTGATGAGCTGAAGTCCTCATCATTCCAGCCAGCCTTTCCCCAGCCAGAGTCATCAGCCTTGCAGTTGTCTGCACTCAGTCTCTCTAGCATCTAAGGTCTAACAAGCTCAGACAGCTGAGGACTAGCCTCTCAATTCGTCAGCCACAACAAAATCCACACCAGGTGCCTTCAACTGCTCTGCCAGGCACCAGCCTGCTGCCCCATGGCCAAGCCCTGCCTCCATCCAGCTGGTGCCTATTTCCTAGTCTTTGATTATGGTCTCCTTGTGACCCTTCAGCTTCTGTTTAGCCTTGTCTCCCCCAGGAGACAAGCCAACCTTTCTGTTACCACTGGGCTCTGCCACCCACGTGCCATTGAAGATCCTACAACACCAGAGTCTAAATCGCTGCTTCCTTGGATAACCTGTCTCTCTGTACCCTACAGACTTGGTCCTCACCTCTCCTCAGCCTTTTCTCTCAAAGTCTTGGGGAAACCCTCAGCTCTCTCCCAGTGCTCCCATCTCCACCTCCCTGCCTAGACATCCCCTCCTCCATCCTTCCTCTGAGTCAGACCAGCCTTTCTGCCTTCCCTCCACTAACTCTGCGTCCTAATCCCTGTACCCTTTCCTCCCCTGCCCATGTTCCCCCACCTAATCTCCCCTGCTTTCTCCCAGGCCTCACTCTGCTCTCTACAGCTCTCGCTTACCATCTTCTTGTCTGGTTTCCCCTCTTCACCTGTCTGGCCTCCTCTTTATGTTCAATTCATGAGAAGGTTCATAATTTCAGCGGGTTTTCCACAGGAAGGGGGGAAACCACATCCCATAACCCGGATGTACATTCATTTATGATGTTACACACCACCCAGGCAGTGACATGATGTGCTCACGGTGTCTTTGAAATAATTCCCACACATTTCTGAAAAACTGGACACATGTACAAGATAAGGCAGCAAAACTCACCCAAACTGATTACCACAAACTGAGTGCTCTTCCCTTTACTCAGATATCCTTTTAGCTCAGGAAGGAAATACCATGTCTGGATGTGCACAGGACACGCTACAAGCAGGTGTTTTGTGGTTTTTGTTGTTCACAGGAGCAGGTAGATTTGCATTAAGGGCAGACACAAAGGTAAACTGAGCAGACAGATTAGGTACAACCACATCAGGCGATGTAGAAATGCCCCTCTTTTTCCCCCAGTTCATTAACACTGGCCCATTTGAAAGGACATTTGACTAAAAAAATATAAAAATATCAGAAGTTCTCCTTGCCTTGGTGGTATGAAGACAGAGAGCACAACCAGCTCCCACCCTCTTTAAAATGAGGGTGACCAGAGGTGAATGACTGAATAGCTCAAGAAGTTTCTTCACCGATCATTATCTATCAGGCCAGCATCATTCGGCACAGCTAATTCCACCCACCACAGGTTTGTTTTGAAAGCAAGATGATGCCATTCCTTGTTGTGGATGCACTGTTTAGGCATGTTACAGTATTGCCTAAACTCAGCAGGAAAGAGAATAACATTGCTGAGGGCAGGTGATATCATTTCTGACTGAGAGCAAGGACACGTCTTTCCCAGCACCTGTGGGGAGTAGAAACACTGGCAATAAGTAAGCAGTAGGGAAAAAAGGAATTGCACAGTGGTCCTGATTCAACAGAGTTCCAAGCACATGCCCAGTCTCAAGTTTGTGAGTAGCCCTTGATTAAAGGTTAGTTCATGAGTAGCCCCCTTTGGTTAGGGCCAGGCATATGAACGCCTCACTGAATCATGGCCATAATAATGGGTAAATGCAAGATGGAAATGCTGTCCTAAAGCTCACCAGGCTCCCAAACGAGGATCCACCTGTCTGCTACAGAGATGGGGTTAGGAAGGATACAGCAGACCAACTGGCAAACAGTGATATCCGCAATTTATTTTCATGCCTGCAGTGCCCTGACCTGTAACAGAATATAAATACGTATTCAATGTGTCAAAGAGACAAAATTCTTTAAAGTGAGCAACATTTTCTTCCCAGCTGAAACGTAGCTATTGCATCAAGACTTGATCACACACTTCTTCAAAGAATGCCATGCAACCAAATGGCAACCAGTCACCTGGATTATTTTTATACCACGCCAGGGAGGGAAGGAAGGCAGAGAGTTAGTCCCGTAAGTATCAGAGGGTGGATTTCATCTGGTGACCCAGAGATTTTCAAAACAACAGTAGATGAGAAGTCATTGAAAAAAAGGGAGAGGGGAGAGAGAGAAGGAAGAAACTCCTATTTCCTTTGAAAGCATCCGTGTTTGGGAACAAATAGGAAGCAAACACCTAAGGCGGACATTTACACCTGAGTTAGCTGATTGTGGAAAATGGGGAACAGTGGGCATTTCTGGGACACAGTTTGCCTCATCCTCATGGAGATGTCTAAAAGAGATGAGATGACTCATGCCATGGGAACGAACTCCTGCGTCTCCTCGCTGACAATAAAGGGAGCCCAGAGTGACTGGTGCAAACAGATCTGTCTGCAGGCGCTTGCAGCTGGATGAGATACACCCCATCTGCAGTGTCCCCAAATGCTTGGTAAAGACCTTTTGTAAGAGACTGAGTCACTTTTTTTTTTTTTATCAAAAAGAGATCATACAGACAGAGACAATTGTCTTCAGGGTCACCTTTTGCTGCATCCAGGCTTTCCTTGGAAAAAATCTGGTGATGCAGTTGATGGACCTGTGTCTCCTTGCTTTCGGAGGCCGGACAGAGTGACAGGCTTAGCTGGGAAAGGACAGAGCCTCAACGGTAACAGTAACACAAATCCCCTCCTTCAGAAAGGAACGGAAAAAACCCTTCGCACTTGAGAATTTGCTAACTGAGACTTCTAGCAGTCATTTAAGGGAATCCCTCTATGCTGTTGAATAACCTTTAAGGCGGAAAGCAATGGCTGGCTGAGTTTTCTGACATGCACCGGTACGTCACCGAGAGAAAGCAGTGTGATTCACGAGCGCAGTGAAGCCCCGGTGCTTCGGGGAACTCTTTTCACTGCATCCTCTCGCGGAGCTAGGGGAGGGCAGGACAAAGCCAGAGTGAAGGGGAGCCAGCTGCAGAAAACAGCCTGTAAGAAAGAGCAGGGGGAACCTTTCGTGTCTTAGTGCTTTTGAACATGACCATCTGGGCTCTCCCTCCCCCTCCCCTCATCCCTAGGGACTTCTTTCCCGGATTGAAATGCGGGCCAGCACCGAGAAGGCAGGAAAGCGGGGCACAGCAGCTGAAACCTCAGTGCTGCTCTAAAGGAAATGTGATGGCACGCTTTAGACAGAGACCGTCATGCCGTTTCCCTCGTGTTATAATGTTAGCTCCTTAAGAGGGCAGGCAGTGTGGATGCTCCAACTGATGAACCCTCTCCCAGTGCCTTGGGAAGCACCCTTTGGATGCACTTTGGAGGACACAAAGGAAGAAGGTCTTGTTGAACTGATCAGACTTGGCTCCACAGCAGGCTGGGTGTCATTTGGTTCCATGGAGAGCCTTTCAGGTGTCTGGATTCAACATTTCCCAGAAGCTGTATTACCCAGGACTTTCCCCCCCCCCCCCCCCCACTATAATCTACTGTATCTTGGACTTCATTCGTTTGATAATGTTATCCATACACCATAGCTGAATACCTCTAGTGAACAAAGTTCTTACTGGCCAGGCGAGCATCGTACCATTCAACCGTGGCAATTTCCAGCCTGCCTTGCAGCACCATTTCCTTTCTTTGGGTTTTCTAATGAAACATAACAGGTAGCTGTTATATCAAGGCATGTGGCCACTTGGGAAGCACACTCAGATGTTCATATATAGACAAATTACAGAAAATACCACTCTGAAAGCCCGAGCAGTGGTGAGATTTACTTCAACTCACTGCAGAGACTGACAAAAACTAAGGGACCAGATGTTCAGAGGGACATCAAGCCTCAGTTGTAACAGGATTTCCAGAAACTCTCATCCCATCTCAGCACTAAAAAATAGGAACTGGGTTTTCTAAAATGTTTTGCCTGCTAGCAGAAGTTACTTCTGGCCACAGGCACAATACCCTGAAAATATAGCCCTTCTCTAGACACCTAAGCAGGGTTTGAGCTGTACTGAAAGCCTCTGGCTCCTGAGGTATATTCGTCTGTGCTTAGGAGAATCCTCAATATTTTCCAGCTTAAAATACATTTAGTATGGAGGCATGCCTGTATGGACAAGTGGCTGTTGCTTTGACCTACTGCTCAGAGATCCGCTGTCTCCAAGTGAAATCAGTGCGGTGCTCACTTAGAGGCATGCAAAGGCAGCAGGAACATAGTCAGCGGACATTGCTATTCATGGGCGCACAACAGTAAGCTTTCCTGCCTTTGGGAAGTGTGCAAACTGTTTTATGAGCCTTGATCTATGGCAAGGATGGCTTTTAAAAGAAAGATAACCTTTCTAGTTTATCTGGGATTTGAGTTTATGTGTTGCTGTTGTTCTTGTTGCCATAACAAAAAAGAGCTCTCGGTCTTTTAATGTGTGCTGTCCTCGATGAGCCTTTTGCCAGAAAAATCCTGTGAAGTCTGACTCCCACAAACCTTAAACCTTTCTATTTATTTTAATAGCAAGGAGTTTACCACAATTAGTTGCCCATATTTCTGTCTCCTTTATGATGTTGCTGTGCCTTCTGTTCAACAGGAGCAACTATTGCAAATTCTTGGTTTGAATAAAAGAATCAACATCAAGCATTTTGGAAGCAGCATATTCTATCACCTCTGGGTAGTTTCAAACCCTCCCACCTGTCAGATTTGTTTTCTTACAGGCCTCTGTAACACAGAGTGCGGCCTTGAGCCCAGTACCTCTGCTAATGATGCCAGTCTGGATCACAGGCCTAAATTATCAGGTGTTTGGCACCAAGTATTCAAAGGGTATACTTGAAAAATAAATTGTAAGTTTGCAGAACTCAATTAACACAGTCTGTAAGAAAAAAAAAGTGGGAAAAGGGTATATAAAGAAAGCTAAAAGTTTTACTTATTCTTTGATCATTTTCAGTATTCCTGCAGGATTATTTATTCAGTACTTAGAGCATAAGAGCTTTTATTTACCTTTTAAATGTGTAAATAAGCATTTTTTCCCTAGTCTGATGACTGAGCAACAAAATTAGAGGAAAGGGTTCAGATCACATTGTGTTTTCAATTTTCCTGCAATGCTGTGAGCCAGAGGAATTGCTCAATGATGAACATCAATATTCCATTTGTCCCAGATAAAACATTTTCCTTTTGGGGCACCAGTAAAACAAGCAAAGGAAGTGAAGGACTCGTTTCCTGGGATGGTTGAGGAGCAGGCGTGCTCCCTTACCTAATAGTTCAGCGGTCAGTTCATTCGTCCAGGATGCAGGAGATCCGATATTTTCCCTTTCTCCATGCAAAGGAGCCTGACCCCCCACCTTGTGTCCTTTAGATGACTGTCTTGAATGTATGAGATGACACTCGGGGGCAAAGGGAGCAAGAAGGGCAGAGCTCAGTTTCTCCTGCTGACGACATTTTACTTTGCATGACAACTTAAAACCTCCACTGAATCAGAGATGAGCGCTCCCGTCCCGTCTACCACGCGCGTATCTCCGTCACGAGGCTAGAATTTCATCCCTGCCCCTCTGAACAGGGAAGTACGCTGTGAAGAGAAGGAGCCCCAGTTCAAGTCTGCTCTCCACCCAGCTCAGCCTCCAGACTTTCAGCAGGCAGGAGCTGCAAAGCTATGCAGGTTTTTACTCAAACTGCATGAGCACAACTCAGACCTGAGACATGCAGTTGGGCCTGACTTAGAGGGTGTAAATGCATGGTTTAATACAGAGGTTTTGCCCTAACACCACATCGTGTTGACACGGCTACACCTCTCCCGAAGCTGCAGTTCCTCCAGAGACTTCCCACACAGCACTTCAATATGCTGTGTACATGCAGCATACCCCTGACTGCTGCAAATTTGGCTCCCTAGAGATGTAAATGAGAGCTCTGCAATGTCCACATTTCTTAACAGCTAAGCCTAAAAGGAAAGGCAATTCTCATGCCTTGTTTCCAACATTAGCCCATCTGCAGGTAAATCAGTTCAGAAGAATGAAGAACAGGACCAAACCTAGCCACTTCTAAGGAGCTTCCAGGAGAAGATTGGTCAACTAACTTGAAAAGGGAAAACTGTGCAGCACCTTTGGGCTTCCAGGTCCTGGTGCAGGAGGACGTAGCTGTTCTTGGCTCTTTCATTTCGTCATCCTTCCAGCCTAGCCAGTGAGACTAAGGCGTATTTCCCTCTCCTCCCAAGTTCTCTAGCCAAAACACCAGAGTGAAATAGTTTAAGTAAATCATAGGTGCGCATCTAAGTTTGGGATCCTTAGCAGAACAAACCGAGAATCTGAACTCTTGAGGCTTCCCATGCACATCCAATGAAACCCAGCACTGTAACCTGTGCTGTTGGGTGATGCATCAGTAGTTCTTGGCTTTCAATCCAGTTCCACTGAATGTTTGTATTTTTATGGTAAGTTTGTAAATATCCATGTAGCTGGTAACACCGTATACTTTGAAAAGCAGCAGAATGTTATCTGGGCTTGTTGGGAAAGCTTTCCAAATGTTACTAGTCTTCATGGAGCCAGAAGAGGCAGAAAGTCTGTGTTTCCAAGCCAAATTAGTCTGCTGGTTGCTAACAAGCTATCAAATTATCCAGAGTAGGCTTTGTGCACAACCATACTGTAATTGCTGTCTCGCATGCACTGTGATTTACAACAGATCCTAAGAAACAAGATAAAAGCCACGGGTGAGTCAAAGCCAAGTGTCTCGCTGCACCATCTGCTCTGCGAACTGAAATTTTTACCTGGCTTGAGAAAAACCCATAAACGGAGAAGATGGAAAAGATTGCCAGCAGTGCAATCTGAATAAATCTGAAGAGTAAAAAAACCCAAACACTGCAAACTCTCAATGAAAATGCAGCGGGAGCTACTATGATCCCTTTGCTCCTTCTGTAGGACTGCATTAGAGCCAGAGAGCTTTATCTGAGCATCTGAGTTGTGGCTGGAAGAACATGGCCCTCTGTGCTGCTGACTAAGCCTCAGGTTCAGTAAAAAGGAATGATGTGACCCTTTCAGTGCTAAAGCTATAGCAAACACAGGGTCAGAAGCTGGTGGAGAAACCAGCAGGAGCACACTGGACCATTTAAAGTGGTCCACTGATACACACCTTAAGTATATTACATAGCTGAAAATTTTTGCCCACTTAAGAATTTCAAGTGACCACACCCAGGAATGTCTTAATACTGTTGTAATTAGGGGTGGGACGACCGGTTCAGATAAAATAAAGAACAACCTGAAACTACACCCAAAACTTAAATGATCCTCTCTCATCCTGTTCAGAGTTGTTTCACCTTTAATCTTTTTTTCTCCTCCACATACCTTGCCAGTTTTGAACAAAGAGGAAGCAGAAATACTGACTAAAGCATAGCAGGCTCATCTCATTTTGGTAACTGAAACCAGCATATATTGCAAATCTCATAAAAAGTCAAGACCCTAAATCTCCAGTATGTTTTACACAAATGATCCGTGCTTTATAAAATCCCTCGCAGATACAAATTTCTTAGCCTACCTCCAGGTTTCAGCTGAAGAAATTTAATTACTATTCACTGTTTGTATTTGTGATCACCTTATGTTTGCAGTTTAAATGATCACATGTTTCTGATGACTGGCTATAACAGCCTGGAAAACCCCTCTCCTCCCAGGCCCCTTCCGTGCCCCACCTCCTTGGAGGGGGGAATACAGCTCAAGACTGGACAAGGGGCAGAAAGACCTGCAGCTTTTTGTGGTTTGGAAAGCCTTTCAGAGTCCTGAAAAGCTGCTGCTTCTCACTTCTGTGCTCAAGGTTAAACCGGTTATTAGATGTAGAATAAGGAAAGGATGTCCCCCTGTCACTCTCCAGTCAGGCTGGGGAGAGGACAAGGCTCTTGTCCTTCCTTTTTTTTGTAGCATGGAGCATCATCCACCGCCCAGGATCCCCTGGGGACTGAAAACTTGCTCTCTTTTTCCTACATTTCTGGAAGCTCAGAACATTTTTGGCTCCTGGGCTGAGGTGCTTTCATTTTCTAAAGCATGGGTTTGTGGAGGAGAGATGCTAGGAGGGAAAGGCTGTTTAGTGACTATTTAGTGGTCCCCATGGCCAATAACTTCTTATGCATTTGTGTACAAATCACGTCTAAGCTTTCCAGGTAACGCCTTGAGGCCTAGCCACAAAAAGGAAAAGAAATCATGGCAGAAAAATTAAGGATATATTGAGACATGACTAAGGGAGTCATATTTTTATGATTTATAAAGTAGTCCTGAAAGGTGTTGGGTTTTTTTCCTTTATGTTTATTAAACCATTTGTTTGTTTTACCTTAACATTATCAGGAATGGCCCAGCTTCCTCTTTACATCTTGTTAGTGGTCAGCCTGGAAAAAAACCCCTCAGGGGACTTGACTTGAGACGGCTCCCAAGGGCTTCAACATCAGCAGCAAAGGAGCTGAATCCTAACTACACGGGCTGAGGTTAGTTTGTCTTTTTGCCCCAGCTGTCTCTAGTACTTAAGTTACATTTGGCTATGTTAATTAAAGTATAGTGAACTTTAGTCTGACTAAAGATTACTTCCCTTTCAGTTAGGTAGCATTTCTACAATGGCAAGTGTCCTCAGCTTCCTATGTTTCTTTCATGGTCTGTACTCTTTAAATAAACACAAAAAAGTCACAACAGCAAACCCATGGAGGAAGCAAGCCGTTTACTAAGCTGTTAAAAACCCCAAACACAGTTTTACAAGTTTCAGACACTATGGGTATGGACTCCTGCATCGCAGGGAGTCAAATGAGGGGGCTGTAAATGGGGCAGGGGCAATAGCTCCATCACTGCCCACAGCTCTGCACCCCCCACCTGGCTTAGCTCTAGCAAGCTTCACCTGATACCCCAATTTTGAACGCAAAGAGCAGCCAGGAACAACAAATGGAGCCCAGCCTGCGGCAACACCGTGTACCTACATTCCCAGCTCTTCCTCGCACCGCCCTGAAAGCCTTCATCCTGTAAGGTCTGACAGCACCTGGCTTTCAGCAGAGGTAGCCAGGGAAGGCAGGCAGCTAGCCGTGCAAGGGCTCACACGTGGCGAACCAACCCAGACCATAAGCCTCTGCAGCCTCCACGTGCCCCAGCGACTTGCAGGGGCACAGGGGCTGGAGAAGCAGCAAGGAGGGCTCCCGGGCTCACCAGCCACGGGATCAGCTCCTCCAACAAGTACCGTGCTGCATGCAGTTACTAGGACTTTTTAACTTCCATCTGTTATTGCACATTCTTTTCCCCTCTTTTTTTTTTTTTTAATTCCTTTCCCTCATTCCTCCCCCACGCACTATGACCTTGGTGCAAAATGAACATGCTTCATCAAAAAGGGAAGAAAAACAAGCGCAGCCTTGTGCCACCACCTGTAAGCTGTCCTGAATATATTACCTGTATGGTGCCAGACAGTGACGTTCCCAGCCACTGTGAGTGAAGTACAAACACTACCTCACACCAATGGCATGTGTGTAGGAACAAAAAAACAACAACAGAATTCCTGTACACATTACTTCAGTCTTGCAGACTTTCTTTTTTCAATGTTATTTTGCCTCAACATGGGCATTAGAAGCACACTCTTGATTTATTTTATTATTTCTTCAGATATGCTTGCAGTTTGTTGGCTAGTTAAGCCACTGTTCTTCATACACATGAAAACAGCTGAACAATACTGCAGAATTATAGGCAAGGCTCCTTGCTGGTTTTAAACCTAGGAAATATTAGAAGACGGCAAACACCAAACACTGTCATCTCCTTGCCTTCCAGTTTCTGAGCTCTTGAGGTGCGTGCTATCAAATTGCTAAGCTTGCCTGTCACGGTCGCAAGGGCTGGAAACTCGTTTAGCTTTTGTTTTAATCCTGCAGTTCCCCCCTTCTCACTTCAGCAGCTGGGTAGCAGAGCTGCTGGTGGCTCTTGCTCTGTGAAGGAACTGCACAAGAGTTTAAAACACAGGTAGTTTTTAAAGGACCAAAGTAGTAATAGTAGTAATACATTTGGCAGTGACACCAGGTCTCAGGAAGATAATTTCCTCAGCCTATGTAATTGACCGTGTATCTCACTTATGAAGGCGGCTACTGCTTTTCCAGAGACGGGGCATTTAGCAGTAAGATGGCATCAAGAAACAGCCGCTTTCCAGCTCCCCTGTTCTCATTTGCCTGGAGAACAGGGGTCCCTCTACAGAAAGTTCCAGCTTTCTGTTATTTAAAAAGCTAAAGCTGCAGCAATTAAGTTTTCTGGACTGCATTTAAGCTGTTGATACTGCAGTAGCTGGTGCCAGTCCCCATTGCGAAACAGGCCACCGCTAACAGTTGCAGAAAAACTTCGAGCTGCACTAAAGTTTGGGCAGTCAGTCCTTTGTGTAGATGGGCTACGGCCAAGCGGTCCACGCAGCGCATCTACTCCGTTCTCAGTATCTACGAGGGTTGCCTGGGAGGTGGCCAACATCTCACTGGCAGCTGGTGGGTGGCTCCCATCTATGAAGAGGCCATAATTTATAGCCTGGACCACATCAGCCAGGGTTGAAGGATTTGGTATCGCATTTCCATTCCTGGGGCACGCAGGCACCATGCTTGCTACTGTTTAGTCTTGCCTTTTGAGAACGTCTGGTAGTTTCAGGTTTAGAGCAGTAATAAATTCAAAGGAAAGAAGGCACATTTTAATTATAAAACCACCCCTTTTTTTGCTTCACAATTCTAGCTTTTTGTTTTTCAATGTATCAGTCTTTCAGGGATCGTGTTTTACCATGTCTCTCTGCTATTTCCCAAACTGAGGTTTGGTCAATGAAACATTAGATTATAATGAAACTGCAGCGGTTATGTGCTCAGAAATGCAAGAAGCGTTTTTTACTGTGGTTTTGCTCTTATCCAATTTCAAAGATTCACTGGAAGACTTGTGAAACTAACCCACTCAAAGTGTGAATCAAAAGCTCGGTCTGAGCTCATAAGCTGTGCTTGAGAAGGAAATCTGTCTTTGCTCTATGCTGAGTCAAACTATTAACCCACCCAAAACATATGTACAGGGAATTTACAAAGCACCCACTTGTTACCACGTCTCGCCTCGCTCCCGCAAGTCTAACACAGATAGTAACTTCCACTCCCTCTCGTCTCCACCACCCATTTGTTTTTCTCTAACTCCTCTCTGCTCTCTTGCTCTCATGCGGAGGGGGAAATTCATCTGCAACACACAGGCAGCCCAATGCCCACATACTTCTGAAGTTTAGGCGCTGGCCTTCTGCACCGACCCCTATTTCCCCAGCCTCAGAGGTCTCCCAGTCTCTCTACATAACCCCCTAATTCAAGTCACTGCAATCAACCCACTTGTCCCCAGTACCTGGCGAGGGCAAGCCCACCACTCAGTTGTTCTCTCAGCCCAGGACCCTCTACTCTGCCTGCAACAGTCAGCACCTTCCTCTGGGACTCTCACTTTACAGCTGTTGTCCAAGGCCACAGGTCCCAAGCAGCGATGGGCTTTGTCGCTTGCGAAGTGTCAATCTGGTTGCTGTTGCCTCGGTACAAAAAAAAAAAACCAAAAAAAAACCAATGATAATTATACTGGCCAGCAAACCTCCACACTTTTTACACTTGGATGGAAAAGCCCCACTTTTTTTGGCCCAAATTATCACAATTGTGCAAGAAGGGCTTGTTATCATCAGTGCTTTCCTGAAGGGTCAACATCCAGGTGATAATTTTCTGTGTTTGACTGAAAATGCCCAAAGCATTAAAAATATTTCTTTTCAAAGTTTTTCATCACAAAAACACAAAAAAAAATTATTTTTTTTTTTTTTCCTTTCCTTTGCATCAGATGAGTTCCACATAGCATCGCATCACAATAACAAAGTCAGGTCTCAGTGTGAAATTATTTGCTGTAGGTAAGGTGAGGCCAGGCCTCCTCTTTTGTCCCCTACCAAGGGACACAGCACTCCATACGTGTTCAGTGCGGCACTGGGAGGAGACCACCACAGCTGTGGTCCCAGCTACTTATGAGGGCTTGAGCAACTAGAAATAGGAGCTGAGCAAAGTGGGTTTTGAACATGATAAATAATAAAAGTGGTGATGGGAGAGATAAGTATTAGTTACATATTTGAATACTTACATACTTTTATCTGTTTGACAAAATAGGCTTAAAAAAAACAATTGAGGGGAAAAAATTTCAGGAAAGGCATTGATATCTTAAAAATTAGGCAATATGTTAATTTTAAAATAGAGCTTTTGTTTCAAACTGTATACATGTAAAATAGGAACGGTGTAGGGAGAAACCTTGCCCTGAAGATGAAACAGAGTCTTTGGTCCGAGCTTGACTTTTGCTGACTCAGAACAGCGCATGTGTGGAGGGATCACATTGGAGGAAAATAGATCCAGCCCCCCAAACATTTCACACCAGGGTTTTGTTCTTGTTTTTTCTTTATTGAAAGAAAGTTCAGCTACCAGATCAAGGATGTATTACTTACATGTTATTTATACATTTATAATTAATGGGTATGAGCATTATTAGTGACCTCTTGCATCATCAGCACCACATGCTTTCATGTTTAAAATGTATCCGAGGACCTGAACAAGTAGGCAAAGCGAACGAGCTGTTTGTTGTAGCAACAGCTCTTTCATTTTTGCCGGGAAAACTCCTCATGGCCTCCAGACACTATATAAACTAAAGAAACCACTTTGGAGAAGTGAAAGATGCTGATTCAGTTTCCCCGCACGCCCCCCCCCACCCCCAAGAATGAAAGGGTGAAAATATCCTGTGGTTATATGGGAAAACACTAAATTAAACACCTTAAATGTCCATTCAATTAGGCTTGAAGGAAGGTAGCTTAGTATTCGAGGATAATGAGAGTTATTTATAAGGAATTGTCAGCTATATAAATATTCCCAAGCTGTTACACAGACCATTCTCCATTAATCACTCAGTACTCGTTCAGTTAACTGTTACAACTACCCTGCGCTATGGTTGTAGCCGTAGACGCATACGTTCAGCTACCAGCCAGTTAATCCCATACGTGCATGCTAGCCTCAGCGTTTCCTTATTGCTTTTTCCTGCTGCTCCCATCGCCTCATTGCTCGACACACCCTCAGACAGATTTGGTGACGACTGTCTGTTCCTGCTGCTGCACGGGAATTTTGCCTGTGCTTGTCCTTATGGGGAGAATCCAGCCTCGATTGAAACATGCAAAAGCCTCCGACAACGATGCTAATTTGTTTATACCCCTTCATTACTTAATGTAAAATATAAAGCAGCTCATCTACCGCTAAGAGCTTCCAGCTCCCCTTCCTTGCCCTGCGCCGTGCCACACGTGAGCTTGGAGCACACGGGGACTCCTCGGGCAAGAAGGGAGCTGGTGCTCGGGATTACTGCAAGAGATTGCGGGTTTGCACAAAAAAGGAGAAGGAGAGGGTTTGGAAACCTCCCCTCCTCACCCCAATATATTTTAATTTTTTTACAGAAAGAGCAGGCCTGGGAAGGCGAGGGGGCTGACACAACAGCAGTTACCCAATTGTCAGACTGGTGGGAAAACGCAGCCGAACTCCTCATCCAGCAGTGACCCATTTACCTTCAGGCAGAGAGGGAGATCTCATTAGATACCATGGTACATCCGAGACCTTTTTTTTTTTCCTTCCCCCTCTGAAAAGTGATCACAGCCTTAGTCAACTCGCCTGGGTGTTCAGAAGCCTTCTGTTGTGAAAGCTGTATTCTCACCTGCTCCTCTTGCTGCGCTGGGTTTGCACGTCAGAGTGCTTCCTCCTACCAGAAAAATCATTAGTTCTGAGGAAATCTGTCACACTGAAGTGGGCTGATAAGCCATTCAGAAATCTGAGGGTGCTTGTTAAAGCTTTGAAGAAAATAATTTTTTTTTCCAACAAATTAAAAAAAAAAAAAAAAGCCTTGGGCAGTAAGTTCACTGGGCTGGCAAACAAGCAGATTTTTGTGAGACCCTTTATGTCACTATCATTTACCTTCATTTCTGTAAATCTCTAATCCTTCATTCTTTTGTTACCTTGCCAAAGGATTTCTCCTGCTAAAAAAAAGCGCTTTACTTTTAGGTGAACAAATACGCTGCGAGAATTGTGGTGGGGAGAACCAAAATGCCAGCAAAGCTCTACTTGCGGAAAAAAGGAGGGAGCACAGGGGGAAAACAAAGTAACATACCCGCATTTGGGAGAGGAATCACGGAAAGGAGGAAGAATTAACCCTTGAGGCTCATTTTAGTAACAAACTAAAGTTTTCCATGGGAAAGCAGCAGATGATTCAGGCAGCGGGCTGCAGGATGAGCGAGGCGGGTAGCTGCAGGGGAGGGCTGGTACGCAGCCTGGCCATCCTGAAGGACTGGGCGGCAGCTCCACCGTCCTGTTTGCGAGCTGCTATCTGCAGCCCCAGCTCCTAAGGCTGCTTTCCAAAACATCCCCTGCTCCCTCAACAGCACACCTGGACTCTCTAAGCATGAACCTGAAAGTTAAAAGGAGAAAAGAGCTCATGGCAGTACTGATCTGACCAGTTCGCATCTTCATTTGGAAGAAGATGTCATTCTTCTGGTGTTAGCATGCTTGTAGTTAGTTTTTAGTTCATATTCCTTTATAACCTTAAAAATAAAGGATCTCTTTCACAGAAGACTGTTGCAGCCAACTCATACTAAGGATATCTAGCATCCACCCAACTCCAACAGAGTTCACGAGCTGAGAAATGTTGTTATTCAGCTATATAACAATTCATCTGATACCAATAAAGTGTTGCTATGTAGTTTGAGATTTAGGAACCAGGAATTCTATATACTAGTGTGTATGGGTAAGGGGAGTAATTTCACACTGTTTCTTTTCAAATGAAGCCTATGAACAGCAGAAGTTAGTTTCTGAGACAGTTGAGGTTGAACAGCTTTGATGCAGATTCAGAGAAGAGGCTGCTGGCCACCGAGAAGTTTGAAATGTTGAAAGGTTCAGGGTTTTAAATGGAAATAAAAAAGTTTTGTGACAAAATAAGAAAAATCCAGCTCACTGTAGCTGCAGACTTTATCTACCTACCCCAACTATTCAAGTTATAAACAAACTTCAGATAGGGGCTTACCTTAGCAGAACAGTTGATAATCTGAATTCTGATAAAGCTCCTCTGTCCCAGTCACTCAAATCTGTAAAGATGCTTGCTGATCTCCCCATGGGAATTAATGCTACCAGGTGGCTGTAATCATAAAAATGAAATTAAGAACAAAGCCTTAGGTATTTCTTTTTGTTTGCCATGCAGACGGAAAGTATCCCAGAGACAGTAGGCTGAAATTTCTTCTTCAACATGCGTCACAGGAGAACTGCCTACAAAAATCCTCCACAGCAGCCCTACCATAGCTCTTCTTAGAGCCTGTGTTGATGATAACAGCTTCTTCACGTGTCACCAGGAGCCTAATTCAACTAGCAGCACCTTGGTTCTTAACACTGGCCAAGTGGCCTAAGGAAGAAAGGTTCTCATTTGGGGCTGGGCCAGAAAAGCAGCTACATAAATACACCTCTATGTTCACTTGTTGCCCAAATAGTCTCTATAGAACCATAATTTTCATATCAAAAACCCCTTTTCGGAAAAGAACTGCATCATGGAGAACCATGGCATGTTTTCAAGTCGCTTCCCCAGCTGGAGGACACTCACTTGGGAATATATTCATAAAGAATTTAGTTGCCTTTTTAAGGTTTTGAATCCAATTCTGAGGTTTTCAGAAACACTTCTCCATAGCTCCTCATCTTTTACATTCCCTCAGTATCCTATTGCTAAAGCGCAGTAGATGCCATCATCGGGCTGCTATTCAGATGCACAGCTACCCAAATTTCCTTGGATCCAAGCAGTTTGATAGCTCAGACCTGGAAAGATTCACTGAGTGAGCATTCTTCCACCTGCTAGATCTGATCTGGCAGGTGTTCTCCTAACAAGCCAAGCAGATGTGGCTCCACATTGACCACAACAGGGAGCAGCTCGAGATCTGAGGTCAGGTCCACCCTCTGCCTGACCTAGGAGCAGTGGCATAGCAAAGAGGGAGGGTATGGATCTCAGGGAAACGATGAAGGTTTCTCCCCAGTACTTTCCATAAACCAGATTATTCTTGGAAACATAGGGACATTTGTTCTTTATGGGCATGCTAGCTCCATCCCAGATCACTGCAAAGCCCTCAGAGGATCCCCTCCCATGTAGGGTCTGAGGATGACCCCAGAGATCACCTTCCAAGAAGTTCCAGATGTCCTCATTGTGGGACAGCTGCTTCTGCAGGGTTGCCTGCCACACTGAAGGCAGGTCAGACACGTTGGAGCAAAGACAACTTTGCTTCTTTTAAACTGAATTTGGTTTCACAGCCCTTTTCTAGACTTGTAGTGTCAAAGCAATTTTCTCCCCTTTTTTAATTTCATTGCCATGTTTGTGCTGCAGGACCAAGAGGACTGAGAAAAAACAGCTGGATTTTATTCTGGGTTTTTTATTCAGAGTAAGTTTTTCAACACAAAACAGTCAGCTTGAGTCTTGCTCTGTGTATTATGTACGGCTCCCACTCCTTCTCCCTCCGACAGTAAGCTCTTTGAGGCAAAGGCTGGTATGCTCTCTGTGTTTGGGCAGCACGTGGCATATCTGAAGCTTACCGTTTTTAAAATACAAAGAAATCCCAGGCACCTGAGGCAAGCAGCTGCTGTACATGCCCGCATGAGTGTGGGCAACTGGCAACTCCGTAGTAAAACCAGCCAGGTTGATTGGAAACTGGCCAGATGGCAGCTCCTGCAAGCTAAAAGGATTAATTATTTGGGGATCATGCCTGGAGAGCAGGCGTGATGAATGCAATATATAATTCCTTGTCACGACTATGTGTCAGCACTGGGAAATAAGGAACAGCCAGTACCCTGGGATTCAATCACAGCCACCTTTGCGCTCTCTGGGGAGGTGGCAGTTTTTTTCATAAGGCCCAGAAGATGAAAAAGGTCTCCCTTTTAGCCGGGAACTGTACGTGTGAACAGCTATCATCTAGCAGCCTTCGCTTTCCTGCAATTACATGGATGTCATACATTCTTATTTATTTTATTATGTATTTCACAACTGCAGCGTTAATTAACTATTTTATTGGATCTGTGTAATTAACCATGTCATGACTCAAACATCTACAAGGCTGCTTTGTTTTTTTGCCTTTCAACTTATCACATAAGACCCTGTAGCTGCTTTTTCTGACTGGGTATTTCACTAGGTACCCCTACTGCTCCTAGCCAAAGAAAACTGCCAGGCAGCCTTGGAGAGTTCCTAAAATTGTCCGGTCTAATTAAGAGCAGTTTGTCTAAGTGGAAAAATCCACTTAGGAGTTTGCTGCCAAATGTCCCCCGCAGGGCTCATCTGGGGTTACCTCTTCTGCTGTGGTTCAAGGCGGTGGGGGTTTGGTGGCCTTCTCCAACCCTGGCCCCGCAGACGGCTCAGGCTGGAGCTGGGGGGGATGCGATCCTCCTGACGTGCCAAGTGGGGAAATTTCTCTGCACTGAGCAAAAACACCTCCCCGGCTTTTGATCTACGTATCCTCGCTCCAGAGACAAAGGCAAACCTCCGACATGGTCCGTTCCTCCCGTTGGGCAGCAAGGTCCTGGCTGTGCTCCCGTTCAAGCGGCACTGGTGACAGCCTGTTTTTGACAGCTATGCATAAGCACGGTTATTTCTAGCACAGTTTCCCTGAGCTGTGCCAGCAGAGACACTTTTTTTTTAATATATTTTCAGACCCTAGCTAGCCAAACCGTGCTATATTCTCCACCTAGACACGAGTATAGTGTTACAGACCCTAGCCAAAGATGCGGACAACATAAATTCTCGTATAAGCCAACTCTGCCATAATCTCTGGGGCTTTACCCCCCAGACCCGGGCTTAACCGCACGCAGGGAGAGCGCAGACAGGGCTCCAGCCATTTTGGCCCTGCTGCCCGCACCCCTCCTCGTGTGAAGTGCCACTTTGCTCCTCAGGCGTGGGCATGATGTGAGCAAAAGCCGTGTCAGAGGGAGACGTCTGCCGAGCAGGGCTCCGTGCAAAACACTTGCTGAGCCTGCCCTCCCTCCATCCAACTGCCCGAACTTACAGCGGTGGCCTGGCGGAGCTCGCTGGGGTCGTGCTAAAAGGAAAGAAATGGAGATCTGTGTTTGGCCAGCTGGCCATGCTTGCCTTTGCCGCCTGCCATCTCAGTCCCCAACACCTCGGCTGCCGTGGCCCAGGGCTCTGGGGCTGCTGCTCTGCCGCTGGGCAGTAAGGATATACCCCCCCCTCACACAGACCCTCTTTGGGGATCTTTGTGCAGGTCCATCCCTCGGTGGGATAAAATGTCCTCCTTCAATAAAACAATCTCCTTTTGGTTTATCATCTCATGATTTTTTAGATCCTTCTTTCAGCAACAAAAGGACGCATCACTGGATGCCTGTCATTGCGTCATTGCAGGAATTCTGCAGAACAACCCAGATCTACTTTCAGCCCCCGGATTGAAGGAGTTTCTGACTGGTCCCATTTTGGTGAGATCTGCCCATGTTAGGAAGGAGCCCAGATTTCCAGGATGCTTTTGCATTGCTGGGAGCCACCCCACAGCACCCTCTGCTCAGCCCTTCTAGCCCCCTCCCCATTTATTTACGTGTGACTTCTTTAGCTCTAGTCTGCCGCTTTGCTGTTGTAGAGCTGGAGACAACACGTAAATAAGGCAAATAAACCAGGGAGAGTCCTTTAATGCCTCTCTGCAGTGAGGCTCCTCAGAGCCAAACTGGATTTTAGGAGCTCATCTGTGCCCATTGCTGTTTCCACACCTGAAACCATAATCCTCTCTTTGTGCTTTCCGTCACTTCCATAGCAACCAGTTGTGATGGCTCTGAGGATTATCGCTTCAGGAAGGAAATAAGCAGTGATGGAAGAAAAAAAAAAAAGACCTGTTTTTTGCTCTGATCCTGCTTTTACGATGATGGAGTGAATGAGTGTAGATAAAATGAAGAGCTTTCTTAGCCTTCAGCTGATCTCCAGACAGTCCCAAGCTGAATGAGTAGCTGGTTGCAAACTTGGGTTTGTTTCCTCCTTTTCTGTGAGTCATTGTATTGAGGTCTTCTAGCTGAGTCAAAGCAATATGAGAAACACGTTCACCAAGAGCCTGCTCACCTTGCTTGGCTGACCTGTCCAGTTAAATCAGTTCGTATGATCAAATTGACTTTCCTCAGAAAGGACCACTAGTCTGGCACTAATGCACCACAAAATATTTGTGCAAATTCCTCGGTAATAAAAACATCCTGAGAAAAGGAAATGGATAATACGTGCTCAGTGATCCCATGGTGAAGCCCAGGAAACACAGAAAAGCCTCCTAAGCATTTTTTGGCTGGACCAAATTGATAGAAGAGTCCTCTAAGTAACTGTATTAACCTGGGAGAGAGACCTTTAGAGGAACATCTCATTTCTCTCCAGTGCCTCAGTCAGATCAAGCAACCCAAATATCTGAAGGCATAAGAAACAACATGGAGGATACTGCAGGGAAAAAGATGTAGCGTGAGCCCATGAGGCAAAGTCTGCCAGAAGGGTAGGAGCAGTACAGCTCCCTCAAAGTGCCACAGGACGATCAGGGGCAGCTGAAACAGTTAGTGATGTGAGTTATCAGGTCCTGGAGAAACAACACTACGGAGAGGGACATTTCCCCGGAGGAGTGGGATGGGAAAGTGGGAGGGATGGGAAAGTGGGGAAAGTGATGGAAGTCGGGAAGTGACCGGGGGGCTGCGTTAGTCTCAGAGCCCCAGAGACAGCACTGCTAGTAGGGGTAGTGCTACCAGGATCCAGAGTTGAAGAGGCAAGAAACCTCCTGCTCCTTGACCACAGCTCCTCCGCGCCCGCCCTTGCAATGCCGGGCACCCACCACCACCAGGAGATCAGCACAAAGGGGTTTTTGTGCTGCCCTTGCTGTCCTGAAAGGTCAGCAATAATTTTTTTATTGTTGTTTTCCCAGAAGCGGCGGTGTGTTCTGGAGAAATGTGCGTTATTTGAGGTGCTCAGTACGCTGATTTTTGCCACTGCAGGTGCAGCGACGAATGAAATGGAAAATAAGTTCGTTCCTTCAACAGAGCACGATTACTCCTAAGCCTGACTAATCACCCTCCGACCGCAGCGGGCAGTCTGCCCGAGGAAGGAGCTCCAAGATAGGAACGGCAGAGCCCATACCCTCTCCTCCTCGCTGCCTGAGAGCCAGCAGCCCTCGGGGAGCAGAGCTCTGCCCGCTCCGGGGGGGACCTGCTGGGTCTTGGCCGTTCAGGCCTGCTGCCGCTTGCAAAGAAACCGGCTTCTGCACGAACCTGCTTATTTTCATCCCCATTGATGAATGGTTTCCGAAGGGCACAAAACCTCTCCCAGAGAGGAGCCTGACACCAGACCTGTTGTTTGGGGTTAAGGAAGCGGCTTGATTTTTTTCTGTCTTTTCTTGCGTGGAGGCGGTTTGTTGCTAGGACTTCCCTCCGGCGCTGGCCTCCTCGCTGGCTGGATCCCTCTCCCGTGGCGGCCGGCTCTGCCAGGGAAGGTCCCCCTCTGCCCGGTGCAGGGCCCCTGCACCCCACTGCCTTCCCTGGGACCCCGGGGAGCTGGGGGACATGCTGCCGGCTGGCTCTGGGCTGCCCAGGAGGCCTCATCCTGCCTTCCCTCTGCGTCCACCCATGAGCCCAGCCAGCGGGAAGGGACCACGGGTGCACCCCTCCGTCGCAGCCCCGTGCCGGCAGCCCCGGCACAAACCGTGCCGAAAGAGAGAGGCTCATTTTTTTGGGGTGAGAGGAGTCGACGCCTGCAGCACCACTCGCTCTTTGGCCGTGGCTCTCGGTTTTGGGAGGAAGGTGTCAGCCTGCGGGTGAGCGGCAGCAGCACCGGTGCGTTTGGCAAGAGGGCACGAGGCGACGCCAGCCCGGGCGTCATCGTCGCGCAAAGTGCCGCCGCACAGAGCTGACAGCAACGGATTAGGAAAGGTGAGGCGAAGGCTCGTACAGGTGACCTTGAAAAGTTGGAGAGAAAGCGGTTTGCATGTGTACTTCAGTAAATATCTCCAAGGAGCCTAATGAAAGCTCTAATCTCGAACCACCTTCAAGAATGCAGTAATGACAAAGGGAAGCTCAAAACCATGAACAGGGTAATGTACTGAACTAATACATATTCACCACCGCTCATGTGGAGGTTGCATCAATCAGATCCTCTTCATTCTTCAGAGCCTGATCCAAGACAGGTCACGCATAATCTATTTCTTTTCACTTAAGTCTGTGCTGGAGACCGGTGGTTACAAGTTCTGTTTACCAGGCTGCGCCGCTGAAATTGTTTAGCTGATGACTTTGGTGTGGTGTGTTGGAAAGGATTAGGTTCTTTGTGGGCATGTGCACATATACGTATAAAATGAAAGTGTTTCTTGTTGAAACCTTCTGGGGGAAATCTATGCTAGGATATATTTAGCAGAAAACCCCAAAGGAACACTTTTCAGACTTTGATTTTTTTCCTTCTTGCTAAACATTTTTTTTCTTAGATGAAAGGAAAAGGGAAGAAAGACAAGGTGAGAAAATAAGATAAAAAAAGAGACAACAAAACTTTGTTAGGATTTGTAGGGAGGAAAGCACGCAAACCCAGGACTGCAGAGCCACATAAAAATGAGGCCGGAAGAGAAATAATTAGGTCGCGTGGTCCCACAAAGCAGGACCAGCTGGACATAAACCTGCTGTATTGCAGGCTGAAACCGTCCAAATCTGTGATGAAAACTCCCTCCGCTCCCCCAAGCCCACCTTCCCCACAATAGCTTGGTTTTATCCATTCACCTTTCTCAGGCCCTTCAGTTACAAGATGGCAGAGACCTACAGAGCACAGGTGGAGAAACACAGAGAGCTTCCAGTGCATGCAGAGAAAAGAAACAAAAGAAAACAAAAAAAAAGGCCGATGATGTATTAAGCCAATAACTAAAGCTTTTCACACAAGCTTCTTCCTTAATTACTGTATTTAGCGCCACTGGCGTAATCAAGAACGTAGCACTGTGACTGTTCACTCAGTCATGACAGACCCAGCACGGTATAAACTCATGCTCACTCCTCACCAAGTTCCCTGAAGCCTTTACAATAACATCCTTCATTCTCCAACCCTGCAGCCTAGAAAAAAAGTCAAGGATGGATACCGAACTATATCAGTACGCTCAGTATGCTGAAATGACTAATGTTAATATGCTCACATTATAGCAAATACCTACAAGCCACACAAATCCCCAAAGCTAAAACCGACCTGGCAACCTTAAGTCTGGCTATATTTCCATATTACAGTTCCTTGGGAAGTAGATCTAACTTAAAATGTGCCCTCCTGCCCTGTTCTATGCTGCTGTATGTAGAGCTCCCTCCAGACAGCTGTGACCATCTCTGTGTTTTAGCAGATCTGCTCTAAGCTAACTTTGCAAAATGACCTGGTTTAAAAATGTTTGGAAAAGAATCCGTGTTTTGGGGTTGTTTTTTGCAAGCTAAGACAATTTAAAGCTCTTGTTTCAAGCATGCTCACCAAAAGAGGGCTGTGAGAGTTACCTTTGGGAGCAGGAGTGGTGGTGAGCAGCTGGGGAAGAGAGGACACAGACCGCACGGGACAGATGTACCAGCAAAGGGACCAGAGGGTAAATTCCTATTCATCTGTGACTTAGCAAAGTTAAACCTCTACACATCAGGGACGTGACTGTCCTCTACGCGGAGGCCTTTTCCACCAATTTGACAATGTAAAATGTCCTCAAGGGGACGAGTGACATTCCTGTTCTCTTTAAATTGAATACCTTTGCTGCAGAGGGATCTAGTTCTGCACCAACAAGGATCAGATAGTAGTTCTCGTTATAACATGAAGTACTCGGGCTCTGGAATAATGCCAAGTTCATGTTGTTTGGGAAACCCCATTATTATTACACTCCTTTTTAATTTCCTGACTTCCTGATGGCTCGTCTTCCAACCTGAACTCTGCATTCTTTTCTCTCTTTCCCATCACTTACTTTTAACTAATGAAAGGGGCAGGGGGTAAATGTTAAAGAAAATTTCAATAGAGCATCGAAATTCCTTACCAATGGTTGTTATTTTCCAGTTTCCATACAAACTTAACAGCCTCACTCTCAAATATCATTGCAGATGCACTGCATTCATGCCAAAGCTTAAGGGTTTTGTTCAGAATGAAAATGAGGTGGAAAAAATGTACGTGTGCAGGTGATGCCTCCATCTTGCCCCTTCCAAAGTCCATAGGCACCTACCAGCCCATCCCAGGTGAAGTTGGACTGCACTCCCCAGGAGGAGTGTGTGGTGATAAACACCAAGGAGAACAGGACTGGGCAGGGCCATCGAAAATGGGATAACAGGAATTAGCGGAATAAGTAAGAAATAAATGTCCTATTTCTCCAGTCCTGTTCCTCATCACAGTTTTGCAGAAAGAGTAAGTAACTAAATTAAGCAGAAGAACCTTTAGGAGGAATATGACGGGAAACGAAATCCTGACAGCAAGGTCTGTTCGGCTCCGAAATGGTCCCTCAAGGGAAGCAACGGACGCTTGAGTCATTTGAACAATAGACTGGACCAAGCGCTGGAAAATATACAGGAGGGAATAAATCTGCATTAGCAGAGGGACGTCTCAGATGACCTAATAGGTTGTTTCCATCCATAAATCTGGGATTCTGTGACAAGCCCTTAGCCAGAAGAGGGCTGCGGCAACTTCACAAACGGATACACCCATGTTATGTACGTTGGAGCTTGGAGTGACCACAGTGACCTATGTGTTATGTGAATGAGAACTCGTATTTTTGGAACATTTTAGTATGTAAACTGCTTTCCTTCACCCATAGATTCTGGATCTAGCTTTTGTGTGCACCTCACTACCCAGTCCACATCCTATTTACAGGATGAGGGAAAAGAGCTGGGACATCTGTGCCACTTAGTTGTTCTTCATAGTTAAAATACTTGGTCTAGACCCAGCTCACTGGCTTCTGGGGCCTTCCAGCTTCTCTGTTTTTTTCTTCCAGTGTTTGACTTTTGGGGGACTCCATCTGGAAATTTTTGTGGGAAGAAAGTGCCCACAAGTCTATTGATCTTAATCCAGGAACAACAAAATGTAGGCCTTTCTCCCTGCACCACAAAGAAAAAAATCATAGTACAGAAGTAAATAAACAAACAACGAAGATTAAATGATTTAAAAAACTGTGATCATCTTGGTTGATAATAATGCACACAATCCACCTGCTCGATTTTAATACCCTTAGTACCAACGTCATCCCTTCAAGGACTTCCATTCTCAAAGAAACCATCCTCTTCTCCTCACATGAGTGCAATATTAACATGAGGAAGCAGGGGCCTGTTCCCCAACACATGGGAGAGTTAGCATCAGACATTCCCTTCCTTATCTCCTTAAAAATAAAGCTCTCTTTCATACCTGTGCATGTACATGCCTGCACACCACTTCTGATGGCTCAGCCAAAAGTCAGTCCTCTAAACAAAAATGAGGATTCAAACCCACCGATAACCTCTCTGAGCTCCCATCCCTGCTTTCCTTTGTCGCTCCAAGAAAAAGGGATTGGAGGGTCCCACGTCAAGCCTTTCTCTGCTCTGTGTCACCAAAACTCAGACCTACGTCCTACCTTCCATCCATCCGAAAGCATCAGGAACCACTGGGTGCCGACTGCTGCCCGTCATGCTCCAGCAAAGGGCAGCCAGCCTGTCTGCGGTTCCCCGTCACTCACCCCTGCAGAGAGGGAAGAGCTGAGCAGCGAAGTCCACCAAGAAAAGTTTCCCTTGCTGATAGTGAGTCCTGAGAAGCCTTACTAGCCCCTCATTACCAGGCAGGCCTGACAATAGGTAACAATCAATGAGCCATTTAGGCAAAGAAAGAGCTCCCGAGAGTGTCATTATTAATTCTGGGAATATAATTTTGTGTGGTACCGAGAAATCACACTGATTCAGGCTCTGAATGCAACACAGGGAGTTCAAAGCACACAGCGTACGTGTGTATTCACGCATACAGGCACGGGTGCGTATGTGCATTCCCTCTCCTGATGCCTATCAGCCAGGGGAAAGGAGGTGAGCTAGTCTGTACTGCTCCAGTTTGACTGGGCACGTCTACAGCCATAATCACATCTGATCCCTCGTATTGCCCTGCCAGATGCCAGCGCTGATCAGCATACTGCAGTGGCAGCTCCCATTTTCCCCTGCAGGAGCCAGATCCTGCCACCAGGACACAAGCACCAGTTTGCCCAGGCATCTCAAAACTCAGCCCTTCCCGTTGAGCCTGAGGAAATAGCTAAGACTTCTGCAAGCGGTTAAAAAACAGAGGTGGACATTCAGCAAGGTCTGGAGCCCTTTGGAATTGCACCCCTCACCTGCCTGGGTTAACCTGGTCCGAAATGCCAGCAGACACCTGTCTGCAATTTTAAGAGCTCCAGTCCTTTCAAAAGGTGGTTCCTACTGGACCAGCCACCAGCTTGGCCCCGAGGGCAAGATGCAGGAAGACAAGGATGGGGAGCTCTTCCTGGCTCCTGCTCCAGCACAGCCCCTGGTGCTGGCACATGAGGACGGCAGGAGGAACACGGCTTGTCTCTGCAAAGAGAGGGAAGGCTCCTCTTTGACACTCCAGCCAAGTCCTCTTTCGATGATGCAACTGGGTTTGAGCAGGCAGAGGAGTGACTAGGACGGTCCCGACACGGAAGGTCTTCTGCGAAGTGCAGTTAGGATCTGCTGTGATTTCCTCATCAACTTTGGTAACAGCTCGCGTGACGGGAAAAAACTGGTAATGCTGGAAGCTTTTATTCTTTTAATGAGATTTTATTCCTCCAATAAACAATACGCACCTGCAAGTATGATCTCAGAGATCACAAACCCAGGTGAAAGCCAGCTCAGTTCACAGTCAAGGCTTGGCGGTGGTGGTAGAGGCCATGTGCTGACACATCGGTCTCTCTGCGGTAAGCTCCAAAGCAGCCTGTGTCCTGGCCGCATGTGCTGGACACCAGGAAAAAGCTGAATACCAACACATAGGAGGCAAGAAATAAAAATCCCCGCCCTGCCCTTGTGGCTCTGGAACGCAGAGCAAGTGTCCATGGCGCCTCAAATTCAGCAGCCAGCAAAACCAGTGCGAGAGGTGGTGCTGGGGTGCCTGGCTCTTGCTCGCTCTGCTGCTTGGAGAATCGATGTTTAAGGGCATATCCTGCCCTAAGGAACTGGTTAATCCTGCTCACTCGAAGGATGAATGCAGCCAGTGACTTGATTGCATTTACACTGTTAAGCCAGTCTTTGAATCCAGCTGCTGACTGTTGGCTGCTTGTGGGGTCCTGCAGGTGGAGAAATGGATCTACTCTGAGACCAGGGGGGCACTTAGGAGCTTGCAAAACAGAATCTGTGCTGAAGAATGACCGGACATTGCTGCACCCCATAACCCCCGTGTCTGCTACCTGCCAGTGGGCTGGAGCTGGGAGAAAGTGGATTTCACAGCTTATGACTAACCCCAAAATGTGCCAAGGAGGGCCTCTGAGCAGCAAAATTATTCAGTTCCTTTTGAGGACAAACAGTAAGGCTACGACAAAAGCCCAGTAGTCCCAGGCAATTTCCCCTCACTCCCAAAGGTCCAGCAGCACATACAACCTCGTAGCCTGGTTGCACCGACACCTCCATCACAAGACCCATGGATCCTACTCCTGCTGCCTGGGACCGTCCCAGCCTCTCCCACCGCTTGTGCCATTCATGACAGGTAGCTGGTGGTAGAAGAGACACTGGCATGAAATGCACCAAAGCTGTCCATAGAGCTGCTGCCACCAATAAGGAGCATGAGAAGGAGACCAGGTCTCCCATTCCCCCCTGCAGCTCTGATGTTCATCCCCCCAGGCTGAAATGCAGCTTCTCCTCCCTTCCCTCTGGAGAGCACAGCTCCCACCACGCATCGGAGTCCGGCTACACGGGACCTCCTTCCAAGCAGCAGCCAGCGTGCAGAAGTGGGCTGAGTGGCCTGAAGTCACCTCATCTTGTCAGATCTCCCGTTCCTCTCCGCTTCTCACTGTCCTCGTGGGAACACAACCCACTGGGCCACATCGTTTGGATGCCTACGACTCATTGGGTCTGTTGTTTGGTGATTTACAATAGAGATCTGAGTAATTAAGAATTAAAACTACATTTCTGTGTCAAAGCCATTATGAAGGCATCGCTGTAGCCTTTTAAAATCATCTTACCTCAACTAATCCACCACAGAGAAGCCTTTCCTCCCTCCAGGACAAAGATCCACCCTTTCACTCCCACACTTAATTGAATTCAAAGTGTCCAGACCTCCTGCTGCAGAGAGTTATTAACCACTACCCCAAAATTGAGACTAGTACCCCAGTTTTTCTCAGACATACCAGTAAAGGGAAAGCATCATAGCTCATATAAATAACTGCCTGTTGTGTCCAGCTTTGCAGTTAATTTGGTGGCTCTGTGTCCTTGTTCCTGTTGTACTCGCTTTCCATGAACGGAAAGCAAAAATGTTCATGGAAAATGGATTTCAATGGCATGTGCATAAGTGTTCCTGGAAATCTAATTTTACATTTTCAGTAAAAGCATCTGCTACCATACAAGGGTTGAGCAGGAAAAAACAATAAGACACTTAGCTGACCACTGCACAGCTACCTCCACTAGGCCCAAAGAACAGAAAGTGTGAATATATCCCAGCAAAAATAAGAGTAATCTTGTTAAACAAGCAGGACAGAGCAGCTAAAATCAAATTATTTGCTACTTTTTTTTTTTTTTTTTCATGTGGCATGAACAGAGGGGTTTAAAGCTCAAGTTTTGTATGAAGTTGCTTGCAGGAGGAGATCTGTTTGGAAATCCAGCAGGTGGCTGGGATAATGGGTGTGAGAGGCCCTAAATACCCATCTACCTATTGAGTGTGTAGATGAGCTCACCAAAAGATAATGAAGCTACCTTCCCAGGAAATGGGAAAGAAATGATCAGCAAGGATAGGCAAAAAAGCACTTAGCTAGAATTTCTGAAATCCCTTTCAGCTCTTGACTAAGATATTTTTGTTGTCACGGAATAAACCAAGGACTGGTCATAAAACAGTTGCCCAGGGTAGCGGAAAGGAACGTGAGACAGAAAACTAAAAAGCACCCCAGCATGATACAGGAAAAGCTCCATCAAAAATAATGAATGTAAAGTCACTGCCTCAGTGGCTGAAGAAACAAAGGATGAGATTGTCTGGCTCTGGAGGTCAGAGCCTTAATGTGCTGTTAATAGCGCCTATATCATAAAGCAGCGTTGCTGCATTAGCTTTGATTTAGCAACGCCAGTTTACATCAGCTGAGGAAGCGATCCATAAATTCAGCTCTGCACCTCTGTAAATACCGTGAAGGGGGAAGGCTTGGTCATCTCTGGAGGACGTAACGAGGGTCCTGCTGGGCTGACCTGGGCACTCCGCGGTCGGTGCCCACCCTGCTGTCACTGCTTTGTCACCTGCCTGTGAGCCGCAAAAGGGACAGCACGTGGTCTGCACGGCTCAGCCACCGGCTGTGCAGCCCCGTCCGTCCACTCATGGTAGTTCTGCTCGATTTCGTGCCCCACTCCAGCCCAACTCCAGCGGCTGGCTGCACAGGGAACGAGCCTCGGAAACTCTCCAAAACTCAAGTGTCAGTAGAGGAGATTTTAGGACAAAACAATAAAAGTAATATTAGCAGATTGCTGGGACCAGACGGTTTCACTCAAGAGCTCTGAGGGAACTCAGACTCGAAACTGCTGACCTATTCAGTACAATACCACAGCAGCTGTTGAAATGGCGAGGCACCACAGGAATGGAAGGTGGCAAATGTTACATTCATTTTTAAAAAGGGCTTTTAGAGGCCATCCAGAGACCTGTGGGCTGGAAAGCTGGGCAAGGCAAATTGACAGAAAGTACAACAAAGAGCAGAATAGCTAGGTATGTGATAGAACGGGAAAGAGCAAAGTTTGTAAAGTGAGAGCTCAGGCATCACAAATCTGTTCGTGTCAAGACCTGGGCAACTCGGCATATTCATAAAAGATCCAGCTGCAACCAAGTGGAGAGTGATCTCAAAAAACTGAATGACGGGTTGATGAAATGATGTACGAAACTTGCCAGCAGCAAATACAAAGCAAGGAGCTTGAGGAACACCAACCCTAGCCATACAAAGACCATCAGCGGCTCTAAATTAACATCAGTCAGGAAGGAAACCTCAGAGTCACTGAGTTTGCTGAAAACTCCAGCTCACTGCCTAACGGTTATCAACAAAGTAAAAAGAAGCTTTAGGAATGACCAGAGAATGAAGAGAGAATGAAAAAGTGACCACTTCTGGGGTACCCCTGCCTCAAACACAGGGCGCAGCTCTGCCTACACCAAGGAGGATGCAGAAGAATCGGTGAAGATACAGAAGAGATGGCACAGAAACGTGCAATGGTTTCCACAGGTGGGCAGGCTGACTACAGTAGTGTTCTGCTCGGTCACCTCAATGGAGAAGGGATGTGAGAGAGGTCCCGACAACTCATGAGCAGCATGGAGGTGTGAACAGGAAAGCATTACTTGTCACGTCTACTATCACAAGAGAAAGGCAGCGCAACTCAATGTGTTGGGCTGGAGGTCTAATACAAAGGAAAGGAAGTACTTCTTTCACACAATGCAAAATTGAATTATGGCACTCGTTGTCACAGGATGCTGTGAAGGCCAGAATTATAAAAGAATTCCAAAAGGGGATAGCCAAATTCTTGGAGGCTCGACCCATCTGCAGCTGTTAAACACAATGACCCAGATGCCAGTCAAAAATTCCCTTAACCGCAGTCTGCTCTCTACTGAGCTGGTAATACCATGGAGGGATCGTGCTATGCTTGCCCTGTCCTTACACCCTTTCCCTAAGAGTCTGCTTCTGAGATGAGCTACCTGATTAGTTGGACCTCTGATCTGAGCCACTATCGCTGCACAAGACATTATATACTATATAAGATATATGTTAAGAAACTGGATTTTATTGCAGGCGATGATCAAGTTTGTTCACCTCACGTGAATGTCTTGCCTTTGGCAGGGACTAATATCTGATGCCTTGGGAGAAAGGCATTTCTGTCCTAAAATTCTATCTATTATGCCCCTGGCAGTCTGTACCAAAGACCAGCTCTTTCCTGATCTCCCACAGATGCTCTGCTAAATCCATAAACCATGACAGTGGATTACCTTTATCATTGATTTAACTGTCACCACTAAAAGTAGTTAGCAGTCATGAAATAAGCCAGCAACCATATTTGAAGCAACGTCCTCCCGAGGCACATATTTCCTTTTATCGGTTCTTAAATTAATTGTCCTTCATTGCATGAAGCGTGCCTTATTCTCACTTTGCAGGATGAGTAAAACGGAAGTACTGATCACTTTCTATCTCATGCACCATAATTTTCTACGCTCAACTGCTCTCCCTTCTGCCGCTTCTCCTTTCCAGCTGACACAGGCCAAGATTACATGACGATGCCGTTCACCACGAGGACGTCCTTTCCTCACTGAGGTGAGACTGCTGCTCCGGACACAGCAAAGGAGAAGGTCGTGGGTCTGCGGACAAGTTACACATCGCCTGCCAGAGGGCAGGAGGAGAGGGACAGGTGAGAATCCCTCGCTACCGTGGCTGGACCACACTGGCACCAGAGTGCTTGGCTTGGTGTCTGCGCTCGGCTTGCTCTGTGCAAAAACAGCCTGTGTTTTTCACGGCTAACAGTCTAGCATCTCCTGCCAGCTCTAAGCATTTCCTTTTTTTAAAAAAACAAGGGTTGATCATTCACTTTTGGGGCTATGCTAAATTTGCCAGCATCTGTTCCATCTGGGGGGGGGGGGGGGGAACCACCAATCCCGGACGGGGAAAGAAAGGAAAAGGAAGTAGGTACCAAGTTGTGAGAAACAAAGCCAAGAAAAACAGCATCTCGAGAGATACTAAAGACAAAACCAAATGTGGTAAACAGGAGCAGAGACAGATTTCAGAGGAAAGGCAGGAAGACAGTGACTAAAGCACCAAGAGTGAAACAGTGTACACATGGAAACCGAGTCCAGAGTCCCAGGGTTTCTTTGTTCATGTTTTCCCTACCATTTCAAAGAAATCATGGTGCTGTCAAGATCCCTCTATACCCAAGGGTCAGTGATGTCAATGAAAGTTGGTGGAGCTGCAATGATTTATGTCCATTACGAAGCAACTTTCTGAGATTTCCCAGAATTACTGGGGTTTAAAATAATGCCCTGAGAACCCAGTTGAAAACAGCAGTTGGGATTATTCTTAAACCAGGTCATACTAAAAGCTAGATTAAAAATAATTAAGAATACCTCCATTATTTTTTAATACTTGCAAAATTCCTAACTTTGGATGGTCACATTGAAAACACAACCCTAGAAAAGCATGACATTTTTCTACCAGTTTGAGCGCCATGGCAAATGCATACAGAGCTCTATAAATTCCAGCTCAGCAAACAACTCCTTTAGAAAGCAAAGTAAGTAAATACTATCTCTGTTGCCCCCAGGTTTTGTTTAACTTTTTGGATTTACCTTCCCACCACTCTCCCCTTCCTCGAAAATGTGATAGGTGGATTTGAAAATAAAAACTTCAGAAGGACGATCTAAACTTTTTTAAAAAACTCACCATTGTTCACTGGGAAGAAACCCCCCTTTTTTTAACTGAGTGTTTGCCAGGTTAAACTAGAGGTTTCAAATATTTAGAGGTCCCTTTGCAGGTGAAACTCCTCCTTGCCCTCATTCTAACTGCATGTGCAGAACACAAAACCTTCCACCCCTGACGTCCTGCGTGCATGCTGTGCAGGCAACAGCCCAGGATTATGCACGTCTCTCAAAGGTGCAAAGGAAACACAGAGCAAGCGAAGCCCACGCTCGGTAAGTAACATCTCCACCAGCCTCAGTGCCACCGTCTCAGTCGGCAGGCAGCCGCGTTGGGTGCTCTCACAACTGCTCTTGCTAGAGCAGAGGTGCATCCCCACCTGCAGCGAGGGCAGTGCTGCAGTGCGTGGTCACAGTGGGAACCTCGGCTTATTTAAAGCCAGCCGAGGCAATCTCCACAGTGCAGGGCAGCCAGTGCTCTACACACATTCCCAGGCCAGCTAAGCCTGTACCTTTCCAGCATTTTTTAAATTCTCAAATTCTATTTTAAGGGAGAAAAGCCACCACCCCTGGAATCTCTCCCTCCCTCTCTCTTCCCCTTTGCTCTTTTTCCATCACTGCCTTAATCTGGCTGGGGCCTCTTTCAGATGAAGGTGACACGGATGGAGTGCTCATCTGGTAACGATTAAACCACGCTTGACCATTTTCTCTCCATAGACCTCTCTTACTGTCAGATTTTATAACCCGATTACTACAGACTTGGGTTAGATTCAGACAGATTGCCTACCAGCGAAAGGCTCAATATCCCATTATCAGATTTGTGAGCCCGCCATTCCTCTTCATCTAGTATGTAATAGAAAGTGTCAGTAATGTCCTATGGACTTAGGCTTTAAAATGAGTCTTAACTATGCAAATCGTATGTATGTATCAGGAGAAAATACTCCACAGAATCATTTGCAGGACAACAATTTTAAAACATTTTTTATTTAAATATTAAATAAAACACATCGACTAATCATTTTGGTGTACACCTCTCATTTTAACATAAGAAATAAAATGATTGTTCAGTCATGATAAAAAATAAACTATACATCTTAATTAAACCAATCACGTAGTGTCTTTAAATACCCTATTGCATTGCAGTCTGCAGAACAGCACTGTCAAGACATCTACAAAAAACCCCAAACTTTTAAAATGACCTCTTTCTGCTCCAGCAATAATTCCAAAGAGGTTCTACAGCAATTGGAAAAGAAAAAAAAATACTATGAAAGTAAAGTGCTTGTCATTGCTCAGGACAGGAAACAAAAGAATCTGTGGCCTTTTGATCCATGGCATTAAACAAAACAAACATTGAGGAGGAAATTCTGCGTTTTAAGTATGTGTGCTACCCCTTACAAAACTGAAGGCAAAGTTGCTGCTTTGTGATGAGCTGGCTTCTTCTTGCCCTCCTCTCCAGTCATCTCCATGCAATCTGTTTTTCAGGTTGGGTTTTGTTTGTTTGTTTTTTAAAACCACTACAAATGAGCATGAGACTTTGGTGTTTTCTCTGCTGCAAGGCACCGCTCATTAACAGAAATTCAACTCAAGCAATTTTCTCTCACTTTGAAGCTTCCAGACCACGAAGCAGCAGTGGCAAGCTGGAGATGCACCAATATAGACACACAGTTACTACACAGAGATAAAGAGGTCATTTATGGAGAGCCACAGACAGAGCCACATGACATCTTCAACCCTTCCTACTCCCACCAATTAACCTGGTCGATCTTTGGCTTTTTTCTTTTTAAAAAAAAAAACAAACCAAACAAAAAAACAGGTATCTATATTATTTGCAAATGCGTAATACTGCAGGTTGCATGAAGCCAAGGTAACTTGAAGGCACCCTGTGTCACACTAGGGAGATGGGTCCTTTAAGCGTTTAGACAGAATGCAGCTATTTTCTGACATTCGGATGGCAGCTTCCAGCCAAGCTGGCTCACTGTTTGCTTACCTGCTTCCAAAGTTTGCATGCCCTACCTGACTCATTTCTGTAGGAGCACAGTCTGTTCTCCCCTTTATACCTAAGCATAACTTCTGTCAATACCTACAGAAGTTATGCTCTGCCTTGAAAGAGGAGTGGGGTCTATACCAGAAACACAATATAAGCATATTACAAAATATAAAAAATAACTAGTGTTATATAGTTTTCTGCTTCCTATTTATATACATATACAGCATTAAAAACCATACGAAAAAACACCTATCTAATCCAAAACCTCATTTTGCTAATATGCCAAAAACAAACCAACCAAAAACAAACACCCAAAGATTGTGCTGTTTTACTCACTTTTAATACAGTTTTGTTCAGAAATAGCTGTACTCCGTTAGAGTAGAATTCTGTTCTAGCCTATTCCTTTTGTCTTTGCCGGTATGTAATTATAACCTCAATATTGCACATTTCCCCAAGAGTCAGTTCTGTTTGGACCCTGATAATGAAATGCATAAAAACATAATTAGCAGCGGAAATAACAATGTGCAGCACTAAGAAATACCCCTCAGGCAACTTTGTAGGCAACCTCCAGGAGGGCTTTTTAAAAAGAAAACCCTTCCCTTCACCCCACTGGTACTAACACTTCCCTCCTCAGTGCCTCTGCAAGAATATGAAAAAAACTTAGCGTTTATAAAGAGATTCTTAAAGATTATTCAGACCGACAAAATATATGCATGTGTGCACATGTTTATATGTATATACACACACACCACCCCCAAACAAACATCCCTGCAAAAGACCAGACATTATGCAATTTAGATCCTTACATCAAGGGATACATTTTCAATAGATTACTTGCTTCTGTACTAATTAGAAGGGCTTTTTAAGCTTTTCCAGCTGATGTATCAAGCAAGAAGTTCACAGTTTTCATTTAAAGTATATGTATCTGGGAGGTGTGGAATGGGGATGTTGGTTCCTTTAAATAAAATGAGTGTTAACAGGAGGGAAAAAAACCCCAACAAATGGCAATGCTTCCATTTTTGTCTTCTATGAATGCATAATGCTGCATGCCACTGGTTTTCTGTTTATTTTCTTTAAAAGAGGTAATCATCTTCACAAACCCATAAATGAATATTGTGAAAAAGGGAGGCTCTGGTCCCTTCTTTGAAAAGCCTCTCCCTGCTGTGTCACCACTACTGACAGCTGCTAATCTTGCATAACAGCAGAGCTGTATTGGTCTGACTTGAGTACAGTACCGAAGAGTTCTTCCCCAACCACATCCCTCCCTGTCCCCACAAATGCCCCACCCATCTTCCCCATCATTATTTTTCCTTTAAAAAATTCAGTTTCTATTCATATTTGTTCAGTGCAAGAATAGTAGAAGCAAAAAGACATACATATTGCTTTTTCAGTTCTATAAAGTTGCTAGCTTTCTGAGCCAGACAGCCTCTTCACATACTTCAAAATTTATTGCTTCTGAGAGTCATTCGTCCACACAACACCAGCCAGCCATGGACCCACACATGCCATGGAACAGCGGTGAAAGTTCTTCGCAACAAGAGCAGCATGAGCTGTAGCAGCCAGGGCTCTCACTTGACCAGGACGAACTTCCCTAGCTGGTTGGAAGTCAGGTCCTCCATCTCACAATCCCCGTGCTGCAGAGTGACAGCGTCATAGCTTGGAGACTGCGCAGAGAAACTCTGTTGCTGAGAGAAGGTAGTGCCAACTGGAGAAACGTTGCTGCTAATGTACAGGTGCGTGTCTAAAAGGTGAGCTGCTGAGGACACCGGTGATACGCTGACACCAAAGAAATGAGGTTGGAGCAGTTGGCTGTTGCCAGCAAAGGCCAGCTCAAATGAGTTCTCTCTTTGTAGCTCTGACAACAGAAGAGAATTGGATGCTTTGCAGGTACCTATGCTATCAGAGGAGGGGATGCCATTTGTTGCAGATGTCTGAGAAGTCTGGGGACAAGCTGTCTGCAGTAGCTGGTGGTGCTGGAGCTGGAGCATTCTGAACAAAATCCAAGGGTGGAAGAGGTTAATTTGCACTGCTAGGATGATTTAAAGTTTTTCTTCCTCCTTTCTTGCCCATAACCCTGACCGTAACTTTCCCCTTTGTTTCCTTCTCTCTATCAAACCTCTCCTTATCCAGCCACTACAATTAAAGCAAGCTGACCATGCCAGGTCAACGTGTTTTCACTGGGCTTTTCCTCATGTTGGAGAGGGCAACTATCACCAGAGGGTTATCTAGTCAGCATTTGGCCTGCTAATAATAGATGTTCTAGAGACAACGTGTGCAGATAAACCGGAAACTCAATTTTCCATCTTGCTTCTATGGGAATGAAGAGGTGCCACCACACATGACATTTGAGGCCACTGGAACTGGGCCTCCTTTGTGGGCTGTAACTTTTCCAAATTACAAGGTCTCACTTCCTTGCCATGGGAAAATTACAGGAGGAGGCAGAGGAGGAAAGAAATCATTCCCAAAACTAACAAAGCAAAACACAGCTTGCAATGGGAAGAAGTAATGTTTTCCCCCACAGTACCAAATTGCTTCTCAATTCAGCAACCTCCAAATATTTGGATGTCGAGATTTTTAAGTGAAACTGCACGTCCTATGTTACGTATGCCAGTGCAGGAAGCCACAAAGGAAGCCAAGCAGTTTATCTGCTGCCACACAGCAAAGATGGAGGATAGGAATCCCCAGTGACCAAACTCCTCAACCTCTTTTGCTGTGTTTACTCCTCCTCACTTGCCCCTAACCAAAGTAAACCCAATGAGAACAGCAAAATTCATCCCAGCCAGCTTCTCACCTCTGCTGCTGTAGCACCTCCTCCAGGAGGCTTCTTCCCTCTCTGCTGTTCCCACTGCTGCTGTACATGCAGGTGTTCGGCTGCGTGTGCTGGAAAGGGCTCATGCCACTCCTTGCTGCCCGAGATGAGGAGGACTGACACACCTGCCGAGCAAAGCCTTTGATTTTATTCAAGCCGAGAAACCCCTTGGCTCGAGCGTTCTTCCGCAGCTGCTGCCTAAAAGCCTTCAAGCCTGTGGGACACGAGGAAAAGAAATGCACTTTAATCCTCCTTAGCATTTGCCTAGGAGCCTGCTTTACAGATCAGCCTTTCTGGGCAGCTGCCTTCATTTGCGTGAGAACTGCACTAGAAGAGACCATGACTTTTCAGTTCATGTTCACCCCCCTGCCTGATGGTCAGAGCAAAATTTACATAATGGAACAGGGTTTGGGACAGCTGCACCCTTATGTAGATGGACACATGCACAGCAAAGGAGAAACCTGATAGAAATCATGATGTTGTGCACTCCGTATTTTAGGAGGAAGGCAGAGCCTACCATCCCACTCACAGCAGCAGAAATATCTTCATGGGCATGCTGAATCAGTACCCGAGAAATTCTCATCTAGGCACCTTCTCAGGGCATCTGACCCCCCCTCAAGGACCACGAGTAAAGAGGCAGAATAACCAAGGGGCTGTCCTCAGTGTAACACTAACACGGGCAAGCAAGTATCCCTGCATGCTACCCTTTCCTAGTGGCAGTTGGAGGGGTGCAACTCCCCAGAAATAAAGCAAGGAAGACATTACCTTGAGTTAATGAGGTATCAGATGCTCGCCTTCCTTCTTGGAAGCTGACAGGCAGGAGAGAAGCACCTCCTATGCAGCCCTGGGCTTGTAACACTGGAGCGTCAGACTGGGAAGCTAGGAAAGGCGACGTCATCCTAGCTGTGGCTGGGCTCCCCGTCATTACTTGACCTGCCAAACAGCTGCTCAGGGCCACTGAGCTGTCATTTGAAGATGAAGTAAGGCAGCTGTCTGAACTAGTTCCCTCTGTGGGGCTTGCAGAAGAGGAAATGACTATACCTATGGAGGGGAAGGAAGGAGAGAAAGAGCATTCCCAAGATGAGGACAGGAAGGAACAAACATGACATCAGTCTTCTTCTGCCCAACTACACTGGCACTAATAAGCACCTGCGAGCTGGAGAGGTGTCCAGCAACTCGTGTTGTTGCAGGGCTTGACTCCAGCAAGAGGTCATCAACAAATAACCTAAGTTTGGGCTCCTGTCCAGCTGGCAGAGCTCTGCCAGAGCACCACCAGGCTGTGCTGGATCAGGCCTACAGTGTTTCTTCAGCACAACATCTCTGACACAGGATTATTGTTTTGTAAACAGTTTTGCTTGTATATTTCATTCACAGGGTCTGAATGTGTACCAAATACAGCTAGTGACAACCTGTTTTTTAAATTCAGACACCCCCACCTCCCCCGGTACAACAGCAGAAGCAAGCACAGAAGGGTTATGTCCTGCTTGTGAGAATGATCCCCTCTAAAGTGATCTAGGTGAAATACAACAGTGCAATGTCTCTTCCTTAAGGGCCATGCTTATTTACAGAAACACAGAACTGTGGAGGGCAGAGTACAGACCTCTTTTCTGGGCCTTCCTATCCCAGTCAAGGTAAAATCAGCACATACTCCCCAGGCATTTGTCCGCTATGGCACTCCTTCTCTGTCCTTTTCCTCTAACTATGGACACGCTTCACCTCTCCCAGACTTACTTACATGGAGGGGCATGCTGATAGAAATGAGTGGTCACTTCGGCCAGTGTGTGCCTCCTGCTGGTGTTGCTAGGGATGTGGATGGGGTGGTCATATGCCTTAATTTCATCTTCCAGCTCCTTTTCTTGTCTTACTTCTTCACTAATGGTGGTCTCCAGCAGGCTGTTGGGGGAGATGGAGCGGTTCCGGAAGAGCCCGTTGAAGTTGGGATCCACAGGAAAGAACATAGGCTGCAAAACATGTCAGATCACAGACTGAAGGGTGTTTCGCTTATTTCTGAACTACCTTTTAATACTCTTCACAGTCCTGTGGCATATCTTCAGTAGGCATATTGTTTGAGAGGCTACTATGACACCATGCCCAAATGCCAAACAAAAGATTGAAGGCAGAGAACAACAGAGTCACAACTCCCATTGTTTTGGATTGGCAGAACAATGGGGGAAAAAAAAAAAGTAACACACAGTGTAGCTGACAACACCAACCTGTAATGGATTGCTTATGTCACAGTCCATTTCTGCCTGCAAGGATGGCTGAATCAGGCTCTGAGGTTGCTGGTAAAGCAGAGATGATCGCAGGGTTTCACTAGTGAGACTGTCCTGAGGCATCTGGAGAGAGAAAGCGATGCACAGAAGCCATCACATACACCGCAGTTCCACATGTCTTTTCAGATACTGGAGGCTCAAGGAATTTCAGAGCCACCTTCTGTGTAAGCTTTCTCCACATACTTTCTATGAAAATTAACAAAGCTAGTCTTTCAATGCCAACACAAACACAAAAGTACTTCTCCTAAGTTAGGCCATTTAACTGAAAGTACAATTTGAAAAGGCACCCAGAGCACACTTTAAAGGAGGTGGGGGTGAGGAAAAGAAAAAGAATGTCAGAAAAACACACAAACTGACTCATGGAGTACTTCTGAGGATCCTACTGGGGTATGTAACAAAGAAGTGTAACCGATCCATGCCTAAGAGGGCAAATTTCCATGAGATGCCTAACCTTCTGGCTCATTATTGACCTGCACTGGAGGCAGACTATTCTTTGGACCATGACCCACAGTCACTTCTTAGGAAACAGGCCATTAGTATTCAGTCAGCCGCCTGCTAAAGAACAGTAGGCTGTGTCCTATCAGAGGGCACCAATATCAGAATTGGTTTTCAGAAGTTTGAGAGTTACAGTCTTGTGTTTTCCCACAGCAAGGGACAAAAAAAAGAAAGCCAATGGACACAGCTTCCCAGTAAGTAATGCCCTTCCTTACCTCAACACTGCTGATCTCGGAGCTCCTTGGTCTTTGCTGACGGCCAGCTGCTGGACGACTCGATAGCTGGCTGCTTCGATACTCCTTGAGGCGCTCCAAAAGCAGGTAATAAATCGCAGCAAAATGGTTGTAGCTGCTGTTTTGCAGAGACTAGAAGACATTGAAAGGACTCTTGACTTACAGGTAACTCAGGACACAAGCAGCCAAAACTCATAACTAAGGCCTCATAATAGTGTACTCAAAAGTAAGTAAAAATCCAGAGGGCAGTGAAGATTTTACTACACTCTGACACTGGATCAAGGCTAGTCACTGAATGACATATATATGACTGCACCATTGGCATTCTGGTAGTCACTGAAGATGTATCAAAGGGGCAAGCGCTTCTCACCTCAACAGTTCTCTGCCTGTCGATGCCAAGTGTTTGCATGATCCCAAGGACCTGCTCATTGTAGTCACCCAGGTTGGAGTTGTAGTTTTGCATGGAGAAGGACAAAGACTGCTGCTGTTGAAGAGACGGGTCAGCTTGCATCCACTTGTGCTGCTTTATTTGGGAAATGGTTATTCGCTTGGTTGGGTCCACAACCAACATCCGTCGGATTAGTGTTTCACAGTCTAGATGACAAAAACAAACTCATGAGCAAGGCGTAAAAATAACAGCCCAGCCCCAGGTCACTGCTAAGAAACCTTCCCAGCAACAGTGTATGATGCCTGTGAAAACAGGAATTAAAGGTTTCTGAGCGGCTGATGCCTGATCTGACTACCAGGTATTTAAAACAGCACAAGAGGTGTCCACATACATTTCACAAAAGCAACACATCACTACAGGAAATGAAGCTGTACTGGATACCGGCAGATTTCAGGTGGCCTTGCACCTTGTAGGAGAGCTAGTTTTGAGTGGATGCAGGTTTAATGATGTTACATCCACTTAAAATAGGTCGGAATTCAGTACAGAACCCCATCACATACAACTTCCTGGCCCATATATACTGCTTATTTGTTTATGATCAGGGAATTAAAGCTGTTCACGGCTACGATAAAGGTCAGACTTCAAAAGATACTCCTCACTTGAAGACAGAGGCACATTCACTTGGTTTTGAATCCAAATCAGAGAGAGGTGATAATACTCTTCAGTTCCTTTTTCTCACCAGACTGTTGGAGTGCTCAAGAAGTAGTGCTAAGCCCCACTATTTCTGCTGTCCTTGACAGCACAGCCACACTGAAACATACCCCTTCTGCATAGTTAAAATATCTTAGGAGAACTACACCCATCTCAGCATTGCAGGCTAGTCTCATTAAAATCCTGTTTTCTCTCTTTTGTGAGTGATTATTTCCCCAGCTACAGTGTCAAGTATTTTTGTAATCCATAGAGATACTCTAAGAAAGGAAACGACAGCCTTTTAGATGCACCGTAAGTAGATCCCAGAAAAGAAAACATGTGCAACTAGTCCCTCAACTATAAGCGCTGCTCTACAGAAATTACTGGATACATAAAAGACAAAGTGATTGCCAGCTGCAAAACCAGTCCCATCTGTCATTGCCCCAAGAAGGAACAGGACAGCTATTCCTTTATTTGTAGCCCCTTTTCTAACATTAAGGATCTGAAAAAAGCACCTTCAGACATGAAGTAAGGGATGCGGAACCGGCCCTCCAGCACTCTTTGCCTCAGAGTTGGTAAATTGGGTCCATCAAAAGGCAAAGAACCACAGACAAGGACATACAGCACCACCCCAAGGCTCTGTCAATAGAAAACAGCACAGCATGTGAGTGACTCCAGTAGAAGCAATGACTTTGAAAGCCCACAGACCCTCACAAAGTGTGAAATGTGATTTCTAAGGAATATCAAGCTCACCCATATATCAAGGTGAGGTCCTTCGTATTCTTTGCCTTCAAAAACTTCTGGAGCTGCATAGGGTGGGCTTCCACACCAAGTGGAGAGGGGTTCTCCCGACTTGTAGAAGTTTCCAAAGCCAAAGTCTGAAATGAAGGTGAAAGTGTGGGGTAAGACATTACTCAACCACATACTAATATTTCAGGAGTAGCAGAAAATGGAGAGAAGGGAGCAGATGTATTGTTTTATTCTCTGCCTATTCATTTAAGCTATTCTCTTTTGTCCAGAGGATATGTTCAGAGACATATCAGTAACTTTGTTTTATTATCAGTTACCATAAATACATTTATAGGATCATCCTAGGGAGACTGAATTTGACTACATGCCAAATGTTGTTTATAGACTAACCGCGTATTTCTCATTACCTGCTAACTTGATATTCATGTTAGCATCTAGCAGAAGGTTCTCTGTTTTGAGATCCCTGTGCACTATGTGGTGGCTGTGACAATATTCCACCGCTGAAAGAATCTGCCAGAACTTCTTCCGTGCTTCGCTTTCACTTAAGTGCCCATTGGAGGTTAGATGATCTGCAATACAAAATAAAAGAGGCACAGGATTTAGAAACACCTGGAGGAAATTTTTCATAATCCGGCAGGTGCTGCACTCTCTGTTTGACAGCTGACAATGCCAACCCTGGATTTTTAATCAGAATATATATATATTACACAGGAATGATAACAATAAAGCCATGGTTTCTAAATCTAAAGAACTGTTAGCTCCGGCGGTGAGGACTTACCAAACATTTCTCCATTCTTTGCAAATTCAGTAACAATGTAAAGCATATCCTTCGTCTCCATAACCTGTGAAGACACGAGAGGACATGCTTAAAAAAAATGCAGACCCTCTGTAGTTTCATTCATTTTTCTAAGTGCATTCTCAAACATATCGGTTCAATTATTTATTTGCCACAGCAGCTGGCAGTAAAGGCAACAACAGATCAGTGCTTATGTGTGTACAATATACAATGGCTTTCCATGCCATCGTTCTTCTCACCATTACCATGCCACCTAATCTCTGCAAGATAACGGATGAGCATTTCAATAATTTCATACACTTCCCTGAATTCCTTTTTTGCCAAAATATGCATATATAGTTTTACAATTCATTTGATTTTGAACACGCAGAGACACTTAAAGTTTATATAAAGTTGTCTTTGTTTCAAGGCTAGCAGGTACTGAGGTCAGGAGAGATAGTTGCAACTTGGACAAATCAAGAAGTAGTATCAAATACCCCGGTGCCATTTGGTGTTGGCCAGGGACATGGCAAGCCTCCCAAGCAAGTGACAATAGGCTGCTGTTTGTGTAATGGCAGTCTTTGATGCACATCAACAACCATCAATATACCGCCCAGCCTTCAACTATCAATCTAGTATCAACTTCCTTTGATACTTGTTAATTTTTTCCTTTGGAGGAAAAAACAAAGAAGAACTAAAAACCAAAAAATGAATGAGAAATGCTAAGCATTTCCAAATTCATCTTCAGTTACTATGGCACATCTTTCAAATGTTGCATTTCAGTTTTTAAAATACAACATTTCCCTGGAATTGGACTCTCAAGTAGCAGATTATTTTGTTTTGGAAGCAGGAGGCTCACAACATGTTAACAATCAAAAAAGCGTCACTACTACTTCAAAGGCTGCAATTTCCAGGCTCCTAACATGTAACATTTTTCGAAGACTCTTGTCCTCCCCCCACTACAATTACACACAGACATGAAATGAAAATAAACAAACAGGGAGCAAAGGAAGAGAGGTTCCCAGTTTAAAAAACTGAAGGAAAGTATTCTGGGAAAGTTGCCAGCTGGATGAAATTAAGACGCCGTGCTGAAACTAAAACAATGATGAAATAATACAAGAACACACACCCTACATTGGTATGTCATCTAATTCCATCCCTGCTTCTCAGTCTCCACCAAACAGGTAAAGCATCAGTTACAACAACAAAGAAAAGAAAACTTCACTGAAAAGAAATTATGGTCCACTACGAACGTCATTTGCTCCATCAAGTGAAGTGGTTCAACTAGATGGAATTTAACCTGCTTTTCTAAAAGCTTCGAAATAGTATTTTCACCCGCATCATTCCACTGAAATGAAATCAACTTAACTGTTAGAATGTTTCTGTATATCCTATACTGCCCTATGGGCAACAATGACGTCAGATGTTAACACAGAATAATTTTTGTTATGATGGTTAATACTATAAATATCAAGCACTTCATGTGTGTCAAGGTCTTTAAAAATAATGCCTTGCCTAAGCACCTGCCTTACTGGCTCTTCAGCCTTACACATTAATTAAAACTTTTTTTTTTCTTTTTTTTTTTTTTTTTTTTTTTTAAAGCTAACAAACCCAACGGTAAGATTGCAGCTGATAATAGTGTTTACTACTGCACACGGACTTTCAGACCTGCTGCTTCATCCATCTACTCCTCTCTCCCCGCTGCCCTTCTAGACCGGTCCAGACAGACTGTGATACCTCATCTTCTTCTTAAATCCACATGGCACTATTTAAGATGATTAAGAGGAACTTACACCAAATGCTAATTAGATTGAATATTTAGAATTTGCAAAGCAGTCCTTGCTCACTAGACAGATGTGATCCTATTTTCTGCACAACACATTTATTTGTTCTTACTGTTAAAAACACCCATCAGTGCAGAAACCGAACAAATCTAAACCAAAATTCATGTTGTGAAACTCTACAAGGGCAAAGATATTTAAAACTGACTTTCAAAACAAACTGGAACAGAATAACCAAACAGGTCATTTCTTGACATATTCTAAGATACCAGCATTTACTGGCTTTTTATTTTCTACTTAGGTTAGAATTCTAATTCTTAAATTAGATTTCTACTTAGATTTTCTCCTTAGATTGATTTGGTTTAATTGTTGATTTTAAATCCCTTCCACTTCTGGCAAACTCAACTTTTGTGCTTTCTTCTCTGCTATCCTACATGAGTTTAAGTCTTCCTCTTATCAAAAGCACATAAGAAGTTCCAGTCCTCTAAACAGGAAAAGCAGAGGAGTAAGGAAAGGCAAGTTAATCCTAGAAGTTCAGATAATCAGTTCCTCGATCTGAAACAAACCTCAGCCTCGCTTTAACTGTAAATTGTACAGTGCATTTTGTCAAAAAGCTGTCTGATGTACCAGAATCTTGTTCAACGAATGATGAATGACTTTTAAAAAAAACAGTTTAAGTGTTTTTCAAAAAGTATTTCAATATGCATTCTCTCTGCAAATATCTGATGTAAAATCATGGGCAAGAGAAGAGCACAAGCATATCTCATCTGCGTGCTGTGCTTAAAAGCTGACCTCTTACCTGATACAGCTTGATAATGTGGGGATGATTCAAAAGCTTCATTATCTGAACTTCTCTATAAATCTTCTCCAGATTGCTCGGGTCTAACCTTGTTTTGTCTATTATTTTTATTGCAACCTGCAGGTTTAAAAAAATAATAAAATAAAACAACCCCAGGTATTACAAAATAGGTACTCTTACTGTTCAGATCTCTTAAAAAAAAAAAAAAAGACGACACTCCCCCCCCCCCCGCACGCACACACAACTCACAAAATCCAAGTAAAGTAGCTTTTAAAGTACAAACTTGACAAAGCTGATTCTGTTTTTCTGAACTGCACAGAATTCACACCACAGAACGTTTTCGTTTTTCTTTTCTACGTCAAAGGATTACACCTAAGGTAGTGAACAGAACTGCAGAAATTAGCACTGGACAGGATTCGGTAAATCTTTTAATCCATCCCGTGCCAGTGAAAAACAGATTCCTGTAGCAGACTGTTTTGTACTGTAGCGACTGATGGGATTTTGACATGCACTAGAAACATAAATACGGTTGCATGCCCATTAATAAATTATTTCTGCAAATAACGCCGCAAGTTCTTTGTTCTTGAAGCACGCACGGGGAACGAAAAAAATTAAACCCGCCCGAAGCCTTCAAAAGATCCTTTATCTGTTGGACTTTTTAGCAGACCAAGAGGGGGTAACTCGATGAAGCTACCGTAGCACTCCGAAATGTTGGGGGTTTTTTTACATATCCTTGCCCGGTTTTAATTTCACGGGAACGCCGCTGAGCGCACCGGGAGAACCTGCAGCTCCTCCGAAGGGCCACACCGGCTCCCGGTGCCCACTGACGGCGGCGGGACTTTGCAAAGCTGGCCGCCGCCGCCGCCGCTCCCTTCGCCTCCATCGGCCGTCAGCTCACCTCACGGCGCGGGCAGCGGCAGCCCGCCGCCGCCGGCCCGCCAAAAGACAGGCTCTTCACCCGCCCGGCACCCCCAGCCTCCGCACCCACCTGCGTTTTGGTCACCCTGTGCCTGGCCAGTTTGACCACGGCGAAGTTGCCTTTCCCCAAGGTCCTCTCGATATCGTAGAAGCCGACTCGCAGAGGCCGCTGCTGGGCTTGTCCGGCCGCCGGCAGGGAGCCGTACTCTGACATGATCACCATGATTTAGGCGGGTGGCGGGCACCGCACGCCGCGCCTAGGAGGGGAGCATCCGCGCTGCCCCGGGGACGCGGCCGCTCGCACCTGCACGGAGACGGCACAGCACACCCCGTCAGCCCCGCCCGCCGCCGCCGCCGCCGCCGGACACCCCCTCACAGCTCGGCGCCCTCTCCCCCTCCTCCCCGCAGCCGAGCCGGAGCCGCCGCCGCCGCCGCTCCGTCCGAGCTCCGCGGCGGCCCCGCCCCCCAAAACCCCTCTCCTCCGGCCGACCCGCCGCCCCACCGTCGGAGCGGCCGCCCGAGCCGTCGTACCTGGCGGGCGCTCTCCGCGGCTGCCGGGCTCTGCCGCTGCCGGTGGGCTGTGTGCGCGCGAGTGTGGTGAGTGCGCGTGTGTGTGTGTGCGCGCGCGCCTGTGCGTGTGCGCGTGTGTGCGTGTGTGTGTGTGTACGTGTGTGCGTGCGCCGGGGGGCAGGCGGCGGGACCACGCGGGATGTCCCGGCTCCCCCCACTCCCCCCCCCCTCCCTCCCTCCCGCCCCGCTCCGCCGCCCCCCCCCCCTCCTCCCTCCCCGCTTCCACACACACCCCGCCCTCCCTCCCGCCTCTTTCCCCCCGCCCACCGCCGAAAGCCGAGACGGGCCCATTGACGTCACTTTGACGCCAGAGAGACGCGCGCCCAGGCGCGAGGCTGAAGGAGAGCGAGACACCGGGCCGTTGCCAAGGAACGGGCGGCGCTGACGCGCGCGCTGATGGAGCCGTCGCCCGGGAGACCGAGGGGCGGTGACGTCAGGGCAGAGGGAGGGAGGGGGCCGCCAGCTCTCCTCTCCCGCCCGCCCGCCCGGAGCGGCGCGGCCCCCCCCTCCCCCCCCCCCTCCCCCGCCCCGCGCTGTCACGTGACGCGTCCCTTCTCCCGGCGGGGTCGCCCCCTGCCGGCGTGGCCGGCGCCCGCGCGAGCCGCTGGCGCGCGGGGGGCCGGCGGCAGCCGTTACCCGTCTGGTGGCCGCGGCGCGGCGGCAACGGGCCGCGGGGGGGGGGCGGGCGGCGGCCGCGCCGGTCTCCCCTCAGCGCTCCGAGCGCCCGAGGCTCAGCGGCAGCGAGAAGCCCGCCACGGGCAGGGTATGCCCAGCAGCCGCGGCGGTACCCTGCCGGGGGGCTCGGCGGGGACTGCGAAAACGCCGCGCTAACCCCGCGTCTGGGGCCGGCGGCGGGGGAGGGGGGGTGCCAGGCCCCCGCTAGCCCCGTCCCAGCTCCCGAGACCGCCCTCGGTAGGGCCACCGGCAGGGACTGTCCCGCTGGCAGCGGGGAAAGTGTGGCTGCAGCCCTGCGGGGGGACTATTTTTTTTTTTTTTTTTTTTTTTTTTTTTCCCCTGATCCCAAAGCACGGGGAGGGCTGTGGCCGCCCGCCCTTTGCAGCAAGTGCCCGCGGCGGGACACTGACCCGCCTTCCCCCGCGCCGGAGCGGGTTTCCGGACCGGGTTTCCCGTCGTTTCCAGGGCGTGATGGAGGGGAACTGCCGGGGGCTGCTGCCGACCATCCCCTCGGGCACCCAGGGCTGGAGCCAGCCCGGCCTGGGGACGGCAACCCTGTGGGTCCACCAGCTGGGCACCGATAGGAAGGGAAGTAATCATGAAGAGCCCATATATAAATATATATATGGAGTCCTGTGATACTTTGGCAGCTTACTCGTATGTTCTGAACACACCTGCGGTGCTGTTATCTCTGGTCGGTCTGGAAGTGAGGCTTGGGAAGTTACCCTTTTGCACAGCAAGGCTGAAGGAGGTTGTTTGGGATTGAACCTCAGCACCCTGGAAGCACCCAAGAGGTTCCTCTCAAGGTCAAATGTGAAGCGGCAGGTGCGCTGGGTTCAAACCTGTAAGGTCGGTCTTCAGCCTTCACGCAGCAAGTGACCAAAATGTTTGTACGTTTGGTCTCAAATTCCAGTTTAGCCTCGAAAACAAGCCTTGAATGATGATGCCTGCCGCATCTGTTATTCCACTTTATTCTCCTCTATGAGAGTCTGCCCAGGCTTTTTTCAGACGAGTAATTCTCCAGTCGGCGGTTGGGCTCCAAACTGGAAGACTGCCCGTCTCAGCCTGAACCCCTAGCCCGACCACCATGGCCAATGGCACAATGAGTGGTGACCCCTCCTCTTCCATCCAGAGGCACCGCGCAAATTGGATTTGCCAGACTGCTTGACATAAGGCGATGCCTTGGGCGGAAGACGTATAGCTCTGCTTCACGCTGGAGATTTCAAAGCAGTCGGTACGATTGTTTTCACCTGTAGTTGGTGGTCTCCTTAGGATCTGTGAATGACTTCTAAAGGGCTCAAGAGGGACCCACTATGGGAGCAAAGGAGTTCTTGTACATTTACTCTAAAGACAGGATGAGAAAACTGTGGTGCTCTATACAAATCAAATTACATGATACATGAGCTGTGTGTCATCAACACACTTGAGAGAGATCCATCGGGACGTTCTAGTGAAGCAAGCAAGGCTGCCTCCGCTTCTCTTATCTAATGAACTGTATTGCTTGTGTCACCTGCCGTAACGTGGGTGCTAGCCCTTTGGGGTTACTCTGCAGGCTCTTTCTGCTAGAAACAGAAATTAACCCCCAAACTCTGTTTGTCTTGACCACTGCACAAAACACATGCTGTCCCTCTGCTTGTTCGCTGAGAGAGCGGGCAGGTTGGCAGTCTGCAGGGCTTGAGTGGCGCTGGGAGAGGGCAGCGGCTTGCAGAGCTGGTGGTCAGGAGCCGAAGGACGGGAGCTGCTTACATGGAGGCGGTGGTGTGACCCAGGTCATGGGACTGCTATTCCATTCGCTGTAAGGGCGGTCATAGCACGCAGCCAGCCCGGGCTATTGTAACATTCAATTAGTGCTTACACAGTGCCTTGAATAACTCACATGAAAAGCTGACTTACTATTATTATTATTATTGTTATTATTAAGCTAACAGTATATTCTCCGTGGAGCTCATGAAGAGGAGGTGACGCACAAACAGCGCATACAGTAGCAACTGCATGTGAACAGTGCCCCAGGAGTTATAAAGAAAAAAATTACCTTAATAATGGCTCCTCTGCTGTGGTGGGATTTTCCTCCCTTTAATTATAGTTGCTGTTTTCATTGGAAATTGATTAAGTGTTTCAGGATAGCAAACAGAACTGGTCTTTTTAGAAAGAACGCTCAAGACAGCCAGCCCCAGCTAGGAGCGTAACATTTTTATTTCTTTTCAAAGGACTCGGAATTTCTTTCTTCCCAAATGGGAAGAAAAGGGCTGGATTTGATCCTCTCCCTAACGTCTCACGATCTTTCCGTCCTGAGGAAAGGCGGACACCTGTGCCATGGGACTGCCTGGAGAGTGTAAGACCTCACCAGGGGGCTACACTGAGGAGAATCCACCATCCTGATTTTAATTACCTGCATTAGAAGGCAGAGCAAGAAGAACTGGCACGTGTTGCTACCTGTGGAAGGTATTCACACGGACATGTAATCTCTAGTCCAGAGGGTGGGGTACATATAGATTCTGCACTGGAGGAGGGAGCACGTAATATTTAAGAGTTTTAACACTGTTGTATGATTTATTGAGAATTAAAGACCTCCTGCATCTATTACTCTCTGCAAGCTTTTGGTATTTCTCTTTCATTTTCATACGTACGGGTCAAAACAGCTTCCAGCAGTGCTGCTCAGAAGTAGCCATTGCACAATTTTGGTGTTGTCATAGTTACATTGGTTTTTTACTACTTTCACTATGAATTGACGCTGTCAAGGCATTACGAACCTCTTACGCAATCACATTTTATCATCCTAGAGGTGCTTCTGTTGGGAAGGTTGATGCTTTTGCAATTTCTGCTTTAACACTTTTGCTGCCCTCTGGTGTTTTGGATATCCTGAACAAGGAATCGCCTCGGAGAAGCATCCATGGTCAGGAGAAGTATAATTACGGAGCCGGCTTGTACATGACGAGGATAGAAAAGCAAGGAAAGTGGAGAGGCACTTTCCAAAGCATCTCCACGAGGATGTTCCTTTGATTTGTCTCGGAAGAGGGAGAAACTGGGAGGATGCAACTGCTAAGTTTTTCCATTGCAGCAGGCCTGTGCTCCCTCCCCAAGGGTGGCACGGTCTACGGATGGGAATATGCATGAAGACTGCTGCCTTCCAGAACTCCTCTTGCAGATATTTCCAGCAATTCAATCTTTAGTCATTTCACTCAGCATTTTCTATCAGTTTCAAAACAAACTAACAACAATAGCAACTTTCTTCACTTGGCAAAAAGAAAACAAAACCGAGAAACGGAAGCATTCCTTTCTACCCATTTCACCCTCCACAGCTGAAGTGAGCCTGGTTTGCTATGGTAGGTTTGCTGGGGCACTACTTGCAGCATAGCTGTAGTTTCTTTTTTTTCCCAGAAAACACCAGTGTCATTATTTTGAAAATCAGATTTGTTGGGCTATTTTCAGCATACCATCGTTTGCACAATTTAATTGAGTAAAACCTTGCTGAAGTGAATAGAGTTGTTCCTGGTCACACCAAGTCAGACTCTGGCCTAGAAAAAAATAAAATGGAAGGTGTCAAGTTCCAGAAAGTGTAGTGACATTTAAAGTAAAGAAGATGAGATAATCAGCTAAAATACTTGCAGGCTTATTTTAAAAGACAAAAGCATTATCTTGAAAAAAAATGGTGCATGACTATTTCTAATATGACTTCAAAGCGTCTTTGAATTTGAAAAAATCCAGGCTGCCACTGCAAGTTGGGCAAAAATACTTTAAAGCTAGCATATCCTTACTGAGGCACCACAATGGTATCCAGAAATGTATTTCAGACCACTGGAATGTCTTTGGTCATAATATTGCATCAGAGTTACATAATTATGATCACAACAATGATCTTTTGTCGTTAATGTTTATGACATTTCATAATTAATGAGGCAGTGACATTTCACTGACATAATACATTGAGCTTGTCTTGCAGAATAAAGGTACGTAGACCTTCTCTTCAGCATTCATCCTTATCTAGGGCTATAAAATAGCTTTTTAAAGGGTCACCACCAGCTATGTTAGGGTTCTTTACTTTCCTAAATATAATGTGCTACAAAATCTACTGTTAACCAAGGCTCTGACTGTTTTTGTTTGTATTAAGGGAAGTACAAACACAGAACAAACAAGGTGGTCTATGCCCTTGAGAGCGTCTTTCTTTTATTGTAATCATTTCCCTTCCGTGTTTGTCACTCTAATAGTGCTCCACTGTGCTGAGGCATGTGAACCTGACTGACAACTGGCAACAAACATATGGAAAGATTATGTAAAAAGAGAAGTGGGCCGGGTTATTTCCATTGCCCAGGGTAAATAAAATGCAGAAGCTAAATACCCAACATTGAATAATGGCTTTTGAATTAAGTTTTTTTCCAACTGTTTAAGCTTAATGACCAAAGGTGGTGAGAGTAGTAAAAGCGAATACACACCTGTAATCTAACCATGCCGATTTAAATTTAGCTGAAAGTCATTTTATACTATGTGGGCTGATTTTCAGAGAGAGAGAGCGAGCATCCACAGTTTCTGCTGGTTTTAATGGAAGCTGCAATTGCTCAATATCTGCTAAAACATCCAGCTGCAATGTATCCTGCGAGGTAAAGCACATACTCTTCCGAAAGGCTTTGACTAAGGAGGACTCCAAGAGCCCCTGGGGCTGAGTACATCTATGTTAAGCTACTGTTACTATTAGCATCAGGATTAGCCAGGTAGGCACCTTCCTGGGGCAGAACCACATGGAGTTCAGGTACCTATAGACCAATACTTGGAAATGGCACTTTCTCCGCCAAGAGCATACAATCTTCATAGACAAAATGGACAACAGATAAGGCAAAAATGTGATTTCCCCCACTTACAAGGAAAAAAATGTGATTTCCCCCACTCACTATACTTACTTTACTACTGGAGGGGAGGGCAAAAAGACTACAAGATGAAGCGTCTTGCCCATACTGGTGATGTGCAAGTCTGTGGCAGAGCTCTGTAACACATTTCTGTGTCCTGAGACCAAGCAAAGTGCTTTAACTGCAAGGCCACCCTTCACACTGCAATTAAGCAATTATTGTTAATCTTACAGCTGGTATAAATAAAGCTACATACATACTGGGTTTAGTACAGTTTATACAATAGGCAGCTCTTACATGTGATTTTTCACATCAGGCTGGACTTTCTGTAAGATGAATACTTGTAATTTAATGTTAGCCCCCCACTTCCAGCTGGAGCGGTGACAGAGAGGTGGGTCAAACAGAGTCAGCTGGCTTTCTGGTACTCCCAAGGCTTTGCGACTCTTTGCTAGCAGTTTCTGTTGAGAGTGCGTATTACTTCTCACTGCTCCCTGAAACATCCTACATGCCGTAGTAGCTCATGTATTGTTTTGTTGTTTGGGGTTTTTTTAGGCCACACCTGACAGGGAAGCTCAGCAGTCTAAGATCCGTCAGAAGCTGCCAGCTCCAAGGCAAAAAATAAATGGTAAGTAGACTTCAGATACAAGAGCAGAGGTGCAAGGAAGACATGTCCACGACCCATTTGGCAGGGGGCTTCGTTCCTTTGAAATTATCCTTCCCCTCCTGTGGCCCAGCATCCTCCCTGCTCGCTGCTGTACGCACAGCTATAATTTGACGATGTCGGTCCTCCCAGGGCCCCGGGCAGAGCTGGAGGCTGAGAAGGTGGCAAAGGGTCCCAGACCCAAGAGGCTACGGACAGCGTGAAATGGAAACAACAGGCAGCAGGCAGCAGCAGGGAAGTAGTGCTGGAAACCCCTTGCAATGGTGAGAGAAGGAAACCCACTGACACTGCTGCAGGAAGGCTGGCCATGTGAAAAAGCCATGCTGGGGCAGGGATGAGCTGCAGAGGCTGCCCTGCATGGGTCCCGAGCTGTCACATAGGAGTCAGGATGCTTGGTCGCCCTGTCATCCACGTCCAGTGACTTCACAGCCCTAGGACACCCCCAGCCCGAGGCAGGGCTCTCAGTGGGAGCTCCGCATTTGAGCTTTGAATAAGAGCCAAAACTCTTGAGGCCGAATTTGCTTGTGCACCTTTTCCTTTCCCTCGCCCAGGATCTTTTCCCTTTGGGATCCCTACAAATAGGTGAGGGCAATTCTGCCAGCCTGATGGAAGTGGTGGGAAACCAGCCCCCATTCAACAAGTTTGGCATCCCTCCCGTGGGCAGGCCAGAAGACAGAAGGCTGCTGCCCCTAGTTTGACGGCTGCTGGGGTAGCCACGAGGTGTTCCCACTTGGGCAAGACCTGCCAGTTATTCTCCAGCCGGTGCAGATGTTCTCACCGGGGACTGGACATCTGCCCCCGTGCTGGGCCAGAGGGACCATCTGTGAGGGCGGGAAGGTAATCCAGCCTCGTTCCTTTTGGCCTGACCTTCACCAGCGTCCTATTGCTTTTTCCAGGAGTGCCATAGGATGCGGAGGTGCCCCGGTGGCGCAGCTGTGGGCAACGTGGACACGTGCCCAGCAGGAAGTAGCCGGAGACAATGGAATTCATTGCACACGTATGTTCTTTGTTGATTGCTGTGCTGGAAACCGTGACCCAAATGTGGCAGTTTTGATGTCCCCTCGCTCCAGCCTCTGCTCCCTTCCCCTCACTTGTGAGTGATGCATGCAAAAAGCTACACAGCCTTCCCCAGCGACAAAATTAATAAGCGCCCCCCCCCTCACTTTTCCTCTGTATTAATGCATTAGCGTCTGAGATCCACAGTGCTCTCAATGCAGTTTGAAATGGAAGGGCTATCGCCTTCCTGGTGTCCCAAGGACTTGCTTCATCTGCTTGTGCCTGCCTGTACCTCTGCCAGGCAAGGGAGTATGCACTGGCTCCTTTGAAGAGGGTATTAACGGCATTTGTCTACTGCACACTGAAAAAATCAGGAGCTTCTCCCCTCCCCCTTCCCCTTCTCGACTTTGCTCGCTCCGAAAGAAAACAGAAACAAAATAAAAGTCGCGCTTGCAGCACAGTGCCGGTGGTACAGTTATTCCACAGGGAAAACCTGATATATCCACCTATTGTCTGAGCCACTACTAAGAGACCTTAGTGAATGAGCAAGTTACGAAAACAGGTATCCTTCCTTAGAGATTAATGTGATATTTGCGTCTGATATTTCCTGCCATACAGCACAGATTGTTTGTGCTGATGGACAAGTGAGAAATATGGCTTTCCAGAAGGGGGAAGGACTGTTGCAACACACCTTTATTGTCCTCCTCTGGAACAGCATATTAAATTCGTTTTCCATCCATCCCTGTAAATACATTTCCTATAATTGCTGCTATGTCAGATGCACTGTAATCCTTCCCCTCCTACGTCAGCTGCATTGTTGTAACCCCCCCTTTGGTGTCAGGAGAACTGTAATCCTCCTCTTATGTTACATAGGAGCTGCATCTCTGACATTTTCTATTGCATTCACCTGCAGTCAGACAGAGCAGGGACAGAGAACAAAACACCAGTTTCTGGACCATGAATGTAATGAGTTCTGTGGCGTTTTGAGTGTGCACGTGGGTGTTTGAAAGTAAGGTCAAACGCATTTTACACACTTGGGAGCTGGCTTTCTCCATTCACAGACCAGACACAGATTACTATTGGTGCCAAACATGAGAAGATCAGCAGAATTTTTGCATGGCATTTAATCATGCAAATCATTCAGTCTTACATACTGGTTCTGCACCTAGGCTGTGATGAAGAGGAAGAAAATAATAACATTTCAGACAACAAAGGGCTAGCAAAAATCTTGCTTTATAAGCCCGAACTGATGAAATGACTCCAATGAAGGAGTGGGGGAGGGGGGGTTGGCTCACAGTTTGTGAGTGGGACACCAAGACAATCTATTTTCAAATATGTACGCCCATGTGATGCTTCAGTCCCGGGGCTGAGCAAGAGCCTATGAACAATAACACACACAAGGCAAATTTCTTACGTGCAGTTCTTGGCACAAGCCAACCCTGAGTTTCCAGGGAAGCAGAGTACAGGGCATATGGCATCTAAATATATGCATTCATGGATGATGAAACATGGAAGAACTTTTTGGATGGAGTTCTTTGTTAACATCCTGAAAATATCTTTCACAAGACAGATACTGACAGGACAACTCAAACCCAGATGGTACGCCAATGATTGTTTCAAAGGAGCTTTAACTTTGGGGTGGAGTAAGCAGTTTGTGCTACTGGAGAAGATTGATTGTGACTCCTCAGATAGGAAACCAGATGTTCATACTTCAGCTAGAACTACTCCTCTTGTTACACAGCTGATATAACCAGAGAGCACACAGGTTTGTTCTTGTATTCAGCAGAACGTGTTATCTTCAGAAAGTCTTCATGTTGCATGTGCTAGATCAGTTTTGGGGTTAGCTCAAACTGTTTCCTTCCTGTCAACAGATGACATAGCTTTTTCCCTGATCAGTTTATGCTCTTCTGTTTGGCAGATGGTTCCCTAGTCTTGTAGTACATACCAGGAGAAACCCTTTACAATTAGATCTGCAACTACTAATCTTGGTGGTCAAGATAGACTGGTGTCTTGGTTTAAAGAGATGCCTTTTTAGAAAGTATTATGATTATGTGAGTATATCAAGATGATATTCTATAGGTATTTATTTTAAAGAATAACACTGCTAGATGCATAAAACATAGAGGGTCACATTAGGAAGAGACCTAGTTACACAGCAGTTCTCACTGCAAGCAAGGATGAGAAAGTCAGGAACTGAACTTCTCTGTTACTTCTGGTCACCTAGATGCCTGCATAGGAGCTGAGCTCTGTGACATGGATTATTCCAGCCAGCGTGATCCTACTTTGGTTAAGTTACTCATGTCAGCAGGGCTTTTTGAGCTGAAAACCTGTAAATTCTGTCATTTGTAATGGAAGGAGGAAGAGCGTGAAGGAGAACAAAATGGGTATTGATTTGCACTGGGTTCCAGTCCAAAACCCCTTCTGTGTGTGGACATGCATGTGCACTACCTGTAGCTGCAGATGGCACATCCCATCATGGGTAATGATCTGGGATTGAAAAAAATGGCAGTGATAAAGTGTATAGTCTATATTCCAGAGGCATCTTCTCGCTTCACTGTTTGTCAATAAAAGTCAAGCCTTTCCATAGACTCATTTGTTAATGACAATGTGAGATACTAGATAAGAGAGTCAATATATTTTCATGTTCATCCCTTTGATAGCATGAAATTACTCTGGTGGTTTGTACTATCAAATGCAGTCTGACCTGGGATTCAAGGGTTTAACCTACTAGCCATATTGGTAAATATTTTCCTCAGGCAAAAAGTAAATTTCTCACCTTTGAAATCTGAGTGATAAGCCATAAAGGGATATGTGCCTTCTCTGTTAGTGCTAGAAGGTACTTCTCCTGATGCTTTTGGGGAAGCGGAATAAGCTGCCTTACAGAACACACATTGAAATGGATAAACACAAGCTTGCAGTGTAGTATGGACAAAGTATGGGACGGAGCAACACTCATCACCACAAGTAGGATGGGGCTGTGGTGAGAACATCTATTACCGCATCTTCACAAAACAGAAAGGTATTATGGAGGAGCCTACAGCAGGCTCCTCTGTTTTCAGAATCTCCTGGGGAGGGGGTTGCTGTTTTTCATGAACAGGAGGCTTGTTAAATAACACAGCAACCACATGAGTTTTTAGAGAGAATGTACTCATGCAACAACCTTTATGAAAAGGAAATATTGGTCTGGGAATCGGGGGTTAGAAAAAAATGCCAAGACCAAACCCACAGAATGAGCAATGAGTATTAAAGGCATGAACAGCGGTACAGTTCATCGGGTGATCCAGTGCTGGTCACTGAAGCCATTCACTGAGGAATTTCCAGTGATAACGAACTCCCAAGACTCTGCGTCCAGCTTCACAAACAAACAGAAGGACAATTTGTCTTAAACACATTGTTAACGGCAAACTGTTTGCCCGGCATTAGAAGAGAGCAGAGGGGGCATATGTGGCTCCTCAGCCCATAAGAGCCTGCAACTTGCCGTCTCTGACTGCTCACTGCATTTTGAGGAAAACCTGGGAGTGCCTGAAGGTGAACTGAAGGAGGTTATCACTGGAGCCTGGGCAGCAGAAACATAGTGATAGGAAACAGCAATACTGGACTGGCACTGCAGATTGGAGGGTGTCACAGGTTCCTGAGCAGAAAGAAACCTGCAAAGATTTGCGGCCTGTCATCAGAGAGTTGGCTGGTGAGGAGAGGTGCTATTTGTGGTGATGAAGGTGCACCTTGTCCTGAGAAATGGATCAAGGATCCACAAGGACTCTGAGGTCTCTGTAGGAGAGGCTACTCCAGCTGGAAGCACCACCCTGAATCACCAGCAGCTCCCCTCACCCAGGGCTTCACTCTCAAGCCTACTGCATGTGAATAACCTCTGTGTGCAGGCACACACCCTGCGCCTGGAGGAGGAATCCCCTCTAAATCATCTTGCTGCTGTACATGGAGGCAACGTGCCCAATGCCCGGCGTTACCTACCCCTAGCAGACTGCTGCAGCCGAGGACGGCGAGTGAGCTGCAAAGAGACAGGTGCAGATGCCCCGTCTATGGAGGATTTCCACATTTTGACAGTTCATATTTCCTTTTGGAATAAACACTCAGAGGATATGTCCTTGCCAACTGCGTCGACGTGTCATCGTGTCCTGACACAGAGGGACCAGCAGTTCTGCACTGCCCCGGCAAATGTCACTGGAAAGGACAGGGAAACTTTGCAGAAATATCACTTGCATAGGCTGCTGGCCTTTACAGTCTCATCAGTGAATCATTTTACATAAAAGCCATTAGTGGACACAGTAAAAACATAGCAAGTCATAAACCAGTCATCCTAATAAACCTAAGGCAAAAAAGGCTGGGTCCTAGCCTGGACTAATGGCTGGAAGTTTTTGCTACTGGAGTAGCATGAGAAAGCTGGAGACTTGTGCTGGATACACAACGAAGAATACGCTGGAGCAGGGAGCAGCCGAGTCCTCCTGGGGAGGGAAGACACAGCCAGGCCATGCCGTGCTTCTGAAGCTGTGGGTACCAGGCAAACCCCCTGCCAGATTGGAAAGACCGAGGAGGGACAGGCTCAGGCACACAAGGATGGTTTGCTGCTCTGCTTCCCGAGCACTGGTCTGCCCCCTCCAGCATCTGGCTTACCCGGATCACAGCCTGTCCTGACAGCAGCTCCTGGTGCTCAGCATGCTAGTGGTTAGTTATCTTTCTCAGGCCTGTATCTCTCCCAACCAGTCCTTTTTACCTGTCCAGGTAGGAAACTACACGTGTGCATTGCCCCTACCCACAGGCAGAGGGGAGCCACATATTCCCCAGAGTCATGATCACCCCAGGTCTCTTTGGCAGCCATGACATTAGAGCAAATGCAATGAGATACTCCCTGTGTTTCTGTAACCTACAGTCCCCAAGAAAGGTGGGAGGAGATCCTGTATTTGTTTTTTGGAGACGTTCCTTTGTTCTTGCCCCATCTAGGAGCTGAGGTGGGAGGAGAGCAAGGAGATCAAGCACTCACACAAGCAGCAAAGAGCAAGCTGCCTGCACCAGGATGTCTTGTTTGGATAAGACCTTCACAGCCATAGTTGGTCCACTGGCCATGAGCTTTGGTGTAATCAATGCACCGACGCAGTACTAGCATAAGGGATGCTGGACCTGACCAACGCCTGCATCTGTCCCACTAGTGCTGGCCCACTGCTGGCTGTGGGGCTGAAGGCATCCTTGTCTTAGCGAGAGGATATTTCCCTGTACTCCTAGTTTCCTCCAACAGTGCATTCCTGCCCACAATATGGATGCTTTCTTGGGATGGCAGACCCCCCCCCAAAAGGAATAAAGAAAGAAGAAAAAAGCTTTTAAAAGCTTTAAAAGAAAGAAAATCGTCAGTGACCCCTGCTGGACACAGACACAGGTATTCCTCTTGGGCTTCCCACTTGCTCAAGTGCCAGTGGTACATGTGGCTGGCTGAAGGCCTTGCGGGGGACAATAGCAATAGTTACGACTAGAATGGAAAAAAAGGTTGAAGAAAGCAAAAATTGCAACCCTTCCCCCTCTTTCTGTGTATGTTTCAGTGCTTTATGGAAGCTCGCATTTTCCCCTCCACCTCAATTGCAAAATGCCCCATGTTGCAAGCTTTTCCGCTTCATCGCCTTTCTCTCTCTGCCTTTGTTTCTCCATCTGTAAAGCGTGTAATGGATCTGACCCTCCTGGCAGGAACAGGGTGTCTGTACAACACAGGGAGAAGTGTGGACACATGTAAATCACCACTGCGCACTGTTGGCACAGCCCCTCGTCGGGGAGGTGAGCGGAAAGGCTCTGCGGTTGCTCAGGTTTGCTCCGCACAGCAGTCCTGCAGGCACACTATGACAAAATTGCCTTCTGCCATTTGCCAGCAAGCACGATCTGCCCAGCAGCAGGGACCCGCTCCAGAGGAGCCTTTTCCCGGCAGCCTTGACCCTTCCCTTGCTGCCTGCTGTCTCTGTGGGCTCCATTTAGCTCCTGCCAAGGCCAAGCACAGGAAGGTCTATATATCTTGCCAGCTCCTTCTCTCAGGAAAAGTCCTGGTCCCTTGTCTTCTGCTGCGGGATCTCCTGATGGTAGAGGTCTTTGTGTAGGGGTACACGGTGCACACCTGAGCCGGGAGGCACCCCATGCTCTCCTTCCCACCTTTTAAATCCAGCTTTAGATGTCCAGGCAGGAGCAAGCCAGGCTGGCCGTGCATCCCATCCTCCATCCTTCCTGGCCCCGGGGGCAGTCTAAGGGGAAGGGTTGCTCCCGGGGTTCCCAAATGGCTCAGCTTCATCTCCCAGTGGCTCCCTGGCTGATGCAGTTAATTATCCTTGAAAGCCCTCGCAGCTGTCGAGTCTTTCATTTGCTCTGGAGCCAGGATAACTGGTGTGCTCCAGTCCAAAATAGTTTAAGACAACTGCATCCTGTCCACCTAAAAGTCACCCCGCAGGTTCTCGCGGACGGTCCCGGCAGCTGGTTGGTGTTGGTGTTTATGTGCTCTGTTTAACAGCTGTATTTCGGAAAGGGAGAATGGACTCCTGTAACGTGTACAGTTGTCTCGACTGCTTTGGAAAGGAACAGCACACTGTCTGTCCTGGCTTGACTGAAAATGCCCTCAGCCAGTGCTAACTGTGCCAAAACCATAATTACATCATCTTCCTTGTTCTTCTGGGATAACCGAGAGCTGGTTTTTTTAGGCGATAATAACAGTGCTTCTTTCCTAACAAGCTCGTGTGAGCTGCTTCTGACGTCTCCATTTCTTGAATCCATAAGCGCAAGCAAAAGAAATCCCCTACCTGCTCCGTAATTGTGTGCTAACCGCCGGGCACACAGGCAATATATTCTGCCTGCTTTGAGGCTGATCAGCTTTTGGCTACAACATTACCTGGTGTTCAGAGGCGATGGAAAAAGGTGCACACCGCCACCAGAAAACAGATTGTAGTAGTGTGGTCTTCAGTTTCCAAAGCTGCAGTGCCTTTCTGCGTAAGCAACCCCACGCAGTCAGTAGATCAGTGCATCCTCATTATTCACCCTGCGAAAAATATGAAGCGTCTGCAAAATTTGGCTGAGTGCGTACAAAGGATTTGGACAAGTTCCGGTAGCGCTCCATGTACCCCCACAGAGTGGATGTGGTGAGTCTGGCAGGGTTGACTGCCCACCCACTAGGTTAGATTTTCTGCTCAGTGACCAGCATTAAGTTTTGACTTTAATTAATCTATGCACAAGAAGAAAAAAAAAAAAAGAAAGCCTTTGCATCATGGGCACTATTTTTCTCTCATAACTGCTGTGATCCAGCATTCACCTTCCTTTCCTCCCAGCTCCTGGGGAAAGAACCTTTATATCAAACAGCCAGGTCAGCTCAAAGATGTGTTTGCCAGGCCAGTAAACAGCAGTGACAGTGCAAAGAGGCTGAACTTCTGTTTTCATGCCTAGAGAGTTTGAACAAATGAAGATAAAGGAAAGTACAACCCCTCTGCTTCCACCATCACTCCCAACATCAAAGGCCCTGCTGACTCAAGAGACTGACACAGATGTTTGTGGATAGGAACATCATTTTTGCCTCCACACCATGAAGGAGTAAGTCGTGAAGGACACTGATTCATGAAGAAGACTTCCCTGACACACGGTCTTTGCAGAAGGAACAAGCCCCTTGGTTGTAGGTTGAGCCCAAGACAGTAAATGAGCGACAGACAGTCACTTAGAGGTAACCTGCATTAATAAGTGAAGAAGGGCACGCAGACCTGCTTGTCCATGCTACTTAACTGCTATCTCACTCTGCGGGTCTGTTTTGGACTGCTCTAGCTAGGTCACTCCAACACAAGTGTGCTCAGAAGGGGCCTAATCCTGCACAGTGGAAAAGTGAGTGAGCAACTGCTGCACATGGTCAGTCCATGGCTTTTTTTTTCCTAGCAGGATGTGAGTGCCACAGGGCTTAGGTGCCTTTGCCAGCTGAAATCGGTGAGAAGCTACCCATTTTTCCAGATCTAGCCCTTAGGGTCTGCTGCACAGCCCAAAGAGCATGCACACTGATTCAGCAGGCCTGGGACAAACAATGCTGACTTCCCCCCTGCACACAAGGCATTTTTAATGTCTACACTGTATTAAACAGTGAAAATGAATGTTTCCCTAATAATTGCTCTCAGGAAGAAGTAACATTATAGTGAAGGCATCCTGCAGAAACACCATGAGTCAGAGTAGAGGTAATTCCAAGACAATCTTCCTGTTAGCTGGGGTACAAGCTATGAAGATTTTTTGCAGCTCTGAGCAAACAGATCCCAGCAGGACTGTAATTTTGAGCCTATCATCCTTTATTTTCCCTTTTTTCTACGAAGATGTGCCTGCTCTGAACCCCAGGCCAGGCTTATTGCATTGCCGGTGTTCTCAGGGGTGGAAGTACCCTTTGGATACATGGCTTGCATCATTAGTCGCAGACTTTGATCCTTTTGCTCCCATTTCCTCTGTGGCAAGAGCCCAATCTCTTTCTTTCTGACACCACTCGGCAGGGCTCAGTCCTTTCACCACTGCACTGAACAGGACTGCAATGTTTTCAATAGCTCGTCAGGAATCCAGTGACCCTGCTGCAGATGAAAATGCCCAAAATATTCCAGTACATATGTCTTAATAACATCCAAACATTGTTGAGCAATAAAATGCAGTGGGGCTAGTGCAATACTCATGGAGGGCCGCAGAGCCCTATGTGGGGTGCAGGCACGTGAAATGGCCAGCTCTCTATACAGTGCAAGCTTCTCTAATGGGTTGGACATGTCAGACAGATGGGCTGGGCACCAAGCCTCATGCATTTATTCTGTCTCTCAGATCGGAAACTTTCTGTGCCAGGGGTTGTGTCGCACAGGCAAAAAGTTAAGCATGCTGTTGGCTTTTTGTAAATACCACATTAACAGCTGGCATTTTCAGTGGCTAGAACTTCAAAAGCACAAGCCAAGGAACTGTTCTTTGGGCATAGGGGGGTGGTGGTGGAGATGCGCAGGGACAGAGTGAGAGGCAACAGAAATGGGTTGCAGGAAGGAAATTCTGATTAGGTACTAGAAACATTTCTTCCTCTGTGAGGGTGGTCACACACTGGACCAGGCTGACCAGAGATGCTGTATAATCTGCAGCCTTGGAAATATTCAGAGCTCAGCTGGACGAGTCCCTGAGTTGCTTGATCTATGTTGGCCATGCTTTGAGCAGGGGCTGGGACTAGATGTCATCCGAGGTCCTGCCTGACCTGCACAAGTTAGTGGTTTTACGACTCTGTGGCCAGTGCTGACCAAGTCACGGTGATTCAAGAAGACATCCCAAGGATGGAGACTGAGCTAAATTCTCCTCTGCTTTATAACTTAAACGAAAGCATGCAAAAATCATCTTGCTCACCTCAGGGACTGTGGGGAGCTACTCTGCATCAGGGATTGTATCTGCTATTGCTTGTCTCTAAGCTACAACATTATTAAGGCAGGATTCCTCTTCTGGCTGATAGCTCATTTGCAAGAAACACGGTTCCAATCAGCCGTGGAGCACGCAGTTCCTGTTCAGCAGCTGACATTTCAGGAGGGATCACAAAGCCATTGGGACCCAGCAGCAGCATTTTGTGGTCAGGGCACAGAGCTGAGCTGTGGGAAACCCGTCTGCCTCTTTCAGACTGAGCGGTGGAAGCGGGATGTCCCACCGGACAAGGAAGTCTTTTAACTCCCAGGTCACCCTCTCTTTGGCTCCTGGCTATTTAAAGTGCCGGTGGAAAGTAGAACAATTCCAGCACGAGGGACTGAGAGCAACCCACCCCCTGAGAGCGTGGAGACGCGGTCAGGGCGCCGCAGGGAAGGCTGGAGACGTGGGTTTCCCTCGAGGGGTGAAGCAGTTGGCCCCGCATCGCCCGTATCTTGCGCGAGAACCCTCGGCCCGGGACATGGGGACACCGGCGCGGGGACACCGGCACCCCACGCGTCCCATGATGGGTCCTGCCCCTTCTGCCAGCAGCGCCCGCGGCAGGAGGGGAACGGGCACCCGGGTGGGGGGTTTGCTGAGGATCAGACGAGGGTCTCCATCCCGTGTAAAACTTACCGCTCTGTTGCACTGCCAGAAGGACAAAGCAAATGGTACCCCTGGCAGGAAGGGAGCGGGGGCACGGCGGTGCCCAGCACACCTTAGCGAGAGAGCAAACAAGAGAGAGGGAGGTGAGCGGGATTTATGACTGTGACCCTTGAAGCCTCCAGCACCTCTTACTCTATATGGGGGGGTGGTTTTCTTTGAATGAATTGCAACACCGTAACAGCCTCCTGCACTCTGTAACAGGGGGGGTGCTTGGGCCTGTGCATTTAAAAAAAAATAAAAATCAAGCATTACGCTGGTGAGAATTATATTTAAAAAAAAAAGATGTAGAAGAAAAGCAATAATATGAGAACTGAGCACAGGAACCGTTTGCTCTTTCCCTTTGGGTCAGTGTATTTGCCCAGCACATAAACAACATTGCTCATACAACTCACGAGGAAACCTGACCGGCAGCGCAGGCTGCCTGGGTGGGGAGATATTTTTGTCCTAAGGCCCAAAAGAGGAACAAACAATATTGAGCAGAGAGCATAGGTGAAACACAAGCCGAAGGAAGCCAGTTCCAGGCAGCGTGGGGAAGATGGGCAAGTTGCTCGGCGGGTGAAAGCAAGGCCTCTCCCGGTCAGAGGGAGCAGCCCGGAGAGATGGGAAGTGGGAGGCGGGAGCCAGAGACGGGGAGATTGGAAGAAGAGGGATGAGCCTGTGGTGGTCCCATGAGGAGCGGAAGAGTAGGAGGAAAGTTGAGCTGAGTTGTGGGCAGAGGCTGCTCAGCCCAGGGTTTTAAATATCAGGATGAAGAACTTGGTCAAACATGGAAGGGAAGGGAGTGGGACGGCAGTGGAGGGAAGGGACAGCCCCACAGGGAGGGAGGGCACCGGCACCGCTGGGTGTTGCGGGGAGACCTGCCGTGCCCAGCACAGGGTGAGCGCAGAACAAGACGGGAGGAGAGGCAGCGGTGCGGGGCTCCCAGGGCGGTGGGAGACGTCCTGACATTCCCGAGAGGCACTGGGTGCTGCGATGGTGGGAACAAACGGCCCTTTCAGGGACCTCCGCAGTAAACAGGAAGGAGGAGATAAAGCTGCAGCCAGAGAGGCCACTTGATTTTGAGGGAGATTTCCTCCGTCTCAGAAAGACCAAGGCATGCTTACAGCTAAACGGCCGGGCCTGAGGGAAATGCAGCCTATGGATGGAGGGGAGAGCCTCACTAGCCCCTTGCAGGCAGGCCCGTGCCAGGGAGCATTGCGGTAGAGAGACGTGGAGGAGTGTGGGTGCAGCTCCCCTTCCTAATGACAACTTCACCCCATCTGTCATGTTGGCTCAGGTCCTACTGCCACAAGCCTCCCTGATCTCACCCCCCCCAGGAGGAGGACCCCCCTCAGCATTTTGAGATCAGCTTCACACATCCCAGCCACCAGAGGAGAAGGTTTCCATGTGATGGGTTCCTCCAGGGAGCTACCACCCAGATGCAGGGGCTCAGCCTTGAAAGAGGGCCGTGGGTGCTGGCAATGCCACTCACACCTTGGGCTGGCTTCCTCTGCATGCTCAACCCCTGTCCCGTCACATCCCATCCCATCCCATCCCATCCCCTCCAATCCCATCCCATCCCCATCCACGTCATTCTATTCCATCCTCAAGATAGGAGCAGCAGCTGTGGGAAGACCTGGCTGTACTGAAGCAGCAGCAAAGCAAAGGAGATGCTGGAAAACACAAATGGAAGGCCAAGCATGCAAGTGTCAACAGATGGGTGTGCAAATGTCTGACCCCAGGGAGCACAGCCCCGCTGGGTCACATCTCTGATGCTGTCTCCCAGTGCCTCTGTGTATGGAGCTAGGTGAGATGTGGTAAATGGTGCTACGTGATCCAGGGAAGCCACGCTTTAATGGTTTTGAAGAAGAACTGTCACACATGGGCTTTCTTTGAGCTCTCGTCCAGATTTATTCTCTGACACTGCTGTCAGAGAAGTTAAACGGGGTCTTGACCTTCTCCAGAAGGTCTAAACCAGCACTTAGAGTCTCCATCCTGCTGCACATTAGTGTGGTTTGAAAAATCTTTCCCATGTGATGGTTGAGATGATCCCATCTGGAGGGCTTTTTCCGAGAAAGCCCAGAAAAAGCACTCTCTTTGCAGGAAAATGAGTATTTGTAGGTAAATGCAGACAGGCTGCTGTCAGCATGTCTGTCCTGGGCAGCGCTGGCAGGGGAGACAGGGTTGTGGGTGCCTTCCTTACTCTGCAGTGTAACCTGACCTGGTGGGGTTAGAAGTCCACCTGCAGCCTTGTCTGCCATACTTCTCTTACCCCTGCTGTCAGCAAGCAGTGATAACGGAGGGGAAGTGTTGGTTTTCCAGCATGGATTATTTTCCTAAGGATTCCTATCCCTTGTGAGTCACTGGAGGTTTTTCTGCTGACTGCAAGGACTGAAATCCTAGCAATGAGATACTCAAAAAATGTGTGCAGTGGTCAGGAATGCTGCTTTATCAGCTTTTAGGACATCATTTGGTTACAAGACAACATAGATTAGAGCGGAGATGCAGCTAATTACAATTTAAAGGCCACATCTTCAAGTGAAACACATGGGGACACCTTTCTCTGAAAGACCTGTAGTACCCCAAAACAAAGTGCTATATGTGTAGCCCACCGTGGGCTTAATTAAATCCTTTTGTCCATGGGAAGCATTTGAAGTTGGGCTTCAGTGCTAGATGACCACGATCCCACCATGAGTTTTTGTACACGGAGGTGCACAAAAGGGAGCCCTTTCCCAGAGCTCACAGCGATGGGGTAATGTCAGTCACAGCACAGACTGCAGCATAATTTTATAGCGCAGAGTCCCTTCTTCCCAGCTTCCCCAGATGTCAGCAGTCAAGCATTTCCATCCCACACTGTTGGAATAGCAGGTTAAGATATTCTCAAACAAATGGACACCACGTAAAAGCAAAGTTCAGGATTTTAAAACCCAACAGTTTGTGTGCAGCTGTAGAAATTCTCTGGGTGGTTACTGCATTACTTTAAAATAGCTAGTCTGAGGGAAAGGGCTGCATTTACCTACAAATATTCATTTTCCTGCAAAGAGAGTGCTTTTTCTGGGCTTTCTTGGAAAGAGCCCTCCAGATGGGATCATCTCAACCATCACATGGGAAAGATTTTCAAACCACACTAATGTGCGGCAAGATGGAGACTCTAAGTGCTGGTTTAGACCTTCTGGAGAAGGTCAAGACCCTGTTTAACTTCCATTAATGTCACTCCAGTCACTTCTGATAGTACTGAATAGCAAAGGGAAAAAGAGAAAGATAAAAAAAATCTTAAAAGCTTTTCAAAAATACCACATTCTTATAGAAAGCAGCATTTGCTTTAAAGTGGCTTTAAAGGGAAAGAAAGCGTGAAAGAACAAACGTTTCTTCACTGATTCCCAAATTATGGGCTGGGCACGGGGACAACTGAGATGTGATTCAGTACTTGTTGGACACTGAAACCAACTGACAGTTGCCCTTAGCACTGCTCATGTGGCCAAAAGAGATGGTCAGATATCAGTGGGGAGCATGGGGTGGGAAACGTCCCCTGGTCCCTCTGCACTTTGGGAGCAGCAGAGAGTAAGCAGAATCAAAGCTACGCTCTGTATTGCATAGCAAAGCGGAGGGTTTGGAGAGAAAGGCTGTAAGAAGTAGTTCCTGTCCAGAAGGAAAAGAAACAGTGGTCACAAGCTCAGAGAGACCACAACTGCTTTCTGCAATGCATAAATGTCACACTGCGTTTAAAATACTTGATCAGCCTTGTTCAGCCAGCTCGGCTCTGGCAATAAATGCACTGTACTACTTTTTAATATGTTTTCCCCAAACGATCATCTGGCAACAAACACTGTGTTCAAAAAAGCTCCACAGTTGCAGTTTGAGATTTAACTTTTCAGAAGAATAAAACCTCAGAATCAAAACAAAAAGAGCCGGAAGGGACTGTGGGAAACTTTTTCCTAGATAAATGTGAAGTTAGATTATTCTGCTCTTTCCACCCTGGCAAGGCTGTCGGGATGCCACCCGGAGAGGACGGAGGATGTGTGGTCTAATGACTAACAAGGCCAGAGGAGTCTGAGTCCAGACATTGAACACGTACAGAAGCACCTCAGGCAAATTGCTAATTGCCTGTGACTTATTCCCATTTATCTGAGGGGCAGCGGCTCAGTCCCGGGAATGCGGTGAGCATTTAATCAATTAGGGCTCAATTGCCGCTTTGAAATCCTGGCTTCTGAAACATGCAGGGTAATTGCAGAAAGTCCCTTATTCTTCCTGTCAGCAGGGACAGGACACGCTCGCCCACACGGATCAGACCCTTCCCAAGCCTGGCTGGTCCCCCTGCCCGTCTGGGTGACCTGCTGATGTGATGGTTCATGGCTAGAAGAGATGGCTGCACTGCCCATCACTAGCTGGAGCTTTCTTTGACCCCCGCCAGACGGAGCTGTCGGAGGGGGACGGCAGGCAAGCTGAGAACAGACAACCAGAGGACTGTGGCAGTCATTGCACTGATGAGAGAGGACACAGCCAGTTTGCAACCCCATTCCCAAGGGGACGTGGATGACTTCCTGGAAGGAAGGGACTTGCCTTGAGGATGGAGGTGGAGATGGAGATGGAGCAGGCTGCGGTGACTATGATGAATGGAAAAGTCCCCCTGCGCTCTGCAGACCGATATGGCCAAAGCACTCAGCTGGATGGCGAGCTGGAGGCAGCAGGGAGCTCTGCGCTGGCCCGTGCCCCTGGCAGCACCCGTCCCCTCAGCTCCCCAGTGGAGGAAGCAGGATCACTGGCAGGGACCCTGGCTGCCATCCCGGGCCGCAGAAGAGCGAGCCCGTGTCTCCCATGCAGTGCCCGTGATGGGAGACCGTGCAGCCAGCGCGCAGCCGCGGGACCGGAATGGTGTCGTCCGTCAGCTGCGTGGAAGAAAGCCAAGTGAAATTTTTTTAGGCGCCTCAGATGAAAAGGTTAACTATTATTACTAGATAAGGCATTTTCCATCCAAGTAGGACATTTTAAAATTCCCCATTCCCAAACAAGCATTTCTGAGAAGCCTGAGCAAAAACAAAGTGTCAGAACCCATTGGCTCGAACTCCTCCTCCCTCTGTTTTGACCGCCCCCCCGGCCTCGCTTCCCCCTTTGCCTTCTTTCAAGGAAGAAAGAAAAAATGTTGAAATTGGAAGGCTGCCAGCGGGACCGAAATTTCGCTTTCCAGCAGCCTCTGAGGCCACACCAAACCCTGCAAGGCCCTACCGCTGGGCGAGGGTGTCACCCATGGGGACGGTCCTGTGGCACCACGGGGCTCGGGGCTGCAGCCACCGCCGGGCTCTGCTGGGGACCCAGGGGCTCCTGGGGGTGGCACCAAGTGGGGTGGCATTTCTACCCACCCACGAAGCAGAGTCATGGGGACTGGGAGCACTATGGGGGTCACCCTCCTCTTCGTCTGAGAGTTGCTCGCCCTCAAGGGTGTTAGAAGTGAGCTGATGTCTACAGAGGGGCTCGACCCTTTTTCCCTGCTAGCTTTGTGCCATTTGCTGTTGAAGTCAGTGCCCTTGGCTATGTTTTCCCTTCTTCTCTGCGACTGTCGCCCACCCTCAAAACTAGCACCCAAGTGCCCGATCTGCCTAGGGCAGCCTTATTTTGGAAAGTGCCCAAGGAGGACGACCCTTCTATCTACTGCAAAATGTCCTACATGACATTTCGCCATGGCCCGCCGTGTCCAGATGAGATGGATGGGTTCAGAGCCCATGCTGGTGACTCAGTGCCTTGCTGCAAAATCCCCGTGACCAAAGCTCTTGCTGCGCTCTGCATCAAAGCCGGGAGCTGAACTTGTGACAGAGGTCTCCAGACTCGATAGCATCCATGCTCTACCACGCATGGCCGGGGTCAGCGTAAATCAACCTTTCCCAGAAAGCTGTTGAGCCAAGAGAAAATTGTGCCTCCTGAGAGCAGGAATAACGCCTCGCTTCTTGCAGGCAAGGCGAGGCGAGGTGATGCGGCAGAGCTCAGGTGAAGCGAACACCTTGCCGCTGCGGGTGGTTTTATAGCAGCGATGACTCTTAGGCTGTCAGGCAGTGCTGAAACCGTGCGTCCCTTTGAAACCCCATAAATGTCAGGGCCACCTTCTCCACCTTTGCCGGGCGAGATGCACGAGTGCAACGACTTCCCGTATTGCAGCACTGCCTTCATGACGAACCTTGCTCCTGCTGATGTCTGACGAAAGGCTTGTCAGATAACCTCAGGGGTCAGCCTACGGCCAGGGGAGAAAACACATGCAGGGCGAGTGCTTGGTCGCTTCATCACCGCAGCCCTCGGTGCATGCGAGTGCGGGAGTGGGGAGAAGCCAGCCGAGAAACACGAGGTCTCGCAGAGAACTGCAATGGCTCCCCGGGGAACGTGCAGCAGGGAAATGCCATTGATTCATGTTTGCTAATGAATGGCATTGCCACACAACTGAAAAAAGGAGAAGTGGAACAGTGTAGAGGCTGTCTCATTACCTTCTCCCCGTCTCTCCTCTTCCCCCACTCTCTCTAGCTCATCCCAGGTCCTGTCTGTTGAGATTCACCCACTTCTCCCTCTTACCAGGCTGCGGCTGCCACTGTTTGTCACGGTGGAAGAGGTACTTTTTAAGATGCCATTTACTCTCTGTTAGCTTTAGCAATGATTCCCCAAGGTCCAGAGGAACTTTCTCTGGTAACACCCTGTTTTCCAGCAGCCAAGCCAGGACCCCTTCACAGCCAAGACGAGTGCCAGGACCTGTCACAGGGCATCCCCCTGCTGTGACCATTTTGTGCCATTCCCTCTCCCTCGGCAGACATGTGCCTTGCCGGAGCCTGGCACCCAGGCCTGGGGGTGCCCGGAGGGGTGGCTGTGTTGCACTATCCTGGGGAGAGGCACAGCTCCTACGTGAGGGTGGAGGTAGCTGGATTGCCTAGAAAACAGCTGGGGGGGGTTGAACTTCTTCAAAAGGCGGACTTCTTCTGAGAGCTGCAAGCTGGCTCCAACCATCTGCAGCCTCTCGGGAAACGCCAATGTGCTCCAAAGCATCTCCGATGCTGTCTGTCAAGGGGGATGATGCAGCCCAGGCATATTTAAGTTCATCCAGTGAGCAAAGGGGAAAAACAGTTCAGTGACAGGCAGCAGTTATTGCTATGAGTACCTCTGACAAAAATGACCCAGTGTGACTCCAGTTCTTCGTTTCTCAGTCCCTGCCTTCTCTTGCAGCTCTGTGCTAGAAAACTATTCCGCCTTTTCTGTTTCCTCCTGAAGGATCACTGTCTGCCTCAGTGGAGAGAGGGTTTTGGGGATTCTTCTTCTGGAAGAATCCTTTCACTTTTAGGGACATACCACAAGTACAAACCTATACATGCCATGCATGTGTATGTAAGATAGTTGTGCATGCAGCTACCCTTTTCTTTCAGCTGTAAGCTCACTTCTCCCACAGAGTGCCTCCTCCTACAGCTCACCCCACATCCTTTATCCCAACTCGCTGTCTCCATGGGGCTTCCCTCACTCCTCTCATAGCCTCAGGCTCAAATGGGTAGGAGCTCCCCGACACCTCCTGTTCCCCCCACGGTCTGCACAGGCCACTACGTACAATGTCCCACAGCTTGCCTCCTTCCTCATGTGCTCTGAGATGTTCACCAGGCTCCAGTGAGACTGAACTGAAAAGCCCTTAAAAGCCTTTAAGGGGTATCATTCTACAACCTGCAGCAGCAGAAACATGGTCTGTAGGGCTAAGGAGCCCAAGTCCTGACTTGTCATCCCCCCATGTAGGTAGCAGACAACAGAGAGCTGAAAAAGTGGTTATGAAAAGCTCCCTCGCAAAGTCCGAGGCAGTGAACTACGTTATTTTCCATCGGGAAAGGTGCTTCCAGCCTGCAAACCAGGGGAGAGGACTTCTGCCACCCACAGTAGAAAGCGTGGCTGCCACCCCGTGCTGGAGGTACCCTCTCCCCGCCAGCAACAAAAGTCATGTCCTGCGCCCTCAGATAACCCACCTGGGACGGGCCAAGATCTGCTATGATCCCACCAGGAGAGACTGCGGGGAGGAGCCCACCACCATCGCTGGGGAGAGACTGTGTTCCCACAGTGTCCAAGTCAGCACTATAAAGCCACTCCCCAGGGAAGATTAATAATTTAGGAATAAACTGAAGCCTCTATTGTGTTCTGAGTAGGTTGTCGTATTTACTTATCACGACAATGTCTGAGCCCCCTTCTGGTAATGCACTCGGCTATCTGATGAACATTTGGCATGTTTGTTCTCTTGTCCTCTCCCCAGAAAGAGAAGGGCCAGCCTGCCCGATTGCTTGGACGGCGGGGGGCACTTGCTCAAGTGCTGGACACCGTTTGTCGGATAACAAGATAGTCCTATTATAGGCATTCAGAGTAGGGTCTAACAACCCAAGGTAGTCATGAACAGGGACCACTCATGGTCACTGAAAGCTTATAAAGACAAGACCTTGAAGAAGGGTTGTCAATCGGTTTGGTAGCTCTCCCTGCAATCTGGGGTATTTGTTGAACCCACATAGACCCCTGGGACCAATTTAGGCTCTTCAGTTTTCCACAGTGATTCCTGGAACTGTTCCGGGATAGCTTTTTCTGGACAAGCCTGTGTGCCAGCACCCCTGTCCCAGAGTACACATGTGACTCAGTTCATCCATTTTAGTTGAGGCACCCAGAAGCAGATACTGTGCTTTAAATTCACAGCTGTCACTAATACCAGATAGATTTTCTGCGTGGACAGGCCCCTGTGAAAACCAACAGCATCCTGGAAAGCTTTGCGGTCATCTCGTATTGCAGGCAAAGAGGTAATAAGACACACCACGGTTCAGGAGCAAGACCCAAGCTATGAACATAGGTACAGATGGAAGATAAGAGTGAAACAGGCTTACCTTCCTGTCAGCTAAACCAAGGGGCTGCAACTCCTAGGGAAAGTGCTTAATGAAAAAGGAAAGAGCGATTGAAATCTAACTTAATCTGCATTCAGCATATTTCATGAAACCAGCACATTGAGAGATCCCTTCTGAGAAGCCTTGAAATGGGATGACCCGATGCCGGCTGGTTTACAGGAATACACAGCACGGAGCACGGTCTCTCCGTTAGCAGGATGGAGGGAACAGCTTAGTCACTGTTAGGGGAACCATTCACGGAGAGCTGAAACCTTCACCTCCTGTTGCAACAGAGGAGTTGTTTTTTTCTTGCCCACCACTTATGTCACCACTTGTGCGTGGCAGACGACTCTCCCCCACTTCCCAGCAAGCTGTCCCTGTCACTGAGTCACACCATTGATGTCCTGCGGGGAGGTGCCCAGAAATTAATATCTCACAGGGAACATTGCAAATACCTTGTCTGAGCAGCCGCTGAGGCGCAAGGGGAGTGCATACACATGGGGGCTGATATTTGGGTAACACTGCAGTCTCTTACGGAAACTGCAGCTCTTTATAAGAAGCAACAAGGGTCCTCCAGGGGCTTGACTCAGTGGCCATGAGGTAAATGCCTTTCATTAGAGGCCAGCTGAAAAGTTCCCTGAGATCAAAGGAGACTCACGCAGATCCCAGTGGGTTTCTACTCAGGGGTTAAGGGCCTGGGGTTAAGTTTGCAGAGGGATTAAGACGTTACTTCTGCTCATCAGCTAAGCGTGGGTCCATCCTGTCAATGTCTTCCTGGCAGAACCCTTGTATCCAAGGATTTGAGAATTAAGACCTCTGAGTAAAGGGATTTAAACCCACATTTCCCATCCCACGTGACGCTGCATAGCATGCTAGGGTCGGAAGAGATGATCTCATTCCCTCCTGCTGAAGCTGTTCCGCTTGACATAGATAAATTAAGTATTGATGCAAGTATTGATTACTGTTGTGCTACGTACTGGAAAACTTATCCTCATCCCTTAGTGGACGTTTTTCCATCTCTCTATAATTAGATGCTCAGGCCGATAGTCTTCCCCCTGAGGAGGCGAGGCTGGATTGTCACAGTGTCCTATAGGTCAAGACTAGGGCTGGTGGGCAAGATGGAAGGAGAAGGCACCATTACCTTGGTGCAGTGCCCAAAGTAAGCAGCGGCTGGCAGCGAGAGCAGTGCCACCAGCAGAGCCCACACCTGAGGACCGCGGGCACTGGCTTGTGTTTAGAGGCTGTGTTTGAAGAGCACAGTGAGCGCAAGGGGGAGAAGATCCTCTGAGAGGGTTACTGTGCATTGGAAATCACTGGTGGGGACTGGGAAGACCCCAAGTAAGATGTTTCTAAGGAAAAGACTCCTCTTGCACTGTGACTCTGGGTATGACTTTTCTTCTCAACGGCATTTATGAAGCCATTATATGAGGCCATATCTGCAACGGGCGTATCTTATCAGCCTGGTTTCAACAATACTGGCAAGGCTTACGGCTTGTACTGAGCTTTGGGTCAACAGTGTAGAGCCACATGCTTCTCCCTGAGCAAAGCCGAGTGAACTAGTGCAGCAAACTGGGAGTCACTGTGCTTTTGCTTAGGGAGTTTGCAAACTGTCTTGGGGAGGATCACGCCTCCAGCTTAACCCAGCAGGACTGTAGTATGGACAGTCTGCATTAATCATCCTCTACCTGTGCACAGACACCTTTTGAAAACACCTTAATGCTTTTACATTTTGGAAGCCCTTTATGTGCAGGATGCAGTCAAAGTAGAGTCAGAGAGTCCTGCAAATACTAAAGCCCTGAAAACAGAGGAGGGCAAAACAGTTCCTGCCACTATGCGGTTTGATCTATGTCCTTTTCAGATTTTGCTCTGAATCACAAGGTTAATACAGGTCTTATGGCACAGAGACATTTTCAGTAGAAACTGAGTAGTTTCAGTTAAAGGGATATACAAATAGAGTGGTTTCATATCTATGAGGCAAAATTAAGAGGAAATGTATTTTTGGTCAAAATAGCTGATAGATTTTTTGATCAAAAGTAGATTTTCCAATGAGACTGCAATTAAGGTACACCTACATCGGAGGTGAATCTGCCAGGACCACTCCCAAAGCGTAGCCGCAATCTGCCCTGTGGTTCTGATCTGGTGTCATTGATAATCTCTGGGCTTTTTGAGATAAGTCATGGGGCTGTGTGCAAACGCCGTTCACTGGCATAGGGTGCATTCACTTCAGAAATAGGAAGTAAACAACAGGTCAGATAAGAAATGTCACATGTTATTCACAAACAGTGAAAACAAAACTTAAATAGGCCAGTTTTTTGTAACATCGTGTAAGCTACAGCTCCGCCGTCTGTCAATAAAGGCATCCTTGAGTATTTACTGGCACTGAGGGAGACAGACGAAACATTTTGCAGTTTATCAGCCTCTCTGTAGGGTGAATATTTGCACATGGTGGAGCGCTTTTCTTTTCTTTTTTTTTTTTTTTTGTTTTTCTTTCCCAAAATCAACTGAGAGGTGCATGATTTCTCACTGAAAACATCACCGGTTTCTGCAATTCTGCCAGAATCAATAGATTCCAGCAATGCCTTTGATGTGGAGATGTGTTAGTGAAGCAAACTCACCGCAGTCTGTTTTTAATGCTTTTGGTGTGTATGCTCTCATTGGAGAAGAGTGGAGAGAGGGAGATAAAACAAAAACACAAAATGCATTTTACATGACACCTTATCCCACCCAGAAGCAGAGAAGCACTTAAATCTCACGGTTCCTCTCTGAATGGTGCTTCTGTCAACAGTTTAAAGCAACATTGCCTAAAGTGGCATTTATCTTTGGGGCTATCTATCAGATTCCTTTCTAATTCTGTTATGTGCGTGCTCCTCGCTGTTTACGCCATACATGGTTAAAGGGAATCTTTGTTGCTTCTCCACAGGTTACGGCAAGGTCAGGACTGAGCACTGTACATCCTTTCGCTTCCTAAATATCAGACACTTAATCCCAAAGGCTCTGTCACGGAGGTGGAAATGTACCTACAAGGATACCTTCTCTCCAGTCTGCCTGTAAGGTTACCTCTGCACGCAAAACCCGGCAGCCGCATCGGAAGCCCTCTCTGGAAGCCTGCCCTGAGGTCTGCAGCCTAAGGATGAGTTTATGTAGGATTTCAGGCAGAAATGAACCAGTTTCTTCCTGCTTTAGGTTTATGTTTAAAGCTTGGCGAGAAGGGATTTATCCTTGCACTGACCTGTTCCGGGGAATTCTGAGATAGGCAAAGCAAATCAGACCCTGGAGTGACCTGGGTGGTGGTCCCAGCTCTGGCCAGGGGCTGCACAAGGTGTTCTTGTCAACTCACAGCCCTGCTCCAGTTCCCCAAGGTGTGCAGGGTTGTCCCTTTTGCTGGACATGACCACACGTACTTACACATAATTAATTTGCAGCCCATTAAAACTGGAAGGCAAATCTCCACTGGCTTTGGCTTGTCAGCAGACAAGTGTTGGCTTACCTAAGGTGGTGGAGGGAGGTGTTATGATTTAGGTGTTCAAGAACAGTTTCTTCGCTCTGGACCATCGGACGAAAAGTAAGGCCTTGATGAACAACGTCAACCATTTCTAGTGCGTTACAGGTGTTTGCGTGCCAAGGAGCCCTACGCCTCCCTTCCCTCCACTGCTCCCAGCAGGAAGGTCCAAGTGCTACGTGGTGTCACAGCAGCAGCAGCAACGTGCCTTAGGAGACAAATCTGCCACTGCTATTTGAGAGGGACAGTCTTAGGAAGCAGAGCCCCAGCCAGGCTGAGGAAGCACTTGGCAAAGATGGAGCAAGCCCACCCTTCATGCCAGCCCACACGGAGCTGAGTCTCTGTGGTCAGTTCATCCTCAGGATACCCACTGTCCTCTGCCACTGAAAGGCAGAAAACCAAAGAACTGAGCAGGACAAGTGGTAGCTTCCTTCTTTAATGCCCTGATGGGAATTACTTGCACAGAGAAAAACCATTTGATGTTGAATGCCACCCCAGGCCTCTTAACCATGATACACAGATGCACGGGGAACCCCTTCTGTGAGGATACCTCTGCACATGCCCCACTCACCATGCAAAAGGTCAGGCTACGATGAATTGTCAGGATGGGGGAACTGAGTCTAGATTTTGGGGCAAAAGTTAGTTACACTTATGATCCTCCAGTTGAGGAGACAGAGGAATAACCCGTGTTGACAAAAGATCTGAAGAAACAAATTAAGAGAAAAGGAAAACACCATGCATCGTCCTCAGCTCTCAGAGCTTCCCCACCTCCTTGAGGGACCGTGAGAGCTTGATTGATTCCTCCGACTGCAGGAGAGGAGGCAACCGGGGAACACTATTAATACCTCTGACTCCAATTGGTGAGCAGTCGTGGTTTGCGTCTCATGAATTTCAGTAGGAGTCTGACGGAAACAGAAGGCTCCTTTGCTGTTTATGGCACACGAACAGCTGTTCGAGAGGAGAAACATCTCTGCAGCGGATAAGTCTGCTGTAAAAGTCATCCCTAGATTTTTGGGAATTTCTGGCAGTTGAATCCCTTCTATACCACAGTTGTCCGAGCAAGGCTGAATGCAAACACATACTCCTCTCAGACAGACACCTGTAAATCTGATAGAGAAGGCAAAATCAACACCAGGATAACCTAATTAACTTTAATGAAGTTACTTCTAATTTACAGCTGTGCGCCCAGAAGAAGAATCAAGACCTGTACGCTGAAGCTATTTCACCATGTCATGGTTTTGTAACACTAGAGAAGATTAACGAATATACAGTAAACCAGGGGCAAATGTCTGCAAACAGCTTCATGGGTAAATGGTTAAACTCTGGGCTGTTTTACAGTGGTGTAAGTTAAGAGAGACAGCTTTACCATTGGTGGCACCTCTCCAGCGGAGATCTGCTGGTCTGACTCAGGTCTCATACTCACACCAAGGTAAGCAGGAGCAAAAAATAGCTGGCACTGTTGGCCAAACAGCAAATGAGCTCAGGCATCCCTGCTCCATACCTGCTCAGAGAGGATAACATTTCCAGCAATTCCATTTATTCACTCCTGTGCAGTAGGCTTCAAAATCTTGTAAGAGCCATTGAAATCTGGCAATGGGCAAATTAACAGGCACCAACAAAATGGAATGACTGGTGTTTTGCATTTAACAATTAGGAGAACTATTAATCCACACATGTCACGGGGTGGAATAGCAGCCTTTCTCCTACGTGAACAGTCTCACAGGGTTTTTCTCAGCTCTTTGAAACGTCTATACACACACTGATGTGTCTATGTGGGTGTGTAATCGTGCCTCTGTGCAGAGTGGGACATACAGTGAGACACGTCTTCACTGAAGACAGACGGGGTCACTTACAAAGGGGTTGGAGTTTTTTTTTTTAATCTTTCCCTGACCACAGCAAACATTTAAGGGCTGTGAGAACTTCCTTTGCTACTCACGTGCCTGGTAAGGACATGCTTCTGAAATAACAACCGCAAGGGAGAATTGCCCCCGCCAACAGCCTTGCCCCACCAGTGCTTCTTCCTCCTGCCCCACCAGGGCAGTTTCTGCTGCAGCAGTTTTTAGTGACTGACTTTTGCTACCTCCAGGAAAGCCAAGGCAGCGTTTTACTGCAAAGCCCTGTGGGTGCACGTGTGCAGCTGAAGGGGACTTCTTTCTGATGGGTACTCAGGGTAGGATGGGTGCAAAAGCTGCACAGCCATGTGCTTGGGGCTTGTAGGAAGGAGAGCAGTGGGGATCAAAAAACAGAACAGGAGGATGAATGCACATGTCCATGCTCCCTGGTAATCCTTAGTCTGCCAATACAGACTGCCTAGGGAAGAGTTAAAAGCAGAGCTCTGGAAAGTTTGGCCAGATGACTTCCTGATGGAGTTTATACAAGTATAGTGTGCACAAGGACGTATGTGCCTACGTGCCACTTCTCCCGAAGCAGCCTGAGCCGAGCAGAGGGAGGAAGAAAAATAATAAAAACATCAGGGATGGGTCCAGGCTGAAAACGAGCATCTGATGAATGTGCAGGGTCATCACACCCCTCGCATTACAAACCCGCCAGACAAATCTGTATGATGCCTCCTCTGCTATGTAGCCCCTTGCTGCAGAGCAAGAGCACAGAGGGCAGAGGCAGGGGTGAGGCAGGGCAGGGGGGGGAGGCAGAAGAGGACATTAGCACAAGGAATTCGCAGTATCCCAAACCAGCTGCCAGTTGTTCAGCTCTCAGGACATCCCCAGCAGTCAGGGAGATAATGCAGCCATCTGCAGTCACTGGGATGCCAGGGTGATGCAGGGGTGATGCAGAGGTGATGGCTGGGAGATTCCAGGGACATTCTGGGGTGATGCCAGGGTGATGCCTGTAGGCACAGTCAGGAGGTGTGATGGTGTGTAGGTACATACATATGAGTCGGTGTCCTAAGACCTAGCCTGGATAAAAATATCTAACAAACACAAGCTTGTTAGCATGGATGGTAAAAACTTGTGCAGGATATTAGTACTCAAACTGTCCCCTCTTCCCTGCTAGCTGTGCACGTGGTCCGTAGATGACAAGCCCTCAGGGTTATCTTAATGCACTAATACGCATGTCCTGCTGAGGAGTTGTGATAGCCAGAGCTGCTTAACCATGAGAGAAACAAGCATAAGCACTGAAAGTCTATTCTCACTACCATGATTGTCTCCAGGGAATGATTTTCAGAAATGACTAATGATGGTTTTGGTCTTCTTCTAGCTGGATACCCTGCACCCCTTTCAGCCTGGGCTGTACCTAGTACTCTCTGTAGCAGCGGGAATTACCTGTTGCAGCCAAATGGACATTAGTTTGTGCGGTGATTTGCAACATACTTACTCTCTAGCTCCTTACTTCAGCTTTGGTTTAGAGTGAAGACTTCAGTACTGCAGCTATATGGAGGCTGAGGTATCTCCTAAGACATCTCAGCATGTGTATGACTAGGGGAGCACAGAGCTGGCACGGGACTAAGGCAACGCTTGAGATTATCAGCCTCGACTGCCTTGAGACTGTGAGCCTTTACAGGCGCATGCTGGGTAGGAGCCCTTGCTGGCCTCCCAAAAAGAGAGAAGCAGGGACAAGGAGGTAGGGACAAATCAAGGACTATGTAGAGTGGCCTGATTGATAGCCTGGCCTGCTCTAGGCAGGTCAGTAAGAAGGCAAGATCCATATTACTCACATTTAGCAGCAGATCAACCTTACTCTCAATTACGTCATTTCTCTAGAGCGCATTTGCCTGTCCTCCTTCAGAGCAGGGTGAGAGGGCACCATCTATGAAAGGATTAAGCATTAGTCCCTTTAGGGATGCTTAGTCAGTGAACCCGTGCTTCTCATTACATACTTTCAACCTGCTGTCATTTGATAATCATCTTGTGGAAGGGTTTACAAGTTTGTGCTGTCTCAGAAATTTCTGCTTGTTCATTACAGCTGTACTCAGAGGGGATGCTCTGTGCACAGTAAGCCTCTCAGTGAGACCATGGCTAATTGTATCAGGAGGTCAAAAGGAAGGTCTTCTAAAGTGCTACCGTTGCAAACCCTGCCTGCATTCCCAGAGTCAAGCCAGGTTGCTTACGATCCATCATTAGCACCAATAACTAAAAAGCTGCAGATAGAATTTACAGAATGTGAAGCAAAAATAGAAAAATACAATTCTTTTCCCAATAGTTGTGCTGACTCTGGAAAGTAAGACATGTAAATAGTAGATAGACATTGGCCATCTAAGTAAAATGAGCATTTTATTCATTGAGTTCTTTTAGATCAGAATGCTAACACTGAATACCATCATTTGACTATCCAGATTCCAAAAGTCATGTTATTTTATTCAGCTGGCCCCTATTTCTTTTTTATTGAGCCCACAAACTTATCTTTGACTGGAGCAACTACATATCCTAAATTCTTGAGTGCAATTCTTTGGAAGGCAGTTTGGAATTTTGACTTACTCTCTCCCTATTCTGGATATTCCCATCTTTACATTTCTATCAAAGATCTCTGTCATTTCCATCTTGTTTCTCTAATGTCCAAAGCAAAAGAAACCCGTTGTGTTACAGTCCGCAGTGCAGGTAGGGGAATTAGGAGGAAGATATGTTACATTTTGCATCGGTAGCAAGAAGTCTGCTGAAGATGAGAAGCCGGGGAGCTGATTTTTGCAGCAGCAGATTCAGAGCTGATTTTCTACCTCTTTGAATTTCACCCTCTCTACAGACTAGCACGGGCTCAAGTCAGAATGATTAGGATTAGGATGAAATGAGGAAGTGGAAAAGATGTGATTTCATCTCAATGCAAGCATTTCACACTGGATTGTCTCCCACTTGAGCTAACGTGTTAAAGAACAGAGCTGTTTGTTTACCTGTGTGCGGTAAACTTAATTTACACTGGGTACACAGCCTGCATTGCGCTGTAACCAGAAGTGTCCCTGCTCCTGGATCGCTGCCTGAAACACAGTCAGAGAGCACAGAGCATGGTTCAGTCTCTCTACCTGAACGACAGACATCTAATGCCAGCCACTACAGTGGTTTCCCTGTTTGGGTATGAAGGACGGGCAGCATCAAACAATGGGTGGATTCATACCAGATTTATTCCAAAACCTAAAAATCAAATCCATCTTTCCGAAGAAACAAGCTCCCTTTTCAAAAAGAAGAGTAATTTAAGGTCAAATACTTTCATCCTAAGCAACACAAAATGAAGAATAGCAAAATTTGGTTGGCATCCTGTGTGGTTTACCAGTGGTCCCTCAGTTCAGGAGAGGAATGCAACGTCCTGCCTGCACAATGCAAAGGCCAGCAAGCCCTGTCACAACACCGCGTGGCAGCAGAATGACATCAGGTCACATTACATGGGAGCGTGCCACACAGAAAAGGTCATACCCTGGGCTCCAACCCAGCCTGCCCCACTTGGAAAGTGGGTTTCTGTACCCGGCACTGGCTGCCTTGTTCTGGGAAATGCCTGCTCAGGCTCAGCTTCCCGCAGGGCTGCAGGCAGATGCCACCCAAGCCCCCGACAGCAGCTGATCCCAGGGGAGCTCTGAGCAGGCACAGGCGGTAGGGAAAAATAAAGGAGTCAAAAGGGAGGGCTTGTTTCTTAGAAAGAGAAGAGGAGCGGGTCACTCTGGGTCTGACCAGCCAGTACAGGGTGTTTCACAAACACCAGACCTACATGAACTGAAGTGGATGCCAAGAGGTACCCAGAAATGAGCTCGACCCTCTTAGGACAACCACGGCTGACAGCCTCCCTTGCAGGACAACTTCTCCCTCTCTTTCTTCCTTTCGGCATATTTCCTGAGCCACTGCAACCTAAACGTAGACCCATGGGGCTGGCAGATACCAGCAATGTCTGGCAATGCCTCCATGGATATAACCAGTCACGTCTGTGTCCTCCCCACCTAGTACGAATTGCCATGTGTCACTGTGTTATAAAGCAGCAAGCAGCTCTGTGTCCCTTGGCCATCCGTTAACCCCTTTGCAACATCAAGGAGGTTGGTTTCTGCCCAACCCCACAAACCCCTGGGGAATGGTGGGCAATGTGGTCCCCAAAGCACGGCTGCAGGGTGCAGGCCAGCATTGCCAACCCAGAATGGTCTTGCAAGGTCTTGAAGTGAAAACCAACCTTCTTAGGCAGCAACTGTGCTTGATCTCACATGAGATATCCAGGCACCCACAGCAGCGGCTGCCACTGGAGCTGAGCTGGTGGTGCCACACTGTGCCTTGCTCTCCTGCCCATCCAACCACTGGTACCCAGCGGAGTGCGTTTCCAACCTCAGAGGGACTCTGCCCTGCCTCATTTGTTAGTTTTGTACCACCACAGTCTTACTAAGAGATTGCATCCAAGCTAGGCTCTGGCTTATCCCCATTTATTAAAATGCCTCCCAGTTTGGATGCTTGTGGACCTGATGGTCTTGCTGCTGCAGCAGGTTGAGAAGGGAAGCACATCCTAAATTCCCCTAGGTTTGGGGACATAACAGGGCTCATGTGGCTGGTGATGAGGTCTGGTACATCCAAGGAGTGGTTCAGTGCTCATGCTGTAACACTCAAAGCCTTGCTTAGGGCAGGAAAAGGAAATGTGGACACAAACCCACTTGCACTCAGCATCCTTAAAAATGCCTCACGGCTTTCTTCCCCACACACAGTGCAACATAGTCATTTGCATCTATTAGTCAGAAAGGCAGAGAGGGAGGACACTCGAACATCTCACAAGGGCATGTTTCTCACACATTTGCAAATGGTGATGCCCTGGCAGAGTGCCAGGCTTAGGGACCAAGCCATCAGAGACACGTTGTGAGGTGCTGGGACCCTAAAACGAATAGAATAGAATAGAATAGAACAGAACAGAATATTTCAGTTGAAAGGGACCTACAACTATCATCTAGTCCAACTGCCTGACCCCTTCAGGGCTGAACAAAAGTTCAAGCATAGAATCATAGAATAGTTTGGGTTGGAAGGGGCGTTTAAAAGTCACCTAGTCCAACCCCCCCTGCGATGAGCAGGGACATCTTCAACTGGATCAGGCTGCTCAGGGCCTCGTCCAACCTGACCTTCAATGTTTCCAGGGATGGGGCATCTACTACCTCTCTGGGCAACCTCTGCCAGTGTTTCACCACCCTCATTGTAAAAATTTTCTTCCTTATTTCTAGCTTGAACCTACCCTTTTTTAGTTTAAAAGCATTACACCATGTCCTGTTGCTACCGGTCCTACTAAAAAGTCTGTCACATCTTTCTTATAAGCCCCCTTTAAGTATTGAAAGGCCACAATAAGGTCTCCCTGGAGCCTTCTCTTCTCCAAGCCAAACAGCCCCAACTGTCTCAGCCTGTCCTCACAGGAGAGGTGCTCCAGCCCTCTGATCATCTTCGTGGCCCTCGTCTGGACCCGCTCCAACTGGTCCATGTCTTTCCTGTGCTGAGGGCTCCAGAGCTGGACGCAGAACTCCAGGTGGGTCTCACCAGACTGGAGTAGAGGGGCAGATCACCTCCCCTGAGGTGTTATTAAGGGCATTGTCCAAATGCCTCAAACACTGACAGGCATGAGGCATCAACCACCTCCCTAGGAAGCCTGTTCCAAGCTTCCTAGATATCAGCTCCGCATGGGCCACCAAATCTAGCCCCTGCTTTCACACACAGGCACCTTTCACATTCTTTTTCATCCCTTCCTGATGCAGCATAGCACCTGCACCCCAGCATCCCAAATACATCTGCCTTCCCCTTACTGGACATTCAGATGGGATACTTGGCTCAGTGCTTAGGCTGCTCAAGCTGGGCTGCAGATGAATTCCTGTCTCTACTGAAGTCAATGGCAGTTTACCTTTGATTTCAAAGGGGATTTAATTTTGCCCTATACGGTGATGACTTGCTGTTTGGCAGCGACCCTGCAGGACATTAGGCAGAGGCCAGGGCCATTCTTGTCCCCATCCTGCTTTGACAAACAACTCGCTGTGTGACTCACAGTCACACAACTTTTTCATGCCTCAGTTTCCCCCTCTGTATCTAAAAGGAAGCCCAAGTTGAAAACGCACCTTCCCCTTCTTTATGAAGTTCTTTGATACAGAGATCTAAAGTACAACATAAGAGCTAACATTGACCTTCACTTTCCTTTACCGTGTCCAGACCTATTTAGTGCCTATTTATGGCAACCTGGTCATTAGCACTATAAGAACAAATTCAGCACAAAGAAAGCTTTAAACCACTGAAGTGGGGTGTGCCGCGCTGTCAGAACAGCTATTGTAGAATACTTTCCTCCTTGCCCTATCAAAAGACAAAAGCTGCATTTGATGATTGAAGATGCAGAAGCCAGAATAGCAACAGGAGCTCCTCCCGCAAAAAAGGGATTCCGTATTTCCTAAACCCCACATTTCTCCTTTCCTTCTTGGACCTCTCCTCAAGGGGATCAGAGCAGGACACTTTCCCAGCTTCCAGCTCTTGCAGCCCCTCAAGTCAGCCCCGGGCTAAGCTATTCCAGCAGCGTCAGAAGAGCTTGTGATTTGCACGCTTTTTTGTTGTTCTGTTTTCAGATAAACAACAGAGCAGGCAGCTGATGTGAGATGTGGACAGTCTCTTTGTCAGGCAGGGAGCTGCTGCCACTTGCTGGCATCCTGTCATGTACAAGTGAAAAGGTTTTTCCGTCTTCATTTCTTCCCATGGAAGGTTTCAAGGGTGAAAACACATTGAAAGGAGGTGATGCACCTCCTGCTGAGCCTGGAGGAATTTTTCCTGTATGGTTGCAGGTTCCTTCATAGCTCTCTTAGCACCCATGGGCCTTACTGTTGCACATTTCCTCTTATTTTGTCTCTGTCCCTCTTCCTGGAGAGGGCTGCTCAGCTCTAGATCTAGAGCCAGGGGAAGACCAGACGCCTTTGCCTCACTGAAACTCAGAGACAATGAGAAGACCTGAGTTAACCAGATCTTTCACAACTCTCCCTCTGAACTAAAATCAAGCTGGAACAGGATATTCATGTTCAGATGTGAACAACAGTGAGATTGCCTCAGAGAGAAAGAAACCCTAAGAATCCTGTTGTGAAAACATAATGTCCTGGTGGGTTTAATTTTCATGAAAACAATTGTGGTAGCAGCTTGATATCCTTTGAAAACACATGCACAGGCACTCACTGTACGTACACTACATATATATTTTGTCACTCCATCATTTCTTGTCTTTCATTCAATTCCATTTCAAAATGCCCATCTGGCTTATGTTGCTGGCAACATAGCAAAATAACTCCAGTCTCGATCAGTCCTAGGGATGTACCCACAACTCTGTGTAAACAACACTGTAGAAGACATGGGTTTAGTAATAATTTCCAGCTTGGATGTGATGGAAATGGAAATCCATACCCTCCTCAAAGAGGCACTAGGTTGGGCAAGTAGATGCAGCAAGGAAGGAAATATAAAAATGCAAAATAAGACTACATCTTACAAAATGAGCATTTTATTTCAGGTGTCAGACCCTGTGGATGCTTGGGGGATGCTGTACTGTACAAACAGACCTCTTCTGGCACCCGCGTTTCCTGGAAGAAGAGGCTTAGAGATATTTTATGGTTGACACAAATAATCTGTAAGGAGGGGATTCATTCCTCCCAGAAAATGCACCACAAAATGACTGGGGAACACCTTTCTGCCCAGGAGTTGAAACTATACTGTGGATCATGCAAACGCACGGCATACCCATCCTGAGAAAGCTCTGTTTGTTTGTTGACCATTGGTTAAGCTGGAGATTAGATAAAGCTTAATTAATGCAGACAAGTTATGCTTTGTAGGTTAAATTCTTGACACACAGATAAAAATTATTACAGAAAGTCACAGGCTTACTCCAGCAGAAGTCAAGGGAAGAGAGAGCATTTTAACTGCTAACTCAAAGGGGCCTTTTTACAAAACAAACCTTATTAGTGAGTTGTTATCTGGTCCATGCTCACAGCCTCCTTTGGTTGGCAGACCAAAAGTATCACCCTGGGAAAAGCCCCAGAAACAATCTCTCAAGCATGCCCTTTTATGACCCCAAATATCTATTTTCTACATTCATTTGCAAATATTCTGCAACATGTTGAAGTTGGCCTTCTATCATTGGGAAAATATCAATTCCTTTACTCGTATGTTCACATAATCACAATGACTTTGCAAATGTCTTATCAGAAACCTTCAGGGTCACTGTGACCTATAAGTAGGTATTAACGGCAGCCTCATTCACAAAAATCTTACCAAAACCTCGTTACCTTCTGAGCAGATTCTGATCAAACAAATCAACGCATCATGAGCCCTTCTTGCCTTTCACCCGATTTGCAAACACAATGCCATCTTCTGGGTCAGAGCAAATAATTCCTGTTTCTGTTACACTGATCAACCAAGCTCCCAACAAACCCAGAGACCAATTCTTTCTGAAGCCTTTTTAGGAGTCAAATTCCTGCCTGGTTATACCACTACAGCCACCCAAAAGTTTTGTATGGTCAAGTGGCAGCCAAATGGAAAAGAAATGGATTGAAACCAGGATGGTGACCAAGGGAGACAATAATACTAAGCAGTAGGGATGAGTGCCTCAAGCCTCCCAAAACACCTCTGGAAACAGGACTAAATAACAAAAAAAGTACCCTGAGGTTTGAAAAACTTCAAGATTATGAACCAAAGCGGGCCACATGAGGGAGAGGAAGGGACCTAGGCATAACCAAAGGCAGAAACAGTTTGCTGAGCCCTTCCCCAGAGAAAGCAAAGCCCACAACCCAGGGCTGAGGATAGCGAGGCACAATGCATCAGAAAGAAGGTGAGCAAAAGGAGAGGCTGGGGCCAGCTGATATCCAGAGCTATGGCCACAATATCAGCGGGAGCAAGGCCAAAATGATATTAAATCTGCAGCAGCATTGTCAAAATAGCATCCCCCTGGCTGAAACGCCACGAGCCCGAGGGTCAGCTACAGGCCAGCTACGGCAACCAAGTCAGGCGGTTCCCAGGGCTACATGTCCCAGCACATCCAGCAGACCTAACTTCGGCTACCTCTCCTGTTATCGCGCCCAGCGCTATGTCAAACCATCCAAGGGGACCGCAGCACCTTTCAGCGGGACAAGAGGGTGACTGGAAGAGCGCGGCTCATGTGGCGTGAGCCAGGGAGCACGAATTAGTACCTGGCGAACTACCCCTTCTCTAACTCTGCTGCGTTTGTAACCGAGGAGCCGAGCACGTCCCTCCCAGCACAGTGAGGACAGGTCTCCCCGGGAGAAGGAGCGGCTGAGAAGAGGAAGGCATTCAAAACGACCCGAGGAGGCTGTGCGTGCTGCCTGTGGAGCTGGCCAAGGGAGTAGAAAGTGTAAATGGGAAGAAATAATGATCAGTTAAAATATTTGTATTACACGTGGAAGAGAAGAAAATTGAAAGGGAGAGAAATTATAGCATGCTAAGATTGCAAATAGTCATGTCAATTTTTCCTCTATAACACCCCCCCTCCCCTTTCTGTCTGTTTTCCTATGGAAACAAAGTACTCTGATCCCCTCCCCCGACTTTAATAACTTCTGAACTTATTAGCCAATTTTGATTAAATTTTACTGAGAGGCAATGATATCAAAGATGATTTCATTCCCATAAGAGTCGCCCTGGCCAGGCAGAGAAAAGGATTTATCCTATTTAAGAGACCAGTATAAACTCACCATTTACTAAGCAACAGAGAATCCATGTGTGCACATGGCTCTGCAGGGGTAACGAAGAAGGAGGATCAGAGAGGTGGCCAAACACCAGTAACAGCTCTGGCCAAGCTCATACTGTCTTAAACGTTAAGGCCAATCAAGCACTAGACACAGTGTCTTGCTGGTAATGCTGGAGACATGCTACTTCCAATGGCGCAAACCAAGCTCTCCTTTTGCTCGTATGTGCATCACAGATTTCAAATTATGCTCTCAGGTAGGGTCCGTGCTTGTGCTAAGGTGGGGGGAGCGCTGCCCTAACCACCCGTGTGCAGGCACCTGCCTGCCCTTTCTACCTGGGGGCAGAGCCCTTTCCTACCTCCAAAGCACAAGCACGAAGCTCCCACCCACGGGCGAGTAGGAGGCCATTCGCCACGGGTGCTCTCCTCCTGCTTTTTGGTTGTATATAGGCAGTGCTAAAAACCAACTTGCATAAACTACTAGAATAGGAATGGAAAGCGTAGCAGAATGATCATATGCCTGGTAGGAGGCCAAATGCTGACAGCGAAGAAGCCTATACGGGCTTGTTAACCTACTAAAATAACATAACTCTTTCCCCACCGGCACATTCATACATGACTTCTGCCACAACAGGTCAGTAAAGATTTATTTACCGGGTCTGTGACACAAAGGGTAGGAAACGCTAGCTGGACCCTGCAGGGAGGCTGGGGAAACGCACAGTAAACAGCAGCAAACTTGTGCTGGTGGTGACCATAAGTGCTTCAGTGTTTTTCCTCTTGCTGAAATCTCCAACGGTGGCTATAAATCTTTTGCTGCCACTTGCAGTGGGTATTTACTAATTACAGCATCAGCACATCTTGTACCAGTCCGTGGGTCCTCGGGATAGCCTAGCAAAGGAGCAGAAACAGTTTTGCAACAAAGGCAGGTCCAAGGAACGAATGTCTCAGCACTGATCTCTCCACTGCTCTGGCAGCAGCGCTAGGAAACTAAGGATCACAATACAGAGAACGAGGATGTTAATTCTGCCTAAATAACAGACTGCATTTCCTCTACCCGGCTGTTCTGGGGAGCTAATTACACAGATTCCCAAATCAAAGAAATATGAAACAGTCTGCAAACGTTTGCAATGTTGATGTGTTGGCAGTCCAAACCATGACATATGGTCCTTCAGTATGCCATCCTAGAGAACAGGCTCACGAGCAACGCTCATTACGCAAAATAATGTCGTAAATAACAGAAAGAGGCTGATTTTAGAAATGTACTTGAGGTGGCCTCCCTGCTTAGCCCCACCAGAAGACGGTGTTTCACAGGGCTGCTGCCAGCCTGGTGATAGGTTCCCAAATGTACCTCCCTTGAGGGGGAAGGAAGGTGAATCATATCCAGACAGGATCCCAGCTCAGTCAATACCCCCACACAAACTTTGCTAAAACAGCACTAAGGTTGCAAGTCAAGATTTCGGCACTAACGCTCGCTGAGCACCGTGCGCACGCGTGTGTGCCATCAGCCCTGTTTCGGGAGTGCCCTGCGGCGGTGTGCCAGCCCTCACACCACTCATCAGCGGGATTTGGACGTCGAAGCTCACCACCCAGATCCCCGCCGCGGACCTCGTGGAGTAAGGGATGCCTGCACAGACTGTCTGTAGGCCAGGAGGGGAGAGGGGTTGAGACACAGGCACCCCAAGGGCTTTCACACGCCTTCGCCCACAGCAGCCGCATGGAGCTTTGGAGATCTGCCGTCCCAGCTGAGGAGGTGAGCATCGCTCCCGGTGGTGCAGGGCTTGGGCCATTTCCCAAAAGCGAGACCCTTCCTCTCTCCTCCTCCTTCACGCTGCCCTTGTCTGAGGTCTTCCTCTTCCTCCACCACGGCAGTGCCTCGCTTCGTACCTTTGCAACCTGACCCACTGCCACCACCCCACTTTGGCCCCTGGTTAGCCCCCCAGTTTGTCCTCTAGCCCCCATGAGCACCCCGGCACTAGCCCAGCCAGCATGCCTGGCCTCGAGCAGAAACCCTGAGGACCAGACCAGCGCTGCTCCCTGCCAACCACAGAAGTCAATTGCCTTGTGCAAAGGTTAAGGACAGAGCTGATTTATTTTCTCCTTACCCTTGGGGCTACAAAGTTCAGCTGCCCAGAGCAGCCTCCCTGTGGCTCAGGGCATTAAGATCAAGATTTTGGCCAGAAGACAGGTAACCCAGGCTCCCCTGCCTGCATCCTCAACCTGCCCTCCTCCTGCCCCATCGGGACTGCAGGGCAGCAGGGAAAAGGCAAGGGGGAGTGAGACTCACCACATCACTCCTCCCTTAAGGTCATCGTTTTGCTGCTTCTAGCCCTGGGCAATGGATTATTTTTATGTGCCCAACACCTGCTCTGGACACGAGTCATTTGCTGTGGAGTTTATTGTTCCAGGAAAGGCTAAAGGGCCACAGTGCTGTTGCACTTGCCTGCCTTACTGCACAATGAAATCCCAAATTCTGGAGGGCCCAGGTCCCCAGGTTGTCTTCCTCTCACCCTGCCTATATTTGGCCTTCAAATGGGCAAATATAACTCCGGTAGCAGCATAGAGGAAAGCTTGGAGAGGCCACAAGAGCCTTGTGCCTCTTGGGAAGGAGGCAGCAGATAAACAGGATTAAGGAATTGTGCATAGCTCAACCTGCCAATTTCTGCAAAAAGGAAATGTAGGCAGTGCCTGCAGCCCTGATTGAGAGGAGAAGCCTTTGAAATGCCTGCCAGGTGAAACATGTTAAGATACAAGCTGCTTTTCCTCTGTAACAAGGTGCAGTACAGGGAACAGCCCTCCTCTGCGGAGCCCACCCTGTGCCAGGCACAGTTTGTGGTGCGTAGCCAGACAGAGAGAGCCCTGGGAGCCAGGGAAAGCAGGCCTGATCCTGCGTCTTAGGCTCCAGCTACTGCCGGCATTCAAACAGGGAGGTCAGCTGCAAGATGCTCTGTCATGGACCAAACCGAAAAATTTCACTAAGAATTGGTTTCCTGGGAAAATTTTGATTTTTTTCACCTCTTTTTTTTTTTTTTTTGGTTGAAAAGGGCAGACCTGAAAACTAAACTATTTGAAATGGGGCAGGAAGAGTTGGATTTGGGGTTTTCTTTCAGAAAGTGTTTGGATTTTCAGGTGAAAATAGCTAGTTTTCAACTTTCCATTGGAAAGGCAGCTATTCCATGGGGAAATACCGGCGTGCACCTGCTAGCTCTGACACCTAGTCTCACAGCAGCAGGAGTGTTCTGCAGTGGTTAGGGCTTTGCCCTGCAGGAACATGATATTAGAGGGACCACCCTAGCATCGCATAACTCTGCCCTCAGGACTCTCACACCCCTGGGAGGAGAGGACATGCCTCTAACTTGCCTCCGCTCTGGGACAAGGGGAGCCACCAGCATCTCTCCCCAAAAGAAGAGCCCCTGGCACCCTCTCCCTGCTCCTGGTCATGGCACTAGAGGATGAACGCTGTTTTTCGGATTCCTGTGAGCAAGCACACAGTGAAGCCTGCAAGGGCTCTCCTCATTAAATCCAAGGGGAGCATACTGGGAGAAAGGGGAGGAGCACTGTAAAAATAAGTTTCTTTTGTGTGATCAGCTCCATGGTGGTCCAGTCGAGCTGATACGGTGTCACTGGACTGCTGTGTTGGTAATACTTGGCGTTATCGCTAGCAGCTGTTGGGTTTTGCCCCTCAGGTTAGGCTGGGGTTGGTGCCTTGAAAGCACAGAGCCAGGTTGGAGCAGTTTAGTGGAGCTGGGGAGATGGGAGACAAGAAAATCAGAGCAGAAGTCACCACAGCCTAAGCACTCCTTGTGGCACACCTATGGGGGTGCTCTGACGGGGACAAGGACCCCAACTGAAAAAACAGTAGCATCCATCATCCCAGCCAGAGGACAAGCAGCTGCCACAGAGGCAGAAATCTTCAGCAAAGAGCTGGGGTAGGCACATGCCAGAAACTGGCACGAAACGATGGAGCTGGTGTGGAGCATGGCAAAGCCCAACCCAGGGTTTTCAAGGCAGGACCGACCCATCTCTTGGAAATATGGTTGAAGTGATGCACACACGAGGTCTGCGGCAGTACACGTGTCCCCTGGAGTGGGAATAAGGAGACTGGTGCGGGTGGTGGTGGTGTAAGATGGTGGAGATTTCCTGAGTGCCTGGGATGCTCATACAGGATTTGGCCATGTCTCTACTAGTGAGGGGAGTGGGGCAGCTCTTGGGCAGCTGCCGCTGATGGGGAGTGAGGCTGGTGTTCCCCAGTGGGGAGCTCCAGGTTGGGATGACCAGTTCCATCTTTGCAAGAGGGCTGTCTGCAGGCCTTGCACCTACAGGGCCAAATCAAACCCCAGCACACAGAAACACACAAAAAAGCTGCACTTCTAGAGTATTTAGTTCTAACCAAGTCCAGCTAAAATGAAGAAAACTCTAAGCTTTTAGTTCATATGTGTTTTTTTTAATTATTGATTTGCAGGTAGTGATTCAGAAAAGCTTTTTTTCAAAGTTGATCTGGACAGCCTTTTGTTAAAACTTACTTTCCTCCTGCACAAGTGGCATCCACCACTAGCGAGTTATATGAGCAAAGAATTAAGTGAGGAATCATGTCTGGTTTCCCTGCATCTGATCTGCATTTTCTCTCTTCCGCATTGTATGGTATTTGTTCTCTCCCTCAGGGTACTCTCGTCCTTGGATGAGAATTTAGTGCTGCTCTTAAATCCTGTTTGGATGGACTTCCAGCAAGCCCCAGACAGCTGACAGCTTGGTTGCACAGCATGTGAGATAGGACCATTTGGTGCATGGAGCAGGCATGGGGAGAAGCTACTGCTTCGGACAAGGTCTCACGTGTGGTGGGCAGGTTTCCAAAGCAGCCCACCCCTTCCCTGCTCTCCGGGGGCTGGGAAGATGCAGGTAACCTGCTTTGTTGCCCCACTCCACAGAGCCCTGAGTCCAGCCACACTGCCCACCTTCACGGCCCAGCCGCTGCAGCATGTTCAGGCAAGCCCCCTTGGCTCTCAAGACCCAGCAAGCACAATGCCAAATCGGCAGAGGTTGGCAGCGCCCAGAGGCAATGCCCAGGGCTGGGAGGAAGGTGGGAGACCTGGGGTAGAGGAAGCGATGGTGGCTCCAAAAATGCAGTTTGATGACATGCCTACGGAGATCCTGGCAGCAGCCGTGCTCGGTAGCAGGCCAAGGGATGGCCATGCTGGTCAGCAAGCGGAGCTGTGTCCTGTGCTGTCCTGAGCACCAATGCAGTTGGATGCTAAATGTTCATCATCGTTGGACCCGAAGCTTTACCCTGGATTGCGCCCTGGGAAGAAACTCAACTCCCTCTCTGAGCCTTTCTCTCTCAGGTATACTGTATATCAAGTTACATCTATGCAGAGATTGCTTAGGACATTAGAGACAGGCAAGAGAAGCTGTAAGTAAAGAAAAATTATCAAAGAGAAGTTAAAAAAATATCAAATATCCCACAGCAGTCCGAAGTAATTGCTCAGCTGCTATAGAAGGTGAAATTAAACAGGTCAATTTGTAAAGCTGTGTCATTTTATCCCAGATAAAGGAGGTAGCTTCTCATCTGCTAGACTATTTCATCATTTGCTTTTCCAAGAATCCATCTCTCTGCTAGTAATGATGTCAAATAAATCTTCACTAAAATGTAAAAATGTTTATGATTATACTTACTGACCTGTTCCTTTATTAAATGAGGACAATAGGATGATGCCCTGATATTTGCTAATGGGTTATTCCCATCTAACCTTTTCTTGTTCATCCAGATCATCTGTTTTCATTTCATCATACAATAGTTGCCAATAAAATCAAGTCAATTAAATTAAAGGTCTATTACGTTCTTTGAAATCAGGCTGAGACCTTTTTTCTTTCTTCAGTCAATGCTCTGACAAGATTTTTGCTAGGGCAGCTGGGAAATCTGGAGCAGATTCTCATCTGCTGTAAATTGGTTTAGCTTTTCAGAAATCGATAGAGTGGCATCAGCTAACCCCAGTTGAGGACCTGAACCCTGATGTGCCTGAACCCTGTGTATGAATAAGCCTCAAGCCTGTCTTTGGGCCAAAATTTAGATCTGGATTTACTCCCTCATGCAATCTCAAAGACCTCGTCTACTTATCAGAGTGTTAGCAGTTGCCTATAACATAAGTTCTGTAGTTAGGTGTAGCATTAGCAGACAGGTATATGGTGTGGTTACACCATAATCGCCTCCCTATGTAAATACCCCTATTCCAGTATAAAAATGACCTTTTAGATTTAACTTTAAATGTGAGCTATTCCCAAGAGGCACAAGTGAAATCAATAAAAGACTCTAATGTCACATAGTAGTGTCTGCATGAAGCTGCCTGCTTTGGTTTTCTGATATAAAACATTCTACTGCTTTTTTTTTCCCAGTGTAGACAAGACCTTAATATCTCATTCAGTGATTATTTAAATAAAAAGGCAAACAGAGGAGGAATGTTCTACATCCTAGCAAAATCCTAAGCTCTAGCCTTGAAATGCCATTCAAGTATCTTAAGAACTAGTAGTGGATATTACAACTATAAATGGTCTTAATCTGCGGACAACTCATTCACTTTGCAACATCTTTGAAAGCGACTTCTCATTTCTGGGCCAGGCTTCCAGTAAATTTTTGCCGAAATCAGCTGCTTCTTAGAAAACACCATTTAGCTATTTCATCCTTAATGAAAAGGCTAAGGCTGATAAGGCCAGGTGCCCATAGTTTATTCCCCTGCCTTACTGTGGGACAAATCCTTTGTGAAGAGCTGAACACATCCCCCAGACAGGATGGGTAGGTGAGGAGAGCTCAACCGCTTCGAATATCCCCAGCGTGACTCACCGGCTGGTGTGGTCCCCAGTTCTGTCTCGTCTTCTATTCACCCACAGTGCCTCTGGCGTGTCTGATAAAAACACGATGGGGGAACGGCCTCTCCTGTGGTGGGGCAGGATGGATGCCTCCAGCAGTCAGTGGGAGATGCTATGGTGTAGCCAGGGGCTCCAACCCACCCAAGGGTGCGCCTTGGGGCAAGACGTCTCGTAGGAGACATACAAATTCACCCGTATCTCCTAAGTAGTTGCAACTGGTAGGTAAGCCATCAGTGGCACTAGGGACGTGGCTTGGCAAGATTTGGGGGCTGCAGCAGGAGGCTGGAAACCTTGCACTGCAGCCTCCAGCAGCAGGACGTGTGGCCTGCCTGGCGAAAACCCTGCGCTGTGGCAACCCCAGCAGGGTGCGGGGCTGAGGGAGCTGCGTCTCCAGGCACAGATGAATGAGAACCGCTTGTGCAAAAGGCCACATGCTGGTACATGGTCAGGGGAGAGAGGAGAAGCTGTCAGAGCAGCTGGGGACTACCTTGAGGGAGCTTCCCAAAAGGAGTTGGGCTGCAGTCCCATAGATTCCTAGTGGAGTGAGGGACACCAACTGGGACCAGCCAAGGGGTTTCCTTCAGTCTCGTGTCACAAGGTGGGCATGAGACCTGCCTTTCTACAGCCCCAAATGTCAAGCGTTGGGAAGACAAAAGGTTTGGTATCTGTCTTAGAGGCCCAAGATATTCTGATTAGCCCTTCAGACGGCATAGAGAAGAGAGTTTGCTCACGTCACTCCAGGATACATTTCGGGTTTTGTGTTTTAGTGTCTTCCCCCTAATAATAAAGAAGGACTATAGATCTTCTCTGTAAAATTCTTATAGGGCTAGTGAAAATTTCACAAATAAACCTGACCAAGACACCATCATCTAGCTCAGGTCACAGTCTTGGATGCTTTTTTCAAAGCGGTGAACCTCCCTTAATACTCTGAATGCTCTGTCAGAAGTAATCTGTAAACTCTTAGCTCATCATACCAGTACCACTATTAAATTTGGACCTCCAGCCCTCTGTTAGCAATCATGCTGAAGAGCTGGTGCACAAGTAGAAAATGTTTTAACTGTCATTCTGCAGACTTGATGGCAAAGTTAGCACAATCCCCACCAAGCCTAGACAAACTCTGCTGTGAAAGGAAGGCAAATAAAGACCTGGAAGAGCTCCTTCATAGAGATTGAGAGGAGAGAAAATGTTTACCCAAAAACCTTAAAGCAAACTTGGGAATTAACACTGAACAGCTTTGTATGTATTTCCAAGTGAGAGACTTTGTAAGCAAAGCTTTATTTAACTCTCTGCTGTCACAAATTCAGTGAAACAGCTCCTAACCCTAATTAACTCAAAATGTTTGACATCTTAGAGAAGCTTTGAAGCACAGAAGGGCTCCCTATCAGCCAAACCTACAGTGCAGACCAGAAGTTTTCTTATTCAAACTTCAAAGGTTTTTTTATTGCATCAGGCATTGTATAAACTACATGGAACCTCACCCAAGATCCAGCAAGGTATTTTGGTCCTAGAGTGCATTTTTCTATGATAAAAGCTTTAAAGTGATCTACACATTCCTAACGGTAAACAGAGAATCCCAACTTCCTTTCAGACCCAAGGGACATGAAAATCAATACAAGAGACGCAGTCACACTGTCAAAAGGCAAGGCAAAAATGTCCCTTGCATGGTGTTGCAAGGGGCACAGGATAAGAGGTCAGGGTCAGACCTTCCTCTGAGGTGATCTCCTCTCTGCCACTGAGGAAGGGATGGACTGGAGATATCCCAAAAGTTTCTTGCCACGCAGTCCCTACTCAGGCTAGAGACTGGCTAAGGGTAGAAAGTTTAACACTCTCTTCCCTCAAAGGATCTTATCATTCATTTATGGGTTTCCAACTCTAAACAGTCTCTCAAACTATGCAAACAAGACTTGGTTTCTCATTGCCTGTTAATGACCCTGGCGTGTGCAGCTTCATCAGCTCTGTGTAGAGCTAATTTTTGCTGAACAATCACGGCTAATCTGCTGGAAACCCACATGTCATCAATTTCAAGAACTGTAAAGGTGAGCTTCCTCCCAGGAGATCCACACCCCTCCTGTAATTAATGGAGTTACGTTGGGGTAAAAGCAATCTAAGTGAAGAGAACGCTTGCTTAGCCATTTGTGCACTGTATCAGGAAAACATTATCACTTCTGACATACCAGGTGGATTCTCTGCTCACTGACATCTTTGTAACACAACAGTGATTTTGATGAAATCCTTAGATAATGATTACATCAGGGGAGTTACACCACTGAAAAAAAATGACAGTGTTTTCCATCTGTGGTGTACATTAAGTATCAGCGATGATGACCTGCAGGGGTTATCCCTGAGTAGAAGGGAAGCAGCAGAGTTCTGATGCCTGCATTTTCATCAAGGCAATGCACAGCTTCCCAGTTACTTCCAGTCACTCACACGGAAACAGCATCTTGAGGTGCTTTACTACGTTACAGCTTACAAAGCAAACAGTGGTAGTCACAGTGGTGCCATAGGTAACTACTGCTTCTCACCATGTGAAGCCTGAGAGCCACAGTCAGGAGATCTTGGTGTCGGTGAGATAGAAAGGGAAGGCGATCCTTACACCTGATGTGCTCACAGAAGGAACAGGGTTTGACCAACAGAAGCAGCAGCAGAATGACTTCACCATCTCCATATATGCATCATGTCTACAATTCAGATTCATTCACGAATGGTGGGTTTTAACGGGAAGTAGAAGAATAAAAGTAAAAACTTGCTGAACAAGGTCATCTGAGTTTGTATATAGCAACCTTTGCAATCCACCTACCTTTTTCTTAAAGAAAGATCTTTCTTTAGATCTTTAGATCAAGGTGCCCCAATGAGAGTTAATGCTCCCTTTGACCAAAACTGAAGTGTTGCTGTGGTAAGGATTAGCCTGGGGGCTGTGGAAGAAAGGGTACCACGCTCAGGGTAGACCAGGGCAGCACGCTCCATCGCAGGGCTGCCTGAAGGGTTTGCAAATGAGGGACATCTGGACTGCTAAGTCACACGTGCGGAGGGAGCCTCTGCTGCAAGCAACGGCCAGATGGCAAAAACATACAAGAAAAGCTGTGTCCCATGTGCCTCCCATGCAGGACGTGGAATCTGACAGCACAATACAGGAAATCTGTGTTGGGAGGGGTGGCTGAGAGGCTTAGCCCTGACTGATGGGCGAAGGGCATCCGTCGCTAAAAACGGCAGAGGTGTGCAGTTCCTGTGCTGGATGGGGCACGCAGCAGCGGCTCCTGTCTGTGGGACCCGTGGACCCTGGGGGGCCTGTCCACCACCTGGGCAGCACCCCATGTTTGCTGAGGAAAGATGCTGCAGGGTATCTGTGGCCCCTCCACTGGGCTCTCTTCAGGCCAGAGCTGCCAAGGAGGTCAGCTGCCTCTTCGAAGAGGTTTGCCTTGGCTGGTCTCCTCCCCTGGCTGTTGAGGCTCAGTCTGGGCCCTGCTGCATCTGGCTGTGGGCACCTCTGCATGGGGAAGGGAGCACTTTCCCCTAAGGCTTTCCTGAAAGAGTGGAAAACCACCAGCAGCTCACAGCAGGGAAGTGCAATTGTTGTAAGAGAAAAGAATTATGAGATAATGCATGGACAAGGGTGGGCGGCAGTGAGAGAGAAGAGCGGTTATTTGATAGTCTGATTTATTGAGCAGGGGTTATTTACAACAATATCCACAGTGCAGTGATGGAGCTGTGGCTTTTGTGGGGGTGACGTGTCTGAGCCCACTTCTAATAGCCAGGGAGTACCTGTGTCACAGGTCCTGGCTTTCCTTTCCTGCCAGGTAGACTGGACACCTGGCGTGCTTCTTTTTCCTCTTCTCGTTTGCTAATGGGATGATGAATTCCATTGCATTAATTTGGAAGCAAAAGCCAAGAGAACAAAAAGCAAATATTGCAAGACTTACGAAATTACAAGAGCTGGCAGCACTGCATAGATTTGTCTGTACGTTATTCATTCTAGAATAATTAGGAGAGAGCTAACCAGCGCAGTGGCAGAGACAGGGACACATGGTGCCTTGTAAAACTCAGAGCAGAGAACAAAGTGAAAAGGTAGCATAGCCCAACTCCCTGCAGACGCAGAATTGCAGCGTGAGAGTGTTGCAGATCTAGGCTCTCTCTCTGAATGCCCTTGTTCCCTGCTGTGTCCCCAAATCCCTGCAGATTTCAGCATGAACAGGTACTCCCTGAGCCTTTTATCAAACTACAGGGGAAACAAAGTCCATATGACAAGAGCATGAATTAAGAAAAAGGGCTTATTAACTCTAGGCAGTCGCCAAGTCAGTGTTTTTAGTCTGCATCCAGTAAATGCTGCCTGTGCCATGTGGGCAGACTAGCTTTGATTCCCACTGCCTCTGGCATTTCAGTGGCAAGCAGCATTTTGTGGTGTAAACTTGTCCTTAGTTCACTCACAGTTCTCTGCGGTTCTCCTAGGACTTGTTTGATATAACATGATCTTCTCAATGTCACCACAGTAAGGACCTGTGAGCCACATCCTGTGTTTCTCATGCATTTGATACTTTCAGGGCTACAGAAATATCCACTTTAAAGCTAACATCTCAAAGAAAAAGTTAAAAATGCCCTTTCAGAAAAATATCATGTTTGGGTGCTTTGAGTCTTCTCTCAGGTCTAGAGCTTCAAAACCAGTTCCCCATATGGAGTCATGGTTTAAAGGAGAGCAACAGTTTGCGTTTTGTTTCTAGACAGCCATTTATGAAAAATGCCAAGACAAGCAACTTTTCAGGGAATCACACTAGGCCCATTTCTGCCTGCTGAAGGACAGCTGTCTTAACCAGCCACCGGTCAGACCTTTCCCCATGGTAGCACACCAAGCCTAACAGCCTGCAGCATCTGGGTCTCCCCTCTTTCACTCCAGTTTGCGTTAGGAAGCATTGAAAGAGGCTTGACTGATATGAAACTGTAGGAAGCAAGATATTCTTAGACACAGTGGTTATGGTAATACGGTGCCTTTGCAGGACAGAGCAGGACCATTGACACTGGCAAAACTGGCCGTGGCAAAGAAGTGAGAGCCATCTGACAAAGCTAAGTAAATACACTGCAACAACCAAGATAATCCCAACAATGTGGTGGATAAACAGAACAGGTTTTTTTCTGCCTATACATACACACACGCACATCTATATATACACATGCACACATACAAGTATATATATTCAGGTAGAAGCATTATTCTGACAGAGGTCTAATTTTAAGCTGACAATGCCCATTAGTGCAAGGCGTAACCAGCAATTTGGAAGCACTTGGAAGCATTTCCTTTTGTGGGTGTAGAGCTACTGAATTGCATCGTAGAGGCAGCAATGGCTCTCTTGGAGAGACTGTGCTGCACAGCCCCAGAAGACAGGCTGGTGCCTCTATTTCCCCATATGCCTTTCATTGCAAGTCAGAGCTAGGCTGCAAGTAGGATTTGCTGTCTTATCACCTCCTGCTGCCCCTTCCACTGGAGTTTACATCAGCCTGGCTCATTTAAACAAAGCCATCAAAGAAAATGTCACTGTGTTTTCCTAAGCACAAATGGATTTAGAGAGCCGAGCGTAGCAAATAGCAATGTAAAACTCACTCGCTTTACAAGTACAATCTTGCTGATGTAAACCAAAAGACATATGCCAAGGGAAAGTTTAATAGTCACCTGGAAAAAACATTAACTCGAGTTACATCTATTTTCTAATGGCATATTGTGTATGTAACAAAACACCCACAAATAATTTTGGGACCAAGGATGTTCCCCCTTCTAATTGTTTTCCTCATGGGGGCCGCCAGGGCTCTTACGTGCGCTTTCGACTGCTGCTGTGAAATATGTGTTCCCTGTTTGTTCTTGTTCTGCCTCTGCAGGAAATCAGAGACTCTGGCTTCCTGTAGGCTGCAGATGCTTTATTCTTTGTATTCTCCAAATAGGAAGTCCTGGGGTCATTCTGCCAAATATATGGAAACTTAATTTCATTTCAACACAGGATTAATCACTAGGAAGTGTCAGGACATTGATGGTCTGATAATAAGACAGTTACAGCAGAAACCTTTTATGGGCACCAGGGCTAAAGCATTTGGCAACAGACATAAAGCTGTGTAAGTCTCTGCATCAAATGGGGAAGGAAGGCTACCTGATGAGAATTAATGCCGGCAATTGTAATAGCAGTGTTTTTTTAATGCCCTGTAAACCTCACCAAACTTTTAAGCCTTTTTATATTTTAAAAGGAAGGTAGATTGTTTTTGATGACTAACCCCTGTTTTTGATGACTAAGCTCTATGTTTTTTCTCTACAAATCCTAACAGTCTGTGGTGAACGTCCTCTCACTTACCTCAGCCCGACAACGGCACACCTCCACTTAGTTGAAGGAAAGGCTTCTGATTTGCACCCTTAGAAGTCACAGATCAGTCCCCTACTGCCACTGCATGTCAGAGGGGGTGCAGATTTCTCAGGCTAATGTATACAATGGGAACGCTGGAAAAACCACTTGCTAAATTTAAGTCCATAAGCAATTAAATAGAGTTTCACCAAGTGTGCTCAGACTTCCTGTTTAAAGCACTGTTTAAACACAGCCAACGCCACACTGCTGGGAGGTGAGCAACTATTATTATTCCCATTGCAAAGGGTGGGAAAAGTGAGGTGCAAAGCCCGAGAGCTTGGTCCGTGCCCACAGAATTGGGCTCTTCGTCAGCACTCTGGGATTGACAGCGTCAATCTTCATGCAGCGTCCAGCTTTTGCTCAGGGCTCAATATAGCTTGCAGAAGAGTTGCTTTACTTAGCATCCAGTTTTGACTGATCAAATCCCAACAGCATGACCTTCCTAACAGCTCCTCCTGTATTCCCTTCTGTGTGAGCTAGCTGTTACAGGCCCCATCTCGTGCTGCACCCTGCTCAGCTCATTAGACATTTTTCCACTTTTTCTGAGGTCTAGCTTTAGGGACAGGTACAACACTGTTTTATCATGACACTGGGCTGTGTTCATCTTAGCTGCAATGGGGACAGAAATGCAGCTCTGTAAGGGATTAGCATGTTTTATGGCAAGCAGTTAAGGACAAGACAGAGCTGTGCAAAACGTTTCATGAATATAGTGTCATCTCCTGCCTCAGAGGAAGAGATCTGTCTAAATCATAGGACTTTGTGAAGACAGTATGCTTCTAGAAACATCTTCAGTTTAGCATTTTCTACAAGGAGTAAACAGGGAGGGAGGAATCTCCTTTACAGAAAGCGAGAGCCCTTTCACAGAGACCAGCAGGCATGCGGTGCCCTGCCCAAACCGCTCTTGCGCAGTATACAAATGGAGCTGTCACCTCCTCCCTTCCAAAAACACACTGCAGCAACTATTTCAGTTTCTACCCTTTTGAGCTTGTGTGAAATCTGCTGTGCAAAAGCAGTCAGATCAGCCCACTGTGCTTCACGTGCCTCCTCCAACTCCACCGTCTGAAGCCGGAGGTGAGAAAGACCGGGTGCGTAGAGGGATGTCCTCTGCGTGCCGCATGGGATCACCCGGATGCCATCACCCTCCCCATGCAGCAAAGCTGAGGTGCTCACCAAGGCCTTGAGCAACCCCACAGGACATTTCACCCGGCAAACCCAACACTACAGAAATGTCCCTTGATGAACAAGACTAAAATATCATCAACGCTATGCCCTGGGAATAAACTGTTGGACGCACAACTGGTAGAACGGGGAAGCCTTGGGGCAGGTGTCCACCGCTCTTCTGTCTGAACCCCGCTCAGCAAAGCTCTCCCCTCCTTGTAATTAATCCCCTTCTCTTTCAGTGATGTAGCGTGGATATTCACCTAAATCCAACAATAAACCATGGGATTTGAGCGTGAATTTAATATTAAACTCATGGTTAAACATTCTGCTGAATAGAAATAGAGCCAAAGATTGGCTTATGTGCTTTGCTGAATAGGAACGGGTTGCTGCAGTTCAGTATCGGTGAAGGGAGATTACTCTGTGAGGATGATTCAATTCACTCAAGCCCAGACAACCTCGAGCTCCGCAAGCCAGATCCCACCCTGCTTGTAAAGGAGGCTTGAGAACACGAGAGACTGGAATCGAGCAGTGATGCATATGATGACTGCCAGAAGACACCCAGGACGTGAAAATAACAAATTCAAAAAGGTTCACTGCAGAGTGTCACTCCCTCGGGGGTCTACATGAATCTGCAGAAACGCTGCATGAATAAAGCAGTGACCTTACCTAACTGACATACGGCGATGGAGTCAAACCACCAGCACTTCAGTCAGCTTCACTTAGGAGCACTTGCCTACACTACAAAGCCTTTACCAGCAGCTAAACTGGCTGATTTATGTCAGCAGCATCTCCTAAAGCAGACTAAGCTTATATTTGGAAGGGGGTGATTTGGAAGATTTATCTTAATGTCCTCCCTGAATAAAATAAGCAGTGTTCTTCGGCTGGTCTAAGTTCAGCTTACTCAGCGGGTTTTCCTGACCTACCTAACCTGGTTTGGGAAATTATCTTTTTCCCAGAAAAACTTCAGGACATCAGCTTGACTGAGGAGACCGATGCAGCGGCAAACACGCATAAAGAGGGCAGCCTAGGAGAAATGAAATATAAAGATGACAAGAGGCAGGAAATTTGGGATAAAAAACAGGCAAGGAAAGGTTTCCCAATGGTAAATCATTTTTGTTACAGAAAAAACCCAAAGGAAAAAAAGCTAAACAGCTTATCACAGAAAGAGTCATGCTAAAAGCCTGTCACAGAGAGAGTTTACATTAGGGGACAAACAAAAGACATCAAGAAAGGCGTAAAATGTTGCCCTGAAGGACATGTCCTTCTCAGAAATGGCCAGGCTCTGGAGGACAGAGCAATTGGAGATGAGAAGGAAGCTGAGAGACCTAGATTAAAGGATCCTGCTGAAATTTGTTGAGATATCTGGTTTAGTATTTAAAGTCTGAACTGGAATAGCCAAAAAAAAAAAAAAAGTGAATAACAGCATTTCCTCAGTTGAAGGGTTTTACCAGAAGCCCTGCGTAGATTTATGGTGCGCACATGTGTAGCCCAGGGCATGAGCTGGCTACAGCCCCCGGTGGCGGGTGCAAGTGGGCTCTAGCCGGCCTCCGTGCCAGCCAGTTCGAGCTGCAGCAAGCAGAGATCTCCCGAGCATGGGAGCTGGCACCAGTGAGGTGCCTTCAGGGCCAGACCAAACCCCTGGGGGAGGCTGTTCTTGCAACTTCACTGACATCTTTGTGCAGCTGTGCAGAGCTGGGATAGGGGAAAAGGGTGAAGGGTCCAGCAGGGGATATACTGAGAATAAGATGACCAGTGAGCAAGAATCCCATTTCACAGGAAAAAAAACCAAAACCAAAAAACAAACAAACAAACAAACGAACCCCAAACCAAAAAAACCAAATCAAAACTAAACCAAAAAGAAGGATTTCAACACTTTTTCCCCACTCCAAGCCAGAGCAGGAACTCAATTTTGGATGGCCCCAACATGGGGAGAGGATGGAGGAGAAGGGAGCAGGGGAAAGGGCGAGTGGAAAACGTGGAGAAAGCCGGAGAGGAGTGCCTTGGCAGCAGGTGGCTCAGGCTGGGGTAAAGCCAGCATGCCTGAGGTCAGATGTGAGGAGCACTTAATCCTCAGCATGGCCATTCATTTCCTCACTGTTTAAAAAAATACATATATTTACAGGACCTCTCGGGGAAGTTCAGTGAATCAGTGTCTGACTATTAGCTGCTGACCCAGATGAAGGCATTAGCAACTTGGAGAGCCCCTTTCACATCAGCTCCCCAGGCATCCTGTTAGCTGTGTGCCATTAGAGCTAACCTCACGCGACCTTGCATCACTGTCATGTTGACATAGCGCTAGCAATGTCTCTCATGGACCTGAGCTCACCTCGGGGGCTTTCTCTTCCTGCCTTAGAAACTCTTCATTCAAGGTCCTCAGCTTGTTGAAGTGTAAAATCTTTCAGCTTCATGACAGGAAATTCTTCAAAAGGAGGTACTTTTTCTCCCTACGCCACACTATCCTTGGAGCTTCTCGCAGCAACCAAGTTCCTGCCCTAAGGTTCCTTTGATCGTATTGTTCTGCAGAGCACCCCCAAAATATATACTGCCAGTTTCCAGGAACTACGGATTGCCGAAGGAAACCTTGAAGCTGCCCACATCGTGCTAGGTATTAAAGATGCACTCCTTTACCCCTGGGAGCTGCCATCAGGCTCTGCAGCACTTCTCCCAGGCTGAAGGGTCACATCTGATTTCAGGCTCTGTCAATGAGGCTTTTCCTGTACCCCACAGCCCTGGCCCTGGGCCAGAGAGGGGTGGTGTTCAGGCAGCACGGCCGCTGCAGCTTCCCTGAGTTCCTCATCCCTGCAACAAGGGAAACCCTTGGAGAAGGGCTGTTCGGAGCCCTTGTGAATTAGACAGGTCTTAAGTTTTCTTGATGGCATCTTCCAAACTGCTAGCCGAAGCATCCCCAGGAGGTGAGGACCAGCAGGTCAGCCCACTCCAGGGAAGCATGGCCACGGGGTACGGTGACATGCGAGTCTGCGGAAGTGACGGAGAAACTTCAAAATTCGGGTGGTTTCTGGTGAGAATTAAGCACCCGGAGGCACATTTGTAAAGGCAGCCAGCGAGGTTTTCAAAAGATTCCAATCTCCCAACGCATTTATTTCAATGGAAGTTGGGGACCAAGGGGCTTCCCAAAGCCCCATTGCTCCCCACCACCACCAGGAGCTCGTTGCACATCTGGCCTTTGAGAGCCGCTGGCATCACCCACCAGCAGGCTTTCAGCCCCAAAGGCTGCAGCTCTCCGCACTAGCAGGTCACCCGGCAGGACAAAGCTGAGCCCGAGCAGTCACGCTCACACAGTTGCCTCTCTGTCAAATTAGCCACAACACATGGCCCAACGTCTGTGCAGCTTTACTTCATCACTCTGGCCTCCTGCCAGCTTCAGGAGGACTCGTAGCACCTGACCTAGCATGAAAGCTGCTTTAATAACATTAACCCATCCAAAAGCACATTGTCTGGTGAATAAGAAGCAGCAAGGGGATCCAAAATAGCAGCTCACTGGTTTGTGCTATATGGTTGCAATGGATTTGGGTCAGCGCTAAGTGCCCTGAAAGTTGATTTTCTATCTCATTGAGCTACGGCCTCTGCTATTTGGGAAATTTGAATAACATTTCCAGAAGTACCTAAGTGCTCCTGGTAAATTTCACTGCCAAAAATTAATTTCCTTCATTTCCTCTTTTTTGTCCCACTTTCTTCCCTTATTCCCATTATTGTTTCAGGAGCAAAGAATTGATGTCACTGCCATGAATAGCTCTGAATTTATTTGCTTACAGCTTTGGGTAGGGAGATATTTTTTTTTTCATCAGAAGGTTTTATTGCATTTATTTTCTCCTCCTCCTTTCTTGCACCTATGCCTGGCCTCTTCCTCCCTGCACGAGCATTTCAGACTCCCCCTCAGCTGCTCTCATAACAGAGCCATAACTACTGAGTCATCCCTTCACATTCAGCTCGTTGCTAATCCACCTCCTGCCGTTTCCTTCACAAGGGTTGTTCACTTCTTCCTCACACCTATCCCCAGCGGTCCGTGGTTTGGGCATTTCCACCCTCAGTCACTCCCGTTACCTCCTCTCTGAATTTTCTCTCTCTCCTTTCTCTGGAGTCTGCATTACTGAAGATGGCGCAGGCCCCTTTCCCCTACCTGCTGTTTATTTGAATGCCTTCCTCAGATGTCCTCCCAAGCTTCTGGCCTTTCCCTCCCTGCCACCCCCTGCTATGAAAGTAGCTACCTTATCCTCACCTTTACAGTCACTGAATGCAGCAGGGACAGGCTTGGCAACCTTTTGTTTTGATAATTTTCCATGGGAAATAGATTTCCCTCTTTTGTTTTTGCTTTTGGTTCTCTGCTCTGGCCAGTGGAGTCCTGAGACCTCCTCCTCCTCCTCCTCCTTGTTCTCCTCCTTCTCCTTCAGAGGCAGCTCCGAAGGAAGGAGCCCCAGCCGCTCTTGGAGGTTGGTGACACAAAGCCAAAGTCTCTCCAAAAGCCTCTCCAAAAGCCTTGTGCTGTTGAGGCTGACTCAGGAGACAGTGGGCAGGTTGTCTGTACTTAACCAAAACCCTTGCGTTTCCCACCTCTCCAAGAAAGGAGAGGACATCACAGTCCTTCAGCCCTCCAGGTCCTTCCCCCTCCCCTCCTCTTCCTGCAGCTCTCTGCCCGTGAGCCCATCTGCAGGGTTGGGGACCCTGAGGGTTTCTTCCTCAGGCTGCCTCTGCTCAGCTGTCTGGAAGCTCAGAAATACCTGGGATGAGCATCACAGGAGGAGGAAATTGTACCGAGTGTCTTCCAGAGAGGAGCTAGGGCTCCTTTGAAGAGTTTGAGTCCCCAAATCAGAAGCTGGTTGTTATTACTACAGACAAAACACACTTCAGAGGAGTGGGCTGCGGCCAGAGACAGTGATCGATAGCCAACAGCTACAACACAGGAGGCTGCATGCTTTTTTACGTCAGGGTCAGGAGCTTTCATACCACATCCTCAGGGAAGGACTGAGACCACCATCAAGATCAGACCCTTTCTTGTCCAAGCAGCACCTCTGCCCTCCAGCACAGTTAAAGCCTCCAACGTGGGAAAGACTTTCTGTGCCTGAATATATCAAAACAGGCTGTCACACCACTAAGCATGCCTGTACCAGCATCTTCACAGTTGTCACTGGAGAAGTCCAATATGCAAAATGGAGGTAGAAGACAGATAGGGAACAGGACGTGCTCCTCTTCCAGCTCATCTGAAGACCTTTCTTTCAGAGCTGTGCGAATACAGTCTGTGTAGCCAGGACATCAGCTGGCAAAACTCAGTCACCCAGGTAAAAGGGAAAGTTTTAGGATGTTTTGGAGGGAAAAATAGATTTAAGTGGCAACAAATAATTCAACCGATAACAGCAACAACCTTTCAGCAACTTGCTGGCTGTTCAGTAGCTTTTGGTGCCATTTTTATTAGCCATATAGGATGGATATTATATGATCCTATCCAGGTAATACCATTAAACCAGAAAAAGATACTACAGCAAAACAGCCTTTTCTGTGGCTTAATTATATGGCCTTGAGCCAAACTCCACTGAAGTCAATAAGAATCCTTGCCACTGACTTTAAAGACTTTGTACGACTGAATACTCCCAGCAGGGCTTTAATAGGAAAAAAGACTGAAGTTTAAGATACAAAGTACAGGATATAATCCGTACAGCAGGAAAGCTGCTGACATACTTCCATGGCATAGGCAACTGTCATTGATGGGAAAAAGGAGATTCTGACTAAATGGGAGACCTTTAGGGTTTCCATCCTCGTCTTCTGTTTATGGACTTAAGGAATGCTTTGGGATTTACATTAATAAAGCGGTGCCTAACTATAAAACGTACGCTGTCAGGGGGCCAAAATGCATGTCCGTGCATCTGGGAGAGGTTGAGTATGTTGACACCCAGAGCTTGTTTTCTTACTGTGCCAAATCTTGATTAGGTTGAAGTGAATGGAAACACTTCCACAGGCTGCAGCAGGATGATGATTTAGCTGTTTCTCCGGAAAGGACTGGCACTGTGGAAGGAGCACTATTGCACGCTCTGGACTGACTGTCACTTTGTAGAGTCCTTTCTATAGATGCTTCTTGTTTATAAGCAAAAGTACCTACATTAACATTGCAAAAACAAATAGTATAATGTTGTTACATTTTAAGGGCACATTAACTTGAAAGAGCAGCCAAGTTTGTTGACTAAAATGATTTACACAACTCTAAGGCCACTGAACAAGTATTTCTCAATGTCTCAGCAGCAGCTCAAGGGAGCAGAAGCTAAAAATGCCACAGCTCAACAAACAGTTCTGTGTTCCTACTGTTGATAAGTACATCATGTTTCTTTGCAAATAAAAGACCGTCAGGGGTTGCTTTAAGAAAAAAACAAAACAACAAACAAACCAGAAATAAATAAATAACATGAATAATTTCTCAGTACATAGTGTCCTCTTTCCCTCTTTCCATTTCCCTCGTATAACTCCATTACAACATCCCCAACAAATCGTCTGCAGTATGTCCAGGATTCCCTAATTACCTTCAAACAGGCTGCTGGCTGGCCAAGAGGCAACCCCTAGTGTGGCTATTTCAAAGCAACAGCCCTTTGCTTGGCAGGGACAGGAAAGTCCAGGTGTGAGTAAACTCCATTTACACAAGTTGATCACCACGGTGCCCAGGTTGCCTGAGAGATTCTGACTGTCCTCCACCAGCAAATATTTTGATGGGAGGTGAGCGTGTTCAGCATCACACAGACATGGTGAGCACCTCACAGGGGCCAGCCCTGAGAGCACAAGCCTATGCATGGCCATGGGGCCTTGTGTGTAATTCCAGTTTGCAGATGCACCCCCTGATCTCTCAAGTTGCAATGGGAATAGGTCCCTGTCAAAGGCTGTCGTCGATTAAGGTCTCAGTCAGGATCTCTACTCAGCTCACCAAAGGGAAGTGTCCAGGTGCCTTGCCAAGGAAGCAGTATAAAGTGGAGATAGTTCCTTAACAAAGCAGGCAAGGGAGTGGTAAAAGAAGCAGCTGGAAACTGAATTCAGGAGCACATTATGCTAGCAGACATCTAATACTGAGGGCAATCAGTCAGGGGACTCATTACCAAGGCACACCATGTAATCCCCATTACTTGATGCCTTTACGTCTAGACTGGCAATACTTTCATAAGAGACACTGTTCAACCAAAAGCTGTTGTGCTTGATTTTAGGAACTGGAGGACAAAACTCAAAGTCCTCCATCATACATAGGTCAAACAAGGTGATCGCAAAGGATTTAAAACCACTGAAGACTATGAATGCAATCATTTAAAAGATCTGAAGAGTTTTTGTCTCTGTCAATAATGTCAGAGAAGCAGAATGGGAGAGTGTGCTCTGCAGCTGGACTGCAGGCAGGGAAAATACCAAGAAGCAATACTAGACTGCTCTGTCTGTTTTGGTAATTTCTATGGCCATGGTTGCCAAACACCAGAGATCCTCACTGATATGTTGACTCCAGCAGGCCTAGTGAAGCATGAACGCAGCCAGCTTTCACAGCTACAGAAAGAGATGAGAACCAGTGTTTTATGTCATCCAGTCACATAAAACATAAATATGTCCTAATGGAGGCATGCAAAGTACTTGCCTTACTTCCTCTGCTAAGCCAGCTGAGAATATGTTTTGCTGTTACAGTAAAAATGGTCAAACCGCTGAATGTCACATTTGGGGCATACATCTTCCATCATACATAGTCTGTCTTTTCTCTTGGTTTTCCTTCTTTTCTCCGTCAGGTAGCAAGAAAGCTTCACTGTAAGTAGACAGATGTCTTGCAGACTTGATTCTCACTCAGGTCTTATATCCTTACCATGCATATTCATTACACAGATCTATTCTGCCACAAGAAGAGGGCTGGTCTTTTGCCTGTGATATGATCATTTGCCAGAAATTATTTTAAATAGAGCAGACAATGAGCCTGTTACTTAGAAGTGTTTTCTGATAATTATGTTCTGTCACTCTGAGCCAAAAAGATGTAACATCTGTGCACAAACATTTCCTACGCAGATGCTGTCTGAGACCTGTTTTCTCTCTGAACGTTTGGTGAACAGTGCAAGACAGAGCAGGAAAATACCACTTTGAGTAACATTGGCAGTATCTCCACGATGCAGGGAGAAGTCCATGAGCTGAGCTCTCTTTACATAAACACCAACAGGGGATAAGTCAGTACTCTTGAAATCAGTATGTCACCTTATTTCAACATCAGACTAAAGCTTGATGTGAAAGTTCAGTCAGAGCTGAATCTGGCCCCATGATTTATAGTGTTTGTTTAACTTAGCAGCCAGCATAATAGTAAAATATCTCAGTAATCTCCTTAATCTGGCTAGTTTATACCCAAAATTACATTTCACTGTTGGAGGATGGGAAGGAGGGAGAATCACTGTTTGGGCCAGGTTTTATTGGGGGCATTGGGAACTGCCTCTTGGATGCCTGTCCTGGGGAACGAGACCCGGAGAGCAGCTCCAGAGTGGGGATGAACTCTGGCCTTGGAGGCCAGAGGAGAGGCAGGAGAGGAGCGGGGAGGGAAAAACATGTCTGTACAGAAGGGCAAAGGCACTTGCGATTTCCCCCAAAATGTATGCTACAGGGCAGGAGGCTCAAAAGAGAAAGGCACAGGCCAAGCTTGGCACAGGACTGCGCTGCCCTGGGAAGAGACGGGAATGGCTCCCCAGGCGACGCACGCTGCCCGCACCGCTCACCTTTCTCTCCTGCTCCCTCCCTCCGTGCCGAAGGACACCATGCATCTCCTCTGCAAGGGATACAGCCCAAAACCCGGGGGCCAAGCCTCAAAACTGTGAGAATGTGTCCCCCGCTGCAAGGCTGCGAAACAGGGTCCTGCCCCCGCAGCTGGCGGGACAGACCCCTGCTTCCAGAGAGGGTGCTGAGGAGCCGGCTGGGCACGGGGGGCACTGAACACCCCCAGGCGTTCAGTGTCTCGCTGTTAAGCCACACGCAGCCCCTGATGTAAAGGCTGCTGTTATTTTGGATTCATTAATGACTGGGCTGAAAGCTGCTTCAGTAAGGAATTATATCCAAATCACCTTCAATTCGGGGGGGCCAGCGAACAAAATGTCAACAATTTGCAAATTTCCCCTCTGGGACACATAGCTGTGCATCTGGATTTTTAAATATTAATTTGCACATTATCTATAATATAAACATACATTTACACGCATATGCATATAAAACCCAAGAGACTTTTTTTAAAGACATTTAAGTGCAGGAGAAAGTTGAGCTGCTTCCTTTCAGGCAGGGCCCTGAAAAGCCTCTCAAGGCCAGATGGTATTCCCTGCCTTTCTCCGCAGACGTCTCAAGAAGGCGGCGGAGGTTTGTGCTCGCTTGAGAGCTGGAGCCCCTTGGGAACTGCCGAGGGAGTCGTGCTGCCCACCTCATGCAAGGTCAGCAAGGGATGGACCTGCCACAGGTGAAACTGGGGGAGACGAAGCCAGGTGACCTCAAGACAGGAGTGCTGCTGTGTTTTATACAAAAAAAGTGAAGCTGTTATCCAGAGGGTGCTGCAGCTGAAGTACTTGGGTGCACTATCAGGGTTGGCACGTTTCGAAACTGCCACAGGTCCCAACACAGATCTGCTGTGGGTGGCACAGGCACAACGGTACGCTTGGACCAAAACCACCTCCACCCACAAATGCCATGTGGAATGGTTTGGTTTGTTGGGATGGTGACAAGACCTAATGAGGCCCGAGGCTTTGCTTTATCCGTTTGCTTGGTCTTGGTTAGCCAGTGCCAAGATCTCCTCCAGGACACCATGACAAAACCTTGTCTAATGGCTCCCCCTGAAAAGCCAGGATTTTCTGCATTCTGAAAACAGTCATCACCAGACAGTCTAGGAGGCAGACCCAAGTGATTCCAACAGCGAGCAAATGCCAGAAAGGGGATGATTTAACTGCATTATTGAACACATATTCGACAGATAAGCCTAGCAACAGGGACCCTGCCTGCAGGCTGACTCCCAACAATCAGCTACTGCTGTAGCTCCCTGTCATTCAACTGCATGGCTGCAAACTCATGAATAAATAAATAATGTCCTATAGCATTTGTGCAATAAGCAGAGTATTAGCATGTGGCTCTCAAGACGACCTTTATCAAAGGAAGCAGCATTTATACTGGAGAAACTTATCTAAAAATAAATGATTATCACTCATGTATGCATAGAAATACCAAGGGCAAGTTATGACTTTCTATAATGTGAAGTGACTCATTTTCCCCCTGAAGTTGTAGTGAGTGTCAAAGATATGTACTTCTAAGAGTGAATCACTCCAAATGGCCACTGGGTGACTGGCTGAGTTTGAACTTATCTTGGGGAGGAGAGCTGACGTAAGGGCCAAGGGCCATGGGACTTGGAATGCATCTGCTATTTGCAGGGCAAGGATGGCAGACGTTAGCACTCAGTTGTCACTAGTAAATCTCGAATTGCTTTGACAGGTGGCAGACTGAGAGACGTGAATGGCTACAGCTTCTAGGGGAACACTTCTTTTCATGGAAAGTGGGATAAGGCCAAGGGAACAGCCCATATTTCTTCTTTATATATGTGTGCGTGCACGCACACATACACACACACATATATATAGCTGCAAAAACTAAACTACCTCTTTTATGTATCAGTAAACTAACTTGAACCCCTCATTTATACTTGCTAGCCTAACCCCAAAGTAAGAGCTCAAGCTTTCTGGAAGCGTGGCCGAAGAGCCAGCCTCCAGAACAAACCCAAAAAAGTTCTAGTGAGTTACCAACAAACTTTGTAAGCATGAGAGAAATCAACAGCTCTGCAGACATTCATGGCGGAGCGTGGAGCCTCCTCTCGCTGGGTTCAAACCACTCCTGGGACAATCAGTGACCACAGTATGATGCCTAAAGTGTTTTTTTTCCAGCTACCCCAGTGAGGCTTGTCCTCTGTGTCATTCGCAGGTGTCCACATCTGCATGGGTGCTGATCAGCACCCCAGGAGATGGCACGAGCCCTGGGGAGGGGTGGCATCCCCTGTCTTCCTGGATACAGCCAGTCTGGCCAGCATATTAGTTGTGACAGCAGCAGGGGAAGAGCTTTATTCTCTGTTCCTGGTGGCATGGATGGAAATTGAGGGTGGCAGGACTGAGCAGGCATGGCTGCAGTGTGCTAATTGGGCACACAACAAGCTCCTGACTCACTTAGGAGTGCCTCCCCCAGGGCACAGGCACTACATATACATAAATATCAGCTTCATATTGGAGACACATCCCAAGGAGGGAAGTGAAAGAGAAGCGAGCCATGACTTTACAGATTAGCTCACAGCTTTTCGTGTCTCCCTTTAAACAGTGATTAGAGCTGCCTGAATGCTGAGGAGGGAAAGATCCCCAGAAAGCTGTCTTCTGGAGGAATTTAGCAGCCTCCATAAGCAACATAAGTATGACTGTACTTGGCAATTACACATGCCAGCCATGCAACATGTCACACAGTTAAAATGGGCTGAACAGCAATGCACCAATGCCTCAGAAATGGCTGAACATGCAAACTCATACTCTACAATCCGCTGTGTATAGCTCCCAGCATACAGCCCAGTGCCTGGTGCCTGTGCGGGTTCCTTACGCTCAGTGGAGTCAGTTGCTGAACCAGGGTCTCACACAGGCTTTACACCTTGCTAAGGGACTGGCTGGCTTTCATTTTACAGTCCCAGACAGAACAGTCAATACAGCTTGCCCTGCATTTTATAGGGAAGTTTGTGAAAACTAGTTACACTGGGGTACAAGTTTTGTTGCGGGCTATAATTAAAAATGAAAATCAAGCCAAACCAATTCACGGCAAACTTCTTATGAAGAAATGTTTCCTCAGATGACAGAGCTGTCAAGCAGGAGGTCTTTCAGACAACAGCAGAAACCTCTTGTGACTAACACAGTCTGCCAGAAAGGATGAAATCCTGGAAGGATTTTGAAAATGAGTGGGAAATGCGGATATTTCCAGTACTGCCACAGAGATTTTGTGTGACCTTGGAAGAGTGGTTTAACCCCCACTTTGAACCATAACTTCTCCCTTCCTCCAAAGGCAGAGAGATGACAGGAATGCCTGCAGTTCCACCCACTCTGTAAGGGCATTGGTAAGTCTAACACAGTGGACAGGTAGGGATTTTAAGCAGATGAATTATTTGCTATGAACATTCTATTCCACTTTGTTGATTATTCGCATACCTACTTGAATGGCTACAAATTCACTCTTTATTATTAAACAAGAGAAGGATGCAGCTGTACTTCATCCTGTATGCAAACTCTTTGCACAACAAGGATGGAATCAGCCCTTGTCCCGCTGCAAGAGCTGTGCAGCTGCACAGCCACAGCCATCTGCTGCTAGGGGAGGGAAAAGGGTCGGGATCTCTTAGCCAGCCTCACACAGGAGTAAAACAGGAGTGCAAACCACTCATTTTTTTGCTGCCATGGAGTTACTGAGTTGCACTCCCCAGTCCCATGGTACCTGACAGCCAAAGCCACAAATACGTGCCAAACTAACCCTATGAACCCTTCCAAATATTGATATATTTGCATTTTACCTTCTTGAAAACAGTCTCAAAAAACCATACAAACTCCTCAAGTAAGTGGAGTCCTCAATAGCTAGTAACGCCTGTGGTTTCTAATGAAATTAAGGTTTCTGGGTCCTTTTGGGAAGAATTTAAACCACTCTGCTCTCAGAGTGATGCAGCTTATCTAGAGGGAAAGATACAGTATAAAAACGCAGATGAGCCTGTTTCAAATCCCACTGCACTCCAGCTCTCCCCTGTGATTTCAGACAAACCGGGTTAAGCGTTAACTACAGTTTCCACTCTCCACCAGAGGACATTCAAAGGAGTGTTATACCAATGACTGAGAACAGCTCATAAACTACACAGATGAGATCTGTAACCATTTGCACAGGTGAGGCAGGAGACTTCAACATAACATGCCTATTTAACAGAGAGCCAGGCTTCCTCTCTTATAACAGGCAATAGCTGATACCTGAACAACAGATTCTTGCATGAAGAATTTTGCTAAGTATATTCCATTTTCAGTGGCTGAGATTCTCCTTCGGAGAATAATTAAGTATGCAATATATGGTCTAAAACAGCCAGGAAAGAGACTGAAAATATAGAAAATTGAAAGGAAATTATTTCAAACTGGAGTGCTCTGACTCTGGAAACTAAGTTATAAATGCTTTTGAGAACCTGCATTTATTACTTGCAATAAATAACTTTTCTTCCAAACACGCCTTTGTGTGAGAGACAGATTAGCAGTGCAAGTGGAGCATATTTCTGCTGTGCAGAAGTTACTTATTTTAGAATAATGGACGTCACAAATTGGCCCTGCATAGCAACACTCATTGGAAAAAGATCACAGTTCCACTTAACACAAAAGTGCAATCTTGAAGCCCATTGAAACTGAAGTCTCTTCACAGGGCAAACACTGAAGTAGCTCCTCATTTGCGTAAAGCCGGACAATTGCTCGACTTCCATACACAAAAAATTGCTTAGATATCTGCTATGCATGGGGAAAGGCTCATTAATCACATTACAGCAAGTGAACATCCCAAGGTTAAACCCTGCTGCTGTGGAGTACTTCAGTGTTTTATAAAGTCATCTAAACGGGATTTATATCTGTAAATCTTCATGGTGTGGTGAAGATTTGGAGCTTACCTTTAAACTCGAGGCACTTCTTTTTCCCTGTAAGAAAAGCATGGGTTTGAAAAACAAATTTAGATACATAAGGTCTAATTCTCCACTACATTAAGCCTGTTTTACAGCTGTGTCACTGCAGTGAAAATCAATGGAGTGGCACTGGTGAAAAAACGCAACGTAATGACGAGGAGAACTAGCCCAGGCTCTTTAAAAGAATGTTCATGCAGCCATTCCCTCAGGCTTTCTTCAAGTCCATTTCGCTAGCTGCTGCACGGCAGAAGGATATAGGAAAAAAAGGCCATGAGATGGCAAACCTTTCCACCCTTGTTCGCTTGTTTTATGGCATTCCTGTCTTTCTGTCTTTGCATCATAACTCTGCTTTCCTTCAAGGAAAAGAAAACAGTGAGACCTAGATTTATCCTCACTAAGCGAGATGCCTTTCCTTACAGTTTTTTTCTGTGAGAAGCAATTACACCTGAATTTGTTCCAGTGCTTCTTACCGCCTGGGAGGAGCATGGGCTGTAAGCCAGCGTACTAAATGGGACCAAGGGAACAGTGCTGATTTACACCCACAGAGGATCTGTCTCATGAGGTTTGCTATCAGGCATGTTATTTCACTTCTGGAGTCTCCACTGGCAGACACTAAGTTTCCCCTCAGAAGCCGGCCAAAACTGCTTAAAATCTTGCAGACCTCTTCAAAGTCACCTTGAAATCGCTTGCAAGCAAAAAGGGGGCAACTCCTCTGCTTGTCATCAGTCACTTGCGTCCCTCCCAGTGCCCGCTGCCTCCCACCCAGCCCACACCAGCTCTCCCCTGCGCTCCTCCAGGATGACCCATGCGGGGCCAGATCCTACCTCACCACCCCATCCCAGACAGAGCCAGCTGATAAGGCACACGTGTTGGGGTTTCTCCTCATTCATCATACCAAAAGCTGCTCTTCTGTGGCTGGGGCCCAGACACAGAAGTCTGAGTTGGTGTTTAAATTTGCCACAGACTCCCTGCAAGAGACATGGATTTGATGGATGGTCCACTTGGTGGATAAGGAACTGGCTGGATGGTCACAAAGAGTTGCAGTCAATGGCTTGATGTTGAAGTGAAGACGAGTGACAAGTGGCGTTCCTCAGGGGTTGGTATTGGGACCGGTGCTGTTTAACATCTTTTTGTCGGCGACATGGACAGTGGGACTGAGTGTGCCCTCAGCAAGTTTGCTGACGACACCAAGCTGTGTGGTGCGGTCGACGTGTTGGAGGGAAGGGATGCCATCCCGAGGGACCTTGACAGGCTTGAGAGGTGGGCCCGTGCAAACCTCATGAAGTTCAACAAGGCCAAGTGCAAGGTCCTGCCCATGGGTCAGGGCAATCCCAAGCACAAACACAGGCTGGGCGATGAGTGGATTGAGAGCAGGCCTGCAGAGAAGGACTTGGGGGTATTAGTGGATGAAAAACTGAATACGTCCCAGCAATGTGCGCTCACAGCCCAGAAAGCCAATTGCATTCTGGGCTGCATCAAAAGAAGCGTGACCAGCAGGTTGAGGGAGGTGATTCTCCCCCTCTACTCCACTCTCATGAGACCCCACCTGGAGTACTGCATTCAGCTCTGGGGACACCAACATAAGAAGGACATGGACATGCTGGAGCGAGTCCAGAAGAGGGCCATGAAGATGTTCAGAGGGAGGGAGGACCTCTCCTATGAGGACAGGCTGAGAGAGTTGGGGTTGTTCAGCTTGGAGAAGAGAAGGCTCTGGGGAGACCTTATATAGCAGCCTTCCAGTACCTAAAAGGGGCCTAAAGGAAAGCTGGAGAGCTACTTTTTACAAGGACATGCAGTCATAGGACAAGGGGTAATGGCTTTAAACTGAAAAAGGGTAGATTTAGATTAGAGGTAAGGAAGAAATTCTTCACTGTGAAGGTGGTGAGGCACTGGAACAGGTTCCCCAGAGAGGTTGTGGCTGCCCCATCCCTGGCAGTGTTCAAGGCCAGGTTGGATGGGGCTTGGAGCAACCTGGTCTGGTGGAAGGTGTCCCTGCCCATGGCAGGAGGGTTGGAACTAGATGATCTTTAAGGTCCCTTCCAACTCAAACCATTCTATGATTAGGGAAGACAGTTGAGCCCTCTGTGTCTCAATTGCCCATCTCCAATGCTGACACCACAGCTTGGCCTCTCATCTACCCTCTGTCTAGTGCATCAGCTTTTGGGGACAGAGGTTTTTTTATGTGGCCCCCCGGTAGGACTGAATCGAAACGAGGCCAAGTGGTAGGAGAGCAGGCTGGGTGCTGGGACTCTTGCTCAGTGTCAACAAGCCGAGTTGCTGGCTGCAGAGGAGGTTGGCACAAGACAGCTGGCAGCAAGGAAATATCTGAGTCAGGGGAGCATCTGAGCGAAAGAATGTGTGTATGAGCACAAACTTGCTTAAAAGAGGGGGCCATGGCTCTGGAGAACTGAGAACGGAAAGGAGACAGGACGACTGAGCAAAATCCTGGGAAGAGTCGAGAGCCATGTAGGCACAGAACAGTGCAACACAGCAGCTTGAATTTTTCACATCTCTCTGATTTAGCCAAGCTTCTTAAGCACTTTGTGTCACATGGCTGCAGTGTTCTTTTGCCCAGGACAAAGCGCTCTAAACCCAGATTTGCCACGTTCCGGAGCTGTGTCTGTGCTGGAGACAGCCCTGGGGAAGGGGGAGCAGAGATCCCTGCGCAGCAGGGTGGCTCTCTGATCACATCTCCAATAGGCGCTGCTGCAGCTGCGATGTATACGTGTGACTGGCAGAGCTAAATCACCCTTCGCTGGATTAACAACTGATTCAAAGGCCACGCAGCTGTCATATCATCCATCCCATTCCTGGGGTCAGACTGTTTTAATTTTAGCAGCCCCACATACCTTCGGGGCTACTTACAAGGTTAGAAATGGGGGGTTTCCAAGTGAAACCTGTGGGTAGCCAGACCCACCCAGAGCTTCTTCGTTCTGGAGATAATGCAGCTAACTGGACATCAGCAACTGGAAGACACAGCTCCACAAGGTGGCTGTGAGTCATCTGCCTGGGGTTTCTGATTTGGTTTTCCTTTGTCTGGAGGTAAAGTGAAGTGCCATGACTCCCAGTAAAACGACAAAGCACAAAGATGAACTGCAGGGATTCAGCCAGTGACAAAGTAATGAATGAGGTAGGGAGGAAACTCTGCCTGGAGGACTCTTCTGTTAATCTGCAGCTGGATGAATTACTCTTGCCGATAATATGCACACATTGTCCACGGACAACAGGGTGGGCTTGAGATTTTCTGCAATGTCCAAAAAAGTATGAGATTCAGCACTAGTTTGTGGGGATGTGGGGCCACGTAAAGGAATGAGGTGACTAAGTGACATACCAGGAATAAAACAAGGTAAAAAGTTAGCTTTGTCAGTGGTGTAGCCAGAAGGAAACACAGGTAAACACAGTTTACCCATTTCTAATTCAGACACTTCCTTCCTTCATGTATGAGGAAGCAGCCAGACAAGTGAGTTTACCCATCTCCTTCCTTACCAGCTCCCACCAAACTACACTGTATTATATTTAGTTGAACAGCCAGCTCCAGCACTGACCTTTAAAGCACTATACAACTCTTTGTAACCCCCCTGTAAATTAAAGAGCCTTCTAGTCTCAGGACAGGCAGCTGGAGACACCCAGGCTATGTCCATAACAGCATATCAGACATGCCCAGGTCTGTCCTCCGGCACTAAGGCCAGCCAGCATGAGATACTCCACTTCCAGACTATTGAACTTTCTTATCTGCCAAAACAAGGCAGTTTCATCTCAAATGTCTACTGAGAATAGTCTCCAGGCCCTACTGGCTTCCAAGCCATGTCTGGGAAACATCTGAAGGACCACAGATGTGCTTCGGACATCCTAACAATTTAACAGTATAGATGACTCAGTCTTAATGTCTGGGAATGTGCCCTGGCACCATTTAATTAAGTAGCAGAGAAGTAGCTTGAGGTGCTGAAGTACTGCAACTCCAGCTAAACCCAGGGTACAGTTTCAGGCAGCCACTGGCAGTTAGCCCTTCACTGGTTTAAACTGAGCACGAGCGTCCAGGCAAGAACAAAGCAGCTTTCTAAAGCCTCTTTGCTGTGATTGACTCACTCAAGTAACAGAAGATGTGTCAACATCACTGCCCCAGAGCATGTCTTGGATGTCTCTTATCTCCTACTAGAGAACGATGTGGGAGTGAAACATCCTTTCTCTCATCCCCATTGCACCCTAGTTCCCACACAAAGGAAACCTGAGTGCACAAGCTGAGCTAGACCCATGCCACAGCTTGTGGAAAATGTAGCTGCAGCTGCAGTGATCCAGAAGAACTGGGAAACATCCTCCTAAGAGCTCTACCTCTCCTCACATCCTCCTAAGAGCTCTACCTCTCCTTACATCCTCCTAAGAGCTCTACCTCTCTTCTGCCTTTTGCCCCAACTTTCTGGACAGTCTCCTTCTGTGGCTAGGTCATGGAATCAACCCGGAGCTTAATTGCACAAATGACAGCATGCAACTTGCTAATTAACGACAGACATGCCAGGCCGCTTGTATAGAGCTGCACACATGCCGTGCATTTTTAACATCGCTTAGTAAACAGTGGTGATGAAACGTGATAAAGAATGCCAAATGTCTAGCACTGATACGATGCCCAGACAGGTTTGAGTGCCTTTGGCAGACAAGGGAGAGGGTGAGCTCCTTTTCATTGCCATCACAATAACCCAGCGGCCTCACTAGAATCGTATCTGCAAGATCTCAGAACTAAGCAGGATGTCCTGTTCATAAATCAAATCCCAGCAGACCTCTCCCTCGACAGGCTTTTCCCTTCCTGGACTGGACTTTCTGGAAACTTAACATTTAAGATTCTAATCCTGCAAACATTTGTACACATGTTTTCCTACCTAGAGGCCCCATTATTGAAGTTAAATCTATGCACGAATGTTGACAGGACGGGCCCATGCTTAGGAAGAGATTTTGTAATGTTTCTTTCCAGCAAGTTACCTATTTCTAAACAAGCATTTGTATTTTTCCACATGACCTCATAACTCTGGGGCAAAAAGAGAACCGTATACGCCCACTGAGTGATATTATAATCAGTTGTCTTAGCAGCCTTGCCCTACACCAGATTTGGGATGTGCCCTATGGAGTACCTCAGATATTGCTCAAGTCTGTTGCCCTTCCCTCCCTATTATTTAGGCAATAATAGCTGATGGGGAGGGTATTTCCTGAGAGTCATCTGGAGAAAATGAGGTCTCTGCCTTAGGCCCATAATTCAGCGAGGAATGTACCGCCAGGAAGTAAGTCCCACCCTGTCCCCCTATGCTGGGACCCATTGCTATTACAGCAAGCCAGCAAGTGGCTGCTTCGTTTGGGGTTTTCAGGTGTAAAAAATATGTCAGACCTACATTTGTGTTTTCTTCAGCGAGCTATTTCTCAGCTTTCCAGAGTGACTGGTGATTTTGGAGACGCAGAAGGCTGCTCCACTTCTGGGGCAAAAGGGAAATTTTGCCCCAAAGAGTCAATGAATCATGGGATGTCAGGCTGCAAATGGGGAGATATACAATAGACAATATATGCAATATACAATAGACAAGATACACAATCAATATATGATTGCTGTCACGTGTCATGTATTGATTGCTGTTACCTTCACAGGACACAGAGGAAGGCTTCACAAGCAGCAGGGGGCTGCACTCTGTATTTGAAAAACCTCTGCTTTATATAGGGACAAATTTACTGATCCAACTACACACTCGGAACCACTGCTCCGAGCCATAAGCTGCGTTTATGGCTATATTGAATTCCCAGAAAGCTGCAGAGCAATCAGAGCACACAGAGGAATCTGCTGCAATTATTTGATACCAGCATTTCTTCGACTGATGTGTTCTTTGCTTTTCATAGAACCTTTTCTTGCTTAAAATTGTTACGATTGCAGAAATCATTCTTCTCAGCAGTTATGTATATACACATGCATACATACATATACATATATAGGTATATATTTACTTTTTTCCTAACAAAGACATAATAAAAAAAACAACCCAGGGATTTTAAAAACCTTGAATTCAAACCTGGAAAAATGCCAGTGGATATGCTGGGGAGAGTTTTGTTAGCTTTATTAATGTGAACTGTGAGAAAGAGAAAATATGTTTTCAGATCTGTACCTGTACAACTACAAAGACTGTAGCACTGCTCCAGCAGCCTGTAGCAGTCATGGCCACAGGACAGCAATGTGTTCACAGGCTGGGTAGGATTGATGTGGAATATTTGGAGCCATGGGATATTCTCTAAAATTACTTGTTGCTGCTGCAAATTAGCACGCTTCTCCTATCTTTACCAGAGAGCTGTTGCCATCAGCTGAGGTTTTAGCTGCAAAGGTTCCTGTGGGCACGGTAACACCAGGACTAACAGGCTATGGTTTCACAATACAAAGCCAACAGTAGCAACACCGGCTCAGGCAATTAACATTGCCCTCCCGTCTTGCCCCCTGTGTCATTCCCTTATACTACTGCTGCCTGTGGGGCCAGGTTTTGAACTGGCTTAGGGAATGGCTCCAGCAGAAGAGTAATTTAAAAAAAGACACAGCAAAGAATCCTTGGGTTTTGACCCAGCTCAGGTGTCCCACCTGCTTGACAGCACTGGCCAAAAGCAGGCGCGCAGCACAACAGAAGGCAGGCGAGCCCCAGCGCGAGGCGGAGGTGAAGAAACCAGGGCACCCACCACTGAAGCCGGCAGTGCTTCCAAAGACACGGCTCTCCACGAACAGGGCAACTGCATGTGATACCTCTCCTGAATGCCCTACAACCACTTGTGTTTCAGGGATTTCCTGAGCCAGCTGCGGTGTCTACAACCCTCCTGGTGGCGCTCAGTGGATTTTCCTCCACGAACTTTTCCAACATCCTCCTGCAGCCACACAAGCTTCTTTAGCAGCTACAATACCCCGGTAAGGGAGAGAGCTGCTCCACCACCAGGTCACGGGATGGGACAGGACCACCACCCCCCTGCCGTGCGATGGAGGAGGGCCCAGGCAGGGATGGTGTGTCTCCCCACAGGACTCAGCAAGACCCTGCTGAGGGCAACGCGGCACAGACCACGGGTCAGGCTCTCGTGGGTACCATGCATCAGACCATGGGTACCCCTCGCATCAGGCATGATGGTACGAGGTGTCAGAGGGCAGGAGAGACACCGCAGGGCCTTCTCCTGCCAGAGCACAAGGTAGTGGACGAGGAACACGTGGCAAAGGCCAAGAGTTCAGGTGTACATGCTTCAGAGTACAGATCAGAGCGAACAACAGGGTCAGGAGGAAGCGTCCCACCCTCCTCATCCTCCTAAGAAATGTACTTATTCCCCAGATCTCCTTGAGAGCACCTGGTGGTGTTTCCTGCTGGAGACGAGATTCTGTCTTATGGATTGTGATTTTGCCTGATACAGCTGCTGCTTTCTTTGCACAGTCTCCACCACAGAGGAGAAAACCTGCCTGCAGATGACGCAGTCGTTGTTTCTATAGTGCTGATCGACTGCACATTTTGGGTGGGAATGTCTGGATATCTGCTGACATGAGTTATGGCAGAGTGTCAGGTCATTAAGCATCCAGAAGGTTTCGACATCTTGCACCTGCCACTTGGACAGCAAACCCTGGCATTTCACATTTCCACCAGACAAAACTTTAAGCCCTTTACAGAAGCTGAATTTTCAAAGACACTAAATCCTCTAGCATGACAAAACTGACAGTATTTCTATACTCACTACAGTTTGTCTCTCTTTATTTGAAATTGCATCTACCCCCTAGCGTGACCAAAACTCTGGATGTACAAATCAATTGAAACTGAGTCACTGGGCTTGATAAAAGCAAACAGACGTCATCATAATGGGAGTGAAGCCCCACTTCAAGCCTCTACCGCCCTGCTGAGTTACAAGATTAATTAAAGGAACGTATAAAACTGTAATGAATGAAGCAACCATTACACATGTTGCTAATATTTAAAAGAAACCTGGCCGAAAAGAAAAACTAACTAGTGGACTAACGTTTACATTGTAAAATGTAAATTTACAGTGTTAACCTTCTCCAGAATGAACAAACAAATATTTTAAGCAGGCAAAAAAAAAAAATGCACATACTTTCAACAAACACTGACATCTTCTTACACTGGGGAAATTCTTGTCATGCTTAACCCAAGTGGGACACAATGCCTTGTAATAATTATCCATTACTGAAGCTTATCTGGGCTTGCTGATAGCATGGTGTTCCTGCAGCACATAAAGAAGTGCATATTTCACCCCATTTATCTTGGACACCAAGCTTATTTAATCCACCCACCACCTTAGGTGGTCCAACTGCCTGTATACTCAGCATAAACCAAGAAATATGTGGGGGATTTGAATGATTTATTTGGGGCTACAGTCAGTCTTTGGAGAGCTGACAAACCTATCAACTCAGATGCCTAAAGTAAGGCAGGGTGAGTATTTACTAAATATCCATCTCAGGAGCTCACAGTTTGGTCCCCCACTAACGGTTTCACCAATGGGAAAGCCATTGTAAGTCCCTTCCCTCAAATCTTCAAAAAAATTACCCAGAAAGAAGTCAGGGTTTCTTTTAAATCTGTGAATCCGTGCTGCCCCACAAGCAGATGCTCAGGTACTGCTGCAGAGTGTATCCTGTGCTGAGAATGGGGGAGAAGGGTAGATGATGACAGAAGAGGACAAAGCCTCTTATTCGGGGAATCATAACACAATACCATGCCCTGCTTTCATGCACTCATGGAAAAGCAGAAGAGGTCTTGACTAAGAGGACCTTCATGGGCCATTAAGAGTGTGCCAGTGCTCCCAGCTGCTTTCACCGTGGTAGCACCCTACCTTGTTGGAATGGACCGATATGGGCCACAAGAGAACGTTTTACTGGCCAAACCATGCTGTGCCCTGAAGCTGTGGTGACACCACTATTCTGATCTTCAGAAATCCTCTTCAGGGCAGCTGGAAGACCACCTGAAGGGAAGCCTTTTTCTAGACCACTTTAAAATGTATCAGTGACCACAAAATACTGGTGACAAAGAGCCAGGCAGATGCTGATGTTCCAGCAGCAGTTGGGCTGGATGGCCTCTCCCCATCACACCGCATAGCAAATGCACCCCACAAAGCAGAGCTCATGGGAACACAGGAGGGCAGGGGGCTTACAGTCCCCTCGCTCACATTCCTCTTGCTCCCCCCATCCAATCCCTAGCAAAGGGAAGAGCTATGCATCTTTCTACTGATTTTCCCATCCTAATGCCTATTTGTGACCATGGGTTCAGGCCTGCCTCCACAAGCAAAACACTGGCAACTTTGGAAGTCAGTTTTAAGTGTAGTTATTGACAGAACAGACCTGATTCAAGTGGTAAAGGCTTCACCTGTTTCTGCCTTTTTTGGTTTGGAGAGCATTTACACCAGGTTACATTAGAGGGCCTGTATCTTTTCTACTGATGTGGAGAAGGGATAACTCTTCCCACTTACCCAATGCCTTTTATTGGGAATAATAGCTTAAAAATATTACTTATCCTCAGAGCAAAAAACATTGTTATCAAAGCTCAGCAGCAGAACCTAAAGTTCTTTGTTAGGCCTTTAGTCCTGGTCTGCAGTCCAAGAATTTAAAGATATCAGTGAATAAGTCAAACAGATGTGTGCATGGGGAGCAATGAGGAGATAGGGAACAGAATAAAGAAGATAAACAACCATGTTATACTCTTCTCACTTCCAACAGCCCCACATTTTCAAGCCACAGAATGTAATTTTCATGCTGTCTCTAGACATAAGGATAACTGCTCTTCAGGAGCTACTTTGTGTGTTAAACAAATACGACATTTACAGATTGTTTTCTCTCACTATTTATTTGCTATGTCCTGAGCTAATGACCTTAAAAATTGCTCTCTCTGATGGCATTAGAGTGAGACGATTTCCAAAAAGCATGAAATTGCAATAAACTGTCAAGTTTACACAGGTGCATTAGAGATTAAGAGATCAGCCACAGAGCCATTAAGATCTATGGCAAAATGCCCAATGGGACCAAGATCAAACCATCAGAGTGTTTTTAAAAATGTCATCATTAGTAGAGAGATGCCTTGCTTGGCAGTCCCAGGAGTTCAACATAATGCTGGATTTTAACCATACCCTTCTGCAGTACTCCTCTGAGATGGCAGCTGCTGGAATTTCCTATTCATCTCAAAATAGATGAAGCAAATATTAATTCTGCTGGAGCAAAGATCAGTGAAACATCCCCACTGAGATGTTGGTATATACTACAGAAGCCTTCAAATTCTTCCTAACCTGCAGGAAGAGGGCACCTTATAGGCACAAGAGGCCCATTTGCACTCAGTGGACAGGACATATTTTTACCTACTATGAAAAACTCTAAGGAGCCAGCTCTTGTGAAAAATCACACAGGCTATCTGTCTTCTCTGTAGCTGTCTTCTCTGTAGCTGTCTTCTCTACAGCTGTCTTCTCTACAGTCACACAAGTTTCATTCTTATCCCACTAACTTTCCACATGGAAGGACTCTGGCTTGGGAAACTTCTGCTAGCTGGTGTGGCCAAGGGACTATGTCCTAAGCTGCCTGTCTGCACAGAGAAGGTGTGGAAAGAAATCAATCAGTGTTCAAAATCTCCCACTGTTTTCCCTGATCGTTTCCTGGAAGGACAGACAAGTTTCCTTTTAACTGCCTGGGAAAGAGCTCTATAGCATCTCAATCCAAAGAGCCATGAGATACGCTCGAAGCATACATGGGAAAATGAAGAAACATTGGTACTGCAGGAATGCAGGTGGAGATTTGCTTAGCAGTGCATGGGTTTGACTCTGCGTACATGATAGGTAAGAAGCAGAGCATTTGTAATGGCTTGGGAATGCCTCTAAGCGCTTCTCATCAGAAAAAATGACATCATCAATGCTGAGGTTACATTTTGCTTCAATTCTCTATTGGCAAACTCCCATTTCTGTCCTTTAGTACTGTTGGTTTTGCTCTGTATCGTTAAGTCTTACCCCACAAAGGAAAACAAAGAGAGAAAGAATAAAAACTAATCCAACTTTTTTTTTTAAACTTTCCATATTGCTTTTCTCCAGAGAAAACCCGGGATGTTCACGGAAACCCATACCCTGTATCTTACTGTTGAGCACATACTTTTGTTAGTTCTTCAAATATTTTTCCAAGATAGAAAAGTCAAGCAGGAGGCGGGAAATGACTAGATCTGAGGGAACACATGCTTAGCAAGCTGAGTCACCCCTGAATCCAGCCAGCTGCCTGCAGACAGCTCCTCTGCTGCTCAACTGCAAATTAGTTCTGGCCTTGTGCAGAAAATCTGTTAAACAATACATAATAGGTGCTACTTCTGTAACACTTTCTCTGTTGCTGATGTTGTCTTCATCCCCTCCCACCCGTGGTCCAGGCACCTGAAGCACTGCAATTGATAGCATTATCTGCATGATACTGAAGGTGCTTTCTGCCTGCTCATTCACACCAGTCCAAATCAGACAAGCATCAGGTCTAGCTAGTACTGCTGATAAAAGACAGCTATATCCCTGCCGCTACAGCAGTTTTCAGCCTTTTTCAATACAAAGGCCCATACGCATTTTCTAATGCTTAATGCCCAGGAGAGGAATGAGGGCAGAATGAGGAAGGTGCTTATCTTTGTGGAAAGGAGTGAAAAGGGCAAGAAATGGAAAAAGATTCGCATCATCAGACAGAGACACCTAGGAGACCTTCTGTCCTGTCCCTGTTGTTGCATCCTTGGCCTGGGCTGCTATTCTGAATTCAAGGACAGTGAGATTTTCAAAGCAAAAAAACAAAGCATCCCCTGCAGGGCAGAGGAAGGAAGGGAACCACAGCGAGCCCTTGGGAGAGGGTCAGGATAAACAGAAAGTCACGGCACCTACCTGTCTGCCTCCCTTCCTTTCTCTGCAGGTTGTGGCCGTGGAGCAGACAGAAGGCGGCACCCTGCCGCAGCTGGGCAGCTCCTGGTGCCGTGGTTCAATTGCTCAACACAGGCCAGGTAACTTTGCACAGCATTCTGGTCACTGCTGCTGCTGTTTTTCCTTCTCAGTTCTGCTCTGTCCCCTGCAGCAATCCCATGCTCATTGCTGATGCAGAGAAGCTGAAATATCAGCCTGCTTGGTTAAAACGGGATTTGCAGCCCCTCGAGGATAGCATCACTGCAGCTACCCTGCTATCAGCTTATTAGATACACCGTCCAAAGCTACCAGCAGGCTCAGCGGTATGGGGAGGTTGCTCTAAGACCTTGTGAAACGAAGGAAGGAATTTTTTGAGACCTGACAGGGAGATGAGGGCTGCAGGGGCAGCACTAACACATGCTGTGCTTGGCTGAAGGTCTGGGATATGTGCTGATTTGCAGCCAGAATGATGCCATAGACCCAAACAGCTTCTCCAGGCTCCTTCTAGCAGCAGGAACAAAACACATGGGACATTTTCCAGTTTCCAAGGCACACTCCAAGTCTTAGGTTGCCTGCTTCCTGACCGTATCTTTTACTTTCCAAGGAAGTTGAGCTCTTCAAAAATGAACAGATTCAATATTCAAAAAGCATCCTGCCCTGACCCCCCCAGGGGAGGGAAGAGAGCCAGGTCTGGCTGTGCTGCAGCATGAACGAGTGCACACACGGGTATCCTCAAAGCCTGGCCCACGAACAGCAGCACACCAGTGCCTGGGGCAATGCAGCCACAGACGGTGGTTTCTGCTTCTGGGAGACCCAGGGAAACAGACCTACCTCTTTGTCCTGCCCCAAAGGACAAGCTTTCGCTGGTGAGCTGCTTCTTCCTCCCCCACTCTCATGTCCTTTCTCACTTCCTCCGTAAACAGAATCTCCTTCTTTCTACGTCACTGTGCTTAACGGCTGAATCCTTGGAAGCAAGTTTCTTTTTGCTCTTCCTCTTGGTGCCAGAATGCCCTTTGTCCTTTTGTCTTCTCTCAAAGTATCCAGAAAGGATTGCTTCATTCTCATTTAGGATCTTAGCATCTCATTTAGGATCTTAGGATCCTCATTTAGGATCTTAGCAGTCTCCCATCCAGAGGGGCAGAGGAGCACAGGGCTGGAGTACTTCTCCCTTCCATAATCTATGGTGGTGAGAGCAGGAACACCAGTTTTAGCCCTCCCTGCAATATAGGAGCTGCTCCTCTTGGCACCCACATCCCGCTTTCACAGCATGAGCCCAAGAGAGCTCACACTGCCCAAATTCAGACTGCTATGGGCAAGCTGGGCTGCAGATAGGCAGAAGCAGTATGCCCAGGGCCTTCTTTTCCACCGACCTCTCTGTAGCCTGGCAGGAGCAACATCTCCTGAGCTGGAATGGACTTGTAAGACTTTGCAAAGATGGGTCCTCTTAGCAGCTTGCATGGGTCTCACTCATTACCCATGGGTGGATTATCAGGTTGGCAGAGAGGCCACGCCACAGCTACGCAACCAACTGAGCTGGGAGCCAGCTGGAGGCTGGGGGAACTAGCCTGGGTATCCTCAACACTTCAGGCTCACTCTTATCCTTCCCTCTGCCACCCATTACTTGGACTACAGTACTAGCCAAGCAAGATGACAGCCCCCTTGTGTCTGCCAGATGCTTTAGATACTTATCTCAAAGACTTCTGCAACCCAAATAAAAGTGATCAGACTAAGGCAGAAAGGAGGGAGGTTACATGAAAAGAGAACCAAAGCAGAAATCTCATTTGGAAGACTGAACCCTTGGGCATACTCCCTCTGAAATCAGGAGTGCTCCAACAGAAGCTCAGCTCCGCAGCAAACAGAAGCTCAGCCCCTCAGCAAATGTGGTCCACGTGGCTTACCTGGGCACACAGGAGGCTTGTGACTGCACACAGAACCGAAAGCACATCCCCTGAGTCCCAGATAAACCCAGTGGCTACGCCCTACCTTGTCCTGGAGGGCTGCATCTCAGGTCCCAGCAGGAACCACAGAGACAATAGAGATATTGGCCAGCAGTGAAGCACAAGCTGTACAATCTTCTTGTGCCCAAAGAAACTGAAATGCAGTTCTAAGAAACTATAATTTAGTAGCAGAAGGGCACTTCAACGGAAATACTCAGTTTGTGTAGTAAAGTTTCATTTTTTGTGGCATTATAGAAGTGCCTTATAACATTTTCCAGTCCTGTCCACTGTGCTCCTGTTGTGACAGCCTTATCAGTGAGAAGGTTGCCAGCGGGCCACTCCATGCTGTAAGCAGCCTATACAGTAGAAACTACCTATCTCTACAGAACACTCCATTATAATTAAAAATTAATGGCAAATGCACTTTCTCCCTTTCTCCATCCTGAAAAATGGGTATCATTCTGGGGCCAAAGGCTTGTGGGATACCAAGCACTTTCCGTTACAAGCTCAGTACATCGCTCAAAAGCTGCCTCCTCTGTGGCAGCTCCCACATCAGTTTCACTGTGCTCTCATGCTTGTAATCTGCCCTTGAAGCTTCCCCTCTCCCCAGGCCACTTACAGCAGCACTATTGTTTTTAGCAGTTCAGCTTTTCAGCTGACTTTAAGATCCCCAGAGGCAGTCTCTTTTTTTCTGACTCTGTTCCAGGTTGCCGTTGGTGCTTATGAAATGACTCCTGCACCTTTTGGTCCCTTGCCATTTACAGCCAAGAGGGTACCTCCTTTCCCTTGGCTTCCTTACCCGAGATCTGTCTGCTGCTAGATTAGCTGCCTGGGCACTGGAGACACTGGCTATGTCTGACAAGTAATCTCTGAAGGTTTCCGGGGCAGTATTACACACTGTCAGCATTGTTAAAGCTGAATAGCCTCGGCGAAGGATCAGGGCTGCACAGGACATCATTGCTAGAGAGGCTTCCTGAAGGGGCTTCCTTACTGGAACGAGGGTGACTCACTCCTACTCAGCTGCTCTTGTTGCAGAGAGATTAAGCTGCTGCTGCAACAGGGTAGTAATGATGTTCATGAAAATCACTCTGCAGGAATAGTTACTGGAATAAAAAAGAAGAGAAAGGCTGTGTTCAGGAAGAAGAGCAATCTCTATCATAGCTTCTTGCTGCTGAAAGATTTCTGAGTGCATGGAGAGCTCTGTGCTTCTTTGCGTCAGGCACAGGATGAAGAATTCACTGCATTTCCCAAAATGCAGCTGCACCCAGCTAAGCTGTGAAATGCAAAAAACAGTCACGAGAGCACGTGTATTACGTGCACGCCGGGGATCTTGCAAGCACTACGGCAAGCCTACACGTGCAAAGCAGAGGCAACCACCTGCCCATCTGCCACACGGGTGTTGTGACTATGGGCCCATTGCACGTTACAGATCCCCCAGAAGTCCCATTTTCCCTGTGAGCAGCTCTGCCCACACACCTCCAGTGCCAGCAAGGTCTGCCGGGGCAGGCTGGGGAGCTGCCAAGGTTTGGCTGGAGTCTTCGCTTGCCAGCACTCGGGGTTACAGTGTCTGTCTGCTTCTCAGGACGGCCACCCCGTCCTGTCCTTCACCTCAGGTTCGTTCCTCAGAAAAGGCATCCTGCGTAACGCTAGTGCTGCTTTCTGGCACAGGCAAGGCCCTGGTCCTTTCAGCCACCCCCCCCGAAGTAAGGCAGCTCAGGAAACTCATTCAGGATCACATGCACCAGTGCCCCCCACCCGGGTGGAAAAAAGCCTGCCCCACCGCTGGGAAAAGAACCGGGAGCATCACCCAAATCCTGGGCATGTCCGCTGCCGCCCCGCTCGGCTGCCCTGCCCTGCCTGTCGCCTCCTCGGAGACTTCCCTCCCTCTTATCGCTGGTGCCTGGCCCGCTCTCAAGCAGCAGGGTCCAGCCACAGCCTGGTATGGTGTCAGGAGTGCCTGGCTGCTGACTGTGGGCTTCTTGGGGCTCTGCTGGGATGACTAAGGCTTGTCTTAGCCCTCTTTCATGGCCATTCACGCTGTGGAGGCAAAAGCCACCTCGGCTTGAAAAGCTTCAGACAGCTTGCCCCCACGCAAAGTGGTCCTTTTGCTGGAAAACCTGCCTGATGTTTTCTCACAGTGCCATCAAACAGTGGCGTGGAGGAGCTGCCCTCGGTGCACCAAAGCCAGCTGACACCCGCTCAGCACGGGCCCGGGGTGCCGTCAGCCATGTTTAAAAGCGGCTGAGAAGGCAGATGGAGATGGAGCGAGGCCCCGCGGGTCTGCGGAGCCATGTGTGCCAGCTCCTCGTCGCCATGTCACAGCTCCTTCCCGACCTGCTGCGGGGTGAGGCGGCAGCTCAGCTCTGCTCCTCATCAGCAGGTTGGCTGTATGGAAACCTCCCTTTCAGCAGAAGCTGCCTTCCACCCACCTACCCACCCCAAATCAGCCTCTGCAGCCCTCATGCCAGGCCAGTGAAGCCCCACTGGGAGCTGTGCAGCCCTGTCAGCAGGAACAGCATTGCCTCATGGGGCCCCACGGTTCCCTGCCCTCAGCACCCCAGTGCTCTGCTCCCTGCTTAGACCAGCCTGAAGACCCGTCCGCCATGTTTCTCCTTCCTTGCCATCACCTCGTAGATCTTCCACCTCTAATTAAATGTTCTGGCACACGCCTAGGAGTGCTGACACAGATCCAGACTCCCATCGCAGTGACTCGGAAGAATTCTTACCCTAGCAGGAGGCCCTGACGCTCCTTAGGGTTTGAATGCCCACCACCCTCTTCCCTATGCCAGCAGCTTCCCACAGGCTGAGAAAATGGCAGACGCCCTCCCAAAGACCTGTCCTTGTGCCGCGCCGAAGGCCTCAGTGAGCCCTACGACAGCTGTAAAAATGCCAGGAACCACAGCAGCAATTCCTCTGGTAAAGCTGCAGTACACTGGCAAGCGGCGAGGGGCTGGTTGCATTGATCAGCTTTCACACATGTCATGGCTAAGCCAAAGTGCCCTTGAAATTGATTCTGGACACCACAGATCCTGCTCAGGAGGAAGGGGCACAGACGCAAGAACCGGGCTCTTTTTCCGATGTTCTCCATTTTCTGTTGTGCTAATACAGGATGACTGCTGCGCTCTATTTGACCTCAGCGGCTATACAGCTACAGAAGAAAGGAGGCATTTATCTCTTTGCAGAGAGCTTCAAACAGCTCACTTGCTTTCCTAACACCCAACCCATTCTCCTGTCTCAGTTCAAAGCAAGACCCAGGTGGCATGAAAGCCACTTATGCAGCCCAGTCGGACCTGACCTTCCCCATCCACCTGGCAGAACCACCCAGGTCGCACGACATCTCGTCCTTCCCCAGCCCTTGCCGAGGCCCACACCAACCTTGCCCTCAGCGACTGCTGCCTCTCACGACTGCAGCACAGAAAATGAAAAACGCACGCATTCAAAAAGACTGAGCACCTGGCATTAGAAGTGCTTTAACTGCAGTCGCACCCACAGTAAAAATTATAGTCCTATAAATTACATGTGAAACTGTAATTTGGTCAAAGTCTTTTTAAGGGTTCCGACCAAGCAAGTTATAGGTTGTAAAGGTCACCATAAAGCATTGGAGAATTTAAAATCTGTATGACCTCAAGAGTTTTCTAATGACTTTTTATCAGCTGTAACTTGTAACTCACATATATGAGAAGCAACTAGCAGTTGCAAAAGTTCCTGCATACAAATCAGAAAATTACCTACAGAACAACACAGATACGGCCAGATGCAGCTGCAAATGAGATGCTCTGAAGGGAAGGGGAGGCCATGCTTTGCATATCCCTTAACTTGTAGCATATGCATTGGGCAGGGATAACAGAGGAAACAGAAGTTCCTTATTCCCCAGTAAAACTCCTTTCTCCTCACCTCCAGCACCCTTGCAGGACTGGAAACAGTAAAGGAGATGAATCACGCAACATTCCCAAGACTTGTAAAATCTTGCCAATTCTGAAGTCCAATTTGTGCTAATCAGTGCATATCACAAGTGCAAATGGTAACCCAAAGGAGCAGCTAAATGACCGGTGCAACCAGCTGAAATTGAATCATCTGAAAGTTCACTTGTGGCTGTGTGACCAAATCGTCACCCTCTCCTATTCTTCCTCCTACTTATTTCTCTCTCTTAAACAACCGTAACAGGAGGATGTGTCTTGAACTCTAGTTCACCACCTTTGTCATGAGCTCCTGGGAGCTCGCCAGCATCGGCATGCGACCAAACACCAGCTTCCCTCAGGAACTGGGCAGCTGGTTGCCATTCTCATCTAAGATCTCAGAGTCCTCTTCAGAGATGCCAGGCCACTCATGCTGCCATGCCTGCCACTCAGCGCGGGGCACAGAGCCAGCGGGGAAGGACTGCTTTCAGACTGGGCCTTGCTTTCTTCTACTGAGGTTTTCCAGTTTCTTTTCAGCCAGCTCATAGTCCAGGCCAAACATCAGCCTAAGATACCACAGGAAGAACTGGTGGGGCAGTACATTACATAGATAAACTTCTTAAGTTACAGGAAACACATTTAGTGGATCCTCATTTATTTTTCCTTTGCATCGAATTGATCATCAACATCAAATATGAAAAGCCAGCATTTCCCAGGAGCGTCAGCAAACGGACGTCATTTCAGCAGCTCTGTACGCAGTATATAAAACTGAAAGGAGTAAAGTTCAATTTTAATCGTGCAGCTGATACTGTGAAGTAAACAGGCGCTTTCTTCTAAGGATTTTTAGAACAGATTTTTCATCTTTTGAGGCGGCTTAGTATGAGTCAAATTTTGCTCTCAGTTACATCAGTATAAATCTGGAGTAACTCTGATAATCTCAAAGCAACACCAAACTCACATTTACTTCTTCACTGAAACTCTGAGATTGTGCAACAGAGGAAATGGCAACGATCGAGTAACTGCAGACTTTGAATTAGTGAAACCAGTGCTTTGACTGTGTGAACCGCCTTTTCCCCTGCAAGCTAGTAATGCAATTTATCAATTACTACACAGAAGAATCCCAAACTTTTCAACAGGATCCAGAAAAAGCAACATTCTAAAGCCGGTGTTTTCCAAAGCATATGAGAACTCTTGATTTTAAACCACTAAAACTTCCTAATGGCCTACAGTTTCAGACGTAAGCAAAACTTCACAGCAAGGTAAAACCAGAGATTTATAATGCGTATGTTATGCAGCAGCAGCAGCACCTTATAGTGTTATATTGTGTTCTGTATATCACCCCCTGTTCCACTTTGTAAATAAAGCTTTGACATGCTCTTAAGTTTTTGGAGCACTGCCTGTTATTTAGAGACTTTCTTTTATTCATAAACTGTCAAAAAAGGGAGAGGGAGACTCAAAGATCCACAGTTACTTAACAACCTAATTTCTGGCACTAGCCACATGAAGACAAATTAAGACTAAACGCTCTTCTCCTACAAACAGGGATTTCTCAAGCTTATCAACAAACAAAATTCTAAAACACTGTCTGCAAACAGTAGGGTAATCTGAAAACTTGCTCTGTATCTATTATTGCAAAATAGACACCAAAGGGTAGGATCCATATCTCACCTAATTTTAGCCATCTAAACTAAACAGTTGGCACCTTGTCTCGGCAAATCACTGGAGCTTTCTCTACATGAGACTCTCCCCAGTTTTAGCATGGAGAAAGAAACAATAAAGAAGGCATTGATGCCACTGATTGGAGAGCACAGATCATTAGTTTATCATAGATGCCAAGGTCTGGGAGAATCCCGCCAGGTATGCATGGGGTATAGCAGACACCTCTATGGAAAGCTGCAGGCTTCATTCCCACAGCAAAAAGGTTCAACTAATTGCAATACAGCTCTAGCCCTGTAGAGGAGCAGGAGAAGGGGGCTGGTCCTTGGCTTTATCAAATGGGGGAGTGGGGAATAAAGGAACCTGAAAAACAGCAAAAAGATGTAACAGCTCATAAGGTCATCTGCAACTAGTAATGTCCAACTCATTTTACTAAAATATTTCAGTATGAGAAACTTTAATGAAATTTCAAACATTCTGAAACGTTAAGGGGTCAGGCTTAACCCCGGCTTCTATCCACTTGCCTTACTTCAGCACAATTTGACTCCAGTGACCCCCTTTTTCTTTTCAAACCAAAAAGTATTATGAACTTGCTTCCCTGTGATAACAAGTTCCCCTCAAATGTTGTCTTTTTCTTTTCCATAAACCCAAATAAAGAATTAAAACTATAGCATTAATTGGAAACACCTAGACAAAGTAAATTAGGGAAGATATAAAGACTTGCCTAGAGGCCTGTTTGTCACAGGTTCTCTCTGATGTTTCTGGTATTTTTGCTGTCTGGTATTTTTGAAGGTACACTGTGTTTCACAGATGGGGTGACTTTTTCTTATTTATCAATCTCACATAATGAAACACTTAGTACAGGAAAAAAAGACTTTCTCAAGGTCAGTGGATCATTATGGCTTGATTCTGCAGAAACAGTCCTGGTGAACTACGCCTGAAAATAAAGTCATCTGGGAGACATTCAAAGAGTTATCATCAGATCTGAACAGCTTGCTGGGGAAAAACTGCAGTGTCTCAAACCACCTATTTTAGCATGGCTTTTAAGTGCTGACCATGCCAGTGGACACACAATTAAACTGAGCAGTCCTGAGTGTTTTGTTTCCTGATTTCATATAGAAATGAGGTGCAATTACATCTCCAGTCCCTCTCATAACACTGAATCTGTCAGTCAGCTCCCAGTTAACCTGGCAGAGGGGAAGACTTCTCACAAGATAATTAAGCTCCCTCAAGCTCCATGACCAGCCAGGGTAACAGCAGCAAAGACCGAAATCAAAATCTTCACGAGGGCAAAGCTGGCAGAGCGGCGCACACCCTGCTTGGCAGCAGCTAACCAGCCCATTGCCACAGCCCATGAACCTGGCCATGAGCATTTGTGTCACCCTCAGCTCATGCGCTCCATGCTGCCCCTTGGGTGGACTTCGTTTCAGGGGGAAGGGCTGGGAAGGACGGGAAAATTCTCAAGAAACATCTCTAATCCACAGGACATGAGGCTTCACCAGCTCTTCTGCTCACAGAACTACTTTTTTCTTTTTCTGTTATTTACTGGCTTCCTAAGGTTTGATGAAAGACCTTCCTGAGCAGATCCCCATTAATGGAAAGTAGATGCCCTTTAGTGTTTCTTAAAATTGAACACTTTCATGAGTTGATATACCAGAAAATTACTGATTATCATTTTGAGCACTTTAGGATTAAACTCTAGGAGGTTTAACTAGGATAGCAAGATAAGAAAACAAATCCAAAGCAAGCATACTTTAAAGAAGATTTAAAGCCTTCCAAAAATCTGCACTTCGTAAGTTCAATGTAGTGTTGAATCAGACACAGCAGAACCCCATGCAACCCTTTCATCTATGCGAGATCTGTATCTTAATCTTCATTTTAGACAGTCCCAAATCAGACTGCTACCGTTTGCAGCATTTGAGCCAATTATTTCAAGTAATTTTAAGCTGATTTATAACATTGCTAACTGAATATTCATCATTCTGCAAACAGACTCATGGGAGATCACCTACACCTTAACTTCACATTTTACAATGGTCTTCCTCTAAAACTGTCTGCCAATCACAACATTTAAACCCCATGAAGTTTACTTCGTGTTTTCTATACATTTGGATTAGAAGTCCACACTGTTAATACATTGGGTTCACAGCTGAGGTACCATAACTTTAGTATGGGAAAAGTTGCTACCACAGCATTGCATTTCTCATTTGCTATTCCCTTGAATAGCATCACCTAATTGGCTGGGTTTCTGTCATCACAGAAATGGACGCTGTTGTTTTCTAAAAAATGTGTAAATTCTAGCAATACAAAGCACACAAATGTTTGTATGTACCACCAAGGTAAGCAAGCTGTACACAGAAGCTCTAACAAACACCACAGTTGTGAGGGAAGGCAATGCTGCTCACGACAGAGCAGCAGTTCATTTTAGGCTCTTCAGTGCACAGCGAGGTACCACGGACAACAGTAATTCATTTCCTTTATTCAGGGCTTTTGAAAAAACAGTGCGTCAGTCTCTAGTATGCCTGGCAGCCACAGATGGGGTCGACTTGCAGTTCGAGTGAATCTGAATGCGAATTTTGAAAGCAGAATCCATTACATGCTACAGAATTTAATTTTTTTTTTATTAGAATAGAAAAAGAGAGGTGAGAAACAGCAACAATAAAACTGGAACTCAGGATACATTCTGACACAGAGGAGTTAGGAAAAGCAACAAAGTTTTCCTCACAGTACAATAATTCTTAAGGATGGACCAAAAGGATTATTCAATAAAATATGTATTATCAATGAATGAGATGACTACTTTACTCCCTGTATATACAGCAAATAGACAACATAACCTGGATCATTTTGGAAACCCATTATCAACAAAATCCTACTCAAAGAAATTAAGTCTGCCCCATCTCTACCAGATCACCTAAGATTATATTTAGGCAACTAAAACCCAACACATTTTCCCACGTATTATTTTAGTTGGGTTACCTAATTCCTGAAAAAGATTTTGTCAGAGGAACTTAGGCAGAGTTTTTTCAATCAAGCCCAACTCCAAAAACTCTCACGGCATAAAAATATAGGAAAGACGTAAGCAGTTGGTGTCATAGAGCTCTTCTATGCTTCATACTCGAGTATTTTAAGATCGTCAAGTAGTTCTTTTGCAAGTGCTTGCAGTTCTGCATTGCGGCTCTTTGACAGCGCAATGATACGCTGAAATGGCAAAGTATCACGCATCTCAGAGGCTGACTTGGCTAATACTTCTGGCTCTAGAATCACAGACTGGAGGAGCCGCAGAGCATGAAGACAAACTTCGGTATCCGGGTCTAAAAGTGGGGGAGGAAAAAATCCAGTGCTTATTAGAAGTGAGTCCAAAAAAGTAGCATTAAAGCTCTACAGTACCACTCCTCATAACCCACCAGGCAGACAGGGAAAAACTGAAGTTTCATAATTCACAGCTGCCATTTGGTGCTGGCTGGCTGGTTCTGGAAGGAACCTGAAAACAACATCTTTGCGCCCCTCGGCAGCTCATGCTCAGCAGTGTTTGGGAGGAAGAGATAACCGGGGACCTTTCTCTTGTTTTTCAAATGTTGAAAATGCTACAAATCAGGGAATTTATTAACTTGAATTTATGCAGTCAGTAGCCAAGATATACTGTTGGATGCAATCCAATTTAAGAGCAGAACAAGCTATATCCCATGACTATTCAGACTTAAAAACCAAACAGAACAACTGATCAAATCTGCAGTAGATTACCAGGCTTTTCTTTAATTTCTTTTTATACAAGCCTTCAGATTTCTTCAAAGCTCAATAAAATATTAATCTTTATAAAACTTCCTGGTAACCATGTATCAACCTTCCAAGTGAATTCAGTCTACACAAAATTGAAATGGGTACTGAAGCTAAGCACTGCTGCTTAGGAATGCATCAGAAAAATGTAGCAAAGACCTTTGACTGACTTAAGGTAGGAAGACATATAATTACACTACTGTTAAGAACACAGGATGCATTCTTAATTACTGAAACATTAGGAGCATTATATTTTAATTGTTCACAACAGTCCATCTGCACTTAATTGTTTATAGCTTTATCAAAAGCATGTGGTAGAAAGCCCCATTTTTGCACTTCTCTCCTGCATATTCCAAATGAAAACATATAATATATTTTTATGGCTGAAGTAGTTATTTGTTCCACATGCCATGCATTTTTTATGTGTTTGTCATTAGCATACCTAGTCTTCAGCAAGCTTTTGATAAAGCATTGTACAGAAATGTTGAAAAAAATTAATTCAGATCACTTTGCACACAAAATCACCACAGAGACCAAAATCTCACTGAAGGAGCATAAATGCAGTGCAGCAATAAACCATACTGTACTGAGTTTGAAGGAAGCATTTGGTGGGCTGAGGCAAGTTCTTTCCTTTCCTGGCTTACTTAATACCTAACACTGGTGACCTGAAAAAGGACTAAGGAGAATTATTCATTAAAGCGTAAGGGGAAATGTTGAAAGCACCCAGGGGAGAAAACAGAATGTGATGGGCAGTGAAGACGACTATGGCTTTAAGCATGAAACTGACTGTCGAGATAGGAATTTTTAAATAAATTCCCACTAGCACGTGGCTGAAGTACAGATGTCAAACACAAGCCAGGCACTATCTCTCTCTTTCTCCATTTTCCATCATCAATGAGATATGTATGCCTTTTCTACCAAACCTCCTTCCTTATTTAAAGAGTAAACCTCTTCAGAAAGGAATTCTACTTTCCCCTGGGTAGCTAGGAGAGCGGGGTACAATCTGAGGACACGGGAATTGTCCAAAACCAAACAATAACATGCATTTTCTGATTTTCTGTGCAACAAGAATCTTAGCTATTGGGCATACTAGACAACTTTAGACATTCAAATCAGCATTTTTAAAAAAAAAGACAATGGTTAGTGCTCCACACCCTGCAGAAGTGGCCATACCCATAGCACAGCCACCCCTGTTGTTGCCATCTGGGTTGAAGGCTCTAAGGAGTATCTTTCAATCATCATCTCCAGCAATACCTGCAGGTGCAATTTCTGAGTGATGAGCAGTCATAACTCATGGAAAAATGCTACAACTCAGCCTCACGGACAGCAAGACTTTATGTCCAATTTCTTGGACAGCAACACTTCAGTGAATCCTTTTGAAAAAACTTGGGTGCAAGTTTTGGTTTTCAGATGTATTTTGACCTATTCAAAATATGACTAAAAGCCTTGAATTTGTCCTCCCATTCCTTCTATTTTTGTCTTCATGCCTGCCAGAGTTGGTTTTTTAATTCCTATTTTTTTGTCAGACATAATGTTCAAACTCTGCACATACCACCTGCCCCCTTTCTCTGTACTTAGTATTATTCTACATTTATTCACCAGAAATAGCAGCAACAAACCATAGCCCAAATAGGTAAAAAGAAAGAAGCTTTTGGGAATGAAATCTATGTAGTTCATTACAATCTTCCTTCGTGTGACATTATTCCTCCATGAAATAAAGCCATTAATACTTTTAATGGCTTGCAGTACTGCTGGGAAGCTTCATGTATGTAAGATGTTTTAAATCCCTGGATGAAAACTCCTTTGTTATTAATACCATTACAGGCATCTATGTTACTGTTATCTGCAAGTGTTTAAAGGCTGTAGAAAGTAAAGAATTGATCAGGGAAGAAGCATTAGCAGGGGAGCTAACAAAATTAGGATCTGTAGGAGATCAGGAAATTATTTCCAGCTTGATGAGCAAGAACATTTTCCAGTAAGAGCAAAGAGGTTCTAGGAAGAATCTCCAGCATCAGCCAGGGAAGCTCAACGGCTTGAGTCACTCAAATGAAGAACAGATTAGGCACTCGGGCATACAGCAAAGGAGGAAATGATCCTGCACCAGAAGATGACTTAATACGCATTTAACCTCTGATTGCCATTGTTTTGCATGTATTCAGAGACGCTTTGAGTTAAATAAATACATATGCCTTAAAATATACTTCCTTAGGATTACATGTGGTTTTGATAATACTACTTATTACGGATAATCATGTTTTCGAAGAGGATTAAAAAAAAACCCCAACCTTAGAAGCCTTTATCTTGTCTCTCCAATATCATTAGGGATTTTTTCTAAAAACCCTGTCTAAAGAATATTAGAAGAAATGTAAGGAATCTTCATTATTCAGCATTCTATTTATTTCAATACCTTCCAGATTTAGTCATTTCTACACTAGCTGAGTAACATTTTGTTTGTACAAGATCAAAAAAATCATTTAGCTGTAATCAAATCGCTGCATCATATCCTCCCAACAACTAGTACACACGTCTCTTCAACTAAAATTTCAAAACTACTACCATTATTTCTGGGGAATAGGGGAAGAAATCAAGCTGCTTGCCTCAGTCAGGGATGACAAGCCTAGCATAAGCCTACCACCATCATAAAATGCTGATGCAATTTTAACAAGGTGTTGAAACTGCTGGAGTTCGCTGACGTTCTGCTAGCTGCCAGCACTACCGTTTGATGTCACTGGCTTTCAGTCACTGACAAAAGCAACTGATAACGTGGACAGATTTTAGTCACATCTGTCATTAGCGCCATGCTCTCAGATGAACTGTTCCCCACAGCAGGGTTTAAGTAATTGCATTACATCAATGCTAAACAGCTTATCCACAATTGGCTCTGAGTTGTGTGAACTCAATTTACACGTGCCCATACCATTCCCTGGCCACCTGAATGCAAGATTTATTACCAGCAAGCTGTTTACAGCTATGTCTATGTACAAGAGCAGTATTTCAAAAGCTTCCCACCACTGTCGTAAATGTCATTCAACTCAATTACTGTCTGATTCTAGCATGAAGGGGCAACCCACCACTCCCCCTTTCCTTTTTATGAACCTGTCAGACTACCTGTGATCACAGCATGTCCAACAGAGAGAGCTAGGGCACAGCTTGCCCCACGTAAGATCTCTTTGCATATCCAATGCTGGCAGAGCTGAGCCAGTATCTACAGCAGCAGAGAGTTTTCTCGACATTTTCATAAAGCTGATAGTTCTGAGGAGACAAGAAGTGTCGCAATAAAGACACCATGTGGGGAAGGAGCAGGGAGAACACCACGGCAGAAAAAAGACTGAGCTTTGCTGCTGCAATTCCTATGGATGCAAATGCCCATTCTCTCTACAACATACTTGCCCCAGCTCCCGTAGAACAGCTCAGTTTGCTTCAGTCTCCTTCCCAGCCAGGTGACTGCTCTCACTGTCAGACACGGAGTTCAGCTAACCAGAATTCCTCACTTTCCTACAGACACATGCTTGACACGCTTGTATCAGGGAAATCCTTGAGAAAGACTCCCAGGGTCCAGATCGAAGCAGCAATTCGGTCCCAATTTGCCTGACTGCTATTTAGGGGCTGCAAGTGAAAAGAAGCTCGCACAGACATCACTCTGCAGCTGGCAGATTGGTGATCTGCTAGATATGTTGTCCAGCTCCCTTCAGTCCTAGCTTGGGCTTCTGAGGATTCCCACAGTAGCTACTGAATGAGAGTAACAATGTAAGAACAAACCAATGCTTTAGTGATAGATGCATTTACCAGAGTTAAGGTTTCTTACATATGTTCACAAAAGAAGAAATACTGTGCTCCTCAGGAGAACATCAGTTTGCAGGAGTCTGCTGTTAGGCAGGGTGAGGACCTAGTCAAGAAACTCCTGCTCAGACGGCAAGGACAGCCACACTGCACCCAGCTGGAGCTCCATCTACACAAGTATCATTTGCAGCAGCTGCTTAGAGAAGAGTATGGAAAAGGGCAAGCATTCAGTAAGACTTCCCCTGGCCACTCTTCCAGCCTCTCAGCTAACTGTGGTTCAAGGACTTTCTGCGTCAGAGCTGACATCTTTGCATTTAAGAAAATGGACATGGTCTTACAGGGCAAGAAGGGCAATCCTCTTTTTAAGACTAGTTTCATAGTCTGACGAGTATGAAACTGTTGTGCACTTGAAAGTCTGCTAACTGAGGTTTTGATTTATGAACCAAAGTTTCTTTTAATACAGTCATCATTTTATAAATAGGGGGGTTCTGTTTGTCCAGATGTCTTTTAAATAACATGCTGCCATGCAAATAACCTGAATTTTCAAAAACTCTTACAGCCATAACCAATTCAAACAGAAAAGCAAGACATTAAAACCCTTCAGGGTTAGTCATGAAAAGCAAATATTGAAGGTTTCAGGCAGCATTAGCAAAATGAGAATGTGCTTCATACAGGCATTTATAATAGAGACTGTCATTTGCAAAGAATTTGGATAAACAAGGTTAGATTTCCATGTGGAACTGTGGTGGAGGAAACTGAAGGGCAAGATCTAAAATTAGTCATACTTCTCTTGTTGTCTTTCCTTTAATGAAGTACCTGGAGCAATTTCCTAGCTATAGATGAGAAATGTCACTGACAGTTTCTCTGAATTCCACACTTTCTCATGTATCCAAGGAGAGCAATTTTTTTAACTGCATTCAAAGGAAAGAGAAGTGGGGAAAACCAAAATAAAGACACAGGATAGTTAAAAAAACCCAACCAACCACAGAGAAGAGCCTAAACCCATTTTCTCCAGCACACATTTGTTGGTAGATGCTCTGTATGATCAAAAATGAAAAACATAAATCTAGTCTTTATTATTAATACCCGAGCTGACTGCATCTTCTTCTTCTTCAAAAGATCCTTGGCAGAGGAAAGTCCCAGTCTACCTCTTTGGGAATTACAGAATGAAAGTCTTATTGCATCTATAGATGTAAAGCACCAGAAAAAATATTGACAAATCTCAGGCGGATGTCTACCCAAATTATATAACTTCTTTTTTTATTGCTGAGGACAGGGCTTCTTTAAATCTGAAAGTTATGCAAAACCTGTAGCCAAGACATCAACAAAGGGACAGCAGCTGATGGGGAAAAGGAAAGCTGCCTATTTTCTCCAGGATGGGAACAGCTGCTCTGCAAACAAATGGTGCTCCACAAGACAAGAACTCTACTGATCCCACAAGCTGCTCCACAGCCAGAAATCTGAGTCATCATTCTCATGTTTTATGCTGGCACCAGGCTGGGAAGGCATAGGTAGGCATAGACAATACCTACACAAGAATACAACAGCTACATAAGCTATCAGAGTATCTTCAGTGATCAGTGCTGCTTATTAAAGAGTGCTCATCTTTTAGACAGTGTTTAAAAAGGTGGAAAAAAAAGAAAAAATAGCCCACCTCATAAAGTGCTAAAACTACAGAGATCTGCATTACCTTCAAAAAGTGTGTCAAACATTTGGTTTTCTCCTATTATCAGTATAGCCTCCAGCAGAAAGAGCTATTAAGAATTCTTGTTAGCAAGTGTAAAGTCATACCGGCTCATCTAAATTTTCTAAAGACAGTAGAACAGATGAACCCAGTTTGCTCTTAACATTCCTGCTCTACTAGAAATCTTTATAAGATTTTTTCTCCTTTCTCTTACCATCCATGTATTCAATATCAAGACATATATCTGTCTTGCCAAAAAGCCTGCTAGACAACCTGAATCAAATCCCTCTTTGCTTCAGATACAACAAAGGGGAATAAAGAAAATCAAGTTAATTATTTGCTTTCCACACTTAAGGGAAAGGACATTCCTCAGTGGACAAGAAGACTGGGCAGAGACTGAGAATTCAGAGAAGGAATTTGAGGGATTTATCAGCTGTGTACAAAACAGTGGGAGAAAAATGGCCTTGATGTATAGGTTGAGGTCACAGACACTTGTAGATTGACAATGGAAAAGCAAACAGGATGATTCTCTGAAAATAAAAAAAATAAATATAATAAAAAAAAGTCAGAGGATGATTTCTGGGGCCTCTCTTAGTGGGAATGCTGATAAAAGCTTACAGAATTGTGGAAAGCTGAATCATCTCATAAGCCTTAATCAAAACACTCTTTGAAAAAGCTTCCTGGAGGAAGGCAGCATATACAGGATACCCTGCCAGCAGAGTGTAGAGCTCTACTCTCTTGTATGGAAAAAACTGTAAGACCTTATGCTGTAGCAGCTCCAGGTGTTTATAAACTGAATCATGGCTAGCAGAGATGCTGGCCACAGAAACAAGAGAGGAGCAAAAGTGGGAGGAAGCTACTGAGTTTTGCAAGTTGAAACATTTAGAAAAAGTTTAAATGTACAGAAAACTACAGCAATCTCATACAAAATGATGGGAACAAGACAGGGTCTTGGATTTGACTTCTCATCTGATATACAAACTAGTCAGCCACCCCCCTTGACAGTAAGCAGACTTCCTCCAAAGTCGGGAAAATGAACCAGCAGATGTGATTTATATCTGAGAATCTTCCTCCTTTGCTGTAGCTGGACAACTTTATCATCAAAAAGTGAAGGAATTAGCCATGCCCGTCCTTCCTTCTACAACCCAGCTATACACAATTAACACTTTCAAAATGCAGAGTAGCCTTTCCATATCTTATTTCCATTAGCAGCTGCGAATTAATTATAACTGTGCCACATTTCATCCTCTTATGTGACCTAGGAGCCTTCTTCAAACAACAGACTTCATCAAATGATTAGTTTCTTTGTTTAACACATTTAGAGGGGCACATTTGGGAACTCAGGGATTTTTGAGGGTGTTTTGGTTTTGTTTTGTTTTTGGGTTTTTTGCTAGAACAACAGCTGATGTATATATTAGCCAAACAAAGTAAAAGAAAAATCTGGACTAATATATGTTAAATTTCTAAGCACAGCAGAACAAAGGACCACGTATTCAGAGTTCTCTGAGAATATAATTTTTCTCAAACTATATTAAAAACAAACTATAAAACAGGTGTTTTCCAACAGTCTTACAAGGATTACTTAATTTTCTGAAATCTCAGAGGAGTGAGCCTATGGCATTGCAAAGCAGTGAATTATTTGGTGAAAAGCACAACTACCTACATTTTCTGTAAAATAGTTGAGGGAACTGTAAGCAATACAACTAGCTTCCAGCTTACCACCCCAAATCAAAGCTTTCCAAAACTTCAATATGAAATTAATTCCTTGAAAAAGCAGATGGAACTTCTCTCACTCCGGCTGCTGTTAGTATTTACTAGCTGTATTACAACAGGGTTTTGCATAGCAGCACAGAGCACCAGGATGACTGACCTCTCCAGTCCCGTGAACTGCACACCAAAATCTTCTCATGGACAAGCCACAAAAGCTTGAGAAAGCCAAGAAAGAGCAACTCTAGGAGCAGTTCATAGGCAGGACAGTGTCATGGCTTTGTCCTTACTGCTGTCCTCACTGTCCCTTACAATCTGCACACACAGCAGCTGCCAGCCAAGTCCAATGCACACTGGCAACGTCAATCTCTGCTGGCTCCTACGCACGGATTTGAAGCCTCCAAAAGAGCAGAGCCTCGATGTCACTCATGTACCTGACAGTGGCAACAGAAGTCCTTGATGTCCTTGAAGTCCTGCACTGGCCAAAGGCAAAGCTGGGAATAGTACTCAAGCCCTGCAAGCCCAAATCCTATTAGAGCACAAGGCCTCTCTTCAGCTGTAGAAGCGGTCAATTTTGTCACAGGTGAGTGTAGTTACGGAGGTTGGCTTCTTTTCCCAAAATGTGTCAGAACACAGTTATATTTTCTTTTGTTAAATGGTAGTGATCTGATACATAGTTTCCCCTCAGGTTTTATTTTAAAGTTGGTATGTGAAAATGCAGGTGGCTTTTTTTAATCCACTTCATCAAATTTCTCCATTCCCTGTTTTTAATTCTACCATCCATAAATTTTATATTAATGGAATATTACATACAGTGCCAAAAATATTGTGGGAAATGCGTATCTTCTCCTTCTAGTTATTTGCCCTTTTTGTTTACTTCTAATCTGACAAAAGCTATACATAATCAGGTTACAGAGATAAATTCCTGTTTTGTTATTTGCAACACCTATTGCCAATCTACAATCCCCAAAGTCACGATTTACAAAGTTCTTAGAGCAACTTACCATTCAATAGCCACCAAAGCAAAGGAATAAAACCCGGACTTTCACTGATGTACTTCAAGCCTTTCAAGTTGATACTCACATTGTAAAGTGACATTAGCATTAGCCTAGAATTGAAAGAAAAAAGATATGATGTACTTTGATTTCTTTGCAAGTTTTGGCATCTTTTGCTATTTATGCCAAGCATGTACTGATGTAGAAGCTTATTTAATAATTTATATTTTTATAAAAGAGACAAGTCTCAAATTATATATAAGCAATATTGTGCAAAACCTTGTCTCTACTGTTAAATCACATATTTCAAACACATGGACAAACATCCCATGAGTGAGTAAGAAAGTCTCATCAAACTCCATGAGATCCATTACATAAAACGTGCAAAACCAGGATTTGGCTTTATGTGACAACTCGACCTATACCATAGAGCTTTCGTAGTGCCAGTCCCCACTGGGCAGATGATCATCTCAAATAAGCTGTTTGCCCTGACAAATAAAAGGGCCACTAGGAAACACAGAAAGCCAGACTGTATACTGAGTACTAGAAATAACATTAAAGGAAGTCTCTGCTCCATCGGTTGTGCCACACCAGCCTTTCTGTACATTGACCCTGCAGTCAGTTGAAACACAGACACATTGCTTATGCCATCCTCTTTCAAGCATCCTACTGTTCCTCCTGCCTGCAGGAACAGATGCAACATATAGCTAGCATACAGCAAACACCAATGTAGTCTCTCTCCACTGGCAGGGGAAGTTACTATGCCTACAGAAGCATTTGGAAGAAGGGGACAGGCCTGAAGGATGGCGAAGGAAGGTATTAGTAGTCCCAGCTCAGTTTAGCACACTCCCTCCTAAGCTAGACTCGTCCCTTCTGCTGTGGGTGCAAGGCAGAGAACTGGCTCGCTCTGCCTGCTCTCCAGCCCCTCGCAGTCAGGCAGGGCCATATGATCTGGGTCATCAAGACCCTGCTGTGAAAAAAACGACTGCTTGTCTCTTAAAATGTCATCATGGACTTTCCTATTTACTTTGCCTTCAGGAATCCAGATTGATTATGTTCAATGTACAACTAGAAATTTTTTTTTTTTAAGGTCAATAACACTGGAATTCAATTTGGCTGTAAACTGTGCTCTTGTCTTAGCATAGATCAACACCAGGATAAGACAGGCCAAATGGTACTCTCATCCACACCTCTTCAAAACTATTTCCAAATAACATTTGGGCACACTCAAAGCCATAATTTTTTCTACAAGGTGAATTCTTTTGGTCTATTATGGTCATTGATGTTGAAGTAGGACAGAACCCATAACTTGTCTTCCAGGTGACAGAAAAGGTCTATGGCCTGGCAGCTAGAAAACATTTCCTTAACTGACCATCGGAAAAAAAAAAAAGCTAAGATGACATCTCTGACAAACTGAACCCATGCATGTCCATGTGTAAATGACAAAATAAAAATACATACAGTAAGTATATGTTCATTTCAGCCACATTTTCAAAAGCTTCCAAAACCAGGATTTCCTAATTTATCAGCCTCCTAAAATAGGAAGTTCATTAGTCATTTTGGGGCTGCATACATCACAGGCTATAAATTAAACCAAAGTCTCAACTTTTCTACAGAGAGAAAACCAGGTAGGCTGGAGAAGGCTCTGCATTTTAAAGGACTGCTCTAGCCTGCCGATCCCACCAGCTTCTCCCACTGCGGCTCGTGCTGAAGTTACTGCAAATATGAAAAGCTTCAGTATGATCAGTGACTTGCAAAATCTGAAACCCATCAGGCAAAAGGGGTTTGGCTGCTGGTAGCCCCTCAACCTTAGCCATGACAGAGCCAAGGTAATGTTGTAAGGTACAGGAAGCTGCATGCAGTAACGGCAGCTCTGCCTCTCTATGCAGAGAAAGTGCCTGGGTTAAAATTTATTTTAAGCTGCTTTTCACTGTCAGACACGTATGGTAACTTAGGGCTCAAAACGAGCCTCCCTTTCCAAAGTTATCTAGAACAATTGCTAATACTCAATGCAGAGCATTTCATTGGGATTAAATCTTCTCCTGCAGTTTCTGCTGAACTAAGTTCTGCTTTCAAACATTTGATGTTGTTACACCCTCTTCCACATTGCTGATACAAGTTTTTTATGGCTTTGGTGGGTAAAACCTTCTTTTTCAGCTAAGCAGAGTCTCAGTAGGTTTGATGCAAATTATTTCAATTTCCCTCTAACTTCCAGTAGGAATGGGACCTGATAATCAAAAGCAGAAAGCATCCAGAAAAAATCCCCGCTGACATTAACAAGACAAACTAATGCTCAGCCTCTTTCAGAATCAGATGACTGCTGTAGTATGAACTTCGAGCCAAAAGGTCCCTAATGTTCCTGAAAAAAGAGCCATACTCTGGAGTGAGAAGTTGTCTTACAAGTTCTTTCACCCTTCTATCGATGCTCTCCTGTCCTGCCTTTTATGAAGATCATCTTTACAGCTGTGGACTAGCTGGGGGGACAGGGCATTAATGTACTTTATGATGTGCTATGATGGATGCTATTACTTTTTATTTTATTTCTTTTCAAAGATGGTAACACGCAAGTCAATCTTCTGGACAATGAAAAGGGAAGATGAATGAGCAGGGCTCCTAACATTTATGGAACATGTCATCATACCCACTCACAGCTGGCTGCCGGGTTGCATACAAAACACAGAGAAACAGAAGCAGGCTGGAATGTTCTCTTCCATTCTGGGTCCAGCTTGGCAGCTGCTGTCTCGCATGACCATGATAAACCTGCATGCCACTGCACTGCCACAGTTTCCAAACAAAAGGGAAATAACGTTATTCCGAATGGACTTCACACCTCACACCCTATTCTCACAGCTTAAGCTACTATGCCACCAGCAGACTTTCGGACACTCTCCGCGCATACCTTCAGAAAGCAGGAAAGAAAGTAACCCATTGCAGGCTAAACTGATTTTTAAGAGGACTAATTTATATCATGTGCTGCACCACTGTGAGTTTGATCACCTAGGCTTTTAAGCAGTAGGAAGAAGAAATAGTAGATTATTAAAACTACTGCATCAGTGGCCACTGACATGCAGCAAGGGGTGCTGTGGAACTGACTGCAACTTGTAAAGGCCCTACACTTCTTTTCATACAGCCTCTGCAGCTCTTTCTTGGCTTCCAGAACCCAACCCCTGACAAAGGAGCACAGCCATAATTACCTATAATGAGCCAGAATGAAAATGATCAATAAAACAGTATCTTATAATGGAATTTCTTGACAATGTCTTTCATCCTTAATTTGTTTCACATTTGCAGTTAGAAATAAAGTGACGTAAAAAGATACTGCTATGTTTGCATTTTTATTTCATTTGTTTGCTTTGTGCAGACAAAAAGGGGCTGAGTGGTGGTGATCCAGGGAAGTGCTGTGGTTTTGGAGTGTCAGAAGAAGACAAAACCCACCCCACAAGCCAATGTAGTAACATATTATTACTAATTAAACACACTCACTTGAGCACAACATAGAAGCATTTCCAGGCCCTTTATACCACCTTCACCTCTAGTACTTGCACATTCCAGTAAGTATTGTTTGTGATAATTATTGCAAAAGTGCTTATTGAAGCAAACCTGACACACATAATTACTGGATAAACAATACTTTGGGGTTTTTTTGTAAATGTGGAGGGCTTTTTAATTATGCACTTCATAGTCTTCCTATTTAGGCAAGCCAAATTTAATTAACATCCTGTACTACTACTACTGTACTACTACTAAAGTACATATTTTTATGGGCTACTTTCAACTGCTACATAAGCAAAGTTGAATATTCCTAACAATTTAATTATAGCTATGAACAACTATGTAAATGTTTATTGACTGCCTAACAATTACAAATTTTGAACAAACCCTACACCAATGAGAAGAAAACCTAGTCTTACACACCACTGCTATTTCAGAAAGGCAAAGACACCCATGAGATTTCAGTACCAGCACTCACTCATGTAGATACCTTGGATATATTTATTACGTACTCATGGACTACAATGGATATTGTAGCAGTGCTGGAATAAATGAGAGCTTTTTCCTGTCAATTTTTTATTTCTGTACCGGTACAAGTAAAACACAGGATTTCTAGAACTAGAAGAGGAAAGAGAACTCTTCCGTTTATCAGCTTACTTTGATACTGCTCTGTGTAGAATTAGACTCACAGTTTCCCCTGATTTGTCACAGAGTAAAGAAAAATATTTTTGAAAAACCTCAACACTGAGCAAAGGACAAAGATATTCTTGAAAATAAGCCAAATTTTTTCTTTAACTGATTACATTTTAAGTTGGTGATGTCCTTCCATGTCATACCACAGTGATGTTTTTTAAGCTTCACTCAATTTGTTACCCTAAGAGGCTGGCCCCTGTTGAATCCCTAACCACTTCATGGGATTGTTTTATGTATGTTTTACCAGTATTGCTGTATGGCAGCCAAGTTTATATCACCATGTGTAATTCTTCTGGAAAGCAGGCAGATTTTGAAATATAATTAAAAACCCACCCAAAACATCAATTCAAAAGGAAGTCCCTCACATCCAATTACATTGTCCAATTACATTAATACAATCTGAAATGATAAAAAAAAATAAAATTTATCTGGACCCATAGACACACACTTGCTTGAAATTCAGAGTGTGTGTTTGTGTGTGTGTGTGTGTTTAAGAATGCTTTCCTTTCCCTCCTCCTCTCAAAATAAAGTCCTCTCATAACTTTTTTTTCTGGACAGATTTTGAAATGGTACAGGCCCTCTTTTCATATTTTTTTTTTGTCATATGGATGAAGGCACAAATTACCTTTTCTTTCTTAAGTTGAGATTCTCATACAAATCTTTTAGTTGGGGCTTTACAAAAAAACAAACCCCACTGTTGTAAGAGTTAAATACCCTGTTTTGAGGGCTGACCTTCAAGCCCAACACTTGGGAAACACAGTAAATGACTGACATCAAAGCATCTAACCACTGAATAGCACAGGCTATTCAGCTTCCCCCTTGCTACCCAGTGGGGAAAAGCAAGCACCTTCAGAGGGCAACGTGTTCCTCCTAACACAGGCTGAGTGAGCAATCATCTGACAGCACCATCTCCTTCCACTAACTGGGAAGGAGCCCAGACAGTTAGCAGATACTTGACATCTAGCTTTCTGGTAGCTGAGATTAGGCAAGATAAAACCTATCCAAAGTTAAGACTGAGTCTGATTTCATGCCTATCACATATAACCTGCCTAAATGCGTGCATGGACGCAGTCAAGTCACTGTGGCTGACAGGGTTGCTGTTTGTCAGCTGAGCTGTGACAGCTGGCTTCGGTATGAATTCTTTGTGTGTGCGTGTGTGTCCCATTTATGAAAAAAACCCACCACTTAAGCCATCTTCATGAACAAATTAACCAGGTGTTCTGGGCAAGTGCCCACAGCTTAGTAGATGAGCAAGTACTCATTAAGCCACTGTAATTTGCTCAGTCAAGGCCATATATCCTGAGCTTGTAACAGCTCTGAGAAAAAGGTAAAGACAATAGTTTACTCAGTCTCTCCATGAGCTGGGAAGTACAACTTTTCCAGCATCTGAACTGTGTAACATGGCCTGTTCTTTACAATGCTGTATCACAAGGTCCCTTTAGAGGCATTACCTTTTACAAACATAAGTGCATGGTGCTTTTGGCTACTAAGTAGCATAAACTAATTTTATTTTTGCTCTTAAAAGATATATAACTCACTGTCTTCACTAAGCAGATGCAGCATTTTAGTGTCTTCATATTAGAAGGCAATAAATATGAGTCCACACTTCCCACATCCTCTCTGTTTTAAAACTTGACCTCACACCTTCCTTATCTGACCCTCAACTGATAAGCCCCTCCTAAGGTACAAGGCTGCATCCCTGCTCATCTCTACAATATTATGGTGATTAAGAGACTTCCCAAGAGACAAAAAACCTGGATAAAGCTAGCCTTGTAGCCAAGCTTGCTATATCTGCAAGGAATGCTACTGTGAAAAGGGTTTCCAAAAATTGTTTCCTCTCCAGGAAAGGAAATAATGAGAGTGGGAAAACTAATGTCATCACCGTGACCCACACTGCAAGATAATGCACTTCATTTTCAAGGAAAAAAAAAGTCATCATACACTTTAAACTTGGTACAGAGTCCTGGCTTCATGTCTCCCAGGAGGTGCATCATTGTGTCCAGTAATTCACGACTTGAATTAACCAAGAACTCACGGCCACATGCCAGTGCAGCCACATCTGTGGGAGAACAGAAAACATCATAAAAATCATGTTTCAAGCAAAAGTTTATACTAATTATCAGAACCACTAAAAAGATATGTCAGCTGTGAAGAATGAACTATGGCATCTATATAAACTTCAAACTATACTCATCTAAATAGCAAATACTCAACCAGCAAATTATACTGGTCAAACCCCTTTGTAATTCTACTTCGGTAATTAAATTATTTATTAAGAGTGGCCAGTATCCTACTAATAAGCAAGTGAATTATGAAACAAAAGGTTGGATTCATCCGCAAATGATGTGGGACTGAAGCAAAGCTGACCATTACAGGTCCCACTTTAAAGAAACAGGATTGCAGATTGTTTTACAATTGCTCAATCCAATACATCTGGCACATTACACAACCAAAACTCTCATGGACATCTACTCAAAAGCTCTTTTCCTACCTCTCTGCAAGTGTTGCATTATTCATGCACATGCAAAAGGCAAAAATATTTCCAAAGACTACTGGTCCAAAGCAGACTTTCCTTTAGTATTTTCGCTAACACTTGCCCCATACTTTAGGGCATCCTTAAGTGCAAGAGGTATCTTCCAGCAATCCAAGCTTCTCTGTACTGTGCAACTGGCTAAGCCTCCTCCAAACACATAAAATGCAGCGTATGTAACTAGTGACAGAACCTGGTTCCCTGGCCTCCCATTCAGGGCAAGTTTGCGGACCTGCTGCATGATACAGTTCTTCCACTTTCATGCAGCCTCAGTTTCTCTCTCCTATGCACGTCATCATGATGCCTTTTTTACCCTCAGAATAAGCAGAGGTACTACGGACACAGCATATAATTAAAGACTGTTATTGCAATGTTTATGCATGCTGGGCTGTGTTATGACTGCACTGAGAACTTCTGTTCTGGTGTTTTCTAACTTCTGAATACTTGGCACTTCATGACCACCTCCTCAGTGTTCTTATAATACTGCTTTCTAGTGTAATACTACTTTACAGTGTAACTAGGAGGATTAAACTGGTACCTTCTACATCATTCATCTGACTATCCTTTATCTCATTTGAGTTTCAGCAACCTCCAACACCCCCCGCCCCAGCCTTTAAACATTTTCTTTGTTCAGACTTTACTTTTGCTATGCTTTTTTTGTTCGGGGTTGTTTGTTTTTTTCAATGAAGAAATTGGAGAGAACTGGATTCCACCTTGGTACAGTGGCATAATGCACATATTGTTTTTTATTACAATCTTTAATGGTACCACAACACCTAAAATCATACATTCAATAAAGCCATTAATGCAAGATTCACTTATTTGTATAAATACCCACTATTTCATCTATCTTGCATCATGTCATTAGTGTCATTTTGACAGTTGCACAGTTTCACAAAAATGCAGATGATACATCAATCCCATTTCTCACAGCCTTCCAAGCTAAGGGCAGCCATACTGAGATAGATCTGTGGCTTTCTACTTATTTTCTGACCCTAAAAAGAAACATTTGGTATGGAAGTCATGTCTATTACCTTTTACTTCTCTTAGCACTATGGACTCAGGACAGTGAAGGTGGAGTCCATCTGGCAGCAAAAAAAAATCTTAAGCAGTTTCAAAATGCTGAGCACATACCTTAAGGTGGGGTGGATCTACCTGCAACATCTGCAATTCATATATCTTGAAGATGTTAGTGTTACTGGCGATTCAGAAAGTAAACTGCTTGACATTTACAAACTATGGTGAGCATGGCAGAATGGTCTTTGCTTTACTCCAGATGGAACAGACATGTTAGGGAATTTCAGAACTCAATGGCTCTTACCTGTCTAACCCTGAACTGTGTCACTGACAGTACAATGCCTCACAGAAGTGTAAATGACAAAATCTGCTAGGACTTTAAAAGACTAGGAAGCCAACCAAGATATCAACATTGACTAAATACCCAACTTTGAAAAGCTGTACTTACTGCAGCACATATAAGGCAATATAGAAATTCCTAGTACACATGGAATGCTATTCTGAAAGATAACATTAACTTACTTGTTACAATCCCTGCCAAAGCTAATACAAACTGATTTTCATCAGAATCCAGATCCTGCTGTTTCATGTCTTCACTTAATGACTTCACAAAGCTCTCCATAGTCTGTGCAGCGATTGTGAAAAACTTTACTGCTTTACTCTGGAAGTGCAGAGGAAAAAAAAAAAAGATTATACACACTACAGCAACTATGATTATTAGATACTACAGTAAAATTAGACAATCTTCAAAATTACTAAAACACCCAGTTACTTCAAAAAACAACAGAAAACAACAGGTATGCACTAAGTGACATGTTTGATCCCCTAATATTTGAAACCATTACCTCAGAAGAAAGTGGGAAACTACTCAATGACACATTTATTTTTAAAAGTAAAGCATTCATATTTATCTCCTAAACCCATAATAATCTATAGCAAACAGCAGAATTATAGCTTATTTTCAAAAGTGAGGACATTCTCTCTTTGCTTTGCAATAGCTGCACCAGGTGTTTCACATTTATGTGGCCTACTACAGCAGCTTTGATCAAAACCCTATCCAGCTGAAGACTGGAAAGCAGACTAACATAGTGACTTGACAGGAATTTCCTAAGAAAACCAGTGAAATACCCAGAAAAAAGCAGAACTCGATTGGATCCTACCAGGATTCATTAATTGCTCAATACAGGATGGAGAACAACAGGCTAGGTAGAAGTTCTTTAGAAAAGGAAATGGAGGTCCCTTCTGGGTCACAGCAATGTCACATTAGAAAGATGATCATCACACCAGACTGTACAAGCAGGAGTACAGCCCGTGATTACATTACAGAATCTTCTCCCCTCAGCTGGAATACTGCTCCATTTTGGGGTATCTCAGTTGAGGAAGCAGCCACCTGGTACAAAGCTCAGGGCAGGTCAAAGAGCCTGGCCAGATGTGCAGACAGAGCCCACAAAGCAGGACAGAGAACTGTTTCTGTTTCTTAATAATTCTGACTTGTAAAACATTCCTGGAACACTATTTCACACAGATGATGCTGGCTTTCATAATAAAAATAGTATAGCAGAGAGCCCATAATGCCAGGTTTCCCAGTGTCTTTAATAATTTTGCCAGTTGTTCATGAAGCAGCTGACACTTTTAGTCATTCCCAGCAGCAACCAAATGGGACAGTCCTAGAAACGCATGAACTTTTATTCATTTTGCAGTGACTAAAAATTTTAATATTTTGTCAAAACTACTGCTTTCACAATATGTGCAAAGCTACTGGTAACATTTATTTATTCCTCCACTGCTGCACATTCACCACATCAAAGATGTATAGTTCCTGTGGGGTGACTCCAGCAAGTGGGCATAAAAAGCAGTGTCAGCCAATACTCAACTTCTTCACAAATGATACTGTGATCCCAGAATAACAGGAACGAAGGGATCATGGAGAAAGAGAATGGAAAAAAGTGCACTTCTGCATGTGCTGGATGTACTTTTTATGCTTAAACGGACACCACACCTCAAAAATGGCAATTTTAACATAAGCAGTGACTATAGTTCAAGAAGCAGAGGGCATGAGAGAAGTGAAGAAAGCCTACTGTAGCAAAGTAGTATAAGCTATTATGCTTACAGTACTAAGCTCTATGCTTAGAGTACTAAGCAAACTAAGTCATTGGCATGTTGCACAGAAAACATGCAAAATATTCTATTTGCCAGTCTCTTGAGGTGCTGCTGGTATCCTCTGCTGAACCTTCTTTCCAAACAGCCATTAATTAACCAGCAGTGAGGTCTGAGGAGCTCCAGCAAAGACCAATCAAGTTTATAAATAGCAAACATTACATACTCTGTGCAGTCTCTTATCAGCTTGACAGTATTTTCATGGGACTGAAAAATGTCTCACCCATAGACATGGAGATATGGACAGTTCTGAGAGCTGCCATTAAGGTGTTTGAGCTCAGATGGTGCAACTCCTGCATGAAAACATCAGTTAATGTGCAAAATTGCTGCCTTAAAATGTAATGGTGACAAACGGCTTAGCAGATAACTGAAGTAGCAGACCACCTTGTAGGATCCAAAATTTCTCAAGTTGAAGCAAGTCTTGATATTGTTCTGAAATCAAACCTTCAGTTTGCATTTCCATGTGAGAGTCCTGTCATGTGGATATCTGGTTGAAATTTTTTGAAAGACATCTAAAGCAATCTCATGGGAACTAATTTACTTCTTTTTTGGCACATACAACTAGGCATCCTTGAAAACTCTCTCTCATGCTGCTTCTCTGGATGTTTCTTCAAGTTCTCTCTAGAAATGTTATGCATGGATAGAAACAGTAGGCATCTCTCCCCCACTGCCTTGAAACCGACTTGTGCTAATTTCAAATTTGCTGCTCGAGTATTGACTTTCTCAACCCATATGGACACAAATGGTACACTGGTTCCAAACATCATTTAAGTCAATCTTACCTGCTTTCAACAAGGCTTCTACTAATTTTACTCTCATTTGTAAAAATACAGTCATTTTCATCACTGCTAGCATTTTGCTTGTGGGAAACATACCATTTCAATACTGTTTCACAAGACAAATAACAACAGCTAGTCACTAAATATTGTCACCTCTTACAGTTATAAAATGTTGTGAAAATACAGAATGTAATTTTATACTGGTTTTGTTGCTATGTGGGGGATCTGCAGTACCCACCTGCCTTTTTTAATAATTATTATTATTATTCTGTTAACTGCTTTATACAGTGTTTTTACAGACTTTTTTTCCTTAGTAACTGCTGCTGCTTGGATCTTGAATCATCAGATGTTATCACCAAAAGATATTACTGTACAGCTTTCCAATACCCAATATAAAGTTATAATTGTATTTTGGTGCACCAAAACTGGAAAGCCTCTTAAAAACACACTAGTTCACCACCTACTATAATGAACTAATCCTATTCACTCAGCTGTTCATCATGCTGCTGAAAAAAATCAAGCCAGAAGAGTGGCATCACTTCACTCAGATTAAATACAACAATTCCTTCTCATGTTGGCTGTGACAAGACTGAAAATCATAATTTTTTATCAGGCCTGATCCTCTGATCCCTCCTATTTCCATCAGCTGCACTTGGCAGCGAAACTGTGTTAGTTGTAATATTACTATTGTCATTAACTGTTTTTGTTTTGGGGTTTGGTCTGGGGTTGTTTTGGTTTTTTTTTCAAATAAGCTACCTATCCACATTTAGCACTGAAGATTTAATAAGATTCACTAGCAGCTAGGCTCTCTAAATTTCCAAGAGTCATGCAAGTATTAAGGTAGCACAAAGATTTAAAGTTGTGAATCGATGATCTGTCTTCCTTCCATGGAAATAGCTCCTCCAAGCTCTCTACAGGTATTGGAACTGCTGCATGTGCCCATGAATTATTTTCTTTTTCTGTTAGCTTACAAAGATATTTACATTGTGCTAGCTGCAGCCTTGCTTCCAGTTTAACTGTGTAGTGCAAAACAGATAATCCTTGTTTGGTAACATAAGGATTAATTACTGCATTTATTCCCAGCCTGCTTCATAACACTTTGTAGTTCCAACACTTCTTAAATGAGAATGGATTGTTCCCAACGAATATACAATTCAGAAAACATTTTTGCTGTCCAATTAGTTTCTGAAATATATCCTTATATTAAAGTGTGTTACAAAGCAAGGTCCTCATTTTAAAAGGCCTAACAGCATTACCACCGATAAGTATTCACCTGCCATACTTACTCCTCCTAGAATGGTTTTAACAGCTTCCTCATTGCTAGATACACCCCATAACAATGTGCACACTGCTGCACCCATTTCTGTGCAATACTCTGCTTGCTGCAGGAGCTGCTGCTTGGCCTCATTCAGCTGCTGGCGAAGGTCTAGTTTCTCCTGAAATAGCGCAAGGAAATTTTGGTTGCACTTTGTATCAGCCAAAACAAGTTTCTAGGCTAAGGGACAGAACAAGAAACAACATCATGGCCATATATGAAATGATGGGGTGGGGGTGGCAAACTCAGAGCGGTTACAGATACATACCTTCTCTCCTGAGCTATATCTAAGTAGTAAGTACATTGTGGAGGCTGACAGTAACCAGAAGCCTCTCTGCAAGGTCAGACCAAGTGACCCACCGAGACTGAGTGGCACCTAGAGAAGTCTGATAGGAGAGTCTACTCCTCCTAAGCAAACAGCTACATGTCTCTTCAAGAGAGAAGGGATTTCAGCATCAGTGGTCAGCCTTTCCCGACACCTTACAAAAGATACTGGAAACATCTTATAGAAAGGGAGAGTTTTGGTTTTCAAAACAGACTTCTGCCTTAGCCAACAGGGTAGAGTTGCTGGATATCTTGGATAAATACTATCATCTCTTCCAACTTTTTTCTATTGGCATATTCCTGATCAGCAGTGGCAAAATAAGACAGAGTCCCTGGAAAAACAAACCTAAGGTTTGAAGTTTAGAGGGCCTTTCATACCAAGAAAGCCCAGGCACCATTGTGCATCCGTCATCTAAGTGAGCTGCTCAGTGGTGCTTGCCACAAAGTATAAAGAAACAACAGAGCAATCCAACATGACCAGGACACAATTCCACTTTGGCAGTACTTTTTTTCCAATCACATGGAAAGCTGGCCAGAAGAATATCATGAGACTAGGTATGATTCGAGGTCTCACTGGCTTCCTACCGACTGCCACAGGGGTAATGAAGCGGCTGCACCTCCCAGCTTAGAGCTAGTGCGGACAGTGAGATCAAGGCAGGGATACTGCAGTCTGTGGTGTCTCAGGGCAGATGGGCGCTCCCTGCTAACTTGGAGTGGGGTGGTATTAGACAGTGCTGCAGGGAAAGATAAAGGCCATCAAGAAAAATGATGCTAACTCGAGTATTAAAAGAGAGAGAGAAGCACAGATCACATGACATCAAAAGAGCAGAAGGATCTTGCTCTGCCCATTTTGTGGGCATGGGATTTTCAGATTCACTGCAGAAAGCACCCTCCTCAGCCCAGCCTCCCCTGTGTGTTTAGCTATCAGGATGAAGTATGGGGAAATGAGAATGAATCTTTTCTATGTGAATTTTGAAAGCAAGTAAACAAAACAAAACTTTCAACCATGTATTCCCATCAAGATATTTTAAAATAAGTATCTTGTCATTTTGGGGGTTCACCTCAATGTTTTGTGATGAGGGTTTGGAAAGAATAGAAACAAACTCATCTGAAAATTTACATAACATGATATCAGCCAGTACAAAGCTACTTGTACTTTGTCATTAATTACCTACCCAGCCCCCTGTATCACACCTGACAGCCTGATTTGCATTGCTTTATCATACTGCTAATAGAATACACAGGCTAGGATTTGTAAAGTTCAAATTAAATTTATCAAGCAGACTCCTGTGCATATTTACTCTCTGGATTCTCTTTTTGCCTTTTAGTTTAATATATGCAAAAGACTGACACTTGCTGCTCATTCCCTCGGCATAGACGTCCCAGGAAAAGTTTCTTATTTCATAATACTTTGATAATTTTTAAGTTAGCCAATTTTTATCTTTTGCATAACTCACTGCCAGACCTACCAGCTTTTCTGCCACCACATGCATCAACAAAATGTCCACAGACATCTTCCTGTCTAACCCCTATATTGTCCCTGCATTTCTTCTCTGCACTGTCCTTGTCTTAGGAAAATGTATCTTTTAATACATTTTATTTGCATTTTGCATTTGGATGCTAATACTGACTAGTAAGACGTAAAACTCTGTAATACCAAAGTTAGATTCCCCAACAAGGATGCAAAGCCAGCACAAGAAATGCCAGAATTTTTAATAGATCAAAAGCAGTATCAGAACAAAGATACGAAGTAAGGAAAACAAAATAGTACATTCAAGAGCCAAGAAAATAAACGGACCCTGCAAAAGCAAATAACCTAGCTGGAAGCAACACTCCCGAGAGTTCACATCACGAAGCAATCACTGTGCTATGCAACATCACCATCTTCAGGAAAGGGTCAAGGCACAAGAATACAGCAGTGCTTAAGTACATAACTATGGATAGACAAACAAGACATTGGCCAAGAATAACATGTGCACTTCAACTTTTGCTCAGGTTCAGAAAGCACAGCAATGCCCTGATCAGTGATACAGCACTGCACGGAAATTTTGGAATGCAAAATGTTGATTTATGATCCCCTAAGAAAAGGACACTGCTCAACTAGAAAATGCATTTATTTTATGTTTGTTTCAGAGAATCGTTTGCTTTTCCTTCAGAAGATAAATATGTAGAAAATAATTCAGAAACTATACGCAAGGATGCCTACAGCAGAACAGCAGCCAAATGAAAAACACCATGCAAAGTGATTAACAGGAACAAAACAAAACAAAAAAATCACACATATACATACACCATCTTCTTTTATCCCAAAGAGCTAAAGGATTTCACAACATACATAAGCACAATCCACTCTGACAAACACACCTTTGTGGCATATAACAGAAGCCATATAGCCAACTAGTGTATCCTGCACAACAGCAAAGATATGAAGAGAGGAGCTTTGATCAGGAACACCAGACAACAACTACTCTTAGTAAACTATCCATGCTTTAAGTAAAATTTTCATCCAAAAGATATCACAAACCTAAACCACCTGCCATTTATTTTGTAATATTAACAAGAATAAAAGGTGGGACCCACTTCATTATTACCTAAAGCAGCAACATTAAATCTTACAGAGATTTTATCCTGGATGCTTATATAACTAAAGACCTGGGTGCACAGCAAAACTAACCATGGACCTATTGCTGAACTGCAACAGCTATCCCAGAAGATACTTATTTTGAAGTAAGGAATAGACAACTATTCCATCACACTTTACATTCATATCAAACTTCATTCCAGAATGACTTGTCCACACAGATGTGCCCTAAAACTGCATGTCTGAACTCTTCATTTATTCCTTTTCAAATGAAAACATTTCTGTAGATTCATCTGTCTTCATGCAATCCCAAGGCTGGCAGATGCTAACTCTAGAAACAAAGTGAGCTTCTGCGGACTACTTAAGATAGCTGTCAGCTCCAAGAAAATGAACTCTTGCAGCAAATAATCACAACTGATTCTCACACCTCTCAGAAATTAAGCCACTAGTCTGTGTGATCCTATTTGAACCCCAATGGCTTCACAGAAGACCCACAGTCTGGGAAGTCACAGTCTTTGCTATTCCTTCATTGTTAAAAATCTCCCCTCTCATAAACACTAAATACAATATTGACAGAGCAAAAGGAGCCCTGTAATTGTTCTTTGACTCACAGCTGTACATGGCAGTTGGATCAATAGGTGCATTGAGAAAGACTATTAAAACTAAACAAAGGCACACAGCTTACAGCAAGCCAAAAGAGAGGCCAGTTTCATTTTGTACATTGCATTATCTTCTATTGTCCTCTTATGTTATAGTTACATTAAATTCAAAAGAACTGATTCCGCAAAGGACCTTTTGATGCCAGCTATACCACAATATTCCCAAATTCCCAATGTTCTCCTTCAACACGTTACTACAAACAAAATGCTCATGGCTGATTTTTAACTTTACATACATCAAAACAAACCCAGCCAAGAAGCCCGTAATGCAACCCCATACAACTGCAGCTCACACAGTATGGAAGTTTAGACATCTATGCAGTTATGCAAGGGTTATGTGCATAAGTGGGAGACCAACTGTCGGTTGTACCTGTACTTGTACACACCGAATATGTTTGGGTACTGTACGGTATTATATTTTGTCTTGTTATAATATTGACCCTTTTGGTCTAGAAACATCAAGGGGAAAAAAACATTAGTTATGAACTTATAGGTAAATTATGAACATTGGTTCCAATTATGAACACCAGTTATGAACTTATAGAAATCCCAGATTGTTTTTCAGGCTGAGGATGTATTTTGTGACATGAACATGAAAAACTGATCATTATGATCATGCTTTTGTTATTAAAACTCAAGCATACAGATACCATTATTCTGACAGCAAATATACCTTCTTCTCCCTCATGCAATCTGCCTGGGCTGTTTCCAGACGGGCTCTGAAGTGTTCACAATCCATTTTCAGCTGCTCTATTTCCTCCTCCTTTTTCTCCATGTCTATGATAGGATAAATCAGATAAACGAAGCAGTAAGTTATGACCAACAGGATTGCACTAAAGAAAAACAAATCCACGGAGTACAACATTAATGTGGTGCTTTAACTATTTGCTTGTGTTCGATCACCTCCTCGTGGCTAAACTGCGTATCACAATTTACCACATTTCAACAGTTCTTATAAGAAACAAAACAAACATGACATTTCCGATTTAAAACAGGAAAAGATTGAAAGAATCACATCTAGCTGTTAAACACGGTGTGCCGATAAGATACCATACTGGAACTGAGCTCGAGCTCCAGCCTCTTAGGGATTTTTAAAAATTTAATCAATTTTCTACTTTTTTTGTTTGTTTTCATGATGGCTTTTGTGTCTGGTATCTTTGAAATACAGTGAGCATAGCGAAAATCTAAGAAAAAGAATACCAAGATTAGTCAAAAGTGAGTGTTTCAATATACAATGTACAAATTATATGAATAGTAAGAGTGAAATGCAACTACTCCAAACATTTTAAATTAAAAAGTATTACAAGACATTATAAACTATTTAAACATTATATCAGTGACAAGCAAATTTTACAACTCCCTTAAAAAATTAATCTGATGTTACCAGAAATACATTCCAATTTAGACGCTTTATTTTAGTGAATCAAAATCAAGTTAAAAGTGTTGTATTTCACAATCATGACGTCTGTTTTAAAAAATTCACTTTGAAGGATATTTTTAGTATTGTAACTGTTGTATATTGTATTTTACTTTAAAAACCATGGTTCTGGATGTTTAGCATTTATACTGAAAAAAGGAAACACATTTAAGTAATTCCAAAAAAGTAATGTCCAAGCAGCATCTACTGTAATTTTGATTAGCCTAAAAAACAAGTTACACCACACTTCGAGTGCCATACCCTTGATCATGAGAGTGTGGTCTATGGCTTAAAATACTTCAAGTACTTCCCCTTATATGTGGTCAATACTTTTGAATGTATTTACCAACGAGCATACCAAATTCAATCATAAAAAGACAACATCATTAAAAAAAAAAAAAAAAAGTCTTTATTATCCAAAGAGCTTGGATTCTGGCATTTTATTCGATGATTCTACATTATTTGGAAATAAAATCCTTTCTTTTTTGGTCCTAATTGACAAAATCTCATCATCTCAAATACATACACATTACTTTGAGCAGCAACTATAGAGGAAGATAATCTAGCCACAAACAGCTTTCTAAAGAGGCAGAACATATTTCCACTCAGCCCTTGTGTGACTCTAAGCCATGAACACTAGGACTTTTTAACAGAAATCAAAGAGGCAAGGCAAGGGTCCACTCCTAGTAAACATTATACGTGCCAGGACATGCTCTCCAAGCATTCAGTTCTTTTCAATCCTGCAATCCAAAGGAAAAGAATGAAGGGGGGAATGGATTCATTGAGTTTTTGCGGAGTAACTCTGGTCGGTGGCAGGAAACTTTCTTTCCTTCTGTCAAGTAAAGAAAATACAGTTCCACGCACCTATTTCTCTGTGGGTGTGAGTCTTAAGTACTTGACTGAAAGATGCCTTGAGCATGAGTAGGGCATGCTCTGCTTACCAATAGCAGATCAAGAACCTATTTATCCTTGCCAGGTAAGTATATCCAGTGAAAATCTCTCTCACTGCAAGGAAACAAGCTCTCCTGTATGAGAAGAATCACTTCCAGCTTTTGAGAGGATGGATCCATCCTGAATCCAGCATCAGCGCAGCCAGCAGACACACAACGGTGCTACATCCTTCACTGGCAGACTTCAAAGGTCCTGGAACCAAAACTGAGCCAGGAGAAGGGGAATAATATTAATTACTGAGTGCTAACTCAATGCTACCTTTTTTTTTTTTTTTTTTTTTTTTTTTTTTTTTTGAGTCCTCCAGATAAAAGAAGGATGCATCAACCTCCTCTAAGGTATTACGATGTTTGATGTCAAGGGGGGGGAAAAAAAAAAAAAAAAGAAAAAAAAAGTGGGGGGTAATATTGGAAGCTGCTGAACAGAGACCTACTTCTACCTATGCCTCATTTGTGGAAACTCCTGCCATTATGTCCGGTCAGCTCTCCCAGCTGTGCACGCCTTTGCTCTGAAAAGAATTCAAGGTTGCATGCACCAGTCCTGACATTTGGCAGCCTCTTGACACACAGCAGCAGAACGAGCAGCAGACATTTCGCTGACACTGAAGACTGCAGCTGTGCTGCTCACTCCTGCACACTGTGGTCCTGAGCAGCACACAGGGAACCCTGACGGGTTCTCCCACTGGCTGTAAGTCCCAGCCCCTGGTTAGAAAGTTCCTTCCCTCTTGACACTAAAATCTTGAGGCTCAGACTGTCTACCTCCACCAAGTCAAGCAGCAGCTTTCACTATCAACTTGGAAGAGCAAAAAACCATGAAATGGCATTGTTGTACAAACAGGGAATACATAATTTTACCACTGCAGCGGTAAATCAGACTCTAGGAAGGAGTTGCATTTGCTCCCGAGATAGACAGCAGACTCAAAAGCAGAAGGAGGCATTGCACACAACAAAAGAAGAGGAGGCCCACATTTCAGGCGAGGTGGACTTTCTCATCCATGCTATAGGTCACATCAGGAGATTTTCTGGACCAGAGATCTAATCTCAAAGCTCTGGGAGGTGGAAAACTGAGTATAATTACAATGAATGCCAACAAGGGATGGAATTCCAATTCTACTGATCCAAATGCTAGATCAATGTTAAATGCAATTTTTAACATTTCCCCAGTGGACCAAGTTCCACTACACATATGCATAATAATACAGAAAATTTTTCTAAGATTCCTGGAGCCAAACACACTTCCTGAGGAGGGCAGTAAGAACAAAATGGACCTTTGTTTTTGAAATGAACAATTACCCTGGCAAAAGCCTTAGTGAAGGCCCTGACACCAGCCCGAAAAGCAGGTGTTGGTTGCATTGACTGTTGCCAGCTCAGATCTCAAATACCACCTATGGGATGCTCCCATAGCAAATGGGTATCCTATTGACCTAGATATAGAAGTGAAACATGCAAAGATCTCAAGGTTTCTTAAAGCTATTCAAGGCTCCATCATTCTCACAACTGAATGGGCCAGAGGTGTTGAAAGTCTCTGACTATAATCTGCACTTCTTGAGCACGACAACCTGCTCACCCCTTCATGTCTATAATACTTAGAAAACTGCAATAGCTGATGAAAGCCTAGAGAGATGTACAAATCACCCATTAGGCTTCCGTAAGAACAACGTGAAAAAACATCTCTAGTAGCTGCCAGGACTCCTATAAGCTTCATATGCCAACACCAAGAGATTGTATTTAGTAAACAGCACCAGAAAGCTCACTATTCGGAGACTAAAGACTGCTTGTGTCCCTGTGATGTCCAACCTTTTGTGAACTGTATGCTCCAAAGCCTCCTTTCAGTCTGCTTTATTGCATGCTACAGAGGCAGGAGCAGATTGGTGTAGCAAAAATCACCACTTGACTTGTCCAGCTGCAGGGACAAACAATGGCAAGAGCCCAAATAAATACTCAAATGGCTTCATGAAATGCAAGAGAAATCTCCATTGCAGGGATATACTCAAGAGAGTTCAACTGCTGACTCAGCTTCAGGTACTCCTCCAAAGAACCCAGAGAATGCTGGCCAGCCAGCAGAACATTTGAGAAAGTCTTAATATCCCCACGTTGATGCCACAAACCTGCTGTTGTAAGGGCCCAACAGTGTCTCCTTGATGCCTGGCACAAGGAGCGAAAGAAGACTCAGTGAGAGAAATCTTGAGACTGAGCACTGATAAAAGTAGATAAAACAAGAATCTGACTAGTTGAGGATCTTGAATACTTAATGCAACTGGAAACAGTCCTTGATGCCTTGCAATAGCATAAATAGAACATTTCCAGATCCTGCATCGCTTCTTGTGACACGGATGACGTCTTGACTGGCAGCAGGAGAGGTGGTACAGTCTTTTCAACTGTTAGTATTTGATGGCATGGAAGAATCTTCCCAAAGAGTGGATCACTGAGGCACCTGGAAGCTCTGCCCCAATGTATTACTTGGTATTGGAGACAAGCCTTGAGGCTCTATCTTACTCTTTCTTAGCCAGCTGTTGCAATTTAATTTTCAATTCATCATGTGATATTCTAGAAGAGATACACCCTCTACAATTTGTCTCAGTGCTTGTCCCGCATCTTTTCAGATAAAACCAATTCCTAGAAGAACAGCTGAATTGTACTGCCGCATGTAAGCTACAGGCTAGGGATGGAGCTGACTCCGATTTTGTCCTGATGGCACATCGGGAATGGTGCAGTTGTTGAAAAAAATGATGCACAGAGAATTATAACACTGAAACACTGGACTTTGGGGACAGCAGTAAAAATACCTTTGTAACAGATAGTCTTCAACTTTTTTTTTTATTATTATAAATATTTAAGGCAATAAAAGCATACAAGCTAAAAAACAAGACAGGCTAAATACAACAATATTATATCTTCCTTTAAATTGAACTTTTTATCCACAGCTATTTACCATAGTTTTTTGCTGTGCATCTAAAGTGACATTTTGAAAAACAGAATGCTTTTGCCTTTTCCTCAAAGAGGAATCACTTTTTTTCCTGATACTTAGTTCAGGCAGTAAGAGAAGCTGTATGTTTTTATCCACAGTAAAATATTTTTAAACATTAATTTGACATGTCTTATTATTTCTAATCCAGTTTGTAATTTTATTCATTACAAACACATTAATTTACTGAAGCAGTCATTGAACATCATAGTTTAATGTGGAATACCTCCACAAACTCTACAACTGTTTTGTAGGGGCATGATAGTTTGTTCTAAGTAGTTTTGGCAGAAACTGTAAGAGCTTGTAACATAGTACTACTCACTTGATTCAATAGCATCCAGTTTCTGCAATGTCCCCAGGATATCCCCATTTACTATTTTGGGTAAGAAATCCCGCAATTGCATAACCTCAGTTGTCAGCCTTTCCAAATCCCTCCTTCTAACTTTAACAAATTCCTCTTTGGTGTCAGCCTTCTGAAATAAAATAAAAACAAACAAACCAACAGCCAACCAAAGACACAGTTACAGCCTTGCAATGCTTTTCTGCTTGAATCCTGGACAATCTGTCTGACAAAAATATTCCTTTGTATTACAGCATTTCAGAAATTCATAACTTTTAAAAGAGAACTATCCGGTAATAACTAAACCCAAAAGTCTCCGACGTGGACTCTTGACTGTAATTTTTGCCACTCTGGCCTAAAGAAAATCATATTACCTCTCTGCATCTGTTTCTTCACCTAACGTATGCAGCATACCTCAGAATGCTGTAAAAATTAACATTCACATTTTAAAATGTGAGCAGCTATGCAAGTGACAAGCTATTGTTTTGAGACTCTTGTAAAGGATATAACAACTCAGTTTTTTAATTAACTTAAGTATTTGCAAGATCCTCAGTCACCTTGCTAAATTACAACACCTCTTTTAGTGGAAAATGTATTTTTTCAAAGGAATTAATCTTTTGTGAAGAGCAAAAAATATTTGCAACTATCTGCAAACTAATCCCACAAAAAAGTAATTTAATCCTGCGTTGTCAAAAAATGTTCATTAGTTTCCTCTTCTGCCAAGCTATAAAATAACTTTAACTCCACAGTCCAAGACAATGCGCATTAATTTTAAAATTGCAGAGAAATTTCTGTACCAAAAACCTCCTAAACTCCTATTTCTGGTGTATGTACATGTGCACACTGCTGTATCTTAAAAAGGCTACCATATAGACACAGACTAATAAAAGGTTTAACATCCTTTGCCTAAAACATTAATTACCTAATTTGCTTTCACAAAGCAAAATTATAATACATCCTAGTACTGTTTTGCACTGCATTGCGAATGGTGCAGAAAAAAATGAGATCCTTTATGTATCACATCTTATTCCAGAGGGAAGAGGGTACTAAGAACAACACAAGAAACTATCTCCGACAGGTACAAAAGATGCCATCCCCACAGTCCTCTCGAGTCCAGCTGCACAAGACAAATGGTCATTATGACTGGGTACATAGAGTGCTGCCCTGGTACTTCCATCCTTTCCAACCTTTTCCTACAGTTCTCTCTTTCTGCTTCCCTACTTCCTCAGGGTAAACATTTCCTTTCGGTTTTGCTTCCTTCTCTTTTTCTTTCCCAGCTGTCTTTCAAACCCAGACAGTTTTAGGGACAGAACAGGCCAGTTCTAGCTTTCCCGGTTCAGAGGCATCCAAGCCGCAGTAAAGGTATGGAAGAAAGATTTTACTTTTAACTTGAATTGTATGCTCTAAGCTGCATTTAGGAAGTGCTTATGGCAAAGTTAGTATGGCCAAGTACCACCACATTACATGATTCAAGAAAAATAAAACTCATTTAGGTCTCAAGAAAGTATGGAATGAACACATGGCAACAGGACTTTATGGAAGAATACCATCTTCATGTCAGCAAAGGGGAAGGACAGAGAGACAATTCAGTACTGCTCAAAATTTGGGAGCATAATTTGGTACTGGCATAAAAATAGCTCTCTTCACTAGCAGAAGCTAAAGTCAAATAAAATACACTACTGGAGCACTGGGATAGAGATATGAAATATACATCAAGGAGAAAAATTCTCATTTACAGTTCCCACTGTAAACACAGATCTTTGCAATACCGCAGTTCCAACAGACAGGCTTTATTTCCTCTGCTTAAGCAGCTACTCAACATCTCCCCCAACTACAATAGTATGTTAAAAGCAAATACAGACAACGGAGAAGTTTTCTGGCCAGCCCCTTACAGCAGCGGCAGGCGACTGATGTCGGAAATTAGACTTCAGTCCTCACCGGCCTCTTGCACAACGGCCAAGTTACTAGCTCTGTACCTCACTTAGCTCCCCACCTGCGTGACCCGAATCCCCCTTCGCGGCCTGGCAGGGGGCTGAACCTGGCGACGAACACCCCACAGAGAATCCCCAGCCAGCCCCGGCAGGAACCCGGGGAAGGGCGAGCTCCTGCGTCCCTCACACAGCCGGCTCCCCGTCCCCCCGCGGCCCTCGGCCGCGCCGAACCCGCCATCGCCTCCTCAGGGCCCCGCGGGGCGCAGCGGGCAGCCCCCCCCCACCCCCGTACCCCCCCGCCGCCTCTTCCTCTGGGGAGCCGACCCCGGCGGCGGGGTTCCCTCACAGCCCGACCGCGGAGGCGGGCAGGGCGGTGGGCCGCGCGCGCTACCTGCGCGTCGCCAGCGAGGCCGGCGCGGCGCCGCATCGCGCCAACGGCCGTCGCCAGCCTCGTGCGAAGGAGTCAGGGCGGGAAGGGCTCAGCCTCTGGCGTCAGGCCGCGTCACCGACCCCGCCCCTGGAGGTAGCCCCCCCCCCCCTCCGCCGGCGGGATGGGCGGGGCCCGGGCAGCTGCTTCCCGCGCTTGCTCCCGTCCCGTTTACACCGGCGAGTTTGCACGCTGCGATGACGACAAAGGCGGGCGACGGGGGGGTGTCGGAGACGCCATCAGGAGGCGCCCGGCTCGGCTCGGCGCGGCGCGGCCGTAACGGGCCCTGACGGGAGGGGGACAGGCCATGGCTCCCGCCGCCGTGCAGCCGCCCGAGATCCAGTTCGCGCAGCGGCTGGCCGCCAACGAGAAGCGCATCCGGGACCGCGCCTTGAAGAAGCTGCGGGGGTACATCGGCGTCCGGACCCAGCGCCCAGCCGGTAGGGCCCGACGGGGGACGGGGTGGGGGCGGCCCGGCGTGGCCCGGCTCGGGGGCGGTGGGGCCGGCGGGGGCCGCGGTGGCGGGGGCCGGGACGGGGACCGGGACCGGGGCCGGGGCCGGGGCCGTCAGCGGCGCGGGCGAAGCGGCGGCCCCGTCAGACTGGCAGCGGCTGGGGAAGCACGTGTGGGGGAGAGCCGGGACCGGCCTCCTGTTCCTCGGCCTCGTCTGTCACCGCGGGGCCGCCTCCTGTGGGGTCTTCTGGGTTTTGTTTGGGTTTTTTTTTGTTGTTGTGGGGTTTGTTGTTTCTTTTTTTTTTTTTTTTTTTACGCCTGTATTTCATCACGGAAAGTATTTGCCTTGGTGACCCCACAAGCACCGAGCACGCTGCCAGCAGCCCTTGGAGGAGCAGAGGGCCTTTTGGATCCTCGCCCATAAAGTTTCCCTGCAGTGGCTGCGGTCAGGCCGGGGCACAGCACCGGTTCAGGGGGCTGGAGGACTCGAGGAGGACCTGCTTGGTCCAGGGAGGGTCTTGCTGGCAGCATTAACGGTGCCACGTTCGGAGCAGTATAGTTTATACACTCTCATTCCTGGGAACAGGACGTAAATGCACGGAGCTGGTCCAGACTGAACCCAGCCCAGTATAGGGAGCATATGCTTTTATCTTCTGCTGTGCCACCTGGTGAGGTGGTGTTTCTGTGACTGATATTCAGGAGCATTGGAGGGAATTGAGGAAAGCTTGGGAGTGTTTCAGCATTTGTATAACTGCAGTCAACTCGCTGTTACCCATTTAGATTACCTGGGTTACCTGTTACTTCCACATTCATGGCATCAGAAGCTTTTTTCCAACAAGGCTTATTGTCCTCCTTGGAGCTGTGTACTGCTGCCTTAAAACAGCAGTATCCTGTGCATGGGCACTTCGGTGGTGTCCCTGGAGACAGCTTGTGTCTAGCCATGCTAGTCTGAAGCTGTCTGCACCTGAAGGTCCCTCCTGTGCACCCCTCTCCTCATGGATGCAAGTTACAGAAGGCTTACGAGGTCAGTCATAGCATTGTGCGAATGCATGGATCCAGTTCAGCAAACCTTCCTGTTGGACTGATAGGGAGCACAGTGCACAGATGCCCAAGAGATTCTGTGATGTTTCTGGACCGCTTTTTCCAGTGTGTTGTGTTGCAAGCTGGACACAATACGTGAGCGAAACTGGTCATGAGCATTTGCAGAGCACTGTGTCTGACCTAGTAAACCTTTGGGAAACTGGTGTGGAGGTTTATGCATATGCACTCCTTTGGCTTTGAGGAAGCCAGCCTAGACGTGGCACCCTAAGAGCTAAACTGAAACTGAAATGCTGGTTGAACCTGAGTTAATTCCTTGAAAAGACACTGGGGAATAAATGTTGTTTCTTCCCTTTACCCTCTTCCTTTTCCAAATAGTATTTGACCCATTAGCCACATTTGACAGAGGGAAGAACACATAAGAACAGCCTTAGAGAGTCAGGCTAGAGAGCCAAATAGTACATTATCCCATTTCCGACAGCTACCATAGATCTAGGGGTTGCCTGGGGACTAGTAAGAGCAAGTGAGTGTACACTGTATTCCTCCTAAGTACTTTTTGAGCCTCCAGCTGTTTTTAACCCTGGAGAATTCCTGAGATGAACATGGCTTCTCTCTGTTCACTAGTGCTCTGTGCATCTCATTGCAAAGTGCAGATTCCTTTAAGTTTGTGGAAGTAACCTTCCAGATAGACAGGAGTGCCGTAACTGAGGGAAGAGGTTGCAGGTTAAGCTAATGCCTTAAGATATTAGGAAACCACTGCAGGGAAGTTATCAGTTGGGATGTGAACCTTTTGCATGTTAAAGTCAGTTCACCATGAAATGCAAATGAGTAGGAAGCAAGGGTCATTCATTTCCAGAGCTCTTAGATTTACTTACTGTTATGTACTATTCGAGCTAGTAATATTAAAACAACGGTTAACTTCTTTGGACTTGGAAAGAAAGCATTATGTTCAGGAAAGAGGGTTTTTTAAAGTTATTTATTAATTAGCAGTCTTGTATTCATCTAGTGCTCTGAGAGATGAGGCTCACGTGTTAGATAACCCAGCTAGATACCCTAATTTGAACAGCTGAGAACTTGCTAACTTTTGGAAGAGGTGGTGGAGTTCACCAGATGTTCTACCCAGTCACAGGTTTCATAGGTAGACAGGACTGCTCAGTATGGTCTGTGCTAAGGCTGAATTACAGGTCATGCTGGGGAAACTTCTTCAAAGAGCTAGAGCTCTTAATTTTCAACAAGAAGTTAAACTCTACAGAAGGCATGGAACTACTGAAGTCGTGTGTTGTTGTGGTTTAAGCCCAGCCAGCAACAAAGCACCACGAGACCACTTGCTCACTCCTCCACCCCTGTGAGATAGGGAGGAGAAATATAAAGAAAAGCTGATGAGTCAAGACAAGGATGGGGAGGGATCACTCATGAATTACGATCATGGGCAAAACAGACTGGTCAGGGCGGGAGGGGGGGACCAAAATCGATTGAATTTGTTACCAATCACATCAAAACAGGATAATGAGAAGTAAAACCAAATCTTAAAACACCTTTCCCCACCACTCCCTCTTTCCTGGGCTTAACTTCACTCCTGATTTTCTCTACCTCTTCCCCTCCAGCGGCACAGGGGGATGGGGAATGGGGGTTGGGGTCAGTTCATCCCACGTTGTCTCTGCCGCTCCTTCCTCCTTAGGGCAGGACTCCTCATACTCTTCCCCTGCTCCAGCGTGGGGTCCCTCCTGTGGGAGGCAGTCCTTCATGAACTTCTCCAACGTGGGTCCTTCCCACGGGCTGTGGTTCTTCATGAACTGCTGCAGTGTGGGTCCCTGCCATGGGCTGCAGTCCTTCAGGCACAGACTGCTCCAGCACAGGCTTCCCATGGAGTCACGGCCATCTTCAGGGGCACCCACCTGCTCTGGTGTGGGGTCCTCCACAGGCTGCAGGTGGGCATCTGCTCCACTCTTAAACTCCACGGGTTGCGGGGGCATCCCCTCCTCTGGCACACCTCCTCCTCCTCCTTCTTCACTGACCTTGGTGTCTGCAGAGGAGTTTCTCTCACATTCCAATCTTCTCCCCCGCTGCAGGTTCCCTTTCTTAAATCTGTATTCCCAGAGGTTCTACCACAGTCACTGATGGGCTCAGCCTGGGCCAGCACCGGGTCTGACTTGGAGCAGGGGAAGCTTCCAGCAGCTTCTCACAGGAGCCACCCCCACAGCCCCTCCCCTGCTACCAAAACCTTGCCACACCAACCCAAAACAGTGTGCAGATAGATGAGCTTGGATGAGCACATTATTTTGTGGAAATGGTGTGGTTTTTTTCTTGTTTGCTACCTTGAAAGAGAAGAAGAGCGTGCTGTACTGGGCTGAGAACAGGATATTTTTATAGAGACATTGGTGAATGAATTGTTGAAAGAATAGTAAATAGAAGTAACTTTTAGTAAAAGAGGAACGATGGCTGGGTGGTTTCCTATCTGACAGAGCTGCACTTACTTGGGCCCAGATCTATAAAGGGTTTATGTAATTTCCACTGAAATGGTCATGTGTGGATCTGGTCGTTGGACGTGATCTAGAATAAGAAAAATCGCAACAATTTTGATGATAGCAATGTCAAAACAGCATAACTCCCAAACAGAAATGCTAACAAGGCTTGCATTAAAGTAGCATGTCTTTGAGTGGTTGTAACATTACTAATCCAAGTTCCCACATTGTAGGTAGGGACAGAGTTACAATTCAAGCCCTAAAACCAAAAACTCTCTCAAGGTAGCTTTAAGGTAAAGAAGGCCTTCGGTTTTGTGCACTGTGGTTGCTAATACTATAGGTTCAGGTTTTAAAATAACCTTGCCTGAATGATTATTATTATTTGTCAGTTGTGGATGATGACAGCAGGGGACATAAAGTTGAAAAATGGAAAACACAATCTTGAAACTACTTTTTGAGTGACCCGGATAAAAAGCTTGCTCTAAAACCTTTTGATCGGGGTCCTTTGTCAAATGGACAAAGGACTGCCTAGGACACTTTAAAAAGCCCTCTGTGTATGAAAACCATCCCCATGGAAGTCTGTGTTCCCTAGATGGGGAAGAACTCCTGAGCCATCTTCATAGGTAGCAGCTGACATCCCCTGGACATAAGCCTGATATCTGATGCCTCTGCAGAGTTAATGCTGTGTGTGAGGTTAAGGCTGCTTCTTACCGCTACGTGTGTAGCATATAATTCTGTTAAGAAATGTTAATTTTAATATTTCAATGAATATTAAGTCAGTGAATCAAATTGTTTCATATTTAATCTTAACATTACAGCCAAATCTAAGTTAAATTTATAATTAATGCTTAACATTACTAGACATAGTGCTTCCTACATAGCATTTTGCATATTTCCTTTGGTCAGCTCTACTTCCTTTCTTTTTAACCAAGCATGACTGTAAACAATTTAACTAACGTGTTTACAATTTTTTGTCTGAGTGGAGAATGATGCAGCAGTGATAACTGCTTTCAAGTTACTTGGTCCAAGGAGGTGGTACTCAATTTAGATCTAGCACTGGGTCTCAGGCTTTTTGATTGGCAGACCCCTGAAAATTTTGCAAAAGTGACAGTGATCTTTTTGGAGCAAATTTGAGCTTACTGGAGACTATTACCTTTCTAACATGATTTTTCTTGAAATTACTTGGGAGTACTTAATAGGCCATAGTTTGAAAATAGCTGTAGTAGGTTATTGTAGCTACCTTGTAACAGTATACTGTTATAATTTTACTTCCCAGAAATGTATTTGAAGTCATGAATAATCCAGTTTTTAAAATGTTCTTGAGCAACTATTACTGACAGAAAAATTTTATTTTCCATGTAGTACCTTCCTTCTGTAATGTGTGATTTTGACTAGAATGTGAATTTTTATACTGTTAATAGTGAAAATATGCTTTGCTGTTAAAATTCAGGTGATGCTGTATCTCAAGACTAACTGTAATGAAAGTGTCTTTATTATAGTTACTCAGGCTCTTTCATTATACATTTTAATATAGAAGTAAATGTGTTGACTGCTATAAGTTTATTCTGTCAAAACAAGCCCCTAGTAAGGAACAAAACTATTGGTAAAGTGAGACTTTATTTAGAACAAACAAACAAACCCAAACAAACCAAAAAGCTGTGTCAGTTTTGTTTGATGATTTGCACATCACCTCTTGCAAAATTAGATATGATGCCCTCATTAAAAATATCTTTCAGACTTGGTGCTAAAAATGTGCCAGAGAGATTTATCAGAATTATCTTAGTATTCATCTCATCTCATCTGTGATTTCTTTGATATCTTTGTTACTTTGGTACAAGGTAGAAGCTTACAGTCATGGAATCACTGAACTGAGCCAAGTTGCCTTCCAGTTAATGTGCTTATAGTAGGAACCAATGTTTACCCAAGAGAATATAACAAAAACAAAGAAGAAAGCAGGGAACAGAGGGAGTTGCATGAAAATATTTTGGTGGAAATGTTGTGGTTTTTTCATTTTCATTCAGACTTCTTCTGTGCTGTAGGTGGCTTCAGCCAGGAAGAACTGCTAAAAATATGGAAAGGCCTATTCTATTGTATGTGGATGCAGGATAAACCTCTGCTACAGGTAGAGTAACTGGTTTTATATTTGCTTGAGTGGCTCTCTCCTAAAATATGCTATAGGGATATACTAATTTAGAATAGTGAAAATTACCTTAGGACTTTTTGCTCACCTCTTTTTTTCTTCTCCTGCTGCCCATATGTGGCATGTGCGGGAGAGGTGACTGTAACTCAGTGATCCTCACCATATGAACAGAAGCCTAAATGGCATCATGTTTGGAGTCACCCTCTGAATGGCAGGTGTAGCTGTTTACCTTCCAAAACCAGCACTGAAATATATACTATTATGAAGTGCATTGATCTGGTGGAACTAAGGTAGTAACAGTGGAACTACTGTAGTAACAGTAGTAACAGGTTGCCCTTAACTGCAACTACAACATATGTGCAGCCTTTAATTAGCCTAGTTTGAAAGTTTCACGCTTCCCTTTCTTTTGTTAGTTCGGTCACACTTCCTCTACTATCAACTTTGTCTCTACTATGGACTTTTGTCAACTACTACCGGTTTGTCTCCCTACTTTCAAAAGATACCAGTTTTGGAGTACCAGATCTTAGCAGCCTCACTTAATCAGTTTTCAAATCACTTGTCCGTTTGCATGAACAAGGTTTATCTCACACATAGCACAGAGAGCTCTGCCTACAGTTAAGCTATATGAAAACAGTACCCTTAAAGTTTTACATCATTTATTAATTCAAATGCATGGGATTTTTCTCCTCCTTTTTTAATTTTGTCTGCTGTCAAAAAGATGATTTGTGCAGAGATCTGGTGAAATGAACAGGGCTTGATACCCTTGAATCTTCTCTTACAACTAACTTAATCCCAGTGGAAGGATAACTGCAGTACTAAAGCAGCTATTAAGAGAATATTTTTCATTTTGAGGGATGTTTCATGATATTCGTATTTCTTGCTGTTTTCTGGTTGTGTGTTAGAGCGAGGAGACCAAGCTCTGAACCTATGCAATGCTAACTATATTTATTTACTTTTAGGAGGAACTTGCAGACAATATTTCACAGCTTATCCATGTGATTCAGAATACAGAGGCTCGTAAGTACTATTTCATTATCTGATGCTTTGTAAGGTACTTTCATCTTTGGTGATTTTGAGGCCACTATCATGGTGTCAGAATACAGACAGCCAGATAGGGGTGCTGCTTTGTTTTTTTTCTTTGCTTTTTATCCAACTGGTGTGTGTAATTGCATTAAGGAAAATATGAGATGCAGTTTGTTTCTGGTTGTTGCAGGGGGAGAGTTGTATCTCCAGTGTGATAAAGATGGGACTTTGCAGGGTGGGTAGCAAAGCAAACTTGTCCCCTTACTTTGCCATTCTACATAGACTTGTTCCCTACATTTCCTACACAAAAAAAAACTTTGTTTCATGAGCTGTTAAGCACCTAGTATTCAAAATGCTCTTGAAATAGAATGCTATGTCAATGACAAAACTTGCATGGATAGAAATGAGTGCAGAATGGATATTTGGTTATAACTTGTGTGTATACACCACAAAATAGATACAAAGCTGTTCCTGTAATTACACTTGTATTTAAAAGTAGCTGTGTGCCTTTTCTTGTGTTCTGAAGTTTAATTGACTTGTCCTTGTACCTGTCTCAAGCATGTCTTCCCATAGCTCTATTCCTGTTACTAGGCAAATCCCTAGGGAAATGCATCCCTTTCTCAAGTTGAAGTGATTTCTTGAGATTCTTTTAGGTTAACAAAATAAACCGTTGTGCCAGACATGCAGATATTTTTTTCTTGCTCTCTTACAGGACACCTGTTCATTCAGACATTTTGGCAAACTATGAACCGTGAATGGAATGGGATAGACAATCTGCGTCTTGATAAGTACTATATGGTAATACTAACTCTCTTGTAGATCTTTTCTGCAAGAAAAGATGTGGTGGTTGTGTGCTGCAAGGCAGCTTTGCACATGTGTTTACGTATATGGTAAGAGAAGACAAGTGACTATCTTCTTGATGCATTGCAAGAGATACTTGTTTTAAAGGCTTTCACTCACCACTGCATATCTAAAAGCCATTACGGTTTATGTCGTGCTGCAAGCGCTTTCTTGTTTGCCTTCCTCTATAACATAGTGATGTTTCTCATTGGTTTCTTTATGGAATATAAATACTGTCTCAGAGGACACTGCCTCAACATCAGTTATTTAGATCAGACTGTTTAAAGACTTTTTTATGACTCTCTATAAAGTAGTTGTCACTAGAACCCCAACTTTCCACCACTAAAGTATCCACTGTAGTACATTCAGCCATCAGAATTCTTTCTATAGGAAACGCTATATTAAAGCAAATAGTAAAATTAGTGGGAGAAGAATTTTGAAAGACCTACCTTTGTAAAGAGAAAAGTGACATTAATCTTCTTCTTTGAAAGAAATTAATTGCAGGCACATTCACTGCTGGTTTTTGTTTCTTAATGTTAGCAGAAACCAGGTATTTCAGTAAGTAAAGTGTTTTGAGGCAGTTTAATGTAGCTGTTTTACATATGGCTGTCTCTTAGTGCAAGTTTCAAGTAAATTATTATTGTTATCATCTGTCCTGTGTTGTTGTCTTCAGTTTAAGCTGTGGGGTTTTTTTAGATTTGGCAGCACTTAATGAGGAAATCAGGGTGATAGAGCAAGAGAAAGCTGTACAGTAGAAGCAGTCATGGATTTTTTTGGGCTTAGGATATGAAAATAGCTTATTGTCTTTTGAGCTTCACGGCATCCTTCCATTGCTTAACATGATAAACAAGCCTGTCAAAATGTTGATATGGGGATGCTGTCCACCTTGTGCTATGAAGAGATTTACTAAGAAGTCTATTCATATTACAGTCACAGTAACTCCTTTATCTGTTTTCATGAACAACATGTGTAAAAAAATTTTGTACTTTGCAGCTAATGCGTATGATTTTGAGGCAATCCTTTGAAGTGCTGAAAAGAAATGAATGGGATGAAAGGTAAGCAGATTTCTGAATGTAGTTGCATCGTAAAGAAGTTGACCAATTTACCTTCATTGAATATATTTTCATTTAATAGATCCTTTTTCTCCATAGATGGCACTGTCATGAAGTCTTAACACTAAGGCTTATTTGTTCTCCAGATCACTTATGTAGTTTAGAAACGAAGTTAGGTGTTACGCTTCATTGAGTTAAATACACACTGCAGTCGATAACTCTCATGTTCATCTAAGCCATTTAGTGCATGTTTCACAGAAAGAGATTTGAGAAAGTAATTCATGTATGCTTATGCAAAACCTGAACGCAGGAGCTTATCGTGTGGTACTCCAAGCAGTTCTGAAATATGAGGGCTCCAAATTTTTCATGGAGTTTGCTAGATCTGACTGATTCAGCCAGGAGAGCTATCACCTGTGGAGAGATTAGACAGGAAACCTGCATCCCAGAAAATACAGAAAAGGAATTTTTTTTTGGTTGTGTTGTTTTTCTGATTGGCTGTGACTTTTTTTAATTTTTATTTTACTGTGTTTAATCATGGTGACTTGTCTTTTGATAAGACAGAACTCCTTAATTGTAACCTGGCTTCCTGTTTGTTGTATACATCAGTGGTTTTGGTTTTTCTTCCATATTCTATTAAATGGCAAGTAATTGCAGTCATCTTGCTCTGTCTATAGCTCTTGTGTGACTTCTAAGCTTGCTCTGTGTTTAAACTGATGAAGAGCTTTAAGTCTTTTAATTAAAAGTGCTTGATAACCTAGTGTTAAGGTTATCCTTTCTCTCTCTGAAATGTGGAATGCATATGGCATGTTTTTTGTGGAAATAGAAGCAAAGCTAAAGTACACCCCATCCCCTCTGTTCTACCTTAATTTTGTGTTGGGTACATAAATGCCTGCAGGTTGAAGAGGTGAAAATGCTCCTTGACAGGAATGGGAAGTGTGGGAGGAGGTTTGATAAAGCCAAAGCCCTTCGTCCCCACACACATTCCCGTGGCAGAGACGTGGTCACCCAAACTGATGTCTGACAAGGTTTCTTACGGTGTTGGCCTGCCTCTTTCCAGCTTCGCTGGAAGGATGGCCTGGAGGCCCTTCAGCACCAGAGGAGGCAGTGTGGGAAGAGAAGATCATGGTCCCTTTCCTTGCAGAGTGAGGGAGTTCAAGAGCTGCCTTTCCCTCCTAGGTGGAGTCTAGAAGCTGCCTAGCATGCCTTCCATTTCTCTTTTCTTCTAAAATGCTTTTGAAGAAAGGAGTATTAAAGTAAAACTGAAATAATCTTTATGGCTTTGGAATGCTTTAAATTCTTTTTGGAACTGGAAACTGTTGTTCTGGGCAAGATCGCAGGAGGTACCACAGAATGCCAGAGGGGAAAGGGTAGAATATACAAAGCTTCACTTTCCTGAAAGATAGCAAGGATAGGCCTCCAGCGGGATAAAAGCAAAAAAGTCTCAAGTGCTGCTTAGATGCAGCAATGACAGCATGTCTTTTTGAGCCATTTCACTCCAGCAGTATTTGTTAGTACTCCAGTCAGTAACTGAACAGTGCCACAGTCCAACTTGCACACAGCTCAGTCACTTCTGGCTTGCGCTATTGGGGTGGTGATTTTTTTGTGCCTAGCTTAGCCTTTGGTCTATTCTTCAGTGTAGTTGTTTTGCTCTAAGGGACAGTGGGTAACATGCTTTAATGAAAGCAAAGTCTGCATAGTTGAAATGAATTTGAGAAGGATCAGTATTAAATTTAATCCTTGGGTGTGAACCAGAATGAAAATAGTCTCATAAAATGGAAGGGTACGAGGTGTTGCCCATCAAGGATGGAAGAATGTGACAGCTGTGTCTTCAGAATGCCCTGCTCAAATGGCAGAATCCCTCCTCCTAGCCATCAATGATATGGCATAATAAACTTCAGTCCAAACTAAGGTGTGAATTTTAAAGCAGCGATTGTATTGAGTGGATTGTCTGATGCTACAAAATCATCTAGACTGTAAGGAGTTCTGATTATGGATGGATTTTTTTAGCAGTTTGCTTTTAAGATGTGAAAATTGGTCACTGGATTTATTTTTTATGAGTCTTGGATAGCCGTCTTAAAGAACTGGTAAAACTGTGAATGACTAGAGTTTGTTTTCAAAGCAAATAGAACATAAGCAATTGAATATGAATATCTTATTCTTCCCCCCCTGCTTTTTTTTTTTTTTTTTTTTTTTTTTTTTCAGTCTAATTGAACTACTCCTCCAGCTATTAATGAAAGAAGTTATGGACCCAGACAGCAATGCTCCTACTGGGATAAAGTTACATTTCATTGATATCTATCTGAATGAATTGGCTAAAGTTGGTGCAAAGGAGGTTAGAAAATACATTGTAATCTTCTTCCCCATTAATGTTAACTGCGGCATGCAGCATTTTAAAAGAAATATAATTTTAGATTATGTATGTTTTAACAGTTTTAAATGTAACACAGCAACATTGAATAAGCATGAAGAAAGTGACTTATTACAATTTATGCTTTTACTTTTATTCATGTCTTTGTGTAGACTGTGAGAATACAGTACTTTCTCTCAAGTTCCTGAGTACTGGTATACTGCTCCAAATTGAGGTTGGAAATAATGATAGAAAAGTTAGACCATTCTCATTTGTTTGTTTCAATAGAAAGTACTTAACATCTTTTCCCTTGTGGGAACATGTTTGCCAGTCTTTGCTTTTGCAAAAACTGACATAAAGCCTGCTCTTGGCTGATTGTGTAACACCTAAATAGAGGCAGAAAGTGAACTTTCAAAGTTGTCTAATATTGGCTTATTGTCAGCTTCAAACCTTATTGGCTGTGCATTAAGCAATTTACCCTCTACATCCAGTTGTTCATTTTGCTGATGACACCTGTCTGTCTTTGCTGTATATTGCTGTTTCAGTTGACCTTAATTGTGGTTGGTGTTACAGTGATGCAGTGTTTAGCAGCAACTGAAAGCCTGTTACTGCAGCTGTTGCTTCTTCCAGAGTATTTCTCCTGTTACTCCACTAGGGCGAGCTGCCTGCTGCCCCACACTTCATTCCAGGCTTCTGCTCATTTACCTCCTCTTGTTTCTGGGATCTGACACATCTCCTTGCAATGGGCAAAGCTGTTGGCAAATTTCCATTTGTATTCTTTGCAGTCACTATTAAAAGTAATCCAGCCTGCAGCCTGCAACTACTTTTGTAGTTCTGGACTGGGGAGTGGGAGAGAGAAGATGTCTGCACAAGTGCCTGCACTTGGAGCCCAAATAATTTCTGCAGCTCCACAGTCACAAAACCCTCATCCCATGGCTAAGCCGCTCAGAAGAAGCATGGGGAATTAGTCCCCTAGACTATCTGAAATCACAGCTGGTGCTTGTAAATTGAATTTAGGGAAGGATTTTTATGTTTAGTACTGCTGATAGTGTTTTTTGTCTAAGTGGTCCAGTTAAGAGAAACCCAGATCTTACTCATGCCTGCTGCAGACATTCTTTGTGAAAGAGCACAAAATTTTTTAAGTTTTCTCTGCCTCATGTTTCCATATCTACAATAAGAAGCTTTGCTGTATTTCTGAACTCAGGAGATTAAAGTCTGCAAAGCAGTCAACATTTTTATAATGATTCCAGGGAATATCTGGAAGTTAGAGGTAGCGGTGGTAACAAAAAGTCACTCCTGTCAGCTGGAATTAGACACTATGCTGAAAGACTTTGACTTAACTTCTTAAAGAAGATTCCCCCTACACCAAATATTCAAGGAATTTGAGGGCATGCATACAATATTTACTGTACTCATTATTTTTTCTTTATAATCGTACAGCTCACAGCAGACCAGAATCTCAAGTTCATTGAACCTTTCTGCAAAATTGCTGCCAAGTCAAAGGAGTAAGTTTAATGAAAGAATAAATATTTTTTTAAGAATTCAGAAATTCTGCATATACTACTCCACATGGTAATATAAATGGATTGAAGAAGAGTCATAATATAACTTCAGAATGTAGAGAAAGAAAGATGTTTTACTAACGATGTGCACAGTAATTTGTGTTTATCAAAGCTATAGATAATCTTCATGGATTTATAAGAACTATATCACCCTCTGTTTGTTGATTTTTGTCTGGTTATTTTTTTAAAACATGCATAGAACAGCTGAGCTGGTCAGATTCTTTGTTGTGGTGGTGTAATATAGAGCAACATATAAACACAGTGAAATTTAAGAGGGGAACATTGGCAGGACACTATTTGGTTTAAAGAAGTGTTTGTTTAGGAAGTAACAGGTTCCTTTCCTCATCTGGAGAGCTAGATGCTCTTCCACTTTCTTCGTTCTTACCCATTTTCCCTGTATCCCTCAAATTTCCTTTTTTTTTAATGTGAGAGGGGAGGGTGTGTATGCTTCTGCCTTTCGACTCTCATCCCTGCTGTCTTGTAATGCAGCCGATGTATGCTGCATGCTGTTGCCACTGGTATCTTTGAGATCATTGTGGATCAGTCGCCCTATGCCATTGAAGACCTAATGAAAGAACTGCGTAGCAACAGTGATGAGGAGGATGTGTCTGAAGAAGACAAACAGGAAAATGAAGAGGTGCTTAAAACCAAAGGTGAGGAGGAAGTTCTAAATGGCCTTGGTAACACTTGCTAAGATTTAAAAATCTGTTTCTTAAAAATACATTTCTGCTCTGAACCAGTCAAACATACGTTCAAGGTGTTGTAAGGATAATTGCGTTTTCCAGTCTTCTTTTCAGATGTGCTTAAACAAAGTGACTCCAAAAGAACATGTCACAAAAATCAGTGGTCTCTATAAAATTAGGCAATATCAGCTTTCTGCAGCAGCGCTAGATGATAACCCAGTCTGGCTTTTGGGTCTTGGATGTCCATAACATTTTTTTAAGAAAATGAGGTTTTGGCATTCTGTAGGAGTTTTAAATTAAAAAAAAAGAAAAAAAAAAAAAAAAGCTGAGCAGGAAGGTTTTCAATCCAGATATGCTGTGGTACGGAGGCAGTTTTTTAACTTGCTCAGATAATGCCACAGTTGTGTATTGCATAGTGGTGACATAAAGTAGTTAAATCAGTCCAGGCTCACAAGATTGCATGAAGAAAAATGCACCTGATCTTCTGTCTATCGGAGTAGGGTGTGCTATTGGTTTTTACAAACTAAACGTTAATATTCAGTCTTTTTTTATAATAGCAGATGGATGTTTGTCAAGAAAATCAGTGCAGAGCTCTGAAAAAACAGAGGATGTTTATGAAAATGAGGATGACGGTATCGGGACTGTTCTTCAGGTTTGTGGCTTGCTTCCTCTGTTATTGATACTCTCCCTCTTGTTTTCTTTTTTCCCATCCCTTTCAAGAGGTACAGAAGTAAAGGCTGTTAATCGGATAAACATGTTACAAAATTTTAATCTCCTTCTGCTTTAATGTAAGGTGGTATTTATGTAATCTGTACTCTGTGAGTGGTTTAGAAGAAAATAAATCTGTGTCTAATTTGTGAATTCTTCTTTCCTCTCTCCCATATCTTCTTTTTTCTGCTCCTCCCTTCCTGTTTCAAGAGTTCAAAAATGTGTAGTAAAAGCCAAGTCACTGTGGGTGGTGAAGCAATCAGCCTAAGTTTCATTGACATAAGAGCAAAAGTAATGGATGATGGGATACATAGGAGAGAGGGTAACATGTTGCAGTTTGGGGTTTTTTAGACCCACTTCCAGACCCACTTCTTACTTCTCTTGAGTAAGAATTAAGGTTAGGAATGTTTGAGAAAGTGGTACTGAGTTCAACTGTTATGTTAATGAAGCAACCATCTGTAAAAGTCAGTATACCTGTGTGAAGGGGGTTTGAATTTCAACAGGGGAAAAATACTTTGTGTTTGAAGGAAGTGACTGTTTAAAGGATATGTGTGCTATTTGAAGTGTTGATAACATGAGCTGTATTGGGTTATCTTGCATAAATAAGCTAACTAAGAAAGGCTGTATCATACTTTCCTCCAACAGTTTGATTATAAGGCTGTTGCTGACAAACTCTTTGAATTGGCGAGCAAGAAAAATACACCTTCGCTTAACAGAAAGCGTCTGTACAAGCTGGTCAAAAAGTAAGTTCTTTTGAAATACACCTTGCATATGCACCTTGTGCTAAATAACTTTTACTTTGCTTTCTCTCCACCCTCGCTTGTCCTAGTGACAATGTCACGAGAGCAGGCTTGTCTCGCAGCCCTGAATAACATGAACAAGGTGCCTGAAGCCTGTGCTACTGTTCCTCATTGGTACTAGACAATTGCAGATAGCTGAGGTCTATCTACACTGGGTGGATTTGTACTGCAGGATGTGACATTAGATTGTGTGTGATGCAAATTACAGATATGGGAGAAGTGTTAAATTGCTCTTTTCTCAATATTTTCAGTGATTTGGTTTGAGGTTTTGGATCTGAGGCAGATCTCTTCTGGAATGAGCTCTTTGTAACTTCCTGTGTAAAATATGTTGTTCCTATTTTGACAAAACCATAGTAAGTACAGTGACGCTACGGTGCTAGTGTAATTATTGGTACTAAACCAGTAATACTGTTTTGTTTTTCCTTCTCTCCCTCCCTCCCCACCTCCAGGTTCCAGGATTTAGCAGAAGGTAAGGACTGAGCAGCATACAGAGACAGTAGTTTCTTTCCATTAAAGGGTGTATTATGTTCTTGTACAATGTGTATTGCAAATCTTTTTTCCCTTTTTTTAAAATGTGTATTTCAAGAATACTGTTTTGGGGGTTTGGTTTTGGTTTTTTTTAAATCTCTTTAAGACATATTACACGGTTTTGGTGAGTTGGCCAAATCCCCTTCACAATTTGAGCAACCCTGTGCTTTGTCCTTAAATGAAAGATGATTATTTTTACTTAAACAAATAGGAATCGCTCATATGAATTTCTTTGAGGTTGAGTGGGGAACAGGGAGTTGGTTTTCTTTCTGTGGGAGTTATGCTGTATATGAACAGATTAATTGTTCATAGAAATAGAACTACTAGTTTGCAGATACCTTATCCTTCCTCCTCAACAGGAATCTTCCCCCAAGATTTTCCTGAAGATGTTTCTACAGATGAAGATGATGATGAATTCAGCAGGGGAAGGCGAAAGAAAAAAACTGTCAAGCCTTGGGAGAAAAACAACTTGGAAAAAATAAAAGGTAAGGCAAGATTAACCTTTGGAAGAGAGACAATCTGCAGTCACTTGTGTAATTTGGCAAAGTATCAGATGTAAGCTGTTCTGAAGAAGGCAAACCTGTTGTTCAGGATGTGTGTGATTTGTATCATGTGATGAAGGTTAAATGTGAAATTAAGGGCTCTTTGAAAGTGGTGAGAATTTTGTTACCAATTCTGAGGCAAGCATCACCTCAAAAATTTCAATCAAAAGTAGAACTGGAAGCAGTTGTTCGCATTGCTCCATCAAGCAGTTCCGTTTACTGTAGGAAAACAGAAACATGTCAGTCTTCTTAAAATACGATGACTGTTGGAATACAGGAATTTGGGGGTGTTTTTGGAAAGGTGAAGACATGTGCAAGTATCTCTAGCATCACGGCTTATATTGACATGGCACATGCCCAATCATACCAAAAATACCTCACCAAACTACTGAACCCCTGAGTTGCCCTTCTGATGGGCTTAGCAGGTGGGTAATAACAACTTTTTCTAGCCATATTGTTATACAAAATAGGGTTACCACAGGGAATGTCTTAGATGTTAGCTGTGACAAAGCAAGATCAGCAAAATATTAATTAGGGCAGGCGTCAGAGGAATGCAATGTCCTGGCCAGCTGTAATAGTAAAACTGTTGTGCTGGCTGATAGCAGGAAAAGGGTATGCATATTTTAAAATAAAAGGGCGGGGGGAAAAAAAAAAAAAGAAAAAAAAGAATAGAATCCCAAATTCAGTTGTTGTAAGTACCATTGTGTTTCACATCTGTGTTATATGGCGTTCTTTTTGGGGTGGATTTAGAGGATGAACAAGAGATGTCAAGTGCGAAGGAGGAATCAGTGCCCCAGAAGAAGAGGAAAAAAAGGAAGAAGAGGGACAGCCCAAGTGCTGATTCTGGAACAGCTGATGGAAATTGTGAGGAGGGAATAGCTGAAACATCTGGGTCTAAAGTTTTTAGCCTGGGAAAAGTGCCAGAAAATAACAAGGAAAGGAAGAAAAAGAAATTGCTAGTAAATGAGACAAATGAGACCACAAATGTAGGAACTGACACCAGAGAAAATCACAGTATCTCTGCACAGAACAGTCCAACTGATGCAGAACAGAGTAAAAAGAGTCAGTTGAAGAAAATGAATCCAAAAGTGCAAAGTGTTCCTGTAAAACCAGCATGTCAGAATGGACCAGCTAATGCCAGTGAGGCAGAGGATGTCAGCCCATCTGTCACACTGTTAACTCCTAAGGTTGTGAAAAAGAAACAGAAAGGAGGGGCTGTGTTAATGAATGGGGATACCAGTTTGCAGCAAACTGACATGAAATCCAACAAGGAGGGCTTGCTGGGGACCCTGTCAGGAGATGCAGACTCTGAATCTGCACCATCCAGAAAGGTCAAATTGAAGACAAAGGCAAAGCTACTTGGTTTGGAAGGGATGAAAGTCCACAGCCAGAAAGCAGCAACCTTGAAAAAGAAGAGAAAAGTAAAAGAGATGTTAAACTCTGTCGAAGCCAATGGAGTTCTGGAGACTGCATGCAAGAAAAGCAGGAAAGGGGTACGTATATCTCATTCTTTTCTCTGCCTTCTTCATGAACTGCCAGGCTTGTTTTCAAATTTGGCTTTAGCTTTCTGAGTGTGCGGCTTCGTGGGCAGGGCACGTTATGATGCAATCATGCATTGTCACTAAAAAGAACTCAGTTCCCCACAAGTCCACACCCACTGCCACGGTCTTATACCCTCCTGTGTCCTGTGCAACGGCACTAAAGCCTGTGCCAGCTACTCAGCTGGAAGAACTCACCTAGCTGAAACTTGGGTTGTTAGGGTGTGGGGTTGTCTTTTTTTGTTCTTTTTTTGGTCCCTGGGTTAATTATTCTTTAGCATTGGGTCTCTGGTTGAGTATGTTCACAAAGGCCGTATTTTGGCAAAAGGATGGGAATGGAAATATGGAATATCCCTCGTTCAGCAGCAGCAGCACACACTTAGATTACTATAAGCTTCTTGTGAAATTGCCCACAGAAATTCTAATAGTGGCTTCTTTTGCTAGCTCACTTCTCCATCTTAAACAAATTGTTAGTGCTGTATGGGAAAAGTATTTGGGGAAAGAGCAAACAGAAAATATGACACTGTGACCTTCAATGTCATCAATGGCTGTATGATCACATTTATGAATGGTCCAGTTTCTTATAAAGACAATACTGGGGTTTTTTGCTAGGAAGGTCTATTGTAGCCTTCAAAAATGTATGTCTTGCAGTTTGGGAACAAGCTAGGGTTTTTTTCTCCCTTCTACCTCCCACCCCCATTTTATTCTTGGCAATATGTATAATAGGGTTGATTTTCCTCAGCGATTTGAGAGTCAAGAAGCATTTTGCACTGTATATTTTTGGTAGTGTGGCTAAGAGTGAGTGCAGGGGTTCTTCCCTCTCCTGCCACTGAAATTCTTTTAACTGCTCGTTTCCTGTGTGTATATTCACCCTAACACATTTAGGGGTTCGATTATATTCTTGGAAGTCTTGCTGACAATCTCACTTTAGTGGAACGAAAATTCATAAAGCATAAATGAGATTCAGAATACAAAACAACTACATCTTCCTCTGACTAAAAAGTGCATGTTAGTAGCTCACCTCTGACTTAAGTTTAAAACTATATGATTAGTTAAATAGTGCAGCCTCATATATGAACTTCATATAACCACTCAGTCCTTCAAGGGACAAAAAAATGTATTTTGAAACATTGCTTAAATAGTATTAAAATAGCTTTGACATTTTATATTTTTTGATGATAAAATACTGAGAGGGAAGAACCAAAACATTGTGCTCTCCCCAGCATGCAAACTGCATTTTTCTCACTGCAGGGCTTCCAAAGTAGGACCCGTTGGCTTTGTCTCCTGTTGCCTAAATATTCCATGTCACATACCTCATCTTTCTTTCTCTATAAAAGTTTAGTTTCTAAGAAAATGTGATTATGCCACCCCCATCTCTGTTTGTAAAACTTTGCTGCAACTGACAAACAGGTTCAAAGACCCACGATAGATTCAAGATAAAGTTCCTGCAAGCTTCGTGGAAATTGGCACAAATTAGCGTGGTCACTGAGGGAAAGGCAACAGCATGACCCCAGCACTTGTCTGTTGGCTGGCTGGCCAGTCAGTGCACGGGCTAGCAGGCCACTCTTCCCATGTGTAATTAGAACTACAGCATTTGCTGTTTCTTGCCCAGTCCAGGTAGCTGTGTGTATATGTGTGTGTTGAGTGGGAGCTGGGAGACGGAGACAAGGAGAGAAATTTGGGAGTTGAGTCAGGAGGAGAATGAGAGTATTGGTATAAGAAAGAAGAGGGCAGGGTAAAGCTAAGATGCACAAATGTGGAGGAAATTAGGCTTTTCTAAATTTGTTTTCATTGCTTGCAAAATAACATGTTGTTTTATTTCCTGGTTTTACTTATGTAATACTGGTCTTGTGCCCAGAAATCATGAGGGGCGTGTTTTGATTCTTAATTTCAAAGACAACACTCCCCTTCAAAGAATTAGCTTCAAATATCGAGAGGAAGGAGGAGGGGGAGAAGCGGAAAAAACAGACAAGTTCAGCATTATTTCACAGTTGTCTCCAGAATTCAGAAAGCTAAAAGACTTATGCTTTTTCACTTTATTTAAAACAGAAGTGATTTTCAAATCAAAAGAGGCCATATCCCCTGAGCATTTTCCACAGCATGGCTGCAAACTGCTTTCAGAATTTCACATCTGTAGGTTGATGTGAAGCATAGCTGAACTTCCCCTCACAGTAGTCTACAGATACCTGGAGCCCATAGATGACATATTAGAAAGCTCTGGAGTGGTGCACTACATTAGTGGCACTGCCAGTATGGGTCATAAGAATTGCCTTGCGCTGGATTGCTTTAAATGGCAATCCTCAGTATGAATTTGAGGCAGCAAACTAGTAGCAATACACAATAGCTGGATTTCTGAGAGTATAGACAGACTTCATACTCCACTTTTTTTTTTTTCTCCAAAGTCTCTATCTTAGCCTAAAGCTGGATTTTTTCATTAGTTGGATATCTTATGTATCCAGAGGTACCACAGAAGAGATTTTGCTTAAGGGCAAGCTAAAAAAAATCAGCACTTGTGTGCAGAAGAGCTGGGTCAATTGTAAGGCAGCCTCATGCACATGAACAACATGTTTGTTTGCACTCTGATGGGCCGGGCAAATGTATTACAAGTTCTTCCTTCTTTGCTTTGCAAAGACCTTCCTGTTTCTGTGCAGAGCTTGCCTTAAACTTCTGTTTTCAGTCATGCTAACAGCAAAATTAACTCCTGAGAGTTAACCATGATGATTAGCTCAGGTGAGTACCAACTAGCTCTCTGTCAGCTGTGGCAATATTTACAGAAGCCACATGTGGTAAGCTCTGAGCACTGATTGCTGTGCTAGGTACAGTTAACTACAGTACTTTTATACTGAGACCATTTTTTTCTTTCCCTCCTTTATAGGAAAGCAGTGCTGCTCTATCATCATTAAAGAAAAAGAAAGCAAAACCAGGAACTGATTTTGTAAAATTTGAAAAATCAACTTTACCGAAGCCAGTATTCTTCAGGAAAGCTAGAAGCACCATCTCTTCCACCAGGGCATCCGTGCAGGTAATGTGATCTCACAGATAGCACCTGAGTTTGGGCACAGGTCTCCTTCCAAGCTTCCTATCCTAGCAAAGGGGTTTGACCTCACTCATGCTGTCTCTTCCACTCTGCATTAGTCTCCTAGCACGGGCAGATAAAACGGGAAATGCCGTTGCATTTCCATGTAGACAGTCACACATGGCTCCAGAGTTTCAGCAAATGAGTTGCAGGCATCTTTAAAATCTCTTCCTTCCCCCCTGTTTTCAAAAATACCTTCTTGTTGAAAGGACATCATTCTGAACATGCTCATTTTGCAAGAAAGCAAAAGCATAAAATGACTTTCAGTCTTGCTAAAGGACTTTGAGCCTCCATTTCTTCCCATTTGTGGAGGCTGGCAACAGTACAAGGCTTCAAAAGACTGCTCTCTTTTCTAAACCTTTTTAACATACAGTATCTTTTCAAGCCCTCTTTGCACTTCAAGGCCTGAGTGCAGTGGAACCAGTGTATTTAATACACAACTATCTTCTTGTTTGTTGTTAAATTATGTAATGACATTAAGGAGAGTATGTGATTTCGCTACAAGTGGAATATGTTTGCTTTTGGCTAGAAAAACAGTGCTGTCTTAGCAGGGGTCACTGCTAGAGGTCTGGGGGAGTTCTAAATCAAATGAAGGGAAGTAAGCTGCTTTGCATCAGTTTTGATGGGATGCAGGTAAAAGAACTCGTAGCATTGCCTCAGAAATCTTATTTTATTTCATGTCTTTATTTTGCTTTATAGCTGAACAAGCTGCAGTCATCCAGCTCCAAAAAAGTCACGTTTGGCTTGAATAAAAACATGACTGCTGGTGAGTCTAATACATCTGTGTGTCTCCACACTCTCTCTTGTAGCCAAGGAAGGGGGAAGCTGTACTCATTCATACACACCTATACTCTTCACCTCTCTAGAACAGGATGATTCTGATCCTTTTTTTGTCTCAATATTTGTATATAGTTTATAAACCATCTTCAACTTCCTGTCCAGAGGAGATGGTAAGTTTAGGACATTTGGCCCAACAGCTAGACTTGCAAGATTCCAGGGTGCTGCATTACTGACTTGCAGATGGAGCCTTACAGACAGAAAACGGTGCAGCAGAGTGACAAACCCCTTCCTGAGCCACCTGTTCTGCCAGGCACCTCTTAGGGAAACACATGCACTTCACAGTCTTCATTGCTCACTTCTGTTTCCCAGGACAAAGGTGCTGATATGCTGATGAGTTCAGGCTGTATAATAGCAAAGTTTCTTTTTTTTTTCTTGGCTGCCACTGATTTATTATTGGTAATGAGTAGATAAATGTCAGTTCCCTTCTGGATCTCACATGTAAGCAGACAGTGTCTTCCCTGTTAAATAAATGTCTTGCTACATAGCATAAAAGTTTATTCCATGTATTCATTTAGCATTTTTTTTGGTTTTTTACTCTCTGAGGTGTGCTATATGCCAAGTTCAAAGGGAGAATAGTGGGGTTTGATATATGTGTTTATGTTAATGTAATACAGCTGCACAAAGAGAACAAAAATGCTTACCTGCTGGCAGAAAGGAACCAAGAGTCTCTAGAACAGTGTTGTTCAACAGTCAGAATAGAGCCACTTCTTACCCATCACCAGCTTTTAAACAAAAGCGTGGTGGTGTTCAGGATACCTAGAACACTTGTTTCTGAGTCTCTGGTGGTCTGTGAAACCATGGGGAATGGTTCACAGCCTCTCTGGATTGCAACAGTCCCCATTCTCCAAGGGTCTCTTCTAAGAGATGTGCTTCACCACCATCTCTCTATTTTTTTCTCAGTGTCTTATGCTTCTGATCTTTAGTGACGGTCTTAAGGATCTAAGGCAGGCTTCCAGGGTTCGACAATCCCACAATTGATTGACATGCCCAATTATTCCATGGGGTGGTATTTCTTTTAACTTGTTTGCTTGCTTTTCAACAGAATTTAAAAAGACTGACAAAAGTATATTAGTGAGCCCAGAAGGACCCTCCCGTGTGGCTTTCAATCCTGAACAGAAACCCCGTCATGGGGTGCTGAAGTCACCCACAGGTACCCCAGCAGGAGAGCCTCAAATGAAGAAACCATTTACTGTATCAGCTAAGAAGAGACCAGCTACTATGGACTTCTTTTAAACCAACAGATGTGGCCTACTTTTGTACAGGACATTTTGCTAACCTAGAATGTTCTCTGGAGGTATTTTGAACTTCCTTATTTTTTTAAGTTAAAACAAATTGTATATACAAAATTCTGATTGTGACCTGGGACATCGCTATTTTGACACCACTTCAGCTGTATCTTGAAATACTTGTTTTGTCTATTTACAGAAAAAGAAACAAACTCCAATCTCTGCTCAGGTTTGGTCTACAAAAATAGGGTCTTTGCCCATGTCATTCCTGAGAGACTTGTTCATTTAGTTAAGGAATATTCAGGGTTTGATTGTTCTGGTGATTTTTTTGAGCCAGTTTAAGAAAACTTGCACTTCATGCTATTAAATTGTCTTTCACTGGACAGGGCTTAAAATGGAAAAAGACAATGTAGATCTTAAACCTAGTAGTTGTTCATGCATTTTAAAATTTTACGCCATCCTTTTTCCTGTGTCACCTTTGGCATCCTGTTAATTCTTCTTCTGGAAATAATGATTACCTCATGTCTCTGTTTAATAACAGCTGCACTTGGATAGCTTCACAGATAGTAAGCAAGCTTTCCCTGGGATAATAAATGCCTAGCTGCTCAAGTGGTCACTGTTGCAAGTAAACCTTCACAGCTGGTTGCCTGCTGAGTTGGGAACAGTCACCACGTTATTTTCAGTAACACAAGTGCCAAAGCTGGCTTCTGCTTCTCATATTGTAAGCTGGCTTCTTCTCTTTACTGTAACAGAAATAATGCACTCGCACAGGAGAAATCTTTGATATTTCCAGGTCTTCTCCCTGACCCCCACTGCTGTCTTTCCTGAAGGTCTGACAAGACTCTTAGGTTTTTTTCTTTAGCAGCTGGTGTCACCACATTTTACCAGAACTTGGATCTCATTTAGTGAATGAACCTCTGATTGTCCTAAAGGGAGCTAGATCAGTGTAATGCATCTTTGGTTAGGACACACATGTCTCTGTAAAAGCTTTGGTGCCTCTCAATACAGGGTAAAACTTGACAGCCCAGACACCTTGGTTTTGATTTTGATGTAGAACCAGAAGAATCCTTCTTGCAGCATTTCCTTGCGTTAAGTTTTTATTTGGATATTTTATTACTACTGTGCGTGTTTTGTTTTTTCTTTGCTTCTTTGGTAAAGAATGAGGTGTACTTCTGTGAGAGACCGTTGCTGTATTCTGAGGGGTAACTATGAGGAAGGGGAGAGCAAATTAAAATAAAAAACTTTTTTGATACCGTTAGAAGTTTTGCATATGCGAATGAGGCAAAGTCTTTGCAGCAGATCTCTGCGTTAGAGCTCAGCTTCAAAGCACAACCTGGTGCCAAAGCAAAGCTATTCATGAAGCTTCCCACCAGTTACTTTTGTGATCCTATAAGAGAGAGGGTAAGCCTGCTTCATTACCTGGGCTTGTGTTAACTAGTAAACATTTGGCCACTTCAGCCAGCAGAGTTAAATTTTATGACATGATATATTTGCATACTTCAATACTACTTTTTACCAGTCTTGATGCCGACTGTCCTCTGCCAGATCACTCCCTGTAAGCAACTGGATTGAAACTGCTCTTTCATAGCTCATCTAGAATTTCTTGAATATGCTTGTGTATTTGTAGATTGCTGGTTGGTCTCAGTTCCTCAATTCTAATCTGTGCCAGTTCTTCCACTAAGTTTGTGACAGTCCATGGTTTGTGGTACTGCCAGAAAGTCGTTTTGCTCTTGTCTTTTCTCATTTAATTTGGTTTTGGTGTAGTTTGTATTGGTTTGACTGATCGGTAAAGAAATCTGGAGAATACATCTGATAAAATTAATAATACTTGCTGTTTGAGCAATTGTTGTTCATTTCTTTTTTAAAAAAATCTCATTGTATATTAGCATAATGCATTTTTTTTACAAGATGATGGTAAGTAGGATTTAACAAAGACTATTCAATATGTTGTACTGTTTATCTTGTACTGTGGGTGAGAAGTCTTTTGTGGAATATGCATAAAAGCATTTGTATGTGCATGGTTGTTAATGCATTAGGTTGAAGATGCCATATTCCTCTAAGGATATAGATGCAAACAATCAGTAGGTGGATCTGGTATGCACAGAAAAATTCAGGATCAGGACACATTGGGGTTTGGTTTTGTTTGGTTTTGCTTTTAATACATACAACCTTTATGGAAAAGTACTTAAGTGGTTCTCTGGATCTTTTTCTATTGATTGTGGGTCCATTGAACCTGTTGCTTACCCAAATATTTTGTTGCCCACAGTGCTAAATGGAGAGGGCAGAAATGGCAGTCAGTTTTTTATCTAAAATGTTAGTGATGTGATTGCGTGTTGAGATTAATGCATAATCCATCTGTGCAATGAAACTGGTGAAATGTTTTGTAAGTATATGTTTGTGGTGTGTATTGTCTTCAGTGGTGTCTGGAATTTCATTCAGGACAACTTCACAAACAAAAACCAAGCACTGTCAATGCAGTTTAATTGACATTGCTGGGTTAAATTGAATATATTACCCAAAGTATTTGGATAGTGAAAATTCTGATAAACATTGAAGAAAAAAAAAAAGGAGAAGTAAATGTAACGTCTGGGATATCCACTGCACAAACACGATAGTACTGTAAGGAGAGATGTATCTATAGGCAAAGAGAAGAGAAAAATTGATCTGACCTGTTTGATATCGCTTCATAGGATTTTTCATAGTGTTTTATTCCAACTCTGCAGCTGCCCATCATGCTCTGAGTCAAAGTAAGTTAATATGGCATACCTTTTAAAGGACGGTATTTTGTAATGATTGTCTCTACATTTTTCTTATGAATGAGATCAACTTTGTACTTCTCAAGCTCTAATAATTTATAATTCTTTATAGCTTCAAGAGAACTCAAAAGCACAAAAGGAATTCAGCAAGGCAAGAAGTTGAAATTACACTGAAATTACTGGGTATGCAAGATCTTTTATAGTCTGTCAAAGCTATGTGACTTGGAAAGCATCAAATGCCCACTTTGTCATTTATTTCCTGTGCTTGGACTTAATTACAGGCAGGAAAAAAAAAATCCATGTGTCATTTTATGTACCTCTGCAGCAGCATTGTCAATACAAATACAGTGTCTAAGCATTACATCATTTACTCTAGTCCAATAAACCATCTTTTTTTTGTGGACATTGTATTTTGGATAAATTTGTAAATTTGGGGGTGGGTGATAGGAGTGTAGTATCTAAGGGGCCATTTGAAAGTATAAAGGAAGTTTTTCTTGCATGCGTGCACACGGTCTATTTTATTCTTACTGTAAAAGTAGCCAAAACTGATGAAGACTCAGATATGTCAGATGTGAGTAGGGATGTGGTAGGATACAACTGTTCATACACCTTGAGCTTCTGTCTTTTCTAATTGGCCATAGAATAGATACCAGCAGCTGAAAGATTGCTCAGGAGATACAAAGCAGATCACACACAGTCATTCCTTGACAATTAAAAGTGGTAATGGAGGTGATAATGGGGCGAGAGGTGCACTTGAAAAGTATAATTGTGCAAGTGCCAAAGTAGGTAAGAGATAGGCACTCAAAGGCATTTGCAGGTTCATTAGAAGCAGCACACCACATACTTCCGTACAGGAATCACACACACAGTACTGCATCTCCATCTCGAGTACTGACAGGCAAAGCAACTGCACGGGATCAATAAAAAGATTAATCATGTTTTCTTGACAGGCACAGGATTTTCAGATATGCAAAAAAACTTTATTCAGACGAAGAAAAGTGACCTATCCACAGCAGTGGCACTAGTAAAATTAAAACATAAATTCTCAGGTAAAATGAAAACAGACTTCCTTCAAAACAAAGTCGTGTAAAAGTGACATTCTTGTTACATGTTTAAAAAATTCACACATCTAAGTTTCTAGATAGTACTATGTTTTGACTGTGTTGAAGACCATAGTGATAGCATATAAACACAAATTAAGTAAGTGCTGCATGTGCTTGTATTATACATGGTGTCAGGTAGAAGTCCTCCTTTGTAGCTTAGCCGTGGGGCCACGATATGACTTACTTATTGCAGTACCTTATGCCACCTTCGTGCTGTGTAGGAACTTGGTCTGTGCTGTACAGCAAAACTTGTAGTGCCTGCCCTGAATGCACTGCAAGGGGTCATTTTAAGATTCAACGCCCATGCAAGCAGGTTCGACCTGGATTGGCATTCAGCAATCCATACTGGCTAGTGTTTCGTAGATTCATAGAATAGTTTGGGTTGGAAGGGACCTTAAAGATCATCTAGTTCCAACCCTCCTGCCATGGGCAGGGACACCTTCCACTAGACCAGGTTGCTCAAAGCCCCATCCAACCTGGCCTTGAACACTGCCAGGGATGGGGCAGCCACAACCTCTCTGGGGAACCTGTTCCAGTGCCTCACCACCTTCACAGTGAAGAATTTCTTCCTTACCTCTAATCTAAATCTACCCTTTTTCAGTTTAAAGCCATTACCCCTTGTCCTATCACTACATGTCCTTGTAAAAAGTACCTCTCCAGCTTTCCTGTAGGTCCCTTTTAGGTACTGAAAGGCTGCTATAAGGTCTCCCCAGAGCCTTCTCTTCTCCAAGCTGAACAACCCCAACTCTCTCAGCCTGTCCTCATAGGAGAGGTCCTCCCTCCCTCTGAACATCTTCATGGTCCTCTTCTGGACTCGCTCCAGCATGTCCATGTCCTCCTTATGTTGGGGTCCCCAGGGCTGAACGCAGTACTCCAGGTGGGGTCTCATGAGAGTGGAGTAGAGGGGGAGAATCACCTCCCTCAGCCTGCTGGTCATACTTCTTTTGGTGCAGCCCAGGATACAGTTGGCTTTCTGGGCTGCAAGTGCACATTGCTGGGCCACATTCAGTTTTTCATCCACTAATACCCCCAAGTCCTTCTCTGCAGGCCTGCTCTCAATCCACTCATTGCCCAGCCTGTGTTTGTGCTTGGGATTGCCCTGACCCATGGGCAGGACCTTGCACTTGGCCTTGTTGAACTTCATGAGGTTTGCACAGGCCCACCTCTCAAGCCTGTCAAGGTCCCTCGGGATGGCATCCCTCCCCTCCAGCGTGTCTACCGCACCACACAGCTTGGTGTCGTTGGCAAACTTGCTGAGGGTGCACTCAATCCCACTGTCCATGTCACCGACAAAGATGTTAAACAGCACCGGTCCCAATACCGATCCCTGAGGAATGCCACTCGTCACTCATCTGCACTTGGACATCGAGCTGTTGACCACAACTCTTTGAGTGTGACCATCCAGCTAGTTTCTTATCCACCGAGTGGTCCATCCGTCGCATCCACGTCTCTCCAATTTAGAGACAAGGATGTCGTGTGGGACAGTGTCACATGCGTTGCTCAAGTCTAGGTAGATGATGTCCATTGCTCTTCCCTTATCCACCAAGGCTGTAACCCTGTTGTAGAAGGCCCCCAGATTTGTCAGGTTCCATTTGCCCTTAGTGAAGCCATGTTGACTGTCACCAATAACCTTATTTTCCATGTTCCTTAGCGTATTTTCCAGGATGATCCGCTCCATGATCTTGCTGGGCACAGAGGTGAAAATGACTGACCTGTAGTTCCCCAGGTTTTCCTTTTTTCCCCTTTTTAAAAATGGGGGTTATGTTTCCCCTTTTCCAGTCTGTGGGAACTTCCCCGGACTGCCACCACTTCTCAAATATCATGGATAGTGGTTTAGCTACTTCATCCGCCACTTCCCTCAGGATCCACAGATGCATCTCATCAGGTCCCATGGACTTGTGCACCTTCAGGTTCCTTAGATGGTCTCAAACCTGATCTTCTCCTACAGCAGGCGGTTCTTCATTCTCCCAGTCCCTGCCTTTGCCTTCTGCAACTTGGGCAGTGCAGCTGGAGCACTTGCTGATGAAGACTGAGGCAAAAAAGTCATTGAGTACCTCAGCCTTCTCCATGTCCCAGGTAACCAGGTCTCCTGGTTTCCTTCCACGGAGGACCCACATTTTCCCTAGTCTTCTTCTTATCAACAATGTACCTATAAAAGCTTTTCTTGTTTCGCTTGACGTCCATGGCCAGATTTAATTCTATCGGGTCTTTGGCTTTCCTAACCTGATCCCTGGCTGCTCGGACAATTTCTCTGTATTCCTCCAGGCTACGTGTCCTTGCTTCCACCCTCTGTAGGTTTCCAAGAAGGCAGAAAATGTTGGTCTGCCCAACAGTCTGCAAGGTAACACAAGCATATTCTACATTTTATTGCCACCATGCAAATCAAGGAGAAATGTAGTGCCTCTTTCAAGATTAATATAATTTGTTGTAGAACTAAAAGGTAAACCATAGAAACAACCCTTCCTGGGAAAAGACTTCTTTAAAAAAAAAAAAGTATGGATTTTGTTACTTCAAAGTAACACTGCAACAGTTGTCATATATTTTGGACAGATACAACTATTAACATGATAGTTCTGTGATCTCTAAAATAAACTTTAGCATATTTGACCAGTCTGCTGCAGTCAGGCATCTGTAATGGCTGCATCGCAGGTTATATAAATTCTCATATAAGAGAAGTTGAAAGAATGTTATTTTCCTCTTGTCCCTGAAACCACAATGAGTGTGTATTCTCTATTGTAGGAGCCAAACTCAAGGATTTTATATGTATGAAAGCACAGAGCAGTTTGAAGAGGAAAAAAAATTATTTTATCTGCAAAAACATTGCAACATGTTGCAAATATTACAGTTAATTACTGTAAATACAATCCAAGACGTGGTCAAAATACTTTTAACACCATTTTGTGCAGTGGTTTCCTTAATATAGCTACTTTATTGATATGTCTTTTTATTAGACACAAAAAATGAAAGATCTTCCATTCTTTAGAAAGCTGTTTTAAAGAGGGTTTAAGAAACCTCCAAAACCTGTTTTTAGAACCCTGTTTACATTAATTTCATCTTGGAAGATTAATTATTTTACAGGAATTGACTTTTAAAAAAGGGCTGACTGTTCTGTAGAGCTGCTTATGTTCCTTATTTCTGAGAGGTAGGCTTCAGGTTTTAGCACCTCCATATCGTCTTTCTGATATTTGACCCACACCAGAAAAAAATACAGAAATGTTAAAGGAGGCATTTGTGAGATTCTTTCCTACGTAAGAAGTCTTTTGAACATTTCTTCTTGGAGAAGAGCTTTAAGGCATAGGCTTAAAATCCTTCTTACAATCAGTTGCGTGTTGACTCCTTTTGGGGAGTTGAACAGAGAAGAGTGGTTATTAGTAATATCATTCCTTTAGGATTTGTACACCATTCTTCCGAAATATCACAATATTCTGGATTCAACACCAGCACATACTAGCTGATTTTAGAGGGGTTTTTTTAAACAAAGAAAATCTCCAATGTCTTCAGCACAAGCATTATACAATGCTCCAAATAGAACATGCAACCTGGTGCAATTACACAGTTCCTAGGCTAAACTGTTCCTTATTTACCTTTCTTTTTCAGATATTTGTCTTGCATAATCTAAGTAAAGCCCTAGGAGGTTTGAATTCCGCTCACTGTGTGGTTTTGACTGTGGGTACAAGTTGTGCAGTCTTGGAAACTGTCTCCTGTTTGCATTCCTGCAATATTTGTTGCTGAAAAGCTGCTGTTGCTCCTTCCATGGTCCACCTTCCCTGAAGACTAACAGGCCGAACACTATGGTGAATGTAATACTCAGCACAAAAATAGGCATATAAGGTCATAAAGACAAAGAACTAAAACAGAAGGGAAAAAGACTGAAACTGGATCTTCTTAATAACAAAAAAGCCAGACTTGGTCCCAAAGTCCAGTAAGATTTCTGGGTGTGTGATTTCTTAGAATTTTTCTCCTGTTGCAAGCTTTAGTTTAATCAAGGTTTGGTCAGCCTCCAGCCTGTACTCTTCTCTGCGATCCTGCTCAGAGGAGAATACAATAGTAAAATAGCTCTCAGTGAGGAAATTTTGTTCTTTACTATGTAATGGGGATGTGGAGAGAATCCCTGATTAAATCCTACCTCTTTCACACAGATTTGTAAAAAAACAAGTGGAAGTGCCAAGAGTTAGGCTCTCCAGGGAAGTGAATTCCACACTGTCTTAATTTTGGGAGCAGATCTCATTCCAGTCTCGAGCCACATTTTCACAGGCTTTGCCACTACAGTAAACATCTGGGAAACATCTGCCATATTATGAAGACTGTAAACTGTAAACATTTGTACAATCCAATAATGTGTACTTGTTTCTGCAGAGTATTGCCACGGAGTAATTTTGCTTCTGAAAAGAAAGCCCGCAAGTCTTTCCCTGTCATTAATCCCTTTGAAAGGAAGAACAGAATTAATTCGTGAGGTCTGCACTGCCTTCAAGTAGACTGACAAGAGGAGAGAGTGCCCACTGTTTCTTCCTTAGAAATCCACTTGGGCGCCCTTTACAGCAGAGAGGAAGAAATTGCTGTTTGATGTTCGCAAGCTGCAAAATCGGCCATTGAGGGCCTGAACTCCAACACGGTTGTTTGCCAAGGGTAGGAAGTACTGTATTGCATTGTAATGCCAGGCCCAGGAATTTTCAGTTGACCGTTGGCATGTTTAGGGCTTGCATATGATACAGACATTTTTGCTCATTTCTAAGCAGCCATCGTCAATGATGTTAGTTTGCCATGGAGCCTACCATTGCTGCTGATAATGATAGGCAGCTCGGAGATCTGCCAGGACCAGATGGCAATTTTTTGTCTTTGCCCATTTATCTCATATCTTTTCTGTATCAGTTTAGCTTATTTAATTATAGAGATTGTTAGTTGTCCGGGAGAAAAACCTTTGCTATCAAAACTTCTTGTTATCTTCCTGGATATTTTTCACTATATGGTGTTGGTAAGTTTTATGTAAAAAGTTCTCTTTTCTCTCCTTCAGTCCACAGATAACAAATTAGGGAAGATGAAAGGCCCTTATAAGAAATAAACTTGTATGAAGCATCTTGCTTTCACTTAGGTGAGAGACTGAAATGAGTCCAAAACAACTTTCTAAGTCTCCTGTTTCAGAAGCCTGAATCCAGAAATGCACTGCTCATGTTATGCTAATGGTCTCTAGTCTTAGGCTCTCATTTTATTCATTTTACTTTTGCTAGAGCTTTGGGGGGCTGCCTTGGAATTGCTGCTCTTTGCTGAGAAGATCTTAAGCTGGATTTATCTTCAGTTCCAGAAAAGAACTGTTCATTATTCATGTTCCAAGAATGGAAGCTAATGATTTATTTCCTCTGAATTTTTGTAGCTTTGGCTATTTGTGGGAATTGCAGCACTGGATGAGTGTATGTGGGGCTTAGGCTTCTCTATTTTTATTTTTTTTTTAGATACCTATAGGTGCTAAACCAACAATGTACTACTAAATGCTACATCTAGCAAACCTAGGATCATTCTGAAACGCCTGATGAAAGTTTGGTATGAAATCCTGGTCCAACTAATGTCTGCTAATTTCATCCTACCATTATATTTTTGTACTAAGAAGGAAAAACCAGGAGACCTTCAGAACTACACAGGTTAGCTGTTGCTGCTATTCATAATGGTCAAAGCTACAACAGCAGTGAGAATTGTCCCCTAATAGCACAGGCAAAAGCAAGAGCAAATTAGAAAGGAATTTCCAGCCTGGAACAGAGCTAACATCTCTCAGACTCCTGAACTCTGTCCTCTATTATTGCTATTTTGCTAACTAGTGAAATAACACTAACTGGAAAAATCACATTGTTTGTGAACTTACTGAATTTCAGTCAGATTTTTAAAGGTTAATTTAAAGTAGAAAATTTTTTTGTAACCACTGAAGGAAAAGAACAAAATGAAATTACCATTACCCAGGTAACAGTACTAGAAATAGATGTGGTATTAGTCAATTTAGCATGTACTCCTTGCAGCTTGAACTCGAATGCAAATCTGTTCTGTTCTGAGCACAGCAGTGGCCTGACTTCCCACTGCTTTGTGTGCACATTTCCCCAGGGAATAAGCTATGTAGCAACGGCAGCTTTGCCAGGCTGATACCCCTGAGCAGTGGGAGCTGAAGCAAGTGACTCATGACTGCAAGACGACAGCATGTGATGCAAGACACGCACAGGACAAACTGCTGAGAGATGCAGTTCATGACTGAGAGGTTTATTCACACTGCCAGGAAAAGCCTTGTTCTTTTCCAGCTGTTACCATGTTTTATAAAACAAATATACGTAGTGTGGCGTTTCTGATACAAAATCTGTATCAGTTTGCAACATTAAATATTTAAAATTAGGTACGGAAGTGTCTGTGAAATCAAAATATTAAAAGCAATGTAATAACACCGATTTCTTCCCTCTCCCCCCCCGAGTGCCTTAAAAATGAAGCAAAAGCAAAATTAAAACACTTGTATACATTTCTCTAAAGCTGTTATCATGACCACATGCCACGTTGTACTGTATTGCACTATAACTGCTTACATCTTCTACCTCTTTGCTTGCCAGAGCAGGGTTTTGGTCTGCTGCTAGAAATACACTGCTTGGCAAAGAGGTATGTGCACTTAGTCTGCTGCCTCTTTAATGCTCGTGAATGGTTATTCAAGGACAAAAAGGGGTAACTGGGACTAAACTCCTGATAATAATGAGTTACTTTTCCCCAATATTAGGTAGTAGATACTAGGCACAATAGGACTGCACCCTGAGGGTGTAAGCATGAGCATTCAGGACAAAACTGCAAGCTGATCCTAGGCACTGTAGCTCCCTTAGCCAACCAAAGGAGGCCTTCTGCTTCCTTTTCATTAACTTCAACTATTTTGTTAAATGGACACTGGAACGAAGACGTGCTGACCTCAGCACCAACCAAAATATTTGTGTACAGTTGCTGGGAATTGTACCAATGTAAGGGGTGTTTTAACTTGGAATTTCACAGCAGAGGGGTCTTGCATTGTTTTAAAAAGGAGTATTAGGTTTCTGAAGGAGATGAGGATCAAGAATGCCATGCTATACGGTGCTGTTCAACTGTGACAACTTGTGACAGTGATACAGCATTTTAAAAAGAACTGTGTTATTGCTGGCCTGTCTCTCAGCTTGACACCTGGCCCCTTGCATGTTTTTCATAGGAATAGTTCCATTTAGTTCAATAAAACAATTGACATGAGGATTGCAAGATTGGGCCTGACATTTGAAGGCTGATACTTTGCATGATCTCCTCCATGAGACCCCATTTTGCAAAAATGCTCAGAATATATGGAGCTTTGGCATGTCAGTGATAGAGAACAGGTTTGAGTCAGAGCTGTAAGAGAATGGATAGCCCACTGTTACTCTTCTGATCACGTCATATCTTAATATATAAAATGACATTTTTTTTCTAAATGGCTACAACGCTAGGCTACTCTGGGGTGTGGGAAAGATTGTACAGGCCCTTGTTCTGCAAGTTTCAAAGGCCGTAAGAGAAGGGAGCACCCAGCAGTTTCCATGATTGGATTTGGAGTATAGAGTTATACATGCTACTTGCATTATTGACTGCCTGTTATGAGGACTGTTTCTCTCAATTCTGTTTAAAGAAGTTGGGGCATCTGTGAGTACCATTCTCTGCATTATAATCACTAGTGGACTCAGTATGGATTTAAGTCCAACAATTTTTCTGCAGGCTGTTTTTTCACCAAAGCTTAGAGCATGTCAGCCTTGCTAGTTTGCAGTTCTATTTCATGCTAGGTTTTGGAGAAACAGCACTGACAGGTGCTCTTTTTGTACTAGAGACAGCAGGTCCACCAGCCTATCAAGGGGTTTAGAATGGCCTAATTCCCCCATGCAGAACAGCTGTGATGGCAAGATCAGATTTCAATAATCTGCTTTCTTCTGCTGAGAAAATGGCTCCTTTTGTACCATTATTAACAATTCCTGACAAAGTTAATCATTTTAATACAGACCAAGTGAAAATTTGGCCTGAAACAAGAATAACACCCCTGTCCTACAACAAATGCTGCTAATACTTTATTATTACTATTACAGTCATAAACTGGTACTTTGCAATCTGTCTTAGCAAACATTCAACTGACCAGCAAAAATCAGTATCTTAAATACAGATGGTCTTCTGATTGGGGAGTGTGCAATTATTAGTCTGTGCTGGTCCAATCCTGCCGCCTCGAAGACTTGTTGAGAAAAGGAAAGGCTATTGATACAACTTTTACATAACCTTGACCTTTTATTTTCTGTCAATGCCTATGATGATTTAGAGAATCCACATACAATTTACAAAATCTGATTTAAGACCCTTTCTTTTATCAAGCTGAGTGTGTCGTATTCTTGGCAGCCCCGTATCTTTTCTGTTGTGCTCATGTAGAAAATCTGGACTTCAGGAGACCTTGGTAGTTAATGCAGTCTGTCCCCCCATTCCAATACAAACTTAAATATAGCTATCAATATTTATAAAAATATTTCTTCCACTAGTTATGAAAAACAAACAAACTAAAGATAAAAATTCATCAATCTTCCAAAGCAATCTCTTCCTGTGCTTTTCATATTCCTTTGCATAATGGCGGTAAGCCCTCCATTAAGGACATCGGTTTATTCCCTTTTGCTCCTTCATAGCTCTGTGTTATATGTATTTGTAGGCTGTTTATTAGAGTTGAGCTTTCATTAAGCTAAAGAAACCACTTCCTCCTAGATTGTGTGTCCTGAGCCTTGGATCCTTCTTATGGCTTCTTGCATTGTTCTTTCATGAAATGTCGTTCCAAAAACTTGGCAGTGTTCCACCAGAGACCCTACCAGTGCTGAATATGCTGCAAGGATTACTTCGTATGTTTTGCAGACTATATTGGTGTTTATGCAGTCCAAAAGGTGATTATCTTTATTGCAATATTGTGACATTGTTGACCCACGTTAAGCTTGTTAGTCACTGTAATCTCACAATTTCTTCATGCATAGTGAGCTGGAATTCCAAAGGGTAACAACACAGATCTAGGAAGGCAGCAGCCTGTGCAATGAATGGCCCATAAAAGCGTTCATCCTGTCCAGCCAGGAGCAAAGAGAAGGCAGGTAAAGATGTGTATCTTCCTGGATTGCTGTCTGGCCAACTGTCATGTATTATTGCCTCAGGTCTGCCATGGGGTGTATTGCTTTTTGGTGCACTGACAGGCTGAGCAGAGGAGTGGGGGAGATGTGAGAAGGATTTAAGGGAGGTGTACAAGGAGAGCACAGGAGGAACAAAGGCTATTGTGGAAGCAATATTGCCAGTTGTTGATAAACTGTGGTCTTTCTGACTATCCTCTTCCTTGATCAAATTATCATAATCTTCTACTCAAACTTCATGATTTCCAGAAAATATTCAGCTGACCAAGGACAACTGGTTTGAGAGGTCAGGTTACCTTAAAAAATAAACCATAAAACTCCATGCACAGTCCAGTGACAAGGTCAGGAGCTCGAGAAGGTATCATGCCAGTAGTACTACAGGAGCAGCTGTAATAGGAAGCCTAAGACAGCTTCTCTATTGCCTACATTTGATCTATCCTGGACTGCCTTTTTCCTAATGAAGCCCTTTGTCACACATTGAATGGTTATTTGCTCTTTGAATAGTCATAGTAACCCCCAGATTTGGAGGAGTACCTGGGAGTTAATTTTTTTCAAACAGAGTAGGCTTGAGAAGGATAGCATAGCAGAATGTATAATGATTATGGAGTAGAAGTCTAGCTTCACCTTTTTCTCTGACACACACTCTTTTTTATGAGGAAGGGGCCTGACTTCTTAAAGAATAAATAGGGCAAAGTCTGTAAAAAACCACTGCTCAGAAACTGGGTGCTCACATTTAGATGACCTGTTTTCTGGAAGGGAAGAAGAATTGTTTTCTAGTCTTTGTTTTGCTTGTGGCAACTTTTTTAGCATATAGACATATAGGTTCCCCCATATTTTGAAAAATGTTGGGGCTGGCTCAATACTGTTGAGCCAGCCCTTTGCTTACTTTTGGTTGTGTATGCAGGTTCTACTCCTTAATCCATGAAAAAGATGTCAATTTTTACAGCTTAGAGTTTAAAGGGAGGCTTCAGATGTTCCTCTGAGGTAAGCATAAAGATTGCTAGAAGTACTTGCCTTTGTTGGACCTTTCATATTAGGAAGAGAGTAGCACTCCTGCATAGAATGGGTTTCTTCACTTGCTTGGAGAAACAGCGTGTGTTCCCCTGTAACAAATAGTCGTTCACTGCCAGCAGCTGCAGAGGAAGGTAGAGGTCTGCATTTTTACCCTCCCTGCCTTCCTACAAAGGGCCTCAGCATTGCTAGCCATGCTGTAGTTTCCTTGCTCAGGTGTACAAGCTGCCTGGTATCAGCTATGCCTTGCATTGTGAGACCTCCTTGAGCCTATTCCTTGCTTTGCCTGTGTGGTCTAGTAGGTGCAGGAGTAGCTGCTGTACAAAACCTAAGGACAGGCATTAATAAACATATGAGGTGTGCTTTCCTTCTTGGGGGAGGAACTTGCTCCAGTGAGAATGTCAGACGTGCTTGGGCAGTTTTCAGAACGAACAGCTGTAAATGCCAGAACACTTCCTGGCATCTTCTTTGGACAGTATATCATTATCAGGAAGGGAAAGATAAAGTTGGTGTACGCACTGCAGAGACAAACCATTAATGGCACTGCACAACTGTCATATTAGAGGCCCAGTCTCACCTGACAGCAGTGTGGAACCCACAAGATAAATCTTCTTGAGTCATTCCCAAAAGAAACATATGCCAGTATGCATGTATCATATGCTTACAAGGTTGAAGTGGAGCATTAAGCCCTATTGCTGGGGAAGGGAGGAAAGAGGACATCTGTATTCCAACAATTGCCCTCCAAGCTGGAGGGAGGGAGACCAAAGAAACTTTAGTCTTCAGTGTATCAAGAGATATGGAAAAACACAGGATAATAGCACTTCAGAATTTGTTGCATTGTGTTTGTGGAGGCTTTAAGAGCAGCAAAATGGGGGCACAGATGCCTTCTGTTCCAAATAATATGCAGTAGCTGCTCCCTTGAAAAGCACAGGACACAGGCAGCAATTGCTATTAAATGAAAAACAGTGGTTGGACCTCAGGCTGAATGAACAAGTTGTAAGTAGGTTTCATGTTAACTGCTTGCAGCATGTATCTTGTACAGGTACCTATTACAGAACAGGCTGTGGCCTTTGGATGCGTGATGCTGGTGTTGAAAGACTCCACTGTATTTTTGTAGCACTTAATTTATGCTTGCTTGAGTGACTTTGACACTTCTGGTATGTAAGAAAACCTTGAGCTTTATTAACAGTATGCACAAATAGATAAGAAGCCTTAAGTTCTGCTGAGCTTTGTGATTAAAACCTGTCAAGACCAGCAAATTGGGAAGAAGAGATGACCTGGGATGACCCACACCGTGCATGCCTTAAGGGAAAGTTCAATTAGCGGACACCAAGCAGATGACCACCAGAGGGTTTCAAAGACCCCAAAGGACCACCGACCCATTTAATCACGCATGCCCAAAAGGGCAGACACGATTTAAATAATTTCTGGGAAATAACATGAATATGTACAACAATTCTGGGAAATGTAATGAATATGTATATATTAGAACAATATAAGCTTTGCTTGCTGTAGGTAGTGGTATGCACGCTAGAAGGAACTATCCCCCATGCATCCAGCACTGCAATAAAGAATGCCTGCTTTATAAAACTCCAAAATTGAGTCTTAGAGAGTTTCTTTGACCAGCTTTTTATGGTAACTTGTGCATCATGAGAGAAGCACATATATGTAGCATACAGCTTACTGCATATATATGGTTACAGCATGTGCATTCTGTACTCATTTATTATGACGCATGTCAAACAAACAGGGCTGGAAACTTCTCTACGGTTGCCTAGCCTTCTCCATGTGAGACCTTATTTTTAGTTGTTCATAAATTTGCTAATGCTTGAGTGTTTTCAGAGAAATTTTCTGTCTGAAGTTCATTTTAGGGTAAGAGAGGGAGAGAGGACAGAGGGAAAGAATGTTAGCTAGAACAATTGAGTCATGTCTGGAAATCAGCCTTGCAGAAGATGCAGAATATCCTTCCCTGTATTTTTGGCAACCTTTCTTTTCAAAGATGATGACATCTTATGCTTTGGAACCCTGGATTTCTTATTCAGGGGAAGACAAATGCCTTGTTAAGATTTGCTAGTGCTTTAAATTCTTCAAAGTTTTGTCTTCTTTAAAGTGGATTTTTTTTTTGGGGGGTCTTCTTTAAAGTGGACCTGCAGCTGCCAGTCTGGACTGTATCCTCTCTGGTCTCAGCACTGTAAATGGAAGCAGGGAGCTTTCCCTTTTTCTCTCTTGTGAGCTCAGAAAACATCAACCTCAATCATGTTGCCTGATTTGGACCAGAGCAAGATGTGTTGGTGGGGAGAGTGCAAGTGGGAATGGGTCAAGGAGTTTGAAGCAGAAGAGGAAGGTGGCACAAAATGACACTACATTAAGAGTGATCACTAGAAACTGAGACTAGATAGTCAAGGACAAGGACTTGAGAAATATGGAAAGAAAGAAAGAATGAAAAGAAAGAAACAGGAAAAAAGAAAAAAGAAAAAGAGAAAAAGAAAAAGAGAGAAAATGAAAGAAAAAAGAGGAAAGGAAGGAAAGGAAAGGAAAGGAAAGGAAAGGAAAGGAAAGGAAAGGAAAGGAAAGGAAAGGAAAGGAAAGGAAAGGAAAGGAAAGGAAAGGGAAAAAGAAAAAAAGAAAGAAAAGAAAAAGAAAAGAGAAAAGAAAAGAAAAGAAAAGAGAAAAAAGAGAAGAAAAGAAAAAAGAAAAGAAAAGAAAAGAGGAAAAGAAAAGAGAAAGGAAAATAAAGAAAAAAGGAACAAAAGAAAAAGAAAAAAGAAAAAGAAAAAAGAGAAAAAGAAAAAAGAAGATGGTGGAGTTGCTGGGGATAGATGGTGGATTTACTGGGCGGGGGGAACAGAATAGCTCAAGTCAGAGGAAAAATAAGAGGGAAGGCTGGCACAGAAAGAGATGCAAGGAATATGAAAAACCTAACAGACGTGGCAAGCAGCTTTGGCTCTAAAAATACAAAATGGTGAGAGGTGGAAAATTAGGACTTGGGACCCTGCAGGTTGATGGATGTGATGAGTGACTCAATGGAGGAAAGCAGACAAGGAACCTGGAGGTGGAGAATGGAGATGGGTGACCAGAAACTGAAGAAGATCACATCCCAAATATACACCTCTGCTCTAATTCTTCTGGCTTATCCTGCCATCCAGACCTGTGTCCCCTCGAGGTAATCTCATGTGAAATGCTGTTTTGTAATGTTTTCCCAGACTTCTGGATCTGGAGCATACATGGTGCAGATCGTTCCCAACATACAAGGTGCAGATCATCCCTTGTTCTGACCCTATCTATGCTCCAAGGAGATGCACCAATTTCCACAATTCAAGAAAACACCTACATTTCTAGGGGATGGAGAAATTGTTAGTAGTAAGGCCAGCTTAGAAAGAGCCGTAAGTTTTGCAACTGGAGTGACGACAGAAAAGAGAACAGTATGTTCCCTCATTTTCCAACACATTACTTACGATGAGGAAAATATGCTTTCATGTTGCTGAGAAATAATTGCACTATTTCAAGAGTCAATTTAAAGCTATCCACTAAGAAGAACAAGAGGCATCAGGCGTGATTTCTTATTGTGAAGGGATCTTTGGCTGAACCTGATGGTCAATAATGACAAATGGCCAGAGGAAGACGAAATTCCCAAACACATTATGAAGTTCTATCTCAGCAGAGTCTTGATGTATTGCAGCACTTGCCAGCCAACGCATCTTCTTTTACTCTTTGGCAGCCCTCCAAAGGGTATTTTTGTGTGCGTGTCAATAACATACAATTGCACTCACTTCAAAACCTGACTGCGAGGGCGGTGCTCTGTCAGGCCCGCAGCTCGGGCCGCTGTGCCACCGCAGGGCATTGCGTGGGGGCTGCCTGTGGCTCCACAGGCCTTTCTGGACGCTTGAGGAGGACAAGCTGTAGCACCGTTGGGGTGTGTGCGCTGCCCTTGGCTTTCCAGTACATGGAGGAGCAGGTGCGGCTAGCACGTGGACGGCAAATGGCGGTTAGTGCACAGGATGGGCGAGGCGGGAGGGTTGGGTGGCCGAGGCTGTGTGTGCTGGCCAACATTTGGGCATAATACCTACGGGCACTGTCAGCACCTGTGAGGCATCAAGCGCCGTTGTGTTGTGCAAGCAAGGGCAAGGAGAGAGGCGACCACGGCGGCCTGTGTGAGGCGACCACGGTGGCCCGTGTGAGGCGACCACGGCGGCCGGTGTGAGGTGACCACGGTGGCCCGTGTGAGGTGACCACGGCGGCCGGTGTGAGGTGACCACGGTGGCCCGTGTGAGGTGACCATGGCGGCCGGTGTGAGGTGCAGGACAGGGGGAAGGGGAGTCCATGTGTGTGGGCTGCGTGTACCCCATGCAGTGTTTGGGAAAGGACTCGGGGCCCGCTGCCTGGGAGCAACCAGCACGTACAAGGTGGGCTGTGGTACCGGCAGCCCTGTGCTGGCGAGGGGCGAGCGACCCTGGGGCAGCACCTCTGTAGGTGTCAGCGAGCACCTCAGCGCAGGGCGCGCCAGTGCCGCCGTGAGGGGCACAACCTTCCCGCTGCGAAGGGTGGGCGAGGGGAGGCGGCACCCTCCCCGCCAGAGGGCTGAGGCGAGCCCGGCGGCGGCAGGGGTTAGCCATGCAGGCGCGGGGGGCGCCGGGGCCGCTCTCCCTGCGGGATGACGCCCGGTGACAGCAACGGCGCCCGCCGCTGGGCGGCCGTTGAGGCGCGTGACGGAAGCGGCGACGAGACCTGCAGTGAGGGCGCGGAGGGAGGAGAAGGAGGAAGAAGAAGGAGAGGGGAGCGCCGGGGGGGGGGGGGAAACCCTCAGGTGCTGCCGGTGAGGGGCCGCGCCCCCCGCCCCGCCGGTTTCCTTCCCCCCTCCCTCCCTGGGTAGCAGTGAGGGTGGAGGCAGCCATTAGGTGTCCGCGCCGATCGCCTGACGGGCCCGCGCGCTCTGCCTGCCCGCCCGCCCGTCTGTCTGTGTGTGTGTGCGCTCGCGTGTGTGTGTGTGTCCGTGTGTGACAGGAGGAGAGGGCGAGCGCGTGACGCCCTCCGCGCTCCGCCCCCCTCGCTCCTGGCTGTCCGGCGCCGCCACCTCGGCCCGGCGCGGGCGGGCGGTGCAGCCATGGAGCAGGAGCGCGAGTGCCGGGTGCTCTCCATCCAGAGCCACGTCGTCCGCGGCTACGTGGGTAACAAGGCGGCCACCTTCCCCTTGCAGGTGAGCGGGGCGGGGACGGGACCTTCGCCGTCGTCGTCCCACCCCCCCGCGCCGTTTCCCTTCTGCGTGGGCGGCGAGAGGGAGCTGGGCAGGTGGTGTTGACGGCGGGGTTGCCCGGCGGGCTCCGGAGCCCGGGCGGGGGCCTGCTGCCGAGCGGGGGGTAAGGTCAGGGGACGGCCGGGAGCAGCTCGCCCCGGCCCCCTCTCCGCCCTCTCGAGTGCCAGAGCGCGGGGCTGGGGCGGGGGGAGCTCGGCGGCGGTCACGACCGTCCCGGGTCTCCGCGCACCCCGGCGAGCCGGGGCCGGTGCGGCTGCGCCTTCCTCCGGCTCCGCGCCGCACGGCTGGCGGCTCTCGCTAACGTAATTTCTTCTCCCTGCTGGCTTGGAGCTGTGGAACGGCGAGCGGGCTTAAAAAGGGGGGGGGCGGTGAGGGGAGCGCTTCTGGTGGGTTTAGCTCGGCTTCGTACCGCCGGCGGCTGTGCCTGTCGCCGAGGCAATGTGCTCCGGTATCGGCAGGGCGCTCCTGCTTGAGGGGAGCGGGTACCGGCGCTGCTGGTCAGAGGGGTAGGCGGCGGGGGTTTGGGTGTCCCGCGGTGGGGACGGGGAGCTGGGCTTGGGGGACCGGTGGTCCCGTGCCCGTGCAAAGCGAAGCCCCTCTGGTCGTCGTGGGCGGTGGAGCTGGGTAAATCCGCACCCCTCGGGTGTCTGAGGATCGAGGCAAGCCGTAGTAGAGGATAAGGATCACTTAATGGGTGTAGAAGGCCGGGCCAGAGAAACTAGCTTACATGGCCCCGGGGCTTGAGGGTATAATTGGATCTTGCCTTTATGGCTGTCATGTGCTGACCTCAGAGTTGCTTGCTAAGGTCTAGCTGACGGTGGGAAAACATCGATGTGCTTTGGGGTGAGCCTTTGTGTGTCTCGCTGTTCTCTCTTGTGAAGTGTCTGTACCGTAAGGGGCTAATTTGGGGCCTTACCGTCAAGAAGTCTTTGTTCCTCGACGCGCGTGTGGCTGTACGAAGCTTGCTGTCTTAAGAATCTCACTGCCAGAACACAGTGTGTTGTGACATTGGTTATCTTGGTACATGCTTAACAAACGATGGTGTAATCTCACTTGACTAGACGCGAGAGATGGTGTACTCTTTGATAAATCATGCACTTGAGACCAGCCCTGCAACAGGCCAACATCACGCACCCTTATCACCATCCAATTATGTAACCAAGTCTCTTGAAAATTAGTATATGGCGAAGGGCTACGTACTTACGAAATCCATGTATTGTGGAAAAATCTGTGCATGTGGAGACCCATGCCTGAAAGGCTGTCATGATATGTAGGCCGACTGTCCCTCCTTTCCTAATGGAATGATTTCTAAATTGTGCCCCCCCCGCCTCACCTCCCCCAGCTATTTGCGTGCCCCCTTCTGCTACCACAAAGTAGTACTTACTCCAGAAATGTCCAGTCTCTTAAACTGTTTTCTTCATTTTAATTCTGTGCCAAAGGTTCTCTTTACTCTTCTGTAACTCAACCTTTCTGTGGCATATGACCCTCTCTATGGGTGTCTTGTATGACTTGGCAAATTGGTTCCTGGAAAGTGTCTTTAGTTCCTTGACTATGACGCTATAAAATACTACTGTAGTTACAAAGTCCTATTGATGTCGTACCTGGGTTCTGTTTAGGAGGCTATCACGCTCGAACTGTGTAATGTTCCTCAGTGTATAGCGTAACAAGAAGTTGCTGACGTGGGGGGAAAAAAAGATAGTTGGGGAACAACTGAACTCCTATCACTATAGACTGCACTTGAAAATCCTATGTAGGCAACCCTTAATGAAGCTGTGCTTGCTAGAAAGTTACTTAAGCCCTGGTTTTGCTAGAACATCAGATGTAGCAAATTGCCACCAAGTGAAACTTTCCTTTTTTATGTTTTTTTGAAACAAGGAAAGGATTTACAAACCCAGGTATTTACCTTGGGTGCAAATCTGGCATGCTTACATTATTTCCGATTCTCTTTTTTTACTTTGGTCTTCTGAACCAATAATGGTTAAATGAGAGTTCTTTCTGAGCACATCAGTATTGAGTTTGCAGAGCAAGATGTATATAGATATGTGTACATGTGTGTGCATGTGAGGTCTGATGGGCTGAAATCCTGATAGAACAGTTCAGGAATCTGTATTTGGACAGCAGCATCCAAATGGAAAACCAGACTTGGTTTCACCTGCTGTTTGCAGACTTCTGCAGAAACATCAGTCATGTTTGAATGACTTGATCGTTGGTGGAAGTCTACGACATTATTATGTATTAGAAATAGCCAGTGTAGCAATGTGCACAGCAAAGAACTCTTTAATGTCTTTTTTTAATCAGTTGGTTTTGCTTTGTCCGGCTTCCATTACACATTACGCTAAAAGCAAAAGTATTTAAAAAGTAGGTGTGTGGAAGGACTTTCTCTGTGAAGTATGTTTTCTGAAACATACTTCTGAAAGAATGCTTTCTGTATAGCAAACACAGCAAAAGAGAGTTAGACCATATATTAGAGCATTTATTGTAACGGAAGTAATATAGCTGAGTGAGAAATGTTACCCTTTACACCATTTCAGGTTAAAATACATTTGTTTAATTAGTTTGAGAGTCTAGTTTAACTAATAGGTCTTAGTGGAAATGTGCACCTGGATTTTCCAGGTAGTAAAATGCCAGGAAGTGAACTGTCCTCAGCTGTGCTTTGAATTCTGCCTTGTCAAGAGTTTAAATAGTTTTTACTTGCATGGTTTTACTATCTCTTTAAAAGTTCTGAAGGTTGTTCTGAATTATTTTTAAAGTAGTTATAAGTTATGACACAATCGTGTAACCTGAGCAGCTTTTGGTATCAGTAAATGGTTTAGGATTGCCCAGCGTTTAAGAGAGGAAGGGTGATAGGGTGTATGTTAATTTAGGGAGTTGCTGCTGTCAGATAAATTATTTTAAAATGCTAAAGAATGCTTCTCCTACTTGCGGAAGAGTTGTCATAGTTTTTATGATCTAAAATGAAAATATATGTTTTCAACATGCCATTCAACATTACTTTTATCATATGTGTTTTCTTCCTTAGAGGAATCTCTTATTTGTTAATTTTAAATATCATTTTAACTTACCTTTCCTACATGACCTTCTAGGTAGGTAGGAATGTGGGTAGAATGTGGCAGTAAGTGAAGGGTGCAGTACTGGCAAGCAGAAAGCTGCAGTCCTCCTCAAACCACAGAGTGCATACACAACGGCAAGCTCATTTCTGTTCTGCAGAAGTACTTAATTCTGACCATCAGGAAAATTTTGGTAGGCAGATTAATTTAAGATTCATATACTACACCCATCATAATATCAGCTCTTGTGAATGAGTATTTCAGTCTGTATGTTCAGTGCTTTGGGCCTCTGAGTTTCCAAGAAAGAAGTTTGAAAGTGCAAGAAGGGGCAGGAGAAGGTCCCAGCCTGTTTCACCTGGGCACCGGACATTAGCATTTAGTTGCCATTGGACTAGGTTGTACTCCTGTCTGCAAGCCAGAGACTGTTGATCTTTGCTTGTGTATAGGTAAGAATGAGATCCAGAGAGTTTTGTACTTTCTTACCTTTGTTTGATAATGCTAATGGAACATGGTTATTGGTTTTTTTTGTCTGCCTTTAACACAGAATTGGAGAAAATCGTGTCTCTGTTTTGAGTATTTAATTCTTGATTTCCTTTTATATCTGCTTACCTTGAAGATGGACCTAAAAGCATGAACAAATACCATTAATTATTTGGGTCTGGAGAATGAAATTATCCGCTCTGAATCGTAGGACACCACCATAACAGCTGCTACAATGCTGGCTAAGATAGTGTTTTGAAATTGGTTCAATGATTTTCTTTTTTTTCCCTCTTTCTTTCCCCTTGATGAATGGAAATAGTTGTCTATTCAGGTATTAATAAGGGTAGGTGAGTCTCATTCTTAGATTAGTCCTCAGTGATTCTCTTCTGCAAAAAAAACAGTAAGGCTACATTTTTACCTTATTTTTAATTGTGTAAAAGATGGGAAAACAACTTTGGCCAGCACAGATGGTAATTTCTGTGATATTTAAGGATAGTCTTGAACTGCATTGTTCGGCCAAGGGTATAATTTGCTTTCATATGCTGAGACCAAAACCATTATCAACCTATCTTTAATGATTATCTGCTGCCCTAACAAAAAAATTTAAGGCTGTTTTTCTTTCTTTTGTTGAAGAATGTAGTCAAACAGAGTAAGTATTGTACAGTAAGAGGTAGATAAAGAGCATCTCTTTTTTTAAGGTGATTGACTGTTCTGTTTTTCAAAAACTACTTCTTTTGTGTTAATTATGAGTCAGAAGAAGGATGAATCAATCAAAAGTCTTTACAGAATAACAATAAGAGATGTTGCTGCTGGCTAGCTTTATTTTTTGTTAGAGATCAAAGGCTGAAAAAAGCCTAACCCTTAAACAAAAAAAAAAAAAAAAGATGATAAAAGAATGTATTTTCTCTTTGTAATATTCAAAGGTTGTCCTAAATTATATATCTGAAACCAGAATTGTGGCTGTAGATTCATACTTAAAATGAAGCTTGCGGAAGTGTGGTTTTCTTCCCTGCCTCTGTTTTTGTTCTTTTAAGCAAGGTAAACAAGGGACACATGAATAAAAAAACCCAACAAAACACAAAAAAACCCCAACCCCAAAACAAACAAAAAACCTGCAACCCCTCTGGGAAGGCTTATTCATAGCTATGTAAACAGCATTTTCTGGTGATAAGGATGCCAGTATATTTAGTCGCAGAAATCTGGTGAATACCATGTGCAAGGTGAGGCCCTGAAAACAACTTGTAATCCAAAAGGTCCTAACAAGGTGGTTCTTAGCAGTCTGGATGTCTAGGAAAAGGCTTTACCAGAACTTTCTAGAAGTGCTTGTCTAGATTAACCCACTTGTGAAGAAAGGACGGCTCTGGCCCTCTAGGAGCTCTGATGTACTGTGAGAACTTTAAACTTCTGAGGAGATTGTAAGAGATGGACTTTTGACCTGTACGGTAAGCTGGAAGGGGAGTGAGTAAGACAGAGCTGAGAGAGGACAAGAAAGTGGAAAAATCCTTGAAACTAAAAAAAAAAAAAAAAAAAAAAAAAAAAAGAAAATAGGGGTGGGTGGTGATCACTCTTTCAGCTCTTAATATTGCTTGAAGACAGACTAAACTAAGGCAAAGAATTGGGAAAAAATAGTGGGATCTCACTTAACAGTAGTAGTTTACGTTTGTGTATCACTGTTAACTAAGAGATCCCAAATTTCTTTACAAACTTTTTACAGAAACCTTTTTAACTACTAATGCAAAATAATAAATTTGAAAAGTTAGAGTAATTTCAGTCTGCCTAAAAGAAGTGCAGCTGGGACTGCTGATGTGCTAGGGACTCTAAATGACAGGATTGAATAGAGTCTCTAATAAACAGAGAGTGAGGCTGACCGAATGGTCATTATCTGAGGTCAAGTCTAAGTGTGTGACAGTAGTATCCATAACTGTTCCTACAAATCACTTAATTGTGGGAACTTGTTAAATAAGCTTTTGTCATGAAAATTCAGTCATGAAGATCCAGAAGCACTGAGGGATGTTCCTCGAGCTTGGTTGTATATTACAGTTGACAAGCTGAAAAAAGCATTTTAAGAGGCATTCAAATTTATTTTGCATGGGGGCCAGTTGACCAGTTGCCATTTTAAACTTTTTAAAAAGGACATGATAAATATTTACAGTGATTGATTAGTATTATAATTTGCTAACTTTTTCATGGTACATTGTGAAAATTAGAACTATGCAGATGCATAGGCTGATATTTGACATAATATTTCCACTGGAGTGTGTGCTGTCATGAAGAAATAGTAGCTTTTTTCAGACATAAATGTAGTCTTTTGATCTAACAAAACACAGCAAAGTAGAAAGATTAAGGAGGATCCCATTTGGTGTCTACAAGTACATGCAAATGTTTGACTTCACAGAAAGCAAAACTGCCTTACCCTGATTCACCCGCTTTTTTGGGGAAAAAAAATTGAGTTGTCAAGAAATTGCAGATCTTATTAGAAGACTGGAAAGCCTTGCCTAAAGGTAGATTTGCACTGTTTGTATGGGAAATATAATGTACTCAGAGACTCAGTAGCAAGTGTTTACTTGCTTAAGGCATTTTTTAAATTAGGAAATGGCCGTATGTTCTACCTTTAAGCCTTAGATTTTTTTGATTGTTTGGATTCTTGTGGTTGTTATGTCTTATTTCTGCTCCAGATGAAACAGTTGAGAGAATATTTTTTCCCTGTATAAACAAAGACAGGCAACAGTCAATATTGATCAGATTTCTGAAGAAAGTGAGCTTTAAGTTGAAGTTAATTTATATATTAAAATGTACTGAAATAAATTAAAAAATAAAAGTATAATTTGAAATAATAAAATGAGTCTTTTAATTGTATGTATGAGGATAGTACAAAGATACACCTGAGAGAAGTAGGTGACATACAAAGCTACTGATACTTCTCTAAAATCTCCCTTTTAGTGATGTGCTGTCTCTTACTTTTTATTTTTTCTATTTATATCTACAATGGCAGTCACCTTTCCTTGAAGAACTTATTTGGTCATTTTAGATAAGGGATACAGCATTATCCATGACTGACTGAACATGTGCCAGGTAGGTATTTTTAGCCTATTTAGGCTGGAAAGATGCAAGTGGAAGCTCTGCTTCAGTTGCTTGTGTTCTGTGGAAAGCAGGCTTGAGTTGATGAAGCAAAGTTAATGTGAGGAGTCGGACATTATTCCTGGTACAGAAAATGTCCATTCTTCGGAAATTACTATGGGTGGTGGAGTATGTAGCTGTATAGTAGTCTACAGAGGAAGAAAAAAATTGATGAGCATGAGGTTTGAAACATGCCAAGCAGATCCATGTTGATAGATAATACGTGCCCAACAGAAGCCAGACTAGTTCATCATCTTGTGGCTTGGCAGCAGTGGGGTAACTTGTCATTGCAAAAAAATATTACTGAACTGAAATTTGCCTATGCTGAACTACCTGAATTTTTTCAAGCCTTTGTTCAGGACTCTTATTTGTTGATGCTTATTCATTTGTGACACCTCTGAGCTCCAGTTCCCTTAACATCTGGAACAATTATCCATAGAGCAAGAGAGAGAACTGTGATACCAAAACCTTTTGTGTGGTTCATTAAAAAAAACAACAACAACAAAAAAAACCCCAAAAAACAAACAAAAAAACCCAGCTCACTTCACCTTCTGTCATCCCATGTAAATTTTAAGCATATGGACTAGTTTGGGCTGAGTAGAAATCTTTCCATGTTTTAACTTTGCTGTGTTGGGATTGCAAAGCACCTCTTGCCAGAGGGATGTGTGGGATTGAGGAGGTGCTAGAGCACATACTGAAAAATGGTAAGAGTCTCCTCTGTGGCAAACCAAAAGCTGGAAAGCCACTCTCTGATCTGTAGATGGAGAGTCTGATCACAGACAGTTCCCCTTCTCCTCACTGCGGGGTCCAGTCATATTTTACCTCTCGGAAGAGGATCTTGTGGAAATTGCAAGCAAGGATGACACTGCTGTCAAGGACATCAGTAAGTTGAAGGGAGGAATCCATGGCAATCTTAAATAATAGCATTCGTTAGGTCATCATACCTGAAACTGTCAAAGAAGTGAAGTGCTAGTCTGCCCCACAATATCAGAATAAGGCAGCATTTTTTTCTCTTGGTTCACTTGGCAGATTGCTAGCCAATAAAGCGAAGTCTCTTTTCTTTCATACTCCCCTTAACAGTTATTTTACTTTATTCATTGTTTACACTAAATTACTTGTTTTCTTCCTGAATTTTACTGTGTCTGTGCATCGACTCTGTACACAGTAATTCTGTCCCCATCTTCTGGAAGAGGAAAGAAAAAGAAAATATGTTATAACAGAAAAAAATGTTGGCTAATTCTCAAAATTTGATACTGTTTTTGCAGAATTATATGCTGGAGTTTATGGTGATGTATTTAGTAAAGTTTGGCCTAAATCTAATCCATTAAAGTATATATGTATTTTTTTATAAATCTGTGTATCTTCATGTATTTTACAGCATTTGTTTTGGGTGATGAGTACTACTGAACAAGTTTAGTCTGAAGAAAAACTCTTTTTCCAGCCATCCAGCTCTTCACTGTGGTTACTCTTGCTTTTCTGGCAGAATACAGCCCCTGTCTCATAGGGGTGGGCACCATGTTACCTGGGGAAGCCATCAGACACTCTGAGCAGCTAACAGAAATGGAAAAAAATGCTTATGAAGTGGTTAAAACTGTGGCCAGCAGGGATAGTATTTCCTGCAGCACATTAATTATTCGTTGTTGCTGGGTTTTGACCAGCACAAGCCACAACCTGTGTCACAGCTTATTTCTTTTGTAGTCCTTTATATTGGTGATGTTCTGTTGTTTCTGTTCTCACTATAGTTAGTGGAAGTAACATTGTGCCTCTGCTCATTCATACAGCAACCAAATACATGGCAAATGAGTGGCAGTAGCAAAGCCAGCTTGAGAAACTCTTGCTCTTTCCTTACCAACACCAGCTGGTTCTTCCACCTGCATTATTTTGCTGTCCACTTTAACTCTTCAGGTAAAGTAATTTTGTGAGGCCATGTGGTAAACTGCTCTCAGAAGCCATCCAGGATATAACTAACTTGACAAAGAGGGAAAAGAAGAAAATGTTTATCTTGTGTGTCAATTTCCTGATCCAGCAGTTCCTTAACACAGGCTCACAGACAGCTCTTTTGGCATAACTGGGGTGCCAAAGCAGCAGCAAGCCCGAGGCTCCTGCACCTGGCATCTGCTGAAGGAAGCATTCCTCAAAGTACGTTCTTATCCAAGACATTTGCTTGCTCTTGAAGGAATCGGTGAGACTTTTAGCTGTTCTTGAGAAGCTTCATTCTTTCCCTGTGGTGGCCCTGGTGTGATCTTTACATAATGTGGCACCTCTTTCAGGGAGTTTTTTCCTGTTTGTTTTTACAAGCATCTGTTATCTTGTGGTTTAACATCTAAAGCTTTGGTAGGAGAGTGGGATCCATTCATAGTCTACCTAAGAAGGTGAAATAAAACATATGTGCTGGATAAAACAAATCTCTTTCTTGTAGGATAACTCCACCTTAGAGGTACAGAATGTTCTTGCCATGCCTTGCTAATGGACTGGTGGTTAGAGAGCAAGCTATCCAAAATATGAACAGCAGGACTAAAAATAAAATAAAACCAGAGGAAAATAATGTGTTGTGGGGTCCCCCCCGTTTCATTCACTAAAATAAAAAAGTGATTAAGTCCATCCCTATTGGATTAGACCTATTGCTTGCTGCTGTGTATGTCTGCCTCTCCTAATCAGTGTTTGTAAACTTCCTTGTGTAGCACTGTGCATGATTCCAGTTGGCAGGAGTTTGCAGTGACAAGTATGGTGTTTTTGTCAAATTACATCCAAGTGTAGAAGGGAGCAGCATGAAGATGATGAATCTGAAATTTGCACTGAATCTGCAGATTTTATAACTTTCCAAAAAAATATGTGAGCTGCAATCAGTATTTAAAGTCATTGTTACCTAGCAGTAAACAGAATCTCAGGATGAGGAGGAAAATGTATTTCTTGGGTGGAAGGCAGTCAGACACCCACAGCACCACCTCATTCTCCTTTTTTATGTTTGTCCTTCAGTGGAAAGAATGAAGGGTGGAAGCAGAAGCTGTTATTTCCTTGTCTTTCATTACCTTAGCCCTTCTAAATCAGCATCTTGCAGATCCATCACTTGATCCCACCCCAGATGGAAGGAATGACATCCTGCCCATGGGAAGGTTAATAGAGCAGCTATACTACAAATCTTTTGACACTGCAGTCGAGCCGATCCTGAACTGAACTGGTGTAATGCATGGAATAATGGTGATAAGCATGTGCATCTTGCAGGCACAGATGCTGTTTGTTTGAGTAGCCTATGAAAAAATGCTGCTGATGTAGAACAAGGAATTTCTTAGTGCTGAACAAAAGAGCTTAGAGGGAATTTTGATAAAAGAATGTATTTTATGTCTTAGTATCTTGCATTGAATAGTTGGCAATGCATACCAATCAGTCTGTCAGTGTTGAAAATAAAACTGTGTGACCTGGTGTTATTAGCTCTGAAGCATTCCTGTGTCTCCAAGGCTTATTTGGAGGAGCATCTTTAAGGCACTATTATCCTTATTTTGAATTTGGCCTGATTATGTTTCAGATATGTACTTATATTGCGAGCCTTTTCAGAAAAAATCAAGAAATAAACCATTTGAGAACAAATTCACTGCAGTCCCAGGTTTTTCTAGTCTTTTCTGTTCAGATGGTCATGATGTTACAGCTAAATCAGCCCATCTGCAAATTTTCAGTAAGTACCAATTTTGCCAGAGCACTTTGACAAAAATTGCAGACTGCTCTGGCAGAAGAGAGAGACGTTTGTTTTCTGCTCCAGTCTTTAGTATGTCCTTTGTGGTGTCCACTGCTGAAGTCAGCTTGTAAATCTGAAAATTGGTATGCCGTTGATTGGAGGTGAAAATGGAGTGTCACTCAAGAAACAGGCATTAGGCTACCTGAGGTGATAATTTTGTCTTCTTTTTGCTGATGTGGGGCTAGAGGTTGTTGGGCCTGAGAACTTGTGGCCTTAGAGCAGCAATGAAGCATCAAATAAATGTGGCTGCAGTGTATATAAAACATCCCAGACTCCTCCACACCTAGCTTCCTCTCATGTATGTTCTTTGGTAACTGGAAAGCTAATTTGGGAAGGAAGGAAGACAGTTTAAGATATGTGTGGAGTTTGACTTGAGAGTACAAGAAGTTGAGGTGAAAGTTTTAACCAGGAAGTTTGTATATTCGTGATTTTGTGTGTGTGTGTGTGTTCGCATTGTTTGTATAGTCTTCTTATACTGTATTTTGTAGGTTTTTTAAAGAGTATAAAGTTCTCTTGTTTTTAACAAGTATCAGATACTATCCAAATACTATTCTTTTATATCTCTTATAGCCTTTTCTATGTTTCTTGTGTCTGCCTTTGTCACTGGTGAAATAACTTTTTTTTCCCCTCAAGATTATCTGCTGTATTTTTTTAATTGTCTGGTTTTTAATTGTCTATTTCTAACCCCAGAATTTGAAGTGCCCTATTTGGTACCTGACTCCGGATTAATGAATCGCCAACAGTATCTCCAGCATCCTTGTTCTGAAGCTAGTTTATTTGTTCTTGTATTTTTATCCTGGCACAGTATCTCCTATATCTTAATGATTTTTCTTTGCAGTGCTTTGTCAAATGCTGCACTAAAATACAGCTATATTATACATACAGAGTTCTCATTATATGCTTGGTACAGTTTTTTAAAAGCTCAGAAGGCAAAAAAAGAGATTGGGTTAGTCAATAGCAGTTTCAGTTCAGTTTATCAACCCACGCCAGCAATTATGCCTGCTTCACTAATTGCCAGGACATGCCTTTTCTTTTTCCCAAGTTCCTTTTCTCAAACTGAATTCGTGTTCTAATTTTCTACACCCAGTACAATGTATGTTTTTTGATTCGCTATCAAATGGAAGGACATGGAATTAAGTGAAAGAGCTAGCACGCAGTGAGAGGTACAAGGTGCAGCTGGGAAATCCCTTCTCTTTCTGTCCCTCCAAATTAATTTGATTACAGAAAATCAGCCTTTTAAAATATGTTTCTGTTCCATGTCCAAAGGAATGGAGCAGTGACGTTCACTGGAACTGCAGTGGTGGCTGGGTAAGGTAAACTTCCAAACTGTAGTACATAAACATCAGCACATACATGCAAACCACATGTAATAAAATGGATACATAGAGTGTTTCATGGCCTGATACACAGACTTTATTACTGGAAAGTATTGCTGCCATCGCTTAGCAACCCCCCCACCCAAACCCCAATTACCTTGTTTGACAGGGTAATTTTAACTGTGGCATTAAAGTTAATTTAATTCCGTTAATGACTTTCAGTTAAGCTGATTTTTAATATATCTAAAAAAACTGGAAGGGATAGAATGGTTTTGGTTTATGTGATGTGGTAATTTTGGAGACAAATACCGGTGTTGCTGGCTAATTCAGTTTGTGGATTATATACATGCTCTGCTAAAAGTCTGCAGTTTGGGGACTTACCACAAGATTTCTTGAAAATTCTTTATAAGTAGTATGTGTTTAAGTCTCTGTAGCCCTCTTTGTTTATGTATGTCTTTATGCTATAAAACTTGTCCTGTGACTGATGCATCTGTCAGTGTTACATTGCTACAAGAGTAATTTTCCTGTTGATATCTACCATATGTATGTCCTGCTAACAGCAGTACACCCAACTGTGATTGCAATGTGGATGAGGAGGGAGGTCCTCTGGAAGAAAATACAATCATGTAGTGGGGCCCTTCAAACCTTTGATTGGTTTTGTGTTGCTGTCACGTACTCTCAGATAAAGGTCCTCTGAAGTTAATCACTGTGCCTTGTGCAGTCCTGATCAGGGCAACTGTTTTGCTTTTAGTACAAACATCTTGGTTCTGGCAGGCTACTGGTTAGTACTTTAAGGTGGTTTCCCCTTGCACGGGGCACCAGATACGCTCTGTTAGTATACCTGTCTCCTTTTATCTTCTTTTTTTGGCCCAGATCCATTTGTTCAAGTGCCTTATGCCAGCTCACCTTGTTGTTGAATTTCCTTATGTTGACAGTGTTTGTGGAGGCAGAGGTAGAGACTGTAATTAGACAATTGTTAAGTATGTTAATTAAAATTCATAGTCACAGTTGTTTGTGTTGTGATAAACTTCACGTTCTTAAGCTTAATAAAAATTGTGTGTTTATTTGTATTTTGTGTGTATATATTAGAGATGTAGAATTTGCCCTTAAATATACGTTTCTGTTTTTTAAAATGCTACTGTATGCTTTAAATGATACAAATCAAAGCATTTTCCCATTACTTGGAAATCTTGGCTGGCTCTTGAAACTGAGGACTTTTGTTTTTTCCTTTCTGTAGAGACCCTGGGCTTGGCATGTGCTTCCATTAACTTTTGAAAATGTAACACTACATTTTGTTTTGAGTATATTGGAAGGCTTCCATAAAAAGCCATTAATTTGTGGAGAAAAATAGAGTTTTTTGAGTCTGTTGTAGTTGTTGCAATGGCACAGTCCGTGTTCTGAAAAACGAAGTACAAGACCACACGTATTACACAGTACTGTACAGATCATGGCACATATAATGCAGTATAATTGATTCTGCACAGCATAAATTCCCTAAGCTGTTCTTTGGCACCTGGGGAAGGACGAGCATCTTGTTCCTAGCTGTATTCTTACTATGTGTGTGAGGAACAGAACATTGGCTTTTACATCTGAGTTCAAGTGATACTACTTTAGGAACAATGCTTTGCAGAGTTATGGTGTCCTTTCTTTGTCACCGTTTACTGATAATATGGTTTCACATGAGCATAACACCTCCTTCACAGGGCTTTTTGAAGACTTATATTTTTAATGCTTTAAGGAGGCAAATGTGCAGTGTTTGAAACAGTATTTTTTTTTTTTTTTAACAACTTCTGTCACTGAAATCTGTAGTAGTGCTCTGTTTAAGATAGCAGATGATAGATCATGTTCTCCAGATGCCTGCCTTGTACTTCTTTAAGTACAACAGCACAATGTTTAGAAAGGGTTTGGAAATACTAAATGATTTGGAGGTCAGAGTGTGATGATCTGCTTGTGCCTTACAACTTACGTATCTTGATCAAGAGTCCAGCTTAGCTGAGAAATCCTTCAGTAGCAGTAACTGCTTGTTTTGACCAGGAGGATGAGTGCATACACTAGGAGGTTTGAGGGTAGTACACTCTTTCAGAACTGGTTTAAAACAACATCCTAACATCTGTCATAGTTCCTTGCTTCTCAGGCTCTCTGCCAGGACGTTTTCTCTGCAGAGACAATCACTCCAAACTCAGGCAAGAGATTTTAGTGGGGTGTTGGTCAAAGTCTGAGACAGCTTGCAATAAAGACAAGCCTGACCATCACTTCTAAGTGAAAGCAGTAAGATCTGCCTGGGTTTCAGGACTTTGTGAATCATTCCTAGGCATCATAATTTAGTTATAAAGTAGGAAAGTAGCTGAAATTAGTAGTTGGTTCTGAAAACATACCTGTGTGTTGATCTTGCCCAGTAAAGGAAAACAAATTAGTAGCACAGTTGAGTTCATATCTGAATCCTTGATTAGGAATTCTGCTCATTATTCACTGTGCTGCTTTTTCAGGCTCTATCTGGATGGTTTTGATTCACTTGTAGTCTGTGTTAACCTTCTTATCACTATTCTTATTAATTACTGCTACTGTGCTCTAACTCATCAGTCTGTTACAATCCATTGGCACAAAGGACAGGACACATCTAGCTTGGATGGTTCATCATTTGAATATTAATTGAAACAGCGTCATCCTTTTTCCATAAACTTTACTTATAAAGCAAATATCTTGCTACAAAGCAGAAGACTTGAAGTGCTAGGAAGTTAAGTGTTGTAATACAGTGCTGCGTTTATTTTGGGGAGAACTAGCTGCATGAAAGTCAAATCCTCCTTTCAAAAGTGGAGTCTGAAAGGTTCTCTTCTGATTAGCAGAATCTTGTTCCTTCTTTCTTCTTAGCCAGCGTCCTTTTCTTGTCAAACTGCATTTCCCTTGGAGATAAAATCACCTTTTAGAGATGTGAACAAATGATAGAATGAGATTTTCACATGTGGCACATTTGTAGCTCAGATCTGATGGGCTGAGCTTGATTTGCAACCTCAACCTCTGATATTTTCCTTGGATTTGTGGTTTACAAACTGTTTGGTTTGTGGACTCACTTGAGGAAATTTGCTTTGGTGTGTTCTGGTACGGTAAAGCTAGCATTTTCCAAAATTAAGAACTTTGAAGGAACTGGAGAGTTTGGATGGAGGCGTCAGCTTTGTTTCATGAAATTTAGATAGCAACCTGTGGACATGTATCGGGACATAAATACTATGGAAGAAACATGTATGCAGTTTACAAAGTCTATACAATCTTTTTTTTTTTCTTCCTCACACTACTTTTTTTTTTTTCCTTACTCTGCCTTTCACTCATTGTTCCAGATTTTTCCTCTTAACTTGAGCTGCAGTACTGCATTGTGGTTTTAGTTTCAAACCTTAAAATGAAATGCCACTGCAGCCATAAACCCAGTACCCAAAGAGGGAAGTATGTACCGACCATGTTGCAGAACAGAGAGGTAATTTTAATTGAATTTCATTCTTGCAGAACTAGGTCATTGTTCTCTAAGGTTGTCTAAATTAAGTACAAACTCAAACATTCTAGTTAAATGGTCCACTGATCGTTTTACAGCAAAGGACATGTTATCTTTACTGACAAAGCTGGCATAGTTAATAGTGTAAACGTATCATACCACAGGTTTCTATCCTTATAACCAGAACTTTAGGATGGGTAGCAGGTGATGATATTTTGTGTATTTTTACACATGGAGTTCTACAACAAATAAAGCTGAGCTTTTTGTGTGTAGTGGTGTCATTGAATGATGGAGTGACCCAGGCTGGAAGGGACTTCGGGGGGGTCCCCAGTCCAGCCTCCTGCTCAAAGCTGGGTCAGCACTAAGTTCAGACCAGGTTGCTCAGGGCTTTGTCCTCTTGGGTCTTGAAAACCTCCAAGGACAGTGATTCCACAGCATCTCTCTCAGCCCTCTCTAAACCTCTCTTTCTCTGAATATGTACCTATAATGCAATGCATTGGAAATTGTTTTTTTTTGTTTGTCTCTAATGTTTAGTACCTAGGAAAGCAATAAAATGTAGTTCAGTTCAGAAGTTCAAGTAATTCAAGTGACAGTTTTTCTTGCACACATAGGAAATTTAAGATATTTATCCCCCCCCTTTAAAAAACAACAACAAACAAACAAAAACAAACAAAAAACCCCAACTTCCTTCCTGCCCCCAACTGAATACAAGCAAGGAGAAAGGAGAACTTCTTGAGTACTGTAAAGTGTGTGATATTTTTGAAAATTTACTTTTTTCCCTGCAGAAGCATAGTAAAGCTGCAATACAAATTTTAAACAGAAACAGTTCAGTAACAGCTTTTCACATGGCTCTAAGCATTTCTCAGAGTAAATAAAATTATTAAATGAGAATTTATATTAATATTTACACTGAGGCAGAGCTAATCTTTGAAGTTAACAGTTTTCCATTTCAAGTGGTGTTAACAATGAATTACCAAATAGGATTAGGAGGTAAAAATGTGTACTTTTATTTGTCTCCAGACCATTGGTACATAATGTAGATTATACAAATGTAAACATAAAGCTTAGCAATCATTAAAACTGCATTTGAGATGTTGCATTTGCTTCAGAATCTTCCTGTTACTCTGTTGCTACACTCACAATTTTCCATAATGTGAAATAGTTTTTCTCTTGTTGTTTTACAGTCCCCTCCCCCCCTTCACATAACAGGCACAGCTTAGGCTGTCCTCTTGAAGGAAATGTATGTTTGTAATCTTTCATTTCTAACAATCTTAGGTACTAGTTCTTTGCGGTGAAGAAATAGCATGTTTCAGTGTATGTACGATTGAAATTTTTCTGGAAGGGAGGGGAAGAGAGACTGTAAACTTTAAACAAAGCTCTAATTCATGTTGTTAACACAGTGGCAAGGTCCAAAAGGTTGCATTTTCAGAGGTGAACCAGAACCGAGATCTAGCTATATATATAACGTATGTAACTCAGGACATTTTCTGTCCGTTTAGGTCTTTAGGTTGTTCTACTGGTAAAACAATTGGTATCACTTCTAAAATTTGAATCCTGACGGACATCCATTTTTTGGCTTTTTATTTGTGGCTTGGTGGCTGGATATAAGTTTAAATTACTTCTGTGCTTTTAGGAGAACTAGACTGTTGGTCCGGTTTCCCCAAAGAAGCCAACACCTTTAGAGGTGGTCCATGTATTTTGAAGTCTCTTCCTTTCTTGTGTGTTGATTTTTCCCTTGAGCACTTGCTAGTTTGAAGATGTGCATTCCGATAGTTCTGTAGACTAGGAGCCTGCATGGGTGATGCACCTTCTCTTTGCAAGGCTGGGATAGTGCTTTCTGTGCTGTGAGAACTGGATGATGGTTGTCCCTTCAGGTAATTGTGAGGGAGAACTAAGCCCAATTTGATCTCATGCACAATGTTGAAGTATGTGTTTCTTCAAATGTATTCTGCTTCAGTGTGTGTATTTTGATTTAATCTTCCAAATATTTTTCTGAAGTGTGTCATTCAGATCTGCCAGCCGTGCCTTTCAAATACAAAACTCCTCCAGTTTTGATGTTTTGTGATTTATTTTTAGAAATGTAACAGTTCTGCCTCCTTTTCCTGAAGATACTTAAAAAATAATGTTGGGATCGCCCGTTTTCCTCTGAGACTTCAATTACAGTAAATGTCGCTATATGATGTGATATAGGCAACCTTAGTTTGGGTCTTAAGAAGAACATTGACATGTGCTTAGACTGGAGGCTGAGAGATTTAGGGTGAACTCAGTTATCTTTCCTTTGAAGAGCGCTTATCAACCTTACCCGAAGTGGCTATGGGTTTAGATTTGCCTGGGATTTGCAGTTCTGTGGGGAAATGATACTTACACAGAATGACAGCAGAGGGACAGCGTGGAAACCAGGAATGGTCCTCTTCTGGAGAGCGTGTAAGAGACCAGATTGTCCAAAACAGGGGATAATGGTAACATAGATGATGTGTGTCCCTGGCAGCTGGAGCCCTGGACACTTGCAGAGTATCTGCTGTAACCTACATTTCCAAAACCAGAGGGTGGAGTATCACCACAGGACTCTTTCTATAGGCAGGGGAAGTAACGCAGGTATAGACTGTTTACAAGCTGGTATAAAGAAGCAATAAATTAAGCACTATTGTGCAATTTAGTCAGCTCGGTCCTCGTACTAATCAGATATGATCTGAAGGCGTTAGTTCTGGCATAGGCAAAACCCCAATGGAGTGAGTTCCTTCAGTTTATTTACACAGGTGCAAGGAACATGTTTGTACATACATGCACAGAAAAAATGAGTTTTAACACCCAAAGTTGGGTCATTTTGCAAATGTAGCAGACTGATATGCAGAGAAATTCAGGAAGCAAAGGGAAAGTGGTACATCAGGGACTATAAGGTGAAACTGTCAGTATCTCAGTAAAGGCACTTGTCACACAGGTGGACCTGGCAAAGTGCTACTTGTGGCTTCTGCTGTATGCTTTGAGCAAAGCATAGAGACAACTGCGTACTTCAGTGAACTATGATAAACCATTACCAGCTTGAATTTGTGCTCTGTTGACTGAATGCCATAAAACCACTGTCTAGATCTCACTTTATATTTCTATACCATTTCACATGCAGTCTTTGCTGAATTACAGCATTTTGACTGCTCATGAAATAAGGAAAGGTGTTGAGGTGACAACTGAACTGGTGCGCATATATATATATATATATACTTCAGAAACATAAAAAGGTTTGTTTCTGTATGTAGAAAAAACATCAGTAACTGGAGTGGATTGATTTTAAATCCATGAATTAAAATAAGTAATTTAAGTGTGTTTCATATTAACAAGCAAGAAACTTCATATAAATAATTGAGTTTAGTCCTGTGTTGAATTTGTACTTTCTAGTCATTTTCCAAAGGAAAGGTTGATTCTTACTGGTTTATAACATTGAAAAAATAGTTGATGCTCAGCTAAATACATAATTTTGGGTAATACTTGGTACTTGTTTGTACAAATATGAGTGACAGTATTTATTTCGTGTGATTTGCCTGATTCAGTAAATTTTGCTCTGATCTCAGTTTTCTAGATCTGTACATGCAGAAATCGTGTATTTCTAATTAGGTAGTTAAGTTTCACTTAAGATATATTTAACCTCTGGTTTGGATAGAACTTCTTAATTAAATAAAAAAAAAATCATAATCAGTGCTTTTAGTTAGCTCTGCGCAAGAAATTAAAAATATGGGTATATATTAAAAAGATTTAACAAGACATCTTTTGAATACAGCTCCCTTTGTAAGCAGGGAAAGTATTAATCATTCAGTGAACCAGAAACTGTTTCTGATATGTATGGTCCTTTAGATATGCAGGGATGATAGTTACTGATACTGTTCTTTAATTATTGGTTGAAGGAGGAAGATAACATTTCCTTATCCACTTTAAATCATCAAGTTGTTAATTTTGGTTTGTGTAGTTCATTTTAAGACACAGTTTTCTCTGTAGGCTAGAAGGGATGATTGCTGTCAAAAGCTGCTTTTAGCACTTCAATATACGCTGTTTTCAGGTCATCTTCTGATGACTAAATTCCATAAGACTTTTCAATTCAGTTTGCCTTGGTAGCAAACACATACTGGCTGAACTTCACTTCATAATTCTTTTTATTTTAATACTTTATACTAAGCCTAGACCTCAACATCTGTAGCTCTCATTTCAAAGGTAGTACTAATTATGTTTTCTAATTAGACTTTGTTTTTTAAATGACAATTTACGTCCTTTAATTACTCTCTGTTTTGATAAGAATCTTTATAGAAGGAAATTCCTTGAAGTAGAGTAACCGTGGCTTATTTTGAGGGTTGAATCCGAACTAGAGAATGGCATAATTAGGTGTGTTAGATTACAGTCATGTATGTTTATTCAAAACAACACTTTAGGGCAAATTAGTAACTGTGATAGAGTAGACTAACACCAGTAAGTCATTGTTATGGAGACTTTTAAAGGCTTTTTAGCCTGTTTTGCACCAATGAAAAAAGTGAGAATATCAAGGTCCCTTGCTGAATTTGAGCTGTCTGTGACTTTTTCTGAACTATTCAAAAGCACTTTAAACTCTCTTTTACCAAGTGCCCAGCCAAGCTAACCTGACACGTAGCTGTCTCCAAGAGACGTGCCCTCCCTTGTATTTTCCCTTCTGTTGGTTGAAGCAGATTAACTGGCCAAAACAAACTAAAAATCCCTAATCCTACAGAAAAGCTTGTTGAGAAATCAAATGATAGCTAGTACTGGTGGAGACAGTAAAGAAGGATTGCTCTTTCTGGTAACCAGCAGCTGGTACAGTGCTTATCCATGTTGTAGAACAGCCCTCCCTACAAGCAGTTGTGCGTGCTCTTCTTCCCTAAAGCACTAAGTGTAAATCTGATTAGCTAGTAAATCATAGAAAGTGTATTCTGTAGTGTCATGTGTTAAATAGTTGGAGAGATGTGATGTAAATATTGCACAGAAATGGATTAATTCACAGTTGTTCCCAAGATGTTTGAAGGAGATAAGAAATTCTTAGGTTTGTTTATTGCAGGGAGGGGAATTGAACATGGCATGACAGTCTGGTTAGAGGCAGTATTCTCATTTATTTCTTTGAGGAGCATGTGCAAACATCAGGGTTAAGGTCATAACAGTCTTGCCATGTTCTCACCCCTTTAATTCCTGGGTCTTTAAAATAAAAATCCAATCCACCAAGGGGAAACAAGAAACTGGAGTGAGAGTAGGAACTTAGGTTAGTTTTAATTTGATCAGGCTGAGACAACCCACCATTCTGTCTTATCATAAATGTAAGATTACTTTGCTTTCTGGTTAGGGATGAACAGGAACCTTTGTTACATATTGAAAGAAGAGATTTATTCTGTGAAGACCTGTGTTGACTCTGAGCTGTGAAATGACAGAAATGCAGTACCTGCAGACAGAAGGAACTACCTATTGCAGCACATAACTCCATCTTGTAACGGCCCAGGGTTTGAAATAAGGGGCTTACCACCTAACATCTTTCACATGTGAGAGAAAGTACATACACAGGGAAAGCCTAATGTCTGTCACAATACACCCAGAGATTTTTAATATGTGTGCAGGGGTTGCCTTTGTGATAAAAAGGGAGAGGCGTGTGTCTCAGTGAAAAATGTGACTGGCAAAAGCTTCGCTTGTTCGCTCCCCCCTCCCCAGCAAATTGCCTGAAAGTGGATCATAAACAGCGATGCATCATTACTATTATCTCCTGGTGTGACTCACTGAGCCATATTTAGCGGCTCATCTTTTGGGGAGAATTCTTACTCAGAGCAAGTAGAATGTGGAAACGAATATTAAATGTTAGACTGTTATGTCACTGTTGCATTAGAATTTCTTTCATGCCAGATAGAAATGTCTAAAAATGGCTTGAACAGCAATGCATTAGTTTTCTCCTGATTCAATGCTCTTGTTTACATTATATTTATCTCTTTTTGGGCAACAAGAATGTGTTTGTTGATTGCACTAGCGAATTCATGGATATTTCAGTGTTTGGATTGCTGGTAATGTTAGGTAGCAGGTGGCTTTTGGAGCATGCTTTAGGCTTTTTTTACTTCGGGTTTTTAAGAGCACTGTCCTTTTGATTGCCTAATCATGCCTCAAATTAATTCTCTGTGATTTCTTTCTATTCTCTTTTAGTTATAAAGACACTGCCTGTGACATCCAAGTATGGCTCATAACATTGATCCCTGTTAAGATTCTTCTGTCCTCCTTTTAGAAAGATTGGTTTTCTGGAATACTAACAGCATCCTCCCACCGTATTTTGCATTAATTTAGTACCTTGAAATTTAGTCTGCTTTTCTTGACAAGAAAGACTAGCCAAGGCAGTGATTGCTAGTGGACCAGCCTCTCTGTCTTTATCCCTAGATGAACTCTAGCCTGAGGATCCAGAGCTCTGTTTTTCTGGTGCTGTTGCCAGTGTCACTTTTGTTCCATGTCCGCTGCTGTAGTAAAGTACTGCGTTGTTTGTTTATGTTGCATGTATGTTGACTCAGCTTTCACTTTGAAACAGCACTCAAGATTTTTACATATGCACTGGGAAATAAGAATCCTTTCTTGTGTTTTGTGATATTGATAACATATTAACAAAGCTGTGTTAGTAAAAGAAATAATCCTGTGTTCTGTTACAGGTTTTGGGATTTGAAGTTGATACGGTGAACTCTGTCCAGTTTTCAAACCACACAGGTAAAATTTTACGTATGTCTCCAGATACCACTCCAGTCACTCAGCTCTACTCAACATGTGGCTCACCTCATCACATGACAGGGGAAAGGAGATTGGTCTTATGTTTTCATTCACATTTTCAGGATGCAGGACAGAAATGTAATATTCATGTTTTGATTCAAATCTCACAGAAGTCTGTATTTGGGATTAGGGCATGATATGATGTGGTAATGTCCTGTTCTGCTACTTCAGAGTGTGAGTTTCTTTTTTAGGCAGTAATCTAATTAGCTCAGTGAAGTAACACAAATACGGCCATCTACGCAGGCAGGCCTGTGAACAGGGGAGTCTTCAGTACTGTTTTCTGTGCATTATGGCCCTATGACACTCATATTACCAACCCAAACAGAAGAATACTGAGCTTGTATTGAAATGCAATGTTTCCTCTCTTTAGGTGCCCACCCAGATGGCTAGCAAGTATCCTAAAATTACATTCTGGAGGGAAGAAGCGGGTGGGGTGTTAATACATTTGGGTGTATTTTTACTTGGGTTCTAAGCCTGAACACAATGCACTCACATTATACTTTCAGACTTCCTAACACTCACAGTGCTAGAGGACTTTTACTTTTCAAAAGAAAGCTGAAATTTATGTTTATTTTAGCAATATCTTTCACCCATACAGGAGGTCCAAGTGGACCTATTTTTTGATTAATAGAGACACATCTATTGTCATGGTGGTGGCAGGTTGTTTGAGGGGAGATCTACTCTGGATAAAGAAATTCTAAGGGTGTCTTAAAAAAATAATCCAGGAACAGATTCTTACTTTAACACTTGGAAAAGAGCAAAAATTGTTTCTGACAAATAAAAAAAGAAAAGACAAAAGTTGAGAGTTTCCTAGTATCTCACAGGTACAGTGTTATTAATAAACTGCTAATTTTTGGAACAGAGAGCAGACCAGGAAGCCTCTGTCTTCTCTTACTATGTTGACCTCCATGCAGCTTTCAGAAGGTTATAAGATGTTTCTATCATGGAAGGAATTTAGTGTCACCCTGGGAAGAAGAAATGAATGTTTCAAAGGTAGCTAGAAAGCCATCTCTGCTTGTTGAGGAGAGGCACGAAAGAGGTAATAATTAAACAAGGCACGTGGTCTTTCCTGGCTCAGGCAAAAAATTGCTTATTTTGTTTGTACCCTTTGGCACAGTACAAAGGTTCTCTCATGTTTTTAAGAGATACTTAGACGTGACTTATGTTTTTTTTTAAAGTATTTAGTTTTAAAGTTTGGGATTTTTTGTTGTTTAGTTTTTGATAGCTGGGTAAAACTGTTGTAATCTTCCGGAAACAAAGCAATTTTTGCATGTGAAATAACTCGGCACTCAAAATGGATGAGTACCTGTCATTTATTGGCTTTCAGTTTCAAGATTAAATCAGCTTTATAGGGCGTTAAAAGAGCTTAATAGAGGTTTTATTGGACCATAAACTGAATGTGTCTGAAGGTAGGAAGATTACATTACCAATGGGATGACCAGATTCTTAAAACAGAAAAGAAGGAAGATTTTTATTTTTTAATAGTATCTGTGGTGGGTTGACCCTGGCTGGATGCCAGGTGCCCACTAAAGCCGCTCTATCACTCCCCCTCCTCAACTGGACAGGGGAGAGAAAATATAACAAAAGGCTTGTGGGTCAAGATAAGGACAGGGAGAGATCACTCACCAATTACTGTAATGGGCAAAACACTCAACTTGGGGAAAATAGCTTAATTTATTACCAATCAAACCAGAGTAGGGTAATGAGAAATAAAACCACCCCTCCCTTCTTCCCAGGCTTAACTTTACTCCTGAATTCTCTACCTCCTCCCCCCCAAGCAGTGCAGCGGGATGGGGAATGGGGTTTGGGGTCAGTTCATCACACATTGTCTCTGCCGCTCCTTCCTCCTCAGGGGCAGGACTCCTCACACTCTTCCTCTGCTCCAGCGTGGGGTCCCTCCCATGGGAGACAGTCCTTCATGAACTTCTCCAACATGGGTTCCTTCCACGGGCTGCAGTCCTTCAGGCACAGACTGCTCCAGCATGGGTCCCCCACAGGGTCACAAGTCCTGCCAAAAAACCTGCTCCACCGTGGGCTCCTCTCTGCATGAGGCCACAGGTCCTGCCAGGGGGCTGCTCCAGCGCAGGCTTCCCCCAGGGTCACGACAATCTTCAGGGGCATCCCCCTGCTCCAGTGTGGGGTCCTTCCCGGGCTGCAGGTAGAGATCTGCTCCATGGTGGACCTCCCTGGGCTGCAGGGGGACAGCCTGCCTCACCATGGTCTTCCCCACGGGCTGCACGGGAATCTCTGCTCCTGTGCCTGGAGCATCTCCTCCCCCTCCTTCTTCACTGACCTGGGGGTCTGCAGGGTTGTTTCTCCCATGCATTTTCACTCCTGTCTCCCGGCTGCAATTGCAGTTGCACAGGTTTTTTTTCCCCTTCTTAAATGTGCAAACCCAGAGGTGCTACCACTGTTGCTGATGGGCTCGGTCTTGGCCGACGGTGGGTCTGTCTTAGAGCTGGCTGGTATTGGCTCTGTTGGACACAGGGGAAGCTTCCCGCAGCTTCTTACAGAAGCCACCCCTGTAGCACCCCAGCTACCAAAACCTTGCCACGAAAACCCCATACAGTATCACAGCTGAAGAAGGGTTACCAGTGCTTCATTCAAGGTTTGGCAGACAACAAAGATGGTAGAAGCAACAACAATTTAGTGATTTTTTTCCCCCACCATAAGAAGGCCTAAATGAACATCCCAAAACCAAAAATGTCTCAAAGATCACAAGTCTTTAAAATATTTGGAATTTTTATTTTTTCTCCTGGTGTTTAGAAGTCGCATTATTTTTTTTTTCTGTAATCTTGATTATCTTAGTAAATGTGTTAAAAATCCCAAAGATTGCTGCACACAACTTCATGACTTTGGGAAGCAGAGCTTTCAGAAGAAAATCACAGTTAGGTAAGTGTTTGGCACTTGCCAAGTGTGAGTAAATGAGATTATATTTAGAAGTACTGGTCATTTGGCTGAAAGAGGAAGGAATGGAAAGGGAAGGTTGGCCACATACTCCCTTTTATGGCAGGTCTGGTTTTCTAACACTACAGTTTTTTCATGAAACCCTTTCTACCCTTTAGTAAACTGAAGGATAGATTCTAAGCCCAGTTGGCTTTGCACCTCCCCTTTGAGAGAGGCATGTAGGAACACGTGGTATCCTCACACGAAGACTTTTCCAAGCTTGAACATTTACCTGTGCCTGCACACCAACTTGCACTAGTACCTGGAAATCAATGTACCGCTGTAGGGATTAATGAACAGAAACTGCCATGCTGGGCTGTGGCTTGTGTCTGGAGCAGTGCCACAATACATAGGAATCGTATGTTGGATGAATGGGTGAAGATAACTTGATTTTCCTACAAGAACAAGATTGTATGAGAACCCTTTCTGTCGTCATCATTAAAGCTGAAGGGCAAATTTCTCCTTCAAAATCTACCTGTGAACTTTAGTTTTTAAAAGAATGCCACATACCAGAGGGGCACAGGTAGCAAAAGTGTGTGAGATTTTGGACATGACGTTCTTTCTTTCCCCATCCCCATCTTTAAACCTGGTCTTGTTAGCAAAAGATAAAAGCAGAGAGAATTTATGACTAACAGGCTTTCTTGGGTGAATCATTATTGCTTTTTTTTGCCCTGTCTTTAAATTAGTGAGATACAACAGGCCTATTTCTGCTGACTCCCGCTCAGAAAATTCAGATTTCTTTAGTCTCTGATAATCCTGAAATTCGGAAAATGTGCTTTAAATCAGTCCCCTTGGGAGAGCAGTTTGTCATGTTGCTTGGTGAGGAATTTTCATGATTAGAGTGACTCACCCTTGAATGGCATCATGCTTCATGTACAAATAAAAGAAGCTGTCATGCAACCTACAAAGATTCTGTGCTTTTTATTCTATTTTACTGTATTGTTTGCAGAAGCATCTCATTGTCTGATGTGCAAAAATAAAAATCTAGATTTTTTTTTTATTGTATCATTGATTTTTGGGGATGCATTTTTAATTCTTCAGTGATTTTTGTTTTTAATTGATAGGTTAATGATAAGCGTATAACGTGCTTACTTTTCCATCCAAATCCTACCTTTGAAACTGCTCCAGAACAAATAGCCTGGGCTTTTTTCTGTTCCTTTTTATTTTTAAGCAAAGCACTTTTGACTTCCACTTAGTGGGTGTGTAGTGGGTGGTTGGGTTGGCTGGTAGGTCTAATACAAGAGAAATTATAATTATGTCTTGTTGATGTGATTCTTCATAGTCTACCACCCATATGCAGTCATTCACACCTGTGCAGTGTGGGACAGAAAGAAAAGATCTCCAGTCATGCCTAACACTGGTAGCATTTTACTCCCACACTGATGAGCTGTAAAAAATCCAGTGGATACTTTGGTACTGTATTTCTGGTTTTGTTGAAGGCCTCCTGGTAGCTGAAAATTACGTCATGTGTTTAGAACAGGTTGTCTGCCAGAGTTTGTATTGGAATTTTGTGACACAGCTGGGACCAGATTGCCTGCCCATCATGTGCCTTAAACACTAGATCTTTCTTCCTTTTTTCCCATGTAAAGTACTTGGTTACTGAAGCCACTTGGAATAGTTTTGCAAGGAGCACCACAGGAGGAACTCGGACCTCAGAACAGAATGTTCTGGGTTAGAGAACAAAATCTTACATGCCTTGCTATACTTAAATGGTAGCTTGTTTTTTACTTTTGTTTGGTTCGGGGGTTTTGTTTGTTTTTTTTCTTCTGATATGCCTAGGATTTTTATTCTTTTCTTTTTTTCTTTGTGTTTGAAAGTATTTAAGAAGCTTATAAATACATTCCAAAAGAGAAAAAAATATACCAGTAGAGAAAGGCAAGAAAGAAAAGTATGTAAATTCATCTTGGGTGCAGTATTAGCTGCTTCTCTTGGTTGTGGTTTGGGGTTTTTTTCCTTTTTCATACAGATGAACCAAGACATTTCCTTAGAGACTAATGAATACGTTTATCATTTTAGAGGGATAAGTGACAAGTGGCATTGTATCCTACCTGTTTTTCATTCCCTTATCTGCTAAAAGCAAATACATAACATTTAATTGCAATAAAAGGCTGTAACACAGATCAGCAGAAGGGGTATAAAGATGTTTAAATGTTTATGTTCATCTATGTGTTTAAATTTATTACTAATCTGGGAGACTAATGGAGTCAGTCTGAGCCAAGTGCAGTTTTGGAGTGCTGTATCATGATTTGCAGTGTTCTGTCTGTTCTCTCAGTCCAGCACTGAGGGGAATTTCTTGGTGGTTTTGTAACCAAAACAAGGAAGACTCAGCTTTCTTCCTCTGTGGAAGATACAAGCCAAGATCTCACCTTAATATCCAAGATAAAAGAGTAATAATTTGATCCAGCTGCCATGCCTAACCAGCTCTGTAGTCTCCAAATGGGATGCTGTTGTTCTGCCAAGTACAAACTTGAAACTCATTCTTTAGTTTTCTTGGCTGTGGTTCTTGTATAATGTGTGCAAGCAGCCAGGTACTGTGAGACTTTGAACTTCTGTATTGTGGAGAGCCTCAGTGGAAATATTACTGCAGAGTAGGAGTTAGAGTAAGTGGACAGTTAAACAGAAGATTTTAAGTTTTCTCTTGCTGTTTTTCAGATACATTTAGTGGTGTAGGCATAGGGATAACATTTCTAGGAAGCTGACTTTCTTTTAGGTCTTGCAAGGCAGCTCTGGGCCTTCAAATGTACTCATTGCCAGCCAAGTTCTTATGTCTAGGCAGGAAGACAGTGATTCCTCATTATCATCCTTAAGTCCAACCACTCATGCTTTTCCATAAAGCCAATTGGACCTCAGATGTTTAAGCTTGCTCTTGGCATTCCCTGCTAACTAGCTTTGGGTTCAGAGCTATGCAGTGGTTTTCTGACCACACAGTATCTATCTGGATTTTTTGCCTTTTCCCTTTCAAGATAGTTCCTCTCCCTCTTCCTGGGACCCCAAGGTATCAATCCTTCAGTTAGTAAAACCTTTTTTGAACCTGAGTAACTGGCTTTTTCTTCTGTCCCTCTACAGAAGATGCTTTTTGGTTGTATATTCCACCAGGAGAGTAGGATAAATGCAGGGTCGTGGGATTTGCCCCTTGCTCATCATGTTACATGAAGTTACCCTGGGGAGAGGGCTTAGGATGATTTCCATCTTGCTGCCAGTTTTGATTTTGCTTGTTTCTTCTTACTCGAACATAATTCAACTCCTAGTGAAATCACAGTTCTCTGCAGATCCAGTGAAGGCATTGCCCTTTTTCTTTTCTCTGAATAGCTGGGACTTCCTTAGGGCCTTTTTTCCTCCAGCTATTGTGTGATTAGACTTTAGGTTGTATTACATGTCTTACCAGGTGCTAAAAAGGATCCTCTAGATACCCTTGGAAGTCATTGCTACAGAGTTCAATATCCCTGTCCCATGTGGGTAACTTAACAATTCCTGAGCTGAGGCTGGGCTGCTTCTAACATTATTTCCCTCCTTCAGTGGAGGATTGGTGTGACATGAACCCCATGCATTGACCGTTTAAGACAGTTTGACATAGGAAGGTGAACTTCTAGTTAAATAGTGAATGCGCAGGGTTCCTGTGTAGGAATGGCTCCCGAGAGTATCTAGATTGTCTGGACAATCTATCGTAGTTATTTTTATGGCCATGTGTAAGATGAATGACTGCTCTTTTGCCAGCTGACCTTGAGTCTGGGTGAAAACTGCATTCAGTTTCATTGATAGGCACAATGGAGTAAAAAGGACTCTGGTTGTGTCTCTATATGGACTGGTTTTGCAGTGCTAATAGAAGTAGAGATTTGGGGAAGAGGAGAGGGCAGATTATTTCTCTCTGAAGCTGCAGATGTGACAGAACAAACATCTGCATATGTGTTAAATACTTGAGTTAGTTGTAGTCAAGGGTTCCTCATATACTTGGGGCTAGATGTTTGCCTATGTGTTAGGCGTTGCCGTTTTGAATATCACTATGTTCTGCAATGGAACTACAGCCCTAACAAATGGGAATCCCTCACTTTGTCCCTTTCTTCACAGAGACTTTTTAAAAAGCATTTGCTAGGGAGAGAAGTATAGTGGCTGATGCGAGTCAGTACCCCAGCCAGCTGGCAGCGAGTTGTGTTTTAGAGGCTAGGCCTTTGTGAGCTGAGGAGAACAAAATGATCCATCTGCTCACCCTACTGTGGGTGTATTTGCATTCATAAGAAGGAAAACTGAAAAATGTGCTTATCCTAGGCTCTAGGCACCTTTTGGCAGTTACTCTAATAACACAGTTTAGAGTGATAATCAAAGCCAACAGTTTTTATCACAGAATTTTCTAACTCGGAGAGCGGAAGTTAAAACAAACAAAATACCATTGTCTTCACACAGAGGTGGTGTGGAAGAAGATACCTCATTTAACATTTCACCTTTCCTAATTCCAGTTAATAAAAGGATAAGCTTTTTAACAAACTGTTAATTTATAGAGGTTGGAAGAGTTAAGTTGTGGGTGCTTCATCCAATATCCTGGAGGAAGCCCCATTCTTATATACAAGGGAGTGATGGCTGCCATCTAGATGGGCAGACTTTGATGACGAGGTGCAAGGTGCTTTTATGTTTTTCAACAAATGTTCAGAGTCTGTCAAGGAAGTTTAGCTTATTTTTTTTACCTTCAAATTGGCTGCCATGAAGCTTGGTCCATTGTTTGCTGAAATCAGGTCAGCTTCTCCCAAGTAACTTCACCTTCCATCCACTTCTCAGCCAAGAATATTGGCTTGTAATTCTTGGAGATCATTCTAGGTTGGCTATTATTTGTCTGTTTATAGTGTCTTTCTGATACTCATTTGGCTTTTCCAGGATCCTCAGCATTAAAACTGTCCTATTTGTGGAAGAAATCTGCCAGATGACATTGTATGTTTAAAGAGCATCCATGACAATGTTCTGCTGTGGTCAGTCTATTCCTTATATGCAGGTCCCAGTGAATGCTGTATCTGATGGGTGCAGCAGTGCTGCATGCCTGTGTCCAGACAGATCCACAATCCTGTTTAAGCGTGTCATCTAGCTCTCAATCTTTTTCTTTTTTTTATAGTATAAAATAACAAAAATAGATTATACTGACACCCTCCTCCAGTGAAGTCTAGAACATACATTTGTCCCCCTCCACACAGGGCAGGGATAGTTGTATAGGCTCCATGGGAAAACCTGCAGGAGCGTGTGTGTGCTCTGCTTAATTTGCTGATAAATGGACAGTCTCAAACTCCAGTGTAATCACTCTAGTTCCTGTGGGAAATAGAGGTGCTAAGAAGAAGTTGAGAGTGTTAACTGTTCAGCTGACAGCAGCTTTCATTCAGCAGCAGCATTTTACAGAAGAGGAGGTAGAAATGCTTTCTGGTGCTAATATCTGATACAGTCCTTCCAAGTGTATAATCTGTGTGATCCTAAATAGAAAATGTGGCTCTTAAAAAATTATCTGGCATTTACTTTGCAGGTTATGCCCACTGGAAGGGTCAGGTGTTAAATTCAGATGAGCTTCATGAACTGTACGATGGACTTAAGCTGAATGAGGTCAACCGGTATGATTATGTACTCACAGGTAAGAAGAGCTTGTTCCTTGGAGTTCCCATGAGATGTAAACAAAAGTACATAAATATAAACCATATCACTTCTTATTCCAAACCAAGCAATTACATTTTCCCTCCTTTGATTCCTCATGCAATTTCATCTGTATATTATAGTCTCAACTGCTCATGCTGTTTAGTTTGAAACAGCCAGTGTTCCAGCCTGAAGGTTGTAATTGGGTGGGTAAATTGATCCCCTTGTATAGTTTACAAGACTTGTAGAGGCTTAATTAATGTTTCGGGAGTGCCTCTACTAAAAAAAGGATGAGGAATGTCAGAGTATTGTTTTTAAATTTATTATAAAGACATGGGTTTAACCCTTTCTCCTAAATTAGCGGTACTGGCACTCTGCGGTACTATAGCATGGTTTTATACACAGTTGTCTGTCCTTGTTTTTTCTGCTTGATCTTTAAGGGGTAGTGCTTTGGATACAGAGCAAAGTATAAGCAGGGTTGGATTTTGGTTTTGTCTTTTTCATATCTCTTGATTTTTTTCCTCTTGTTCCTATGTAGGTCCTCTGAGTAGGTACAGTTCTGCAGGACATAATGACGGTGCAGTGTTTTCCTTTGCTTGCCACTAGGTGCAAAGTGTTTATAAATACAGGCAAAGAACTTCTTGTAGCATGCTTTATAGAAAGCAGAGATTTTTCTGTGCTGTTTTTATTAAAAACTGCTCCTCATCCAATTCCTCTTTCTCAAATGTAAGTTACTGATCAGGTTTCATCTCAGTAAAAGCTATGCATCTGGTTTAGATTACAGTATAAATTTTTTATAGCAGTGAACAGTCACTTTTTAAAGGTAAACAGAAATATATTGCCAGATTTGATTGACTTCATGCCTTCCACATGAAGGAAAGCGCTTTATACACAGGGAAAACTGAAGACGTTAAGTGTATGGATTATAACCCCAAAGCAGTCATTCTGGCTTGAAGGGTATGGCATGTCTGAAGAGTTATGGTCAGTTCTTTTTCAGGGAATATCTCCAAAGTAAAGGAGGCTGAATAGAATATAAACTGAACTAAGGTTAAGAAATTAATTTCGGCATAAATGGGTCTTTGTTATTGAGAAATAGACAAACGCCCTTTCTTTCCTTGATAGAACTCGCACACAGGACATTTCTAGGAAAAGCACACTGTACTGTGGCAGTTTTCAGGAGATGTTAGTATGCAAAATTATTAAGTAATGTTTGAGTATTCTTTTAGCTGAAATGTTCCTTTTTTATTTTACTTGCAACTCTTGGAAGAGACCCCAACTCCTTTCTTATCATTGTCTTGTACTGGCAAAACAGATGTAAGAAATTAAAAATGGTAGAAGGAAAAACAGAAATCTTCAGCAGAAAGAAATTTTTGGAGAAAAAAGGAATATTTATTAATATGCCTTTTAAAATAGGATTTGTGGGTAGATGGGTCAGTGTGGTGTTTATGTTTAAAAATCGTGTTTGGAGTAGCCATTTTCAGTATGGACAAAAAGAAGGCACGGGTAGAAATGGCACTAATTTCTTAAGATCTGATAGCACTCTCAGTGTTTTAGTGTTCAGCTGGGCTGTGGCCGAACTTAAAATTCAGGTTTATTCATTCAGGGCCAAAAGACAGATTTTTCTCATCAAACAGGAACAGCCATTCACTATAGTGCACAACTGTACTTTATACCTCCAACAGCCTGGATATGATTATTCTTACACTGGAAAACAAATTAGCAGATGGGATTTGACTGTAGTTTTATGTCCGATGACTGTAGATATCTTGGCTGAGATAAAAATTATCATCTTTAGGCTGATTTTACAAAATAACACTTTGTTAACTTTTGTGACTGTTAGTTACTTGTAGATCTTCATATATTTGTTTCATTTACAGTGAAAGACTCAAGGTAAGAGATAAACTCCAATTTAGTGTTAAATTTTTTGAAACGCCTCTGTCAATAATGTTAATCATACTCTATTTTTTTTCAGCCAGTCTGCCATCACAGGTCATTTTAAACAAAAATCTTTACTTGGCTTTTTTGACTGATTATCAGCATTTCATAGTCGTAAGATAAAGCATTTTGGCCAAAAGTCTTGGAAGCTTTTTCCATTTCTCTGCAACATCTCAGAATTGATCGATTTTTGCAAGTAAAAAAAAAAAAAATCTCCAAAATTTATTTTTAAATATTTTAGTAGAGTGGATATTTCCAAGCTGAAGGTTTGAAGAAGCCATCTTGCTAAAAATAATACTATTAAATGAACTAAAATAAATTAAAATCAAATTGTTAATTAATAAATGTTGTAAATAAAGTTAATACATAAATATATAAAGAAACATCCGTAAAATAATAAATGATTAAATAAGAATATTGTGGTGCTAGCATTATGATCAGAGCCTTGAGATATAATAAAACTTATTTCCAGCTTATTTCACTGCTAAGCCTAAAAATAGAATTTTATTGGTATATTGGCTGTTGCTCTAAAATACTCAAGATTAATTCTCCATTGCATTAATGTATTGGAGTGTATCAGCACCAACATTAATAATAATAAAAAACCTGCTTCAAACCAGAGTACGAGAAAAGTATGTGGAATTTAAAATATTTCTTATTTACTACATGATGAATAGTACTGATTCCGACTGCTGTTTTGAAGAAAAGGAGTGTTTTTTCCTTTCAGCCTGACCTTTTTGTATATATGTTCAAGCATTTTGAAGCTGTATGAGCCCTTTATATATAGTATCCATTAGTAAATGGATTTTTAAGGTTATATTTGTAGTCATGCAAGCACTGTCTGAATTTGTCTTCCATCTATTATTCCTGAATGAAATACTAAGACACCTTTGTTCTAAAAATGCATTGTTCCAAAGAATGAGAAGTATGCAGCAATCCTATCCAAAATTTTTTTTAGAAAAAAGCATTCATGAAAACAGACTTCAAAAGTGTCTTTTTTTTTTTTCCCCAAAGGATATACAAGAGACACGTCGTTTCTTGCAATGGTGGTGGACATTGTCCAGGAGTTGAAGCAACAGAATTCTAATCTAGTGTATGGTAAGGATGTGTATTATAATCCTTTCTGCTTCATCATTGTATATGCCCATCATTTTCATGTTTTAGGATGAAAATGCTGTTCTTATGTTACCCAGCATTTCACAGCCATCTTGTGCTTTGATCTGGCTGGGACCAGCTGAGGCTCCAGTGAAGTTTCGTTTCAGCATTGCTTAAGTGTTGAGGGAGTTGGTTTATCTTTCTGATTTTATGCCTTTCAGTATGTTTCTTGCATTATGCCATCCAAATGAGAATGTGCCTTGAGGACTGATTGTCTGTATCAAAGAAAGGCTTGTAAAATCCTAGCTGACTGCAGCTGTTCGTAGTTCAGAGGCATAGGCTATAAGTGCTGATAGCTGAAGCCTCTTCTTGATGTGCAAGTCAGTCAAAAAGCAGGATAGGCTCTCCTGTATTGCCCTGCCATGGTTTAATGTTACATCGCAGAAGAAGTGTCTAACTGTGCCTTATAAGCTTCGTAATTTAGCTTAAAACTCCAAGGCTATTTTAACTCTGGTGCCCTCTGCTAAGATTACCTAGAAGCACTCAAAAGAGCTACAGACTCTAGCAGCTGCTGTCATTAATGTATCATGTCAGGCTGAAACCTGTGAGAAAAGATCCTCCTCTCTCCTTCCTGACTCTCTGTTTCAGGACTTCTGAATATAGCCAGTACAGGCTAAACGTTTAGAGTGACAGGGCAAAGTCATTGGGGATCCGGTGGGATAAAAAGCTGTGAACGACGGTTTGAGCTTGTCATCTTCAGGTTCAGTAAACTGTGTGGTCAGGAAACACCTAGAATGGTTCGCAGGATTTGCAAGTTGTAATACTGTGGAGTGTGATACCTGACTTAAAATTTTCAAAGCACAGTTCTCATTTAGGAAAATGTAGCACAGATACTTTCATGAGCTTAGGTTTTGTTGCTTTTTAGCCTTTATGCTGTTGCATATCTGGTTCTCCAGAGCCTTATACTAGTAAGTGAAAGCTAAAAACTCTGTTGGAGTATGAGCAGGAAGAAACATCTAGCTGTGTAGAACAGGAAGGAAGTGGTCATGGTGAGAACACAGCTAAGTTTCTAAGATCCTTTATATTTAATAAATAGATTATAATGTAAGGAAAATACTTTAAAATGTAAAACAAATTACCCTCTTTTTTACTCATAGAAACCTCCTTAAATACTGATTGGACACTGATTTGATACCTTTGGGTTTGTATTTCTTTTCTATGTGCTAAAAGCTCTTTTAATACAATGAAAAGTGTTCCTTTTTAAAGTACAAGGCTAGGCTGTTTCCATCCTCACTTTGAAACTGAAGGTGCTTGGAATATGTTGTTAATAATGCTGATGATTCAGAACCTGTGCAAAATGTGTGTTAATATTATTACACCAAGTATGAGTATATGTACTTTGGCATGGATTTTCTTCTTGTTTCATTTTAATACACACAATTCTTTTTATGTGTACACACAGCATTTTAATGTGTATGTTTGGCATGTATCTTTTTACGTTACAGTAAAAATAGGACTCCTCACAGCTACTAGCTTCTCCCATGTTTCTTCCCCACCATACTACTATTTCAGAGTGTTGGGTTGGGGAGTGAAGGGGAGGGTTCTCTGCGTTTTCCATAACAAAAGCCCCTTTATTCTCAGTGGTCACCCATCCCTCATCACCTTCAGACATAACAACTTGGAAGCAGGTAGGAGAGGGTGACTACAACCCTCTGACAATTGTTTAAGACACATGGCCTACTCTTTCAGAATTGGCAGCTACCAGTTATAAATTTCAGGTTGAATGTGCTGCAAGAGCTGTGAGAGTATATAAGCTATCAGGTGCTCAATGCTGTTACATAGCCACTACTGTTATCTAAAACTTTTCCCTCCCACCAGGGTCTCTATAACTGTACCCCATTTCTAAAGCTAGATTTATTCTGTTCCAGTATGCGATCCAGTGATGGGTGACAAATGGAATGGAGAAGGCTCCATGGTTAGTGCTTATCTGTTTGGATTCTCTGTAGAGTCAATATTTGCTATATAAGGATGTCTAAAGATTTATTAATTTTTAAACACCAAAACTAAGCTACTTTACCTAAGCGTGGCTTTGGATCCCAGTATCAAGTAAGTTTGTACTTTAATTTCCTGTATTTGAATGAGTTTAGTATCTGGGAAGAATGGTGGCTGCATAGCCCTGGGATTATTTCTAACTCTCTGCTGAGACAACAGGTGGAATACAGACCCTGTCCGCAGGAAGATATCCCCCTGCTCCCCCTCCTTGTCTCACTGGAGTTCCCTCATCTTCTTTCAAGAGCTCTATTTTGGCTGGTAGCCTGGCTGGCATTGTCAGCGATCGTGTGAATTGACATACCACTTGAACCTAAATGAAGATGACTTATTTCGTGCGAGATCCAACAGCTGTTAGGCATTGGGCTGTGATCAGTGACAGAAAGGTTCTGTGTGCCAATACCAGACTGCATACTGACAAACATTCTTTTTGATCAAAACTAGCAAATAATTTCAGTAAAAATGCAATGTGGGAAGACATCAGCAATAATGATATTTTATGTTTTCTTCTGCCTTAGCTAGTCATGCACTATGAATTCCTCTTTGTCCTTGTACCTTTTTAGAGTTTACCTGCTCATAAAACATCACATGAAGTAACACTTAGTAATAAATTTGCCATTGCTTTTGTGTTCTATTCTTTCATTTTATGTCTATTGCAATATTTATTGTCCTTGGCTTTTTCTAACAAGGCAGAGATCTAGCAGCTGTAGAGTCACCTTGCAAAGCATTAGCTCTTGGGAGAAGTCAAAACCATGGGCCTACCTGTGACTTTTGGGTGAAAGATAAGGTAGATGGAGGAAGAGGAGAATATTTAACATGCAAACCACCAACTCATTCCTGCCAAGACAAGTAATAAAATCATTGTTTAAAATGCCTTGGTTTAGACGTGACCTAGTCTTGTATTTCTGTCTAACGGCAGAGTCCCTGTGACACCGTTGCTTCACCATGGCTGCATGAGTGAGCTCAGTACCCTGCCCTGAGTAGCTTCTGAGATTAACAGAGAAAATAAAACATGGACAAAAGGGAATATGAGTCCTGATTTAGCAAATGGGGCTCTGCCAAAGAATATCAGCTACTAGTAAACAATGAACCTTTAATAAAGGTTTTGTTAAATTGAGTTACAGCAGGACTCAGGAAGGTGAGGTGACCCCTGTACCCATCTAACCCGAACTCCTAGCTGAGCTCCAGTGTACGCCAAAACAGCTGATGCTTTTCAGCTTTGAGCCTGAAGAGCATGCAGGTTGGTGGGCTCCTGTTATATCTCAGTGTATGTCACCTGCTTAGACAACCAATATCCCTTTGCTGATGGGCTGCATTTAGCTAATGAAGGTGGGGTAGAGATGGAAAAGACAGGCAGAAAGGGGAGCATTGGCCCTCATTACTGGAAGAGCTGATTCTGCAGGCAGTGAAGTATGCTAGTGTTTTGTTAGACTTTGGTGCAATGCAAGCAAAGTATTTTTAATGTCCTTATCGGAACTGCTTTATAGATTAAGTTGTACTGAACAAATTACAAATCTGATTCCCATTCACGCATACTGATGTACAGCACACCCTAGAAATACAGCACTGAAAGAAGGAGGCAAAATAACACATAGCATGATGTTACTTGTTCCTAAATCCCCCAATGTAACACAATCAATGTGGGCACATGCTGCCGCAGCAAAGGGCCTCTCTACTGTTGGTACAACAACAAAGTAGTTTCTTTTGGAGGTAGGGACAAGAGAAAGGGTTCCCCATGTTGGGACACTGTATTTCCTCATGCTGCTGTGTCACCTTGGTGAAAGGGAACCTGAAAGTTCTTCCTCCAGGCACCATTTCCTTTTAATGCTGCCAGTTGAGGCGTGTCTGCTTGGCGGTGCTTCCTATCGCCTCCAGTGAAAGAAGGGCTGTTGGTTGTACTGTCACCAGCTGGAGGATGTACTGCCACTTTAGCTACTGCTGCATAGCAGTGCACTGGGAGCTGTCAGGTTACTCAGTGACAGCATGAGTGGTAGTTGAGGGAAGGAGAGTTGCAGTCCCACATCTCAGATGCTGCTGACAACATTTGATACTGTTTCTTCTCCCCTAGTATGTGCCCAAGGATCTCCTCCCAGTCTACAGGGATAAAGTCGTACCTGTTGCTGATATAATTACTCCTAACCAGTTTGAAGCTGAGTAAGTACTCCTTTTATAGCCAAATAAACTTGGGGATAAAATCAGGGAAGGCTGATACCCATTGTTTTATTTGTCTCAATAGAGTGCCATAGGTATGTATGTGTTGGGTTTTGTTTTTTAGCTGTTGCTTTCAAGTGGTGCTTTCCAGCAAATCTCCAACTGTTCCATATTGAAACCAATAAAAAAATCTGGGAGTTACATGAGGAAAAAGATTTCTGTTCTTTTCTCAGGTCTCTCATTTTCACGATTACTTTTTGTTACCTCCAGAGACCTGTATCTAGGGCAGGTCAAAAAAAATACATCTCTTCCCTTCCCTGTCCTTACCCATTCCTAGGAAAAATTTTATTATATGTCAGAATATCAAAACTGAAATAGTTAGACTCAAACCCCCCAAATTAGATTCAGAAATACCACCATGGCAACATCTCATAGGAGTTAGGAATTTAAATGCTTCCTGCCTGTCCTATCTACATAGCTGTGACTCTTTGGTCAGGAGGTAATCTGTTGTGATACACCACAGGCTGTCACCCTAAGGGGAGGGAGCACCTACGTGGAAGGTGTCGAGAAGACAGGTCTGAGGGAATTTTATGATACAGGGATCTCTCCAGGAGGTGGGTTAGGACTGGTGTGAGTCTGCTTCAGCAGCACTGTGTATCTGTGCACTTAACTTTTAAACACAGTGGTCTGGTACAGCAGATGACGTAGCTATAAACCATTTAGGCCTGTATGGTGCAGTCCAAGCTTTCTTCCTTTCAAAGAGTAAACAAAGCAGTCATTACCTGGAGAACTTGTGCTCTTTTAAGATTTCTTTTTCATTCTCAGGTTACTCACGGGCAGGAAGATTCACACAGAAAAAGACGCTTTAGAGGTAAGTAGGCAAGGAGTAGGATGTGTAAGATCTCTTTCTGAATTCCTGCCTGCAATGCTGAAGTTTGCCATTTGTCTTAAACTTTGACATCACTTTGGCCTCTGTCCTTTCTCTCTGTTTATCATAAAAGCTTGTGCACTCCAGGCGCAAAACACTTCTGTTCTAGTGTCAGACTTCTGAAGAAACTTCCTGAAAGAACTACAGCTGAAGGCATTACAGTGGTAGTGAGTGTGAGCTCGTTTTCCTGCAGTGTAAGAAGGATAGCAGCAGCACATGTGGCAAGTAACCACACGCTGTCAGCTCTGTGGAAATGCAGTGGTTGGGGTGAAAACCCCGGGTGACCCTGGGCATTAGAAACCTGCATGAATCGCTCCCTCTGCTGTCCACATACGAGTCGTGCAACAGCAATGCTGAGTGTTAGAACAGCCGTTTCACATTCCTCCATACAGACTGTTTGCAAGGAAGAGAGCTACTAGCAAACTCTTACGAGGATTGACTGAATACACTCTGAATCTCTTCCTGACAGTGCTTGCTGGTGCTCTGTTTCTCTTCCTTAAATTGACTCAAAGGGGATGAGACCTGGGTTGCAAAAGGGTAGATTGCGTAGATGAGAAACCAGACTGGGAGTGATGGCCTTCGGGTACTTCCTGGTGAAAGACAGACAAATCCACAGCGTTGATAGCTGCTGTCATCGCCATACAGAGATGATGGGTGGTCCACGAATACACTGCATTGAGGTGTAAGGATTTATCCTTTTACACAAACTGAAGAAAACAAAAAGCTACAGGTCTTAGCGATGAAGGACAAAATAGGAATATGGTTTTATTGATGTCTTTGTTTTGTTGACTAGTCAAGTGCTTTCATAATGGACTGATGTTACTTCTTCCAGTTTGGTTTTGAACTTCAAAGGAACACAGAATCTTTTAAACAAACAGCAGCTGCAGTGGCACCCTGGAGAGTAGCTGGGGTCTGTCATCCCAAATGTTTGTTGTTCTTTTTACTCCAGCAACGTCATGCAACATGGGCTGATTACCATCTCTTCATGGCAGGAAGCAGCTCCAAAGATCTCAGTTCTTTTAATTTCCGCCCCCACCCCAGTTTTACATTACCCCACTGTGCTGGGTGAGGGTGATGAACTGTGCTTCATGCCACTAGCTGCTACAGTTCTTCTGTTCTCATCGTCACCAGTGGAACCACAGCCTGGAGAACAACAGTATTAGCTGAGTAGCCATTAGTTTTAGGTTTGCATCTTTCAGCTGCAAACAGGAATTGCATGTGCTAAACAATTTTAGAAGTTAGTTTTCTGACTGTCTCATTCATGTGATGGGTTTTAAAAAAATCTCTTCTAAAGAGCCAGAATTATACTTAGGAATGGAAACACTTTTAAAATAGTTTCTTGCAGGATATAATATTTTAATCTGTCTCCCCAGCTGCATGTCATATATAGGTCTATCCTTCTGAGTAATAATCCATGCTGGAATTTGTCCCCTTTGGAGGTCATAGGAATTCTGGCATCGATTTCCATGGTGACATGCTTTCATTCATTTCATTAGCAAGACTAGTGATGACAGTATAGACTTTTAACATAATATTAAATATGATGTAATATTAATGGAGAAGGGGCTAAGTCCTACAACTAGAAATACTGGTGATTAGGTTCTTGGTGAATTGTGACTAAGAAGTGAAATTGAGTTTAATGTTACTTCACGGGTTGATTATGTCAGCATATGCCGGTGGATTTACGTCTTCTTTAAAACCAAACCAATGTCTGTGCAAAGAGTCTGACAGTTGAAGAAACTTGGAAGCTTAGACAAGAAAGAAAAGCAATAGAGAGTTAAAAAATAGCAGAAATAAATCCTTATCATTCAGCAGCTCATGAGTCACAGCTAGCCTGAGAGGATTTTTAGTTAAACTCTTCTGGGAGAATTAATATTTTATCTGTGTTTTATGCTAAACTCATTACTGAAGTCATTCTTTCTTCTGTGAAATCAAAATCACTTCTGTAGCAACCAATTGTGATGTCAGAAGTAGAGTTATTAATGAGTTTAAGTGAGGAACACACAGTGGAAATACACCTGCAAAGGTGCATAATTTACAAGTGTAATTTGGGCTTTGAAACAGAATGAGGAAAGAAGATTGAGACAGACACACTTGTACGTCTCATTTAGCTCTTTAACTCTTAATTTTTGCTAACTCTTAAAGTAGTAGCTAAACAAGACTTCATGACCTGGAGTTATTTGCTTTCTAGCAAGTGTTTCAAGATGTCAGCTCAGGTGCACGTGTCCGTATATTTGTTCTCTTATTCTTTTGATAGTATGTTCTGAAAACATGATGCAGACAAAAATTCTGATCACAGCTGATACAGGGTGTTATTTTCAGAGGAGCATCCAAAGATAATACAGAGATGCTTATATATTTTAACAGGTGTGTACGTTTAAATATGGATGTTTTGATTCCCCGATTTCAAATTAATTCCCCTAATTCAAGTGAACTCTTTGAGTAGAAATTGTTTTATCTCTTTACAAAAGATGCCAAAATAAGGTGCTTGTCAAAAATCCTCAGTACTATGAATGATGCAAAGTTTAATCAACACACATTGCAGTCACTGATTCCTGCCTTTTTGCACATGGAAAGGTAATGGATATGCTCCATGCTATGGGACCAGAAACTGTGGTGATCACAAGCTCAGATCTACAGGCGTCTCTAGGAAACGATTACCTAATTGCTCTGGGAAGCCACAGAAAAAGTAAGTCATGAGCTCTGTCATTAAACTGTGCTTTAACCTGTTCTGTGCTTTCAGTTACTTTTTTAATAAGTAGGTTCATCAGACACATTTGTAGTGCACGGAAGGAGCTTAGATCCTTAAGTGAACTTCTCTTACAGTAATATCAGAGAGCAGTAAGAATGGGGCTGCTCCATGAGGGAGGACAAGCTGGGAGCTGAGCATGATCATAACACAGAGCACTGCCCTCACCAACAGGGCACAGGCCCACAGTATCTGAATAAGGTGAGCAGAACCGGTGGTGATGGTGGACAGGTCCCATTGGCAATCCAGTGGTCATCAGAGAAAGGAGAGACAAGCCAGGTCTGAGATTAATCTGGAAAGTCTGATCAGTAAGTCGGGACAGCAGGGCTGTACACAAGTACACCTACAACATAGCTGAGGCAAGGATGCTTGCACCCTAGGCCTGAGCTTCCGTGCAGCTCCTGGGCAAGTGGGCAGAGGGTGCATGGGTGGAGGATGTCCTAGGTGAGGTTGATCAGGGCTGTTAAAGCCCCTAGTAGTGGCCCTGACAAGTAGTAGCGGTATAAAACTGGAACTTTGAATGTTTTGAATGCTTTTATGAAACGTTACACTGTCCTGTTAGCAGATTGTTCCTCCCTGATAGGTTCTGCTGCTTCTTTATATCCCCTTCTATACCGTCACCAAGATTCACTGTGTGTTTGGACTGTTGCAGGATGTTTTTACCTGAGAAGGGCATAGTTATGTGGCATGGTATATGATCTCTTTTTCTTGTTCATCTAAGGGATCTAAACGTGGGCATCACATTCTGGACTGCTGAGAGACTGAAAAAGTCTTGATATTCAAAACAGATTCCACTAAGAATCAGTCAGTGGGTCTTAGCACTTGCTACATGCCACGTCTGGAATGTCTGGTCATTCTAATGGTGATTACAATATGGCACATGAATCAGATATTCTCTGCTGTTGTCTACAGCTGCTCTTGTGCCTTCATAAAACCCAGAGATACTCTAAATTATGGTTTGGGGTGCCCCGTCTAGGATTCAGCAGTCTCCATAAATATGTGGTTTCCTGAGCAAGGTGCTGCTGCTGCTGTCTAAATGAAAATAGGTTGCTCTCAATCCTTATGAAAATGAAGGTGCTAGCTACCTGCTCCCTCTTAAGTGAAGTTTGTACAGTATATAAGTTGTAAATGCTATCCCAACTTGGAAAAGTTTTGAAAGGTCGCACCTTTTAAAAGAGCTGGTACAAAGTTTACAATGCTCCTTAGCATCTTTACGTTCCAAACAATAAAGAAATTCAAATCTGGTCATCACCTTTAAATTATAGTAAATGCTATTGTATTAATTGCTGGGTCTGTTACTTAACTGTCTGTCTGTATTGTAGCTAAAGCAGATGGTACCAAGATGACACAAAGAATTCGAATGGAGTCTCCTAAGGTGGATGCTGTCTTTGTGGGAACAGGAGACTTGTTTGCTGCTATGCTTTTGGCATGGACACATAAGCATCCAAACAATTTGAAGGTGTGGGAGAAGTTACATGTCTTTCTGCAAGTTTAGACTATGTTTCTTTTTTTTTTTTTTATTACTTTTAATCTATGACATTATTTAAAGAGTCTCATCTGGTTTGGCTTTTTTTCTTCATCTCAGAGGATAAAAAGCAGAATTTCCTTTTTGCCAAAACATTTTAGTTTGTACAGTTTTTGGCGGTCACATTTCAGTTACATGGTTTTTGTAATTTTGCCAAATAAGATGTTGTCTCTGGAGAGAGTGACTGCATGCATGTTTGTAATTATATTTTTTACCCTTGCTTCATAATAAGCACTGAAAATCATTTATCAGATCTATTTTTCTATTTCTTTCCCTTAAGCACATAGTGTCATTGATATGGGTGTATGGTTTCTAATATCTGTTTTGGGAGAATTAAGAGAGTCTAAAGTGTTTTTTTCCCCAAACTCTACATTACATAGTTGTCATCCTGTTTGTGTCTCAGTCATGTTTGCTTATTAATGTAGTGTTTTTGAAATAATATTAAACTAGGCAGCTGAAATTTTACTAAAACCCAAATATATTATGTTAATGCAGGTGGCATGTGAAAAGACTGTGTCAGCCATGCAACATGTTCTGCAAAGGACCATTAAGAGTGCAAAAGGTAATTCATACAAACCTTGTTCCCTTGTTCTGTCTGGATTTGCATCAGAAGAAACATTCAAAGAGCTTTCTGGTTTCCTGACTGAAGGGAGAAGCAGCCAGAGAATTTACAGAATGAGAGCTTGGTAGTCTTGTCAGTGCATGTTCCTTACTCTGTCCTCCAAGCCTATTTTTGACAACACCCGACTGAAGATGTCACTGTTCAGCTTGTAGCGGCACTGCAGTCATGCTGACTGTGCTTGACTGCTTTGCAAAAGAGGGGCGGAAGAAATTGAGGAACTGCCGAGTTTGACGTGCAAGAGACCTGTTTTAAATGTAGCTCCATCACTTTCCCTTTGAGTGCTTGTGTTTAGTATTGAGAGGGGTTTATCAACTAATAATAAACTGTCTGTTTGCTGTGTTGGGCATGTGAGGAGCAATTTTTGTTTCAGCTTCTGTCCCCTTGGAGTTCCCATGTCTTTCAGTTCCTAAGGAGATCCAGATGGGATCTGTGGGTTCTCAGAGCATTTCTGTGTCACTTTCTAATAACAGCAGAGCTGTGTTTCTTTCCTGGAGAGAGGTATAGAAAGGGGTGGTAAGAAATCACAGTGCTGACCTGGATCTTTCACTTTGGAAGCTTTTATCAGGGTAGTAAGGGGGGTTAGTAAGGGAGATAGGGGAGGGGAGGAGCATAGAAAAAATGGTGGGGTAACAGAACAATGTAACATGTTTCTTTTTATACTGCTGTTTTTAATGACATTCTGATGTCATCTTTTTAGCACAAGCTGGAGAAGGAAACAAACCAAACTCAGCCCAGCTGGAACTGAGAATGGTCCAAAGCAAAAAGGACATAGAAAACCCAGAGATCATAGTGAAAGCCACCGTGTTATAAAGGCTGTATGTCTCCAGTAACGCACAATGTATTGATGTCCTCATTTCTTTCCTGTAAATTGTAATATTTGCCTTAGATCTGTGACAGAAACCTGACTTTCATGAAATAGTGCCCAGCATAGGCAGATACCCACTCTCAAACATATGTGCTGGCCTTGCTCAGTTTTAAAAACAAAACAGTTAGTGTGTATTGAAGCATATTACCAGGTATCAAAATGGCTGTCCAATTCAGTTAGTCTGTGTAATTACCCAGGGCAAGAGAGTACAATGTTCCTGCCTTGCCAAAGACTTTAGATGTGAATTTGCTAATGGAACGCTTGACTGACTGGAAAATATATTTCAAGATGGCATCTAGTGCCAATGGAGCTGGCTCCATGCTCCCTTTTCCTGGAGATATCTGGTTACCTACTCTGGTATTCAGTATCTCAGCTGCTATGAAACTAAGCAGGGTTAAAACTACACACAAAGTTCTGGTTGTGTGTGGGAGTACTTTGAAGATGTTTGGCATATAAATTCTCTGAAGTGACCTTGAGGTGTCATTCATGTTACTGATAACTGCTCTTGTTTCTTTTCTATGAACAGCTGCACAGCTTCATTTTTTGCAGGTACTGGCTGCTTATTTCTAATGTCTGTAAGTGCCCCCATGATCATCTTCCAAAAGCTGCTCCAGAAACATCGTCATTAATAAGATAATATCTTTATTCAGTAGCACTGGTTAGAAATTTGTAGTTCTACCTCCGAGGCCAGGCTGATTCGTTGTTTAGTTTTTAACTAAGGACAAACATCCTGTAAGTACAAAGGAGAAAGCAGCTTTTACCCTGAAAGCTGGCTACCTTAGTTTGTTCTTCATGGATGGATGTATTTACAAACTACGTAGGGCACTTCCACTTAACAATAGTGAGCACTATTGGCAGCCTTACCAATGAAGCAATGTGGCAAAAGTAATTTTTTTAGTTTAGTAAGGTTTAGTAAGTTACATATGTTTGCCAAACGCAGTGAAACATACAAATCAATTTGTTCATAATGTAAGTCTCTGCAGCTTATGCTGATTAGAGATGACAGAAATGCATTCTTATTAATGCATCTTTATTTCAGAATTCTGCTTCATAAGGCTTCAAAATGGGATTCTTAATAATTTCAGCATTCTGTACATCACAGCTACATATTATACCAGTAGGGCAGATATGCTGACAGGTACTGACTACTCGTACTTCCATGTGATTTCTGTATGGTACTGAGGTTCTTGCTTCTCCTAAGGTGAGGTCTAGTCTGTTGTTAATCCAACAAAGTTGATAAACTTTAGTTGTGTCAGACAGCATAGGGAGATTAAAATTGCATTTCTGCTTGCAGTGACATGAAGCAAATTTGCATTAGAGGAGAGGGCTGAGTTTTTCTTGATTGCCTGAGTATGCCCAGGAAACTCAGTTATGGGTATCTCCCAGATACCTTTCCTGCATCTTCCTCATCACACCTGCCTAACCGATAGTGTCACTTGCATAGCTTGGGAGTCCCGAGGAGAGCTGGTTTGGAGATTGCTTTGGTCACTGAAGTCTTCACTTATCCCACCATTTTTGTGGATTTTCTGCCATTGTAAAAGCTAATTGGGTTCACCTAATAGAAAAGTAATTTATCCTTGAAGTGAATTTTTAGATGAATAGATTTTTTTCATAGAGTAAGATTTCATAATTAATACATTCCTGAAATCCCTCATTTTCAGTATCTCTGAAGCAAATGAAATTTAAGAGATGAACACATTTTGCAGTAAATGTAACAGGCAAACCTCAGGCTTTTACTCTCAACAACTAATAATAATTTTATTTCCTCTCATGCATTTGGCATTAAAAATGGAAAAAAAAAAATCATATGACTTGAGAATGTCAAGGGGGGGAAAAAAACAAAAACAAAACAGAAATGACCTACAAAATGTGACTCTACTGCCACAGTTTTTAGTAACCACTGCCATGAAATAACTTTCTAGCAATAATAATTTTGGTGATGTGAAGAGTTGCTAAAATTAGCAGTCAGTAACAGAGATGAGCTCGTGGCTGATATCCAACATGTAAAAAGACAAGAACTGTCTTAACAGTGTGTGTAAATACCTGATGGGAAGCAGTGAAGGAGGAGCCAGGCTCTTCTCAGTGGTGCCCAACGAAAGGATAACAAGCAATGGGCACAAATTGAAATACAGGAAATTACATTTAAACATTAAAAAAACTTAATTCACTGTGAGGGTGATCAAATACTGGCACAAATTGCTTAGAGAGGTTGTAGAGTCTCCATCCTTGGAGATACTCAAAACCTGACTGAACATGGCCCTGAGCAACCTGCTGTATTTGACCCTGCTTGTGCAGTGGGGTTGGACTAGATGATCTCCAGAGGTCCCTTCCAACCTCAACCATTCTGTGATTCTGTGAAATACAAAGAATTGCCTTTCTTGGCAGTGCTGTATTTTTAAATTGACGCAAATATTTTTTTCTTCCTGAGACACAGACTTCCAGACAGGCTAGGAAATAGCTTAGTATTAATAATTTGCCCCTCTTTTAGGTAAGCTGCTTTTTGCTTGGGCAGCTGTGCCAGAAATACAATTGCCTTTTTTTGAGATAGTTGCTTTCAGCAAAAATACTTAAATACTGTAGCTGGTGATGCATTTCAACAGTCGAACACAAAAGTATTTTAACTGTTTCTGGCATTGATTAAAGAAGCGTTGCATGCTATATTCCAAACAGAAGTGTGATTCTATGAGCTGCTATGGGTCACATACAAAAATCTTCAGGTGGCCGAGCTTTGAGACCTCTGCTGGTTCCCTCAGATTGCCAAGAACTAGATGAATCCCAGGAGCAGTTCACATGCAGTAAATGACGTTTGATTTCTACGGTCCCATGTCTCCAGCACAGATCTTAGCTGGGTCTGGATATGACTTCTGGTACGCTGTCTCCTATAGCCAGGGCTGTGGATTGCCCAGCACCCCCTGCACGAGCCTTAGCTTCATTGCCAGTCACGTAACACGGCCTGGCTTGGGAGCTGCCTGGGGCCAAACTGAGAGCCATATGGTGGCCATCACTGCACCGGTGCAGTGCAAAATTGAGGTTCTTCAGTTCTTCACATCAGAGGATCAACAGGAGAGAGAAGCTCAAAATTGACCTTTTAAATTTTTTTTAAGCAGCAATAACAGTCAAAATTTGCTGTCAAAGAAACCCTACCTGTTGTAAGCATGTACTACAGAAAAGTGCTTTTAGTAAGTGTTAGACAGCACAATTTTTTTTTTTTTTTGCTTTCACAAGGGAATTGAGAGAAAGGCAAGGGCTGGTCTTTCTGAAATAAAGCAGCTTGGAATTTAGGAAACTTAAAGCTATCTTGCAAACAAGGTTTTATCTGTAAACCATAATGAACCATGATCTTACCATAAAAGAAGAAAGCAATGTATTTTTTGGAGCAGCTGATACCTTTCAGGTGTGATCTTTTCCCACTGCTTCAAAGAATGGATCTGTTCAGTAATTCACAGCTTCCTTAGAATCTGTGACATACCGATGTTAAAAAAAAAAAAGGCATGATGATATTAATGTGCTCAATTTGCAAAAGTTCATATTTTGCAGTAGCTAGATTCTGTAGCAATGGGCTGCTAGCTGCTTCTGCTTAAGTCCCCAGGGAGTTGCTCATGTGCTACCTGTTTTAAACTCCTACTAACCTGATCTAAATTAGGTCAGGTTTATGTCTTCAGTGAAAAATTGGGCTTAATGTCTCTTGCCAGGAACAAAACATCAGAAATTATCTGTAAATATATTCTGTAGCTAATGTTTTGTAGTCACAACAGGCTAACAGGTATTTTTAAATGTCAAGGTATACACACTTGGATGCTTTTTTATTTGTTCAGTTACACAGCACTTTTTCTCATAATGTTTGCAGAACAAAATTCAAAGACTCAGCACAGTTCTGTCCAATCTTTTACTCCCTCCTTTCCTCCTGCATATAATAATCTGTATGTGTTTCTGAGTTCCTACTGTCTTTCTGGTGCAGCTGGAAAGTGTCTCTGTATTAGACAGCTGCCCACTACTTATTTAAGGGCTTGGAGAAGACTTATCACGGTTGTCTGATCCACTTGCAGATCCTTAGGTAAAGAAAAATGGTTAGTCTAAACTAGTTTAGGTCCCAACTGATTAAAGAAGAACAAGCACTTTAGCCCAGAGAGTGGAATCAATAGCTAATGGATAATCTTCCACGACCGTCCTAACAGCATGCAGGGTGTCTGTAACCCACCAGTCCAGCATTCACCAGTTACGGACTGCTGACTTCATTGCTACACGTATGCCCATGTGTATGTGTGAAGTTAGCAGCAAAGGACGCTTCTGATGGTGAAGTGTACGTATGAACGGTGAATCCTTTGTGTTTGTGTCCAGTCGACTTCTGCACTGTTCGTTCTTTTCGCTTACTGGAAGTAATTTCTGCTGGATCCCTTTTTTCTGGAATGAACTTTCCAGTGTATGTGGTCAGCCATTTTGATTACTGCAGGTGCACTCATTTGTGGACCTGTGGTGCGGAAAAGACCAAAAGTTTTTTAGAAACGATCTACTCTATTCTGGGCCCGGATTAGTCTCTAAATGCTTAAAATTGACATGTGCCTCTTTGGGAGACATGCATAAAGATGCGCTAAAATCAATGCTATTCATACTCTATAACATTTAAGGAATTCTGCAGTATGAATTGTTAACATTAATGTTTGTTTGCTGATTTTTGTCATAAGCAGGAGAAATCTATAATCAATGTGTTATACAAAAGAATTGGAGGACCAAGGTTTCTAGCTACTCATACTACCTTTTTGAGTATCTTAACTCTGTCTTGATTGGTGTTAATTTGTTGTCTGAGACTGTTACGGTGATTGTATTGATTCATTTTAAAATATGTGGCAAGGAAGATTGTAATAAAAGCATCTACATTTAATATACCATGCACACACAAATTGTTAGATCCTATTTTTGAATATGTTAATCATTTCAGAATTAAACAGAACAAGAACAGTTTGATAGTCTTGCTGAATAAAGTGGATGTAATTAAAGGTTTCCTTAGTTATATCCTAGTATAGAAAAAGAGTAGTTAAAAGAAAGAGTGCACATTTGTGCACTGTAATCATCTCATTGTAAGATAGTAGGTATATGGAAGTAACATCCTTGTTGTCTTAATATTTTTTTTTTTCTTTAAAGAAGTTTCATGGGAAGACAACTGTTGGCATTCTGCACCACTGCTCTTGTATGCATCTTACTTGCATGTGTAGGACCTCTCTGTGTTGTGCTCTTTGTTCCCGCATACAAGGTGAAAAGAGGGGCTTGGAATAAGAACCACAGCTCATTTTGAAGGTCTGTTTCTTGTGCAGCATTTAGCTGCACTCCCCTTCACAGAATTTTTATCTTACTGCGTAGGTTAGGGCATACAAGACTATATAGAAGGAAGCGATTGTTCCTGCGTGTCAGAACAAGTGCTTCTGTCAGCACTCTACAGTGTCTCTGCTGTGGGAGTATTTTGCACGAGGAAGAGAGCAGGTATCCAGTTTAATGAGAGCACTGGTTATTGGAGAAGGTGCTATGTCATTATGCTGATGCCCACTGGAGAAGTTTGGCTTATGTTTATACTAAACAAAACCACCTCTCCTGATTAAAGGTCTTTGCCCATTTAAAGAGTACTTTTAGAAGCTGATGTAAGTGTTATAAACTTTGGTCACTCTGAAACCAAAATATTTCTTCATCAATGGAAGCACAACCCCTTCTTCTACATCCCATTGCAGCCTTATTGGCTCATTGACTAGTCATTCAACTCCTGTTAGAATCACAGGATAAGATTACTCAGAGAGCTGTTCTTCATGGAAGACATTTGCTTCTGGTAAGTGAGAGCCTACTGCTGAACAGTTTTGTAGCTTTCTAAAACATATCCATTAAAGATGCATATCAGCCATGGAAACTGAGCTTTGAGATGTTCAGTCACAACCCTGAAAATAGCTCTCCTCTTTTAAATAAATGAGGAAAACGGCGAGTTTATACATGCATGCAGGAGCAGATTTAAGGTAAATCCACGAGGTTCAGTCAGAAACTGGAGGAGTGTGCCCTAAGCGCCTGGCCAAGGGTGTTGAATGCAGAATGCAAGGGAGCTGCTCTTGTCAGCACGATTTTTCAGGAGAGCCCAAGCGAGTTCTCACATTTTCCAGAAGGGAAGAATGCGGTTTGGTTTTCAACAGCCTAGGAAGATCACCAGGAAACTCAGTGCCAGGTGACAGCCCCAGCGCCACCAGCCACCAGTTTGGTGCTTTTACTGCACCAGCGGCAATGGACCTCAAGGCAAATGGGATGTTCCCAAGTATGCTCCTAAATAAGCATGCGTTCCTGACTTAGTGCCTCCACAGTGCAAATAACAGTAATAAATCCACAATTTGCGAAGAAGTGAATAAGGCAGCACATTATTCAGATAGAGAAAACCAGCAATATGAGAAGGCTGTGCCATATGTTACCGCTGAAATCATATGTACTCCTTACCTATTGCCCTTGTGGTTGCATTGCTATTTAGAAAAATCTGTGCGTAGAAGAGTGTAATATATGTACTCTGTGTGTGTGTGTGTTGAAGCTTTATTTGCAATGTGGTGGGGTGGGAAACAGAATTTGGGGGCTGGCTGTGTAGGCCTTCAGGATGTGAGCAGAAGGTCTTAAAGAATTATATTTTTATAGATTGTGCCGAAGCTTTGGGTCCCAGCCACACATAGCCTTTTCTTCCAGAAAAGTAAAATGGTTTGGAAAGACAGTCAGGTGGCTGTAATATAGTAGGGATAGTACAACCCCACCAGCCCTGGACAAACAGAATAACTTAATAAAAGATGCCTTTTTAAGTAATATTTTTTTAGTGCTAAATTGTTAAACAAATATTTATGAGCAAACTTTCTATGTACTTAAATTTTGTGTGGTGCTTTGTACTGACTAGGTAGACCTGTTATGTGTTTACACATCTTAACGATTGTCCTTGAGGTGTATGTAGTAATTCAATGACTTTTATGTCAGAAAAACAGTGAAGTTCTGTGTAGTAGCAAATGATTTAATTTCTACTGAAACTGTAGGCTTTTGTAGTGTTTGTGTATTTTTCTGGTTGGCGGTTATGAGTTGTATTCTTTCTGCAGTAAGGCTTGTACGCTTGATTGTAGAGAGAGGCAATAGGATGGTAGATACCATTGTTTAAAAAGAAAACCCTAAATATTGCTACCTTATCCATTATAAAATCAGGTAAGTTGTGGCATAAGCCTGAAATTTTGATTTTGCATTGGAATAAAGTATCAAATACATCTAGGGCATGTTAAAAATAGGTGAGGGATTTGTTTATTTAATTAAATAAGACTGGGGGAATCTTACAAGTGCTTAATAGCAACATATAAATGGACAAGCCAAGAGACTGGAACAAAACTAGCTCGTTCACATTTTTTAACATTTTATGAACGTGGCTGAGCTAACTTCATAGCTTGTGCTCAATGTGTGCAACAGAGAGATGAGTAGGCTAAATGGGAGGAAGTAAAGATTTTTTCCCTGGAGTTTGTCAGTTGTAATAATGTAAAGAATTTTAGTAGGGTGATCTGAATTTAAATTCATAAATATATTAGCTTTCAGAAGAGCTGAGTTACCAACAAAATCCCATTCAGTCAAAATGCAAGCTGTTAGCATGTTTGAAAATCGGAGTGTGATTTTTTTTTTTTCATCTTGCTATGCTTACTTGAGTCTTTGTTTCTTATGGCTGGGAGACCAGGGCTAAACCACAGCCGTCCATATATATGTATATATTTATTTTTGGGTTGTCATTTGGGGGCTCTCTAGAAAGTGCAAGGGTCTGCAACATGAATGAGTTCTCAGAGTATGGCCCTCTGTTGAATGTTGTGCTCCTACTGCAACAGTTGGTGATCTGGAAAAACTGAGCATCGTATATTATGTCTCTTAAGAAACATGGCAACATCCTCACCACACTTCTGAATAAATCACTCCTGCAAAAAGTAGAGGAGAATTTATCAGAAGTTTTCTTCTCAAGAGTTCCTGAGTTCTGGATACGTTAAAGGAGAAGTACTTCGGCTTTGCTGAGTTAGCAAGAATAATATCACCGAGATTAATAATGCATTGTTGAGGAGAGAGGCGATGGAAGGGAACAGCTATGTTTTGCATGCTTCGCTGTGCCTGGCTTTTCCTCCCCTGGGAATCTGTGGGTGCAATATACCCGTGGTGGCGGTGGCAAAGTGACTGTTTTTGCCTGCACCCAGCCTTGGGGGAAACGCAGAGGAGTTATTCTGAGCAAGTGGGAGTTGAGGTCTGTGTGAAGTTGTTGGGCTGTTCATTTTGAAGTGCCATGCCAGAGCTCTGGTTCAGCACAACTCTGTATGCACTTTAAAGCGTGTGGTGAATAGCACACTGGTTTCCTGGCTGCAGTGTAAGGGGGCAGGGTATTCATTCTCCCTCCTGTTTTAGGAACCTAATTTAGCCATGTCATTTCCCTAGACTTCATCTATAGGCCATGGAGAACAAGAGACTCTAAAAGTGAATTATTCAGTTGATTTAGGCTAGGCTCTTGTTCTTTGGAAAAGAAAGGTAGAGAATTATCAGCTGCTATGATAGATCTAACTTGTCCAGCTCAGCTACACCATAAAACTGTGCCCTAACCTTCCTCTCCCACCGCTTGTGCTGGCCCTGGCACTTCCCTGTCCCCGTAATGAGTGAAGTGAAGGAGCTAAAACCAATGGGGAATTTATCCAGCCAAAACCCCTGAAGTTTTCATCTTTAATTCCCTTAACTTTCTCATCCTGGAAAGAGCTAAGTGCTTGTGCTGCTGCTAGGGAGGGGTTGGGAAGGTGGAGCTGGACAACATGGGGGAGAATGGGGTTGTCTCTTTTCCTGGCAGTGAGATGCTGCGTGAGCAGAACCTGATTGCAAAGCTGCACTGTTAGTGGTAAAGAAAAGTCTTTGTCGGCTAAGTACTTGATAGAAAAGGTGCAGATTTAGTAATCCGAGTTTGGTGTTCTTGATCCAGCCCATCCCCTGTATCGCAAAAACATTATAGTACTAAAAGATTTTGTTTGACTTCTCAATGATCTGTGTGATACTTATGCCTAGCAGAGTAGAAAATAGCCAAGAATAAAGCAGTTATCTACCTGGGGGACATGGTTGGAAGATCCAGGTGGAGAAAGTTTCGATTCCGCTTTCACAGCAGTTGAATGGTGTCAGAATTGTCCAGGTCTGGCTCTTTTCCTTCCCATCCCCTTTAAGTAAGGAAGCAATTGCATAAGTAAGTAAATAAGTAAGGGAAGTTACTTGGGAATTTAAGTGGCATTAGTATTTATTTTTGCCTGCAGATTTTAAATCTTACCACACCAAAGGTCTCTAGTTCATAAGGGATTTTCAGAAGATGCCTTGCCAAGTGATGTGATGCAGCCTGTCACAGCTGGTTTGGAGCATAGCAAGCTTCTTGTGATACGCCTTGTGACAAATGGTGTTGGGATACCACCTGCGGACAGGTACTCCCGTCCTGTGGCCTGCATTTAGTACAGCATGTGTATTCATGTGCCTAATGTGCGCTATATGTGGATACATGCCTTGCTAGGGAAGAAGACTGTAGGGCTTGTTGCTGGAGATGCTGTGGTGGAAGGAAACACTGGAGAATTTGGCACCATCCAATGATGTCATTTGCTGTTGGTGATTGTTAGTGCAATGTATCCCTTTCAGTATTGTTTTCTTTCTGGAAGATGTGAGGGTGACGGCCTATATGCCATTTTAACATGCTTTTAGCTGGCTGAATGGGAAATACAAATCAAGATTGTTAAAAATGGAGGGGAGGGATAGCCATGAATTTGCCTAAGATCTAAGTGAGTAGAGAAAATTTGAGATTTGTCTCTAATTCAGAAGTAATTCAATATTGACCAAATGTGTGCCATGCCTTCAGCGGGGAGTAGCATCTGGAAGAGGCCAATATTTAGGGTTTTTGCCCAAAGCACATTTAGTCCTGCTCTACTGTTTAGTGAAAACGCCAGTGCAGATGCCACCAGAGCCTCATCTTGTGGAGTAATGCTGTAATAAAGAACGTGATTTTCTTGTGAAAGTCTTAACCTCTTCTTATGAAAATAACACACAACTCAGTATTTTCATGGTGTATAAGTGAAATGTAATTTTTTTTTTTTCAATAAAATACATCTCCTTTCCTAAATGTTTTTGGGTTTGGTTTTTTTTTTTCTTCCTTGGTGATGTTTCTCTTTCTCCAGTTAAGTGGGAGTACCCAGCTTTACTGGAGATCATAACTGTGAGATTCACTTGCTGGCATTTGTCCTCCTCTCACAGATGCCTCCTGTGAGTGACCCAGATGTGAGCCCTGTGCCCGTCCTGTTGCGTGTTACCTCTCCTCCGCTTGCCTTCCACCTCCAGGAGCTGCAGCACGGGGCAGCCGGCTGGCCGCAGCTTTCCTCCTGGGAATCCCACTGAAGGAAATCTCACTCCCCGACACAGTGCCTTGCTATTAACTGCCAATTGTCCCCCAGTTCCTGCGGCTCTGGGTAATTTCAAGTAATTATTGTGAAGAATGCCTAAAACCCGGAAGGAAAGTCTTTAATCCTGCTTGTGCCAGGACATTTCAAAACCTCACCGTGAGGAGTAAGGTGAGATATAACGCACTGGATTCCTCTGGGGATTTGAGGCATTTCAATAGCCTCTGTTTGGAGTTATTGAGGTTTCACTGGTTGTTAATTATGTGGAAAGAATGGGCAGTAAATCTCAGGCCAGCACCAGAAGGGGGACTAGCCTGCCAGCTGCTGCTGCGTTAGGTCTCCTGAATGGTCTCCTTGAACGGCAGGCCAAGAGGAGAGGTGTGACGACAGCTACACACCTTCCTGATCCTGTCTTGTGAGCCTTGGTTTATTCAGTTTTATTCCAGACACTTTGTGAACGCTAATCCCAGGTGTAGGTGCGCTCTTGAATGATCAAGGTGTCTCCCTGCTAATGATCTGACTACATCCATCATCATGGGAGAGAAAAAAATAATTAGAAGTAGAATAAAACAGACTATTTCAGTTGGAAGGGACCTACAATGATGATCCAGTCCAACAGCCTGACCAATTCAGGGCTGACCAAAAGGTAAAACATGTCATTAAGGGCATTGTCCAAATGCCCCTTCAACACTGACAGGCTTGGGGCACTGACCACCTCTCTAGGAAGCCTGTTCCAGTGTTCGACTACCCTCTTGGTAAAGAAATCCTTCCTAATGTCCAGTCTAAACCTCCCCTGGCACAGCTTTGAACCATTCCCACACATCCTATCACTGGATCCCAGGGAGAAAAGATCAGCACCTCCCTCTCCACTTCCCCTCCTCAGAAAGCAGCGAGCTTGCCCCTCAGCATCCTTTTCTCCAAATTAGACAAGCTTAAAGTCCTTAGCTGCTTCTCATAGGACCTGCCTTCCAGCCTTTTCACCAGCTTTGCTGCCCTCCTCTGGATGCATCAAGGACCTTCACAACCTTGTTTAATTGTGGAGCCCAGAACTGCACACAGCTCTCAAGGTGAGGCCACCCCAACTCTGAATACAGCGGGATAATCCCCTCTTCTGACCGCTGGTTATACTGTGTTGGATGCTCCCCAGGATGGGGTTTGCCCTCTTGGCTGCCAGGGCACACTGCTGACATACTGAGCCTGCTGTTGACCAGCACCCCCAGCTCCCTTTCTGCAGGGCTGCTCCCCAGCCACTCCTCTCCCAATTTATACTTGTGCCTGGCATTACTCCGTCCTAGGTGCAGGATCTGGCATTGGACTTGTCAAATTTCATCCCATTAATCACCGCCCAATGCTCCAGTCTGTCTAGTTCCCTCTGCAAGGCCTCTTGTTCCTCAAGAGTCAACAGCACCTCCCAGTTTGGTATCAGCAAACTTGCTAATGGTGCATTCAACTCCCGCATCCAGATCATTGATACATATATTGAACGGAACCGGCCCTAGAATTGAACCCCAAGGAGCAACTGGTGGTGACTGGTCACCAGCCAGATGCAGCCCCATCCGCTATGACCCTTTGAGCCCTGCCCTTCAGCCGGTTCTTCACCCAGCGCACCGTGAACCCGCTCATCCCACAGTTGGACAACAGTTCCAGAAGGATGCTGTGAGGGGCAGTATCAAAAGCCTGACTAAAATCCAGAAAATCTACATCCATCGCTTTCCCTTCATCCACTAGGCAGGTGACCTGATCATAGAAAGATATCAAATTAGTTAAACAGGACTTTCCTTTTGTGAACCCATGTTGACTGTGCCTGATAATGGCATTATTCTTTAAATGCCTTTGAATAGTACCCAGTATAATCTTCTCCATAATTTTTCCAGGAACTGAGGTTAGACTAACAGGTCTGTAGTTCCTTGGGTCTTCCCTCATGCCCTTTTTGTAGGTTGGAATAACGCTGGCTAGCTTCCAGCCAGCAGGGACCTCCCTGGACTCCCGAGACCTTTCATAGGTGATCGAGAGGGGTCCTGCTGTAACAGCCACTGGCTCCTTCAGTACTCTGGGATCAATCCCATCAGGCCCCATGGACTTGTGGACATGCAGCTGGTCCCTTACAATTTCAGTGTCCACAAATGGAAAGTCACTGTACCCACACTCGGGTTCCTCTGACTCGGGGACCAGGCAGCCCTAGGTCTATCAATATTATTAAAGACTGAGGCAAAAAATGCATTGAATGCCTCTGCTTTTTCTTCATCCCTATTAGTCAGATGACCATCTTCTACAAATATTGGTCCAATGTTTTCTTGAGACCTCCTCTTGCTATAAACATGCTTTACAATGCCCTTCTTGTTATCTGAAGCACCACTGGCTGGTTTCAACTCTGCTTGAGCTTTGCCATTTCGTGTCTTCTGCCTGCATGTACAAACCGTGGCTCTATAATCTTCCTGTGAAGCCTGACCTCGCTTTCCAAGATCTTACAATTTCTTTTTCCTCTTGAGCTCCATGAGGAGTTCCCTGTTCAGCCAAGCTGGTCTTCTGCCCCGCTTGCTTGACGTACAACACCGTGGAATTGCCTGCTCCTGTGCTTCTAAAAAGTGCTGCTTAAAGAGTGACCAGCACTCGTGGACTCCTGAGCCCTCAAAAGCAGATTCCAAGGGTACTCCGCTAAATAGCTCCCTGAGTAGCTTAAAGTTTGCTCTCCTGAAGTCCAGGGTAGCAACTCTGTTGTCTTTTTTTCTCATTACACTGCAAATTTTAAACTCAACTATTTCATGATCACTGTGGCCAAGACAGCCACCTACCATCACATCCCCCACGAGTTCTCTACCCACAAACAGCAAGCATAGGAGGGCAGCTTTCCTAGTTGGCTCACTGAATACCTGTGACAAGAAGTTATCTCCTACAAACTTCAAGAATTTCCAAGACCTGCTCATCTCACCCTACTTGATGTCTGGGAAGTTGAAATCTCCCATAAGGACAAGGGCTACCGATCTAGAAATTCCTCCTAATTGCCTATAGAATAACTCATCAGTGCTTACCTCCTGACCGGGTGATCGGTAGTAGACACCCACTACAACATCTCCTTTGTTTTCCATCACCCTAATCCTCACCCAGAGGCTCTCAACTGGATCTTCACTAACTGTAAGGGCTGTACAGTCAAACCTCTCCGTTACGTATAGTGCAACACCTCCACCCTGCCTGCCCTGAGCAGCCTGTAGCCCTCCCTACCAGTGCTCCGCTCGTGGGATTCATTCCCGCAAGTCTCACTAACACCAATGATACCGTAGCTCTGGGAGCTGACCAGTGCTTCCAGTTCATCCTGTTTGTTTCTCATACTGCTCATACTTCTTTCCCATACTTCCCATACTTCTTTCTCATACTTCCCATACTTCTTTCTCATACTTCTCATACATACCTATTAGAAAGTCACTTTCTATGTGTTTGTCGGGGATACTATCATCAGTCTAACCCAGCCAGGGAATTTCAACCTTCCTAATCCCAGGGTCCTCCTGAAACGATCTCCAAAGCGGGTGCTGCCCCTGCAGCACGGTGACGGTGCCCTTGTCTACCAGCCCACGCTCCCGCCTGTGCCTGATTTACGGCAGCAGCCTGTCATCACAGCCTTTGGAAGAGATCCGTGTTGAGCCAGCCTGGCTGGCTTCTCCAGCTGATGGAGTGAGTGCGGAGGGGAAGGGACCACGGCTCAATTTTCCCTGGCAGCTGTTGGCTCTGGGGAGTGGAGGCAGGGAACCGGGAGAAGGGCCTGAAAAGGCAATTTGAATGTTTTAGGGGGAAGCGCTGAAGTTGCTGTCCTCTTCATAGCCCTGTTGTCCTCAAAGACGGGGCTCCACACCAGCTGGGGCTCTCTCCTGTCACGAGCACCTTTCATATTCTTCTTGTCCTCCTTTGCGATTTGCTTAGAAGAAGAATTGGAGCACGTGCAAAGTAAGGAGAGACTTCGGAAGAGCGGTACCTCCTCGGAAAGTCTAGCAGAGCCTCCATCAGGTCCTGATGTGAGACACAGGGCTCTCACGTGTCCCGAAAAAAGGAGTGTCTCCCGAAAAAAGGAGCATCTCGTGCATGCGCAGGAGGTCACCAGGGCAGTCAAGTCTTTGCCTGAGCCAGCTGGCAGCCCGGAGAGCTGCGAGTCGGGTGACAAACGCTGTTTTTGCTGCATCCTTTGCAGGTTTGAATGCTGCCGTCCCGGCGCAGAGACCGAGCCATCGCATTGCTCATCGTCTGGGCCGTCTGAGGGGTGGGGAGGCAGTGGAGCTGGCAGAACACAGGAGCTGTGACGGGACCAGGCAGCGAGGGGGGAAAAAAATGAAAGCAGGAAAAGACATAGGAGGTAGGTGTGACTCCAGGGAGTATTTTTTGATATAGCTCATCTTTTGAACAGGGAGTTTAACTCTACAGAAAGGCCACATTCTGCCTTTGAGCTCTGCTCATCCTATTTGTGCCCCAGGAGCGCTGCTGCGGATGAAGGGAGCTGGAGTCCTCATGTTCCTGTCCCAGCCATGGACCGTGGCTGCCCAAAGCCAAGCCCTCTCCATGGAGCAGGCTGGTTAGCCCTGTCATAGAAACATGGTGGATTTTTTTTTCTCTTCCTGTTTTCCTCTGGTAAGTAGGTTAGTTTCAAACACAACAGAAGATTGTTGCAGGCCACATAACCAAAAGGAGTTTTAAGGAAATAATAAAAGCTTCCACCACCTCCACACCCCCTCACCTCCCTTTTATTCCAAAGACTAGCCTGAATAATAAGCAAAGATGTGTAAAAAAATGAACAGAAGGGTAATACATAGCATTGGCAGCCTTTGTGAATTGAGCTGAATTATGAGTCAGGTCTGGTGAATGGCTTCAGGAGGGCTGGAAAGCCATGGTATTATTCATAAGGCTCGTTAGCTGCGCCTGCTAAGACAAAGGCAATTTAATCTTCTGCTTTCAGCAACACCTTAACTGCAGGGAAGCCGGAGAGAAATTTAACACTCATCTTTGCTGGTACCCAGCATCCAGTAATTCACGTCTGGGTCCCAGGTGCTGGGGGTGATGATACGGCACTAACCCACTTGGGTATCTCCAGCCTGGGCTGGGGTTTCTAAGCTGTGCTGTTGATCCAGCAAGCCTGCTTGAGTGCAAAAAAACATTACTACTGCTAATAAAGGTTAAGTTTTGTGCTTAGTATTTAAATAAAGTTTTGGTAAATTAGTACTACAAGAGAACAGGTGCCCTTGTCGGTAAGAGCAAACATGCCAAAATAATCTACGGCCCACTTTCAGAGGCCACCGATGTTATTCCCTGGAATCGAATAATTCTTGAGGCTTTGGCTTTTTTACCCCACTGGCACAATTCAGGTTCCTGCAGCTTCTGAGCAAGCGGCCGGTTCAGCAGCACTGGCTGCACATTCCTCGGAGGGCTCGGGGTGGCGTGGGCAGGGGGAGACGAGGTTCTCAGGTGCGTGGTGAATTTTCCAAGTGCTCTACTAGTTAAATGCACATGGTTCAAAGCAGCCGAGGATGCAGCTACACGGCAGCAAAGGTGGATCCAGTGCAGGGCTGCTGTGGCCCCGCTGACCCCTGTCCTTCACCCCCAGAGCCCTGCCTTCAGCTGGCAAGGAAGCCCCGGGGTGAGCCGTTCCAAGGAGCTGATCCTGCTGGAATCCACAGCCACTGAAAAATGGGATCACTTTTCAGCTGGGTCGGTTCTCTGAGCCACCACGCTGCCGGGAGCAGTGCAGGCATGAAAGGGCAGGGGCAAGGGGGTGGGAGGAGAGCAAGGATGGACTGACCGCAGCATCCTGGCGCTGGCGGGGACGGAGCTGTGCAACCCGCTACCTGACCTCGTGCCAGAGCCCTTTCCTGGCTTTCGCTCACCGAAGACCATTCCCCACCTCCTCCGTTCCCTCCTTCCTTCATCACTGGGGCTGAAATCAACCCACACAGCTCAGCAGCATGTGCGAGAATGGGCATCTAGACACGATGTGCTTTGAAGTTGGAAAATTTATCGGAAACCGCCCTCCCACCAGGAGGAGAGAGAAATGCTTGTTTATTGCCACCAAAATAGTCAGCATGGCTACAAAGGTCTTTAAACAAATCCATCACAGAAATTTTAAGAAACTGCTTGGGACCTTTTCCTCAAAGCAGCTCCGAGAGGCTAGTTTTCCTCCCCTGGAGCAAGCCGAGGAGCTGTCGTGCACTTTCCTGGGAGGTGCCCAGGAGGACACCCAGCAGAGAGCCTGTCCCTCACCCTCCAGCTGCTTGTGGGGTACGAGCCAGAGCTTCCTCAAAGTCCTTCCCCCAGCCCAGCCTTAGCAGCAGGGAGTCTGCCCCGAGCTCCCCCAATTAGCTGGCATTTCTCAGGCTGTGCCCAAGCAGGTTCACCTGAGAGTCAGGTACATAAAGACTATTGTCAACACCTGGCTGAGCCCTTAACAACTCATTAGGTCGCTGGGAGGCTTTGGGGGGTTAGCTCTCAGCATAAAGGCTCTTTCTGCAGCAATCCTGGCATTACACGTAAAGACAGATAGTGAGACCCTCGCTCCGTACAGGCAGACAAATGGGGTTAAGAAGTGGGTTATTCCTGCCTTCCCCTTGGGACCAGGGACATGATGATTTTGGGGTGACCCTGCAGGAGGGAGGTGACTTGTCCCCCAGGCCCTGCCTTTGGGGAATACTGTGAGAGAGCCTGGGTGGAGCTGATTTACCCCCACGCTCCCCAGGGACTGTTTTATTGTCTGTTAAAAGGCTTCCTGAGGAGCAGAGTAAGGCATGAAATAATAACGATGTAATAGCTAAGAAATAATGTAGCCGCTGATTTATTGGCTAAGTAGGAAATGTTTGACTTGACCTTTACCAAGGCAAAGTGCTCTGATGGTTGCCAAACCTGGGCTAACCAGCCCCTGCAAGGCACCTGGCAGGCAAACGGATTCCCTGGTTTGGCCTCAGTGCCCTGGGGAACTTCTCCCTCTCTGCTCCCCCCTTCTCACAGACCCCCGGGAGCCCCTCAAATACCGGGCTGCCGAGCACTGCCCCTTCCCGAGGCGAGGGGTGCTCCTCGCTGCCTGAGATGGAGGACTGCGGATAACCCCAAGTGGTGCCTACCCAGAACCCCGGAGTTGTTGGAGGTAAGTGCGAATAACCTTTTAAAACAGGGGCATGGCGCACTGGAAATATAAAAGAAAATCTCTACAGTGTTAACTAGACAAAAATGCAATGGAGGAAAGAGAAAAAAAAAAAGCAAAAAAACCCAAAAAGGAGAGTTTTGAAAGTACGAAAAAAGTCTGAGCTTTGTTTCCAAGTGTTCGAAAGAAAATTACCTTTATTGTGGTGTATTAAATGGCTTTGGAAAACGTAGCAGAGGAGTTAGTTTGCGTTTTCCTGGTCTGTCATGGTAGCACTGTGCTTACACCCCAGGCTGGATGTACCTTGGTCACGTCGCAGAGCAAAGGCAGCGCGGCCGGGCTGGGGGTTTGGTGGCTGTGCTGCCGCTGCTCCCCTCTGAGCACCCAGCTGGGTCACTCTTCCAAAATTAAGTGTGTCCGCAGGGTCTGCGTCTTAGCTGAGCCTGTCGTGGGAGCACGGACCTGCCAGCAACTTTCAGAGGAGCAAGGATTTGAAAGCTTCCTCATAAAGGAAACCAGCTTTTAAGAACTTTTATTTATTTACAAGTGACAGATTCTTATTTGATGTTTACTGGTAACGACTAATTCAGTGACACTCTCTTGCTTTGCGGGAGCAGCCTCTACCTCCCTTGCTCCCACAGCCTGAAGCGGTCAGTCAGGTTTTTTGTTGTCTCTGTGCCTCCTTGCCTCTGGGTCTGCAGACATATTTCTGGGTCGGTAGACAGGGAATAATATTTCTGTGTCTTAAAGAAGAGCTATGGGGTAAACTCACTTCTGTGCAAGACCTTTGAACACCACAGAGATGAGGGATTTGCAAGCAGGCGAGCAAACGTGGCAGTCAATGGGACAGATTTGCGGTGTCCGGGTATGCTCGGGGTACCATGCCTCGCTCTCTTTATTTTGGGACCCGTGGGCAAGTCCGATGCTCCTTTTCTCAAGGAAATCCTGGCTTCGCTGACCTTTGGTGATTTCATAGTACAGCTGTTCAGACATTATCCTCCTATCTGCAGCCCGCGAAAGAACAAAAGCCCCCCCAGCCCCCCTGTCGCTGTTATGGCACTTATATCTGCCACCTGTGGTGAGGGTTTACTCCATCCCTTCGTATTGCTTCCAGAATCGTTTGGAGGGTTAGTCACAGCAGCATCACTGCCAGGGACTTGGGAAGGGTGACCCTTCCCCGGGTCACATCTGTCCGTGCTTAGGCAGCTCTTGAGGTTTGGTTTGCGTTTTCTGCTCGACTGCTGAAAAGGCAGATGAGGGTCTTCTGCTTGATTCCCGTTGACCGAGATGTCTGTCAGCGGGCAGCAGGTGCAGGGGATATTAGTCACGCTCCGGAAGGGGAAACGGGTGAGAAAAAGCTGTGGAAAGGTGAGTTCAACCCGCCGGTGAAGCGGAGAGAGGTTTTAGCTGAGCTGCTGACCAGATGGACGCCTCGCTGCATCTGTGCAGGACTTGGAGCCCGCGGTGCGGGAGGTGGGACAGACAGATGGACAGAGGGAGCAGCGGTGGGTTGTGACATCCCAGTGGTGTACCAACAATATTAGATAGCGTCATAGAAATGGGGGAAAAGTTGAAAATAGTGTTTCCTGGGTTTTGCTTTGATCTGTCAATACAGAGCAGTGTTAATACCGCTCTTCATTCTTGTCATGTTGATATACTGTGAGCTGCCTGAGATGGCGTGGGAAATGCGTATGTCGGGGTGGGGAACTGAAACCCTGACACCAAACAAGCGCCTTGCTGCCTGTTGCAGAGTTCGTCTTCCCTGCTACTCCGGCCTCGGAGGAGTCCCTGACTTCTCTCCTTGTGCCACCACCTTTGCCTGTTGCGGATGCGTTTGTTGTCAGCCACTGGTGATTCCCATAAGGAGCCCTTGGGTCTTGCTCACCTTGAGTCACTACCACCCAATCTACTGTAATTCCGTAATACTTTCCTGCAGTTTCTTATTTGATCTTTGGCACATACTCCTCCCTGTGTCCAGGTACTCATCGCTCTATTTCACATTCGGTGATGTTTACTTGTCCTCCCCCCTTTCCTTGCTTTGCATCCACAATGAAAACCGAGACAAACTTTGTGAGCTGCCCCCCGCCCCCCTGAGTTGTCATTCTGAGTTTAGCAATATCCACAGAGCAAAGCAATGGCAATTTCTAATTTAGTAATAATTTGCTAAGGAAAGAAATTAGTAATTGGTGCTCTTAAATGTTAAACTTGTTATCTGTTTAATTACTGTTAGCTGGGTTTCTTGAAGACCTCATTAACTAAGCATCTGGTTTTATGGATGCAGTTCTTAAGGTCTCAGTTGCTTCCTGCAATTATCTAGCCGTGACAGGGAATTTACTAACGCATTAAAATAATCAGTGCCAGGCAAGTAAATTCCCTGTGTTCTGTAAAACTGGAACGACTGATCTGTTACCTGGGCAAAGGACCACAGGACAGGGGCACTCCCTGCCTGCAGTGGGACAGACATTACTGTTTTCTCGTTCCTTAACATGATGCTGGGCTAACAACTCAGGCAGGCTCCCAGCTTCTTGCAGTGTAACCCAGAGGCTATCTTGCTGTTGTGGTTTAACCCCAGCCAGCAACTAAGCACCACGCAGCTGCTCACTCACTCCCCCCCATCCAGTGGGATGGGGGAGAAGATCGGGGAAAAAGTAAAACTCCTGGGTTGAGATAAGAATGGTTTAATAGAACAGAAAAGAAGAAACTATTAATGATAACAGTAATAAAATGACAACAGTAGTAATAAAAGGATTGGAATGTACAAATGATGCGCAGGGCAATTGCTCACCCCCCGCTGACCAACCCCCCGCCAGTCCCCAAGCAGCGATTCCCTGCCCCCCCCCCCACTTCCCAGTTCCTAAACTAGATGGGACGTCCCATGGTATGGAATACACCGTTGGCCAGTTTGGGTCAGGTGCCTTGGTTGTGTCCTGTGCCAACTTCTTGTGCCCTGGCTGGGCATGAGAAGCTGAAAAATCCTTGACTTTAGACTAAACACTACTGAGCAACAACTGAAAACATCAGTGTTATCAACATTCTTCGCATGCTGAACTCAAAACACAGCACTGTACCAGCTACTAGGAAGACAGTTAACTCTGTCCCAGCTGAAACCAGGACACTTGCAATACGAGATTAGCTACTTTCTTCAAATCTTTAAAAATTTGGGTGTTTTAGTCACCTGTCCCTCGGATCTCAAACATATATGATGGAGGAGGACCTTATTTTCTGGAGCCTGTACCAACTCATCTCACTTCTCACCCCTTGTACCAGCATGGAGAAGACAGGACCGTGTTGACTATGTTGAGGATTGAAAGGTCAGTTTTAGTTCCTACTTTTCCGTTCTCTCTCCTTTGCACAACCACGGAGTTCGTGAAACACCCCCCTCACCCGGCTCCCTTGCAAGCAAAGGGCCCTTTCTCAGCCCCGTGCCTCGGCGCGCTGAAACCCTGGTGACACGCTGCCATGGTGCCTTCACCCACCTTCACCTCCAGCCTCCCAAATCGCCTCCCCGTCCCTCTTCTGGTTCATCGCGTTTCTCAGGGTGAGCCTGGCATTGAAGCCTCCTGGTCCTTGCTAACCAGCAGCTCTCAAAGCTTCCCTTGCTCTTTCCACACGGAGCCTTCTGGCACCCCAAATGTTACTGGCAGGCTTTGAAGCAAGAGGCCCGTGGTAACCGGAGCGGAGACACCCCGGCTGTCAGTGCTTGCACACCTTTTGCACGCCGGTGTGAGTGTGCATGCAGCTCTTTGCTGCCTCTTCTTTAGAAGTGAAGCAGCTAATTACCTCCTGCCACTTGTTATCTGATAAATCCTGATGCCTCTCTCACCTGTTATCTTGGAGGTGTAATTTTGGTGGGGATAGTGACAGATCACTTTGACATCCCAGGGACTATTTGACCCTAAATTAATTAAAAGTACTTTCAACTCCCCCCCCATTTTAGCAGCTTTCCAGTATATTTTAACAACCTACACCCTCTAATGATCACTTTGCTCAAGATGTAATCTACTAGAGGAACTTCCTTCAGAATACTATTATGGACAGAAAAGAACAGCTTTTAATCAGAGCTGTTCATTAGCAGCAGCAATCAGGCTGGCAGGTAGCATGGGCCACCGCTCTGCCTCTTGATGCATGTGCTCATTAACAGGGAAGTTCAGAGGAGACCTTAGACCTTTTGTCTTCAGAGTGTTGTTACAGATTGAATACCTTGCTGACTCTGAATTTCAACATCGTTATGCAGAGTTTACTGGACAAACTGGTTTTGGTCCACATGATGGGCTTAATTAAGGCAAATGCTGAGAAATCTAATGTTTTGGGTAGACTTATTTTTAGCTGAATATTGTTTGGGGCATGGGATGTGTAAGTATACGAGTACGTGAAAAGGAGTTTGGTGGAGGTTGAACAAGCTTTTGTGACCCAAAGAACAGGCCTCCTGGGAGGGGCTGGGATGCTGGCTAGAAGAGATTTAGCATGGCTAGCAGGAAAACTTGATGATTTCTCTATCAAAGCAGGACTTTGTGTGGTCTTGTTAACAAATAGACAAACATCAGATGTCTTTGATGTCAGTTTATTTCTTCTCACAATTAGAATGACCCGAGCACCTCACTTGGTCACAAAGGACAGCAGATGAAAAACGACTGGGGTGCTGGTTCTATCCAGAAGCCTAACAGTGGTCTGCTTTACTCAGTGATGAAAACCTAAGCTTTTCCTATGATATCTGTCAGAGAAATGATGTAGAGGCAATGATACAGCCTTCTGATGGGGAAAGGAGAGCCCTGAAGTGTTCAGGTGTTCTTGAGCCAGATGAGGACAGGGACTACCACTACCTGATTCAGAGTTCAGCTGGGGGAAAGGCTGCCATTTAAAAAAAAAAAAATATATATATTTTTTTCAACCAAAGATTGCCTCCTTCCCCACAAGTCTGCAGGTGATATTATTTTTTTTTTTCAACCCGCTCTGAACTTTTGCTGTGGGAGCACAGACTGGGCACAGTGTGCGTGTGGGAGGAAAAACGGAAACCAGGTGTCACTGGAAATTTTCTCACCTTGTAAGAAATTAACTGGACCTAAACACCTGATGGAGCTGCCATAAAATCTGTTTAAACTGAAGCTTTTCTCAGGAGAGCTCGTTTTTTTTACCCTGGGCACTTTGAAATGAGAGGATTAAAGTAAAAGGTTCTGTTGCTGAGTGATGCACAAAATGAAGACTACTTTCATAACTAGTTTCACAGCACACCGGCTACTTTGGAAGAGCCATATCGGTTTTCTTTTTTTTTTATAACAACCCTTGATGACCTCGTCCTGGCTCCACGAAACACAGATGTCTCAGCCCGCTCCCGCCGGCATCCCCTGCCAAGCCCTCTCCCGCGCCGCTGGGCGACCAGGGACTCGTCTGCAGGCACCCTATCTCCGGTTGATCCAAAAACGGTCGTCTTTTTATATCCTCTACTTCCACAGTCTTGATAAGGGCCTGCCAACCCCAAGAGTTTTGTTCACCTGCCAGAAACCGCCCCTCGCTGCCAAGCTGCCCACAATGAGCTTCGGAGGCTCCGCTTGCCAGCGGTGCCTCGGTCGCAGTTGCAGGGGCAGCGCTGCAAAATCCTGGCAGCTTTGACAAGGGGACAAGCCTGGGTAGCTTCGAAATTGGGCTTTCTGTGACCTCCGGTGGCGTTTTAATAACATGTCTTCTGTTCAATGTACTCAAACGGGGGGGGTTTTTCTTGTTTTATTTTTGATTTAAAAGCCTGGCCCGTGCGTTGGCACTCAGAGCAAACCATAAAGACGCAGAAACCCATGGATGACTGCTAACTAGGAAATGCAAAGGCTTCATGTAGACTGCTGCTGCTTCTGCCTCCGTCCTCTCCCGAGTCCACCCTTCTCCCCTTCGGTTCCTCGGTGGCTACTGAAGCTGCCAAAGCTGCAGTGCCCAATGCAGTGCCTAGACCTGCTTTGCATAACCCCTGAAGAACTGTATTTCCAAAAACTTCCCCGGGGAGCCTGCATCACGCTTCACTGGGTTTCGCTCTGCTTATGCTCTGTCCTTTGGGGTAAAACACGCAATTCCCCTCCCTCGCTGCCAAGCCCATACTTTAAATAGCTGCGGAGTTTTGCCTCTTTATTTTGCCAAGCTAGATATCTAGTGCTTTCGTCCCTCCTCATCCATCCCTGCCCACCCCTCTGATCTTTCTCTGCTTATCTCTGCGTTTTCCCACTATCTGCTAGCGTATTCCCAAAACCACGCTGCTTCCAGAGGAGGGGGTGTCATCGGGCCGTTCACACAGGGACACGCTCCCCTCCTCTTCTCCCACGCCCCGACGCTGCGGGAGCCTTGCCAGTGGATGTGAATAAGCAGAGTTTATGGCAGTTCAAGCCCCAGCCGCAGACACAGCCTGGACATAACAGACTTTGTTCATCGCTTTGCCACGTGGCGTAAATCTGATGCGCTAGTATTCACTTAAGGTCTTTTTTTTTTTTTTATCTTCTAGGTTCCTAAAAATGTCTGACGCAAAACAGAGGTGCTTTTAGTTTGCTGAAGGGTGGCTGGATTTTATTTTCTATCTGGAAATGAAATATTGGTGCTATTATAATCTGGCTTGGAAATCGGCCATTGGATTTAAAGGGGCCAGAATGCTGAGCTGTATTTTAATACTGTTGAGGTATTTCAATGTACAAAATTATCTTTCATTAGGAGGAGAGCTAACTAAATGAAACAAAACAAAGTTCACCACCACCAGAAATGCCTTATGACATTTACTGATGGCTCGCTACAGCCCTGCGGCTTTAGGCTGGTTAAGGAGGGGTACAAAAACTGTATTATCCTCTATAAAGTTTTGTAAGTTTTAAGTCACTTGTGTAACTGCCTTTTGTATTTCCTAGGATGGTGTCTGTGTGCAGATCTCCAGATGTCTCTTGATTCTTGCCGTATTCACCTTAACACTTAGATTCATTTTAATGTGTTTATTTTCGGTATGTTCACATTTCTATGAAATGAAACTTGTAACTCAAGGCATTTGATAGGAAATGTTATTATTTCCATAAAGAAAACTTTTCTCTGGAAAAAACCAAATGTTCTTGCTACCAACCAGAGAGTGGGTAAGTATGCTTACTGTAAAATGCTGTCTAGATAATTTTAATACTGAACCAGTTACCTTTTGTCCAGTCAGGCACGACTATTATCCAGGTCCTGTTAATGCAACGCAAAGCATGCTAAAGTTCTCTGTGATATGCAAAACAATTATGAAACATGTACATTACATTTCACATGTACTTTAAAATGTGAACCGATCTTGTGTGCATATGTGGTGCATATTGGACAGCTGGTCTTTCAAATGTACTGTAACTATAAGCTAATATCAAACGTCGTATCCTACTCTTACAACTTCAACTTCTAAGATTAAAAACCATGTATTAGGAGAGACTTTTGCAATACTTTTTTTTAAACAAAAGAATGTCAAAACTCAAAACAGAAAATCAAATTATCCTTTCAAAAACAGTTCCTAATTTCCGATTCAATAGCAGCGCTTTCTTGTTTTCTGGAGGTGAGAATTTCTCTAGTGACTTGATCACAAAACTCTGCACGAGTGTCTGTAGCCGCAGCTCCAGGCAAAGGCACAGCTTTGGTGCCACATAACTGGCTTTTTTCAATGGATGGTGGTCTAAACAATGAGAGATCAAGACTGACTGATCAGGTACAGGAATCTTTATATAAGTAACTGAGAAAATTCTACCAAATGTAAGAATGAGGTACTTTCTGATACTCCTTCCCATTACTAAAATATTTATTAAGGTGAAGTGGAAGCCACGTGCATTTCAGGTGGCTCCTAGAAAGCCCCCACATTGTCATTGGGGGAAAAAAACCCAAGGGCTGCCCTGGCTGCCAAAAGCAAACCCAGGGTCTGACTCCCTGGAACAACAGCAAGCTCCAGGAGCTGAACTTCTTGCATTTAGCCATCAGCAAACAAGGCAGCATGAAAAAAGACCCCATTTATCAGGGTTTCTGTGTGATTCTCCTTTTTAATCTCAGGCAAGAAGTCAATGAGCGTCTGAGCAGAGGGAGCGAGCCACCCTCATTAGGTGGTTTTCATTTGTCTTTGAGGAAGCTCGTTGATCTTGCACTGAAAGGTGGGCAACACAGGTACCGCTCTCCAGTCATATAAGGGATGTAATTTTCTAGAGCTATGGTTCTGACGCCTTTTCCCAGCATTAAAATCAATGGAGTAGCTGCAGATGAAGATGCCTGGAGAAGTTTAAAAGGCAGGAAGGAATAAACAGGGGGGTTAAATAATGTTTTTAAAGTTGCTACTTTTTGACATGAAACATGATGCTCAAAGAAACAATTATTTGGTATTGGGGGTTTCCCCGCTGTGCTCCTTGGTGGGCAGCACGCAGCAGGAGCAAAGTCATTTTCATCAGCATACTGCTCAGCAAGTGGGGAACCAAGCATTAAGTTTAAAATAGCCGCAAGTTATTTTCCGCACATCCTTTTCCCAGTCTTGGACCCACACTGGCTTTCTGTAAACGAATGAATTATTCTCTCTCTTCTGTGCCAGCACGCCGCGGCTGTGCACGGGGAGTCAGGTCATGCACCCCTTTTCTTCACCTTTGACTGCCAGGTTTTGGCTGGCTTCCTGAATAGGCTTCCTCGGTAAACCATATCTTGTTATAAGAAGCATCTGTTAGCTACATATTGCCTATGGCACCACAACTCTCCCTTACTGTGACTTTTGTGGCTGGTAAGTCAGACACAACTGAAGCCATCCTCGGCACGTAAAGCCAGCGGCACACGCCACCAGCCAATGGCCTTAGGGTGTAGCACACGCTCTTTTTAAAATTTAAAAAAAAAACAGAATACTGAATACAACACTTAAAAATAGAGAGAAAAACATGTAGGTATTATTATTTTTTTTGTCCTCACAATGCCTAGCGATTGCTTGCCCCGGTGGTGCCCTCCTTCCAGGTCCTCTCTCTCCTCTCCGCCTTTTGTAGGCATTTAGGCAGGGTTCGAACTGAATGCACTTAACAAGTGTGCTTCTGAAAAGTGACGTGCTTCTCTGCATTTCCCCGTCCTTCCTCAGGTGGTGCTCACCGGTAACTTCTGAATCTGTTGCTTTTTCTTTCTTTTCCTTCTGTCCTTTCTTCTACCTCCTGGTGCAACTCCAGAAAGGCACATTGGGCCCAGGACAGGAGACCAGTCGCATCCAGTGGCCATCCCTTGCTGTGGCTTTGTAACAGTGCGTTTGAAATGGGCAAGATAGAGGAAAAGGAAAGGAATTGATCCTGTGGGAGAAAATAAGAGAACAAGGAGAAGAAGGAAAGCACGGACTGGGGCTTTGGCCATCCCGGGCTGTGGGGCACTGGGGAACGTCCTTTCAGAGGAAACCTGTTTCTGATGGGGGAGGCTGCGCAGGTGCGTGGGAGTGCCGACCTGCAAAAGCATGTCACTTGATAAATCTTTTACCTTTAGGAATTTTGGGGGATGGGGAAGGGAGGAGGAGGAGATTTCTGGTGGTAATCACACAGCCCCTGCAGAGTGTATTGTGTGTGCTGATAGGATGGTTTTCAATATCTGCACAGGATGATTTTTAACAGCTAAAGATGACATTATGGTGATGTCTTGCACAGCAGGTGATAGTCAAAACTCAGCTTGCAGTCAGATCTGGTCAACCACTATGAGGAGCAAGTAATTGATCATCACTAAAGTAACTTTTGGGAGGCTTCTGGGATTCAGTCTAATGCCTGTGGTCAGTCTGTGGCACTTCCCCTCATGGGGCTGGAGAAATAGATGACGTTGAAGGCAGGGTGAAGTCACTGAGACACTGGAGGGGCATTACGCGGACACTGCTGGGTCGTCAGCCGGCCTGGATGCAGGGACTGACCACGAAAGGTTCCTGCTACGGGTGCTGGTCGTGTCGGCTTGTGTTCCTGGGAAGGTCAAACAGGCGTTGCACGACATAGTCCCTCAGGGACGGCCCAGCCAGAGCTCCTGAACGGCAGTAACATATTGCTAAAAACACGTGTGTTCAAGTAAAAGGTATTTTCTTGGCTCTTTGTCCTTCTGGGACATTCTCCCCGCTGTTTTGTTTTATTTGTTTTCTAGATGGGTTGATTTCATAGAATCATAGAATGGTTTGGATTGGAAGGGACCATAAAGATCATCTAGTTCCAACCCCCCTGTTTGCCGTGGCTTTTGTCTATAACAACAGGTGAAAGCAAAAGCTGTTAGTTTTAGAGTCGGTTAACTGGACAAAAAAAAATTTTTGTCCCTAATCTTTAGGAAGTTTGAAGACCATATTCAGTGAACTGAGTGAGAAGGGCATTAAGTGAGGTATGTGGAGGTGAGAGGGAAACAGTTTCTCACTTTTTTTCTTTTTAAATGTTAAAATGCACATGGAATACAAACATTCAGAAGAAATGTCTCAGGAAATGATCTGGGGAAATTTGAGACAGGCACAGGTACATTCAATAATAAGTGCGTGTGTGACATATTCAGTTGGTCTAAAAATGTTGGCAGAGGGAATGTTTGCCAGAAGGAAATTTATAGAAACAAAAGGGGAGGGTGTGTGTGTGAGAATAGCTGAAGAATATGCTGTTTCTCTGATCATAAAATACAGGCATAGCTGCTTAGTTGCGATAATTCAGACTCTTTCCATTGAGTGCCTTAGAGCCATGCCCCTTTGCAAGAGATGAGAAGCTGGCTCCTAATGCAACAGATATTAAACGAAGAAGTTAGAGCCATTGTCGCTGTAGCAAGACTAAAACTACAGCAGTTGTTTTTAATTCACTGCCCCTATGTATCTGCAGTGTGTTCTACGCTTATATGTATTAACAGCAGCCTAGAAACTGAAGTCTGGCAAACCCTTGTCTGCAGGCTTAGCTCTGAGCCCAGGGGTAGTCTTGTTATCCATTACAGGGGCGAAGGTAAGAGGGGGGGACAACAGGGTATCTCAGGAAATGCAGGAGAGGAAATAATTGAAAATTCATACGTTTACTTATGCTCTTTCTTGGGAATTGTGATAGGAAGGCATCTGTAGGAATAGCTGGAATACAGAAAACACCAGTAACTGGTTTGGTTGAACCAAATTAATGCAGGTGCTGCATAAGAAGGCATTGGCTTTCAAAATTTTGTAGTTGAAGTCATCGCTTCATTGAATATGTTTTGTATCCCCTGAGTCATTCCTATTTTTCAAACACACTGTGAAATCAAAAATCCTCCAAATCTGTGCAAAACCCGCTTCAATCTGGGGAAGAAGTAGGAAAGAAGGGGAATGAGAAAGGGAGAAAAAAAGTCCTGGGATAACATCCAGAACTATTCGGCTACAGGATTCTCCATCTGCCAAGAGCAGAAGAATGTCTTTCTAAAATGAATAGCACACAAAATGCTGAATGAAGTGAGCATAAGAAGCTCTATCAAATCAACAATTATTCGGTGAAAGGAATACAATTTTTCTGGGCTGAAGTGAGCTGAAATGCTAAAAAATTCTGTTGCCAAATATTACATCTGGAGAACTGCTGCTGCGTGTTTGGTGGTGATCTTTACAGGTTGTCATTCTACTAAGTTTCCCTGGGAGACCCTCGTGGTGTGAAGACTGGGATGCTAGCCGCAAAACTGACTTTAAAAAGAAGATGAACTACAATGCTCACAGTCAGGTTTTGGGGGTGCTCTGGGCACTGTAAGTAGGAGAGAAACAGCTGCGTCCTCATAGTGAAAATACTGTTGTTGCAATCCTTTTTATCCCCAAGACATGCAGAACACGGTCCAGCTGAGCCACTGGTTTTCGTAGGTCTGCGGACTGTAGGTGTTCATGTCCTCATCTCCATCCTAGTGAGAATGAACATTACAAGCAAAGTGAATATACCCTAAATCACACAGTCCTACAGCAAGGCGCATTGCCTTTGAGTTACAGAAGTCAGTTCTAAACATGCAAAAGTCAGAAAAAGTAAAAGTTATGTTTCTTCTTGGAAACTGTTACTGCCCCTAATCAATATCTGCTGTTTTTCTCTGAAGAACGAGGATGCTCATAAAATGAAGCCGTACACCATGTTTTCATTCATAAAACTCTGTACTGTGTTCGGTTATGTTCTCGAGACGCTTTCCAACTCTTGGCCCGGGGGTATGGATAAGAAAGGAATTCCCACCTCTCAGAGCTCTCTTTAGTTTTATTTTAAGAAAGAAGCTTCAACCACTGCCTCACAGCAGCTGCCCTGGCCCCACGCACCATCTCTGGGGCTGCGCCGGGGGATCGTGTGAAGGAGTGAACAGGGAAATGGGGAGACAAGGAGATTTCTAGAGCAGATTTCTAAGGCATGGCTCCCCATCAGCTGCGCTCAGCAGCCTTCAGATGGGCTTAGCTACGGACAGCGAGAGCTGGAGAGCAGGGTCCGAGCCAGAATAAAGTGGACAGGTCTTCTCCTTTGTGTTGCAGGTTTTGGGCATGGCATCCTTTATTTCAGAAAAGTACCGGTATGAAATAAGCCCGCCACTAATGAGGCCAAGCAGAGCAAAAGATGCAGGATTTGTGACGCTCCGTTTTGGCCGGCTTCCCTTCTTCGGGGCTTCGCTGAAATACGAAAGCCATGGCAGAACTGTTGTAATTGGTGCACTCTTGAAAACAGAGATGCTATAAATAGCTAAACAGAGCTTGAAGTGGAGGGGACGTCAGAGTTGGGGGTTTTTTACTGCTACTTGAGGTGATCAGAATACTAATTAGTCTGGTAAAAACAATATTATTTGGTCACATAGTCTAATAATTGCAGCATGCTGCTTTATTTTTTATTTGCTTCCCTCTAAAAGTCTCTTTCTCTCTCTTTTCCCTGATTGCAGCTTTGCTGGTATGGATTAGCTGCCTAGGGTTCCAGGTGGAGGAAGGTGTCTATTTTAATTGCCCCAGATTTGGCTCCGTTGTCCTAAATGGGATATCTCCTTGCCTTTTCCTTGTCTGTGTTCTGCACAGAACAAGAGCTGTGTGGCATTTGGGGTGATTTTAATGAAAAAAAAAAAAAAAATAGAACTGGGAATTAATTTATTGACTGACCGTGTGCTCTGTGCAGGGTCTGCATGGGAAAGGACTTCACTAAACAACAGGAGATGGTTATATTGGCATCTCAGAGATAAAGAAACAGCCTGGTAGCCCACCTCTCCCCAGGCACATAGTGAACGTGAGGTTACCTTGTCCCTTGGTGTCAGCAGTATTGACTCACTCGGGTATTAAGAAAATTAAGACAATTTGGTTTATGCTCCACAACCACAGCTATGATACAGAACTCTGAGATTTAAAAATCTATATACATTTTGGGTTTTTTGTGTTAATCAGCTTCCTGATTTTTGTATCTTTAAAGGATTGTAACATTTTTCTAGGCTTTCATCACTCATTTCAGTAAAGTGAAGTGAAGCTTTGGCCAGTCCCTGGCTTCTCTCTTGTCCTCTTTTGTGTTTTGTCCTCTTCCAGGCTTCGTGGTGTCTCCCCCCCTGTCATCGATGGAGTCTCAAAAGTAAATGCTAATAGCCATAAGGATGCCTCAACCAGCTCCCTTGCTGGCTCCAAAACTGCTTTGTCTTCTTCTAGCCTGGCTTCTCTTTCCTCTGCTAGCATGTTAATTGTGTTAGCCACTTGATCACAGTTAATCTTTTTACTATTGTATTAGAGTAATATAATAAAAGGGCAAAGGAAAATCAATAAGAAAGTCTTCACAACCCATCAGTAAATCAGATGAGAGTCTCAGCAAGGCAGCGAGTAAACCATTTAACAGACCATAAGCTTCTTTTCTTGAATTAAAAACTAATGAGAAATAATAACTGGGAGACCCTAAATTAGCTGTACTTATGTCTGGCCATAAAAAGGAGGAAGCAAAGGAGTCTCTTTACAAGGCACTTGGGAGGAGGGTGGTTTGGGAAGGGAATTTAAATACCTTCCTACCATTAAGCACCCCCTCAGTGCTGGACTGGGACAGCCCCTCTCTGGTGTTGAAATTTCACCGCGGAAGAGAGGGCAGCCCAAAAGCCTGGAGCACGTCCTGCTTCTCAAGGTCTCCAGGAGGTCCCTTAGCAGATTCCTTCTGTGCTGACAGAAAAGTCCAGCCTCCGTAGCCGAAACCGTGACTGTGCTGTGGGCAACACGACTCCAGAAGAGCTCTGTGCCGGGATCCTCCCCGGGAGTGTTTTTCTTCACGGAGGTATTTCTATCATGGGACGGGTGGGATGAGAAGACCTCACTTCAGCTCCTTTATGTCTTCCCCCTCCTCCCTCTTCCTCCTCTGCTTTTTTATACTCTGTAAAAGACAGTAATTTCTCGAGCTGTGGAGCTCGTACAAGTGACTGGGCCTGAAGGAGGAACCGCTTCATTACTGGAGGGCAAAAAAAAAGTGTTAAGGTGCAGGTTCAGCTCTTCTTCTCTCTCCATAGAAAACTGTCTTATTGCCACCTTTTGAGTTTTTTAATGGATTTTTTTCATGATACTTGCTGGTAGACTTTGCTTGATCTCAGTAGTTTATAAAAACACATCCTTTCACGTGTTTTCCCCCACACCTCTCCGCACAATGAGGAACTGTTCCCAGCGAACACGTACAAATCCGTTCCATGTTCTGCCAAGTCTCTTCTGCCAAAAATGAACTTGACAACAAGTCGTGCCAAGACGACTGTCGGTGATGTTTCCTGACCCGCTCTCATCCTTTCTCTGTGTCCAACCACCGAGCATCACCTGGCTGGGGAGTACGTCTGTACTCAGGTGGGGGCAATGCAACCGCACCAAGGCCAGCTCTCAGCTCGCTGGTGCTGCTCCGCCGAGGAGCAGAATAACCACAGCAGCACTCCTGTGGTCCAACCACCCTGACCACTCGATGAGTTTCTCAGGGCCTTTTGCATCCCACGCTGAATTTGGTCAAGGCTAGCTAGCAAGATAGATAATTTAAAGAGTGTTATATGCCTGCAATACACCCATAAAAAGGCCTGCACGCTCCACACTTTGCAAACTTGGAGGGGGGTGGGGGTGGTGGGGAGCCTGACATTAAAATTTTGGTTTTATACAGTCCCCATCGTAGTGGGTTTCTGGCCAGTGGAAAGGTCATCGCTGCTGTTGTTACATGAAAGGTGGATAATGATAATGCGTTAATGATGGCTTGCAGCGGGCTGACACACAGGCGGAGATGCGACAGATGGTGCACAAAACTAGATCCTGCTGCCGTTGTGAAAGTAATCTGTTAAAATCTGTAGGTTTTGTCATGTAAGGGTACCTAATATGGTTTTACCCTGGGACAATGAGATCTGGCAGGATAGCAAGTGCTGTGTGATCATGTTTCTGGTGTTAAATGGGGTTCCTTGGACATTTAATCCTTTTTATCTCTTGGTGACCCGACTGCCGGGCGATTTTATGACAGGGCAAGCACTGTGACTTCTGTTTAGGATGACGTCCTGCCAAACCATCAACTCTCTGGCTCTGCCTGTGTCCCTGTCACGCAGCTGCAGGTTTTCTTAGGCTCTGCTGCTGGGAGCCCAGACATTGGGGATACATCTATACTTTGCTAGCAGTTTTTCATTAGTAGTCCATTTTAAGGATAGAGCATGAGCATTTTAAAAGCTATCCTGCTTGGTGTGCTTCTTGATGAGACTGATTTTGCCCAGTTCTGTGCTACTAATTAATAAGTAATAGCACAAAACTGTAACAGCTCACACTGCAGGAGCCAGGGACTGGCAGAATGCTCTCCAGCTTTTTTTAGACATCAGTGAGCAAACATCCTGTAGCTCTCTCGATTTACTTGAAGATCCTTCCTGACCAGATACAGTGCTCAATTACATCCCTACTTGGGAAAAATAACAACAGCAAGAAAAAAAAGATAGGGCTGAAGCTGATTGATTTAATAAGGGAGACAGCAAGGAGCAGTCATGACTAAAAAAACCCAAACCTTGATAATCAAAGCCAACAACAGATATGTGCTGGCTTTTCTATAAAAGCTGGAAGTCCAAAATTAAAATGGGAAGAGGCTAAAAATTAAAATGGGTGAACTTTTAAATGATGATATTGATGCAACGGACATACCAGAAACTAGGAAAATAAGCTGAGCCACAGGATAGCACAGTTGCACGCTGCAGTTGATAAAGGAATTGCAGATTACGTTGTGCTACTCTGTGTTTAAAAAGAGCTTGGAGTCAAACCAGGTAAATAAGTCATCTGTGGCATACAGGTAATGGAGAATCCCTGCAGTTTGAAATACTGTGCCTAAAAGGGAAGAATATCGAACAGAGGGACGCTCTCGGCCACCTGACCAGGCTGGTGACCTTGACTGAGAAAGGGAAGGGTAATGAGAAAGCATGAAATGGCAGAAAAACAGGAGATTGGAGGTTTTGGTGATGTCCTGTAGCCTGGGTAAATGTTATGAGAAAGTATGAGGCAGAGATATATTTGCAGATGCCATAAATAACTGCTTGTTGCAGCAGCTAGGTAGAGAACACAAGTGAGAAAAATGAGCACCTGGTTTTGACCTCAGCCATGAGAAGAGCATTGCTGTGAACGCAAGTTTCACCCAAGCATTTTAGCACAGCGACCACAGCGCACCAAAATTCAGCAAGTCCACAGGAGCAGAAAAAAACCACAAAGACCACAGTGTAGAGCTTCAGTAAGGACAAAAATGTACAAATGAGAAAACTTTTTAGACATTAACAGCACAGTTAAAAAAGTAAAATGCTTGCGAGTATCATGGACGCATTTAAAGACATCATACTGAAAATTCAGACTAGGGAAATATTATGTGTTGAAAAAAGACTTTCAGGGTTGGCACAGGTAAACAGCAAAAAAGGAAACTAGAAGAAAAAAAGATATCTTGCAGAATAGAGGGGAAGTACAAAGGAGAAAAATAGAAGAGAATATATGTTCTGGGAAAGGAAATGTAAAACCGTAACAGAGCAATAGGTAACAAAAAGGTTCTTGGTAGCAGCACACTAAAGGCATGTAACTAATAATAAGAAAATTTTCAAACACGTCAGAAACAGAAGGTCGCTGGCAGAAACTCAGTATAGCTGATAAATGATCAAAGTGGAAAAGAAAGGCAAAGCAATAGCAGGAAAGCCAAGCAGATTATTTTGCATTGGTGTTTGCTCCAATTTAGGAGTTCGGCGGAGCTGCCATATTGAAAACTTTAATTGGGCAAGTCTGATGAAAGGTCTCAAACTGAAGTGACATTAAAAGCCTTTTTAAAACAAACCAATAAAACGGATAACAACAGATCAACAGGACCAGATGGCACTCACGCAGGAGTTTCAGAGCAGCTCTGATATGAAATTGCCAAACTATTAACTGTGGCGAATAACCCACTGCTTAAATTGGCTTTGCTTAAATTAGCCTCAAGGTAGAGGAAGAGGGACATGTGACACCCACTCCTGAAAAGGTCCCTAGAAGAACCCAAGGAACTACATACTCATAAATCTGATTTTCATTTGAGGGGGATTTGTGAGAAGCATTATAAAAAAGAGAATTAGTAGACATATGGAGAAATACAAAATAATGGAGAAGAGTCAGCACAGCTTGGAAACCATGGCTCATAAATCTGTTGTTAGGTTTTTTTGTGAGAATCAGCATGCACGTAGATGAAGCTGATGCAGTAGACACAGTGTACTTGGATTCCTCAAAGGTTCTGGTGAAGTCTCTTCCTTAAATAAACCGAGTTGTCATAAGGATGAAGGTCATCTTATGGATTAGCAACTAGTTTAAAGACAAGAAACTAAGGGCAGGAATACCTGTCAGTCTGCACAACAGGGCAAGGTCACCACTCAAGGTCATACAGGGATACGTCGTGGCCACGGGGCAGCTCAATATACTCATGAGTGGCCTGAAAAATTGTTTTCATTGGAGATGACAAAATTTGCCTACAACATTCAGTGACTTGGACGAATCAAAACCAAAACTGACTGTGAAGACTCGCAGAAAGATCTCATGGTACTGAATAGCTTGAGAACAAAATAGCAAATGACAGTCGATGTTATCAAATGCAGAGGAGCAGACTTAATTTTAGTGCACCTAACTTTACATGCACAGTAGTGGGCCCTGAAGAATGACCACTGAGGAAAACTATCTTGGTGTTCAGGGAAGTTTCAGCTAAACCCACAGCAGCTGTCAAAAAAAGTAAATGGATAATTAAAAACCAGCAGGAAAGGAATGAGGGAATAAAGTTAGATGTTTTGCCATTCTGTAGACCCATGGTGCGCTATCATCTTGAAAAATTCATGTTGCCCTGCTCATGTCATCACAGGAAAGATGTAAGAAGAACCAGAAAAGACAGAGAAAAAGGTGACAAGGCTGGTGAGAGCTGTGGAGCAATTGCTGCGTGAGTAGAAATGAAAAAGCCGGGGACAGTTCAGTCCGATAGAGTCAGCTAGAGAGAGAAAAGGTATGACAGGGGTATGTAAAATCAAACACACCATGGAGGAAGTGAGTAAGGCGTGTTTGCTTGCTCTGCCTGTATTTGGTAGCTGCCAAATCACTCGGATGCAGCGTCTTGCTGCTGGCCCTTCCCAGAGACGTAAACTAGTTAGCCCTTTGCTCCAAACAAGTATGAGCAGCCCCACGTGTCGGTGTGCTCGGAGAGTATCCCAGACAAATGGACCTTACCCCATCATTCCTAGCAGGACCACGAAAAAAAGGAGATCTTTTTTCTCCTCTTGTAATTCAGTGGTGCTTTAGCTGGGACTGTAGAGTTGTGCAGAGCCCTGTGACTGCCACAAAATCATGATTCACAGGGTCGGTGATGCTGCAGCTTTCAGCTGTTACCGCTGCTTTGCCTGTGTATTTTCAGTGCAGTTTCTGCCCACTGAGAGAACATATTTTCTAAGGAAGAGACTCTAACTGCCCAAAGTACTTCCATTTATATATTTGCTGGTGATTGTTCCCAGAATAGGAGATCATTTTGATTGTTAAGGTTCAGTGGTTTACAACTCTTATTAAGCAAGAACACTAATCTGAAATGATGTGTAAAGCAGAGTGTCTGATGGCATTTGTGGTCATTAGCTGCTACCTTGTGTAGTCATGAAATTAGCTGCTTTTTTGGTAGTTTGGGTTTTTTTCATGCTGCAGGTTTTTTTCCACTCAGTAACGTTTTATGTGTGCTGCTTCAGTCTCCTGAAATCAGATGAAGATTTCCATAGTTGGAAGGGATGAAGCATAGTCATGTAAAGAAAATGGAGATTTTTGAAGAAGTTGACGCAGTCCTGTTCAATGCCACACAGTGCAACTGTGGCAGAAACAGTCACTTAATCTGTCTATATGTCATTTCCCACATCCCTAAATTAGGATTTTTGTGTTCAGTACTGAGACTTCTGAAATAAAACAGTGTCACACATGCAAATTGATCAGGAATCCTGAACAACTGTGAGGCTGGACTGACTTGCAAGTTGGTTGAGGACAAGAACAGCAACAATCAAACCCTGTCTCATGCCTTGGCCACAGCCAAATGCAGTTCTGAATCCTGAATTCAGGGCTTGAGCTCTTCCTCTTGCCACTGAAACTTTATGAAAAATTTTGGGTCTAAACTCATGATTTTGCTCCAAAGCTAAACTTTGTGCTTCACTGACTGTCTGGATACATATGAATTCAAAACTGGGCAGAAGCAAATGGGTGAGGTGTCATATGCTGCAGAGGGAATGATACTGAGCAGGTGACGAGGATGCTTATTGACTTTGTAACAACATTTATCCCTAACACTTTTGCTTTATTACAAACTTAACAAAACTGTTGCTTTAAGTATTTTGGAGTAGATGTTCCAGCTGATGCTGGGGAACCTGTGTTTGCAAAGTCTGTTCCTCTGCAAGGACTCTGTGTGTGTGTGTGTGCGACTTTTCATTGATAGTTCACAGAAAGGGTCAGAGAAAGAAAAGAAGAGAGGGGGACCAAACGATTCAGCTAGTGAGTCTTTGCTGCCCACTGCACTGTGATCTGGTCATACCCAAGCAGCTCATGCCAGAAGACATCTCACACCCTGGAGGCACAGAGCACATCGCAAGCTAAATTCTTGTGGAAAGCAGGGTATACCAGCCCGTGCAAGTCTCTGTGCTGTGACTGGGCATGTTATCTAGTGTAAAAATAGGTTGTGTACATCTATACCACACTGCAATGTGCAGCATACATACATCCATAGGGATGAAAACCTTGTTTTCTACAGGACACTGTGGATCCCAATTACATAAATTCACTTTGCCATCTGTAAAAACCGAGCAAGATCATCTGACAATCCTATGGTTAGCTGAATTTTGGGGAGGGCCCCCTTTGGAGATGCCCAAGAAGAGCAAGGTTTTATGGCTAGGGTGGTGTCCTGCATCCTGAATAGCGGAGGATATTGCCTTCAGCCTGTTGCAGGGGAGCAGTGGATTTCCTTGACCAGGAAGAAAGGTTTCACGAATCTCACGAGGCAGCATTCAATCCATCTTTCTCATCCTATTCCTCCAATCCCTCTTTCCATCTTGCAGGCTCTCCTGACATATGCCCGGCGAAGCTGCATGAATCTGTGGCCATTACAGGGCTTTGCTACCCTGCTCTCTCTGCTGAGTTAAGTGTGTCCTGAAGCAAGGCTGGGACTGTCACCTGTGTCAGGATGGGACATCCCACCAGAGAGCCAACCCCGCCACGTGGGCAGCCACGCAAGTGAGGCAGGTACCGCTCTGTGGTACTGACAAGTTACTAGGGGCTCTCCCTTAGTGGCTTGCAGGCTTATAATCTGCTGCTGGTCTTACAAAGGGAACATCAAAACCACCACCTTTCCTTTTTCTGGAAAAAAGTCTGGTGGGAGAAAAAGATGATTTTTCTTGTTTACATTCAACCAGCTAGCTCAGGGGTTGTCTACTGCAGGAAATCTTATGTTTTGATTCAGAAAGAAGTGCCTACAAGGAGAGTGATATAATTATGGTATGTGGATAACTATTTAACTGTATGAAAATCAGTGATGGGAAGGTATCTTCAGTATTGAAGTATGGCTGATCAAACAGTGCTGGAGGAGGGAGGCCCCTGACATCCATCCCTTCTCTGTCCTCATTTCTCTTACTCTAAAAAGTGCCTTACTCGTTCAGTACTCTACTCATTTCAGCACGACTCTGTAGGGGGCGAGACACTCTTCAGCTCAAGGAAAGGCAGACTTGAGCCATTCAGTACTGAAAGCATTTAGAAGTCATTCCTGTGGCACGTCCAGGTCCAAACATAATTTTTCAGGCATTGACTGGTCCACATGCTTTCTAACAAGGCTAATCTTGGGCACATAACATGCCAGCATGATGAGAGGAGTAGAGAGCAGTCAGAAACAGATGGGTTCCCAAGCTACACTGCAGGTTATCATTTTAACCAAGTATGGTTCGAATTCTTAAATTTCAGTGTTGTCTCTTAAGACCTCTGTGACTCCAGATGTATCCAGCGTAAAAAATGTGGGATGCCCAGAAACAAAAATAAGTCTGACAAGGAGACTTTTGTCCAGTAACACTGTGAGTGCTTGCAGCCACAACAATTTTTGGTTGTTTTTTTTTTTTTCCCCCAGAGCAGTTATGGAACTCATGTGGTTGTACCAAAATGATAAGAAATGAGCAAAGCTTGTATGCAATAAGAACTAGAGGAACTTAAATCTAATATGCAAAACCATAGAGAACTTTCAAAGAAAAGCAGTTGCAAAGTGAGGAGAGAAACTGTTTGGTTTCAGATGAGGTTTAGAACCATTTTTCAGAGCTTTATCTAGCTCAGATTTATTTTTTTTTTACAGCTTTGCAAAACTCACAGATAGTAACCCCCTTTTTTTCACCACAGTTCATTAGAAGAGGACTACAGACCAAAGGTGGCATTGTTCCTGCTCCTACCATCTTAAATCAACCTTTCTGTCCCCCTGTTCCACCATCAGGGGCTGACTGAAAAATGAACCTTGAGCAAGCAGGACTGTTTCCAGTCTCAGTGACCCTCAAAAGATGCACTCGTCTGACCTGAATCTGAAAACAATCTCCACATGTGAGGCAGGAATTAGGGTTCCTTGAAAAAAGAACTAGGATGGGGCTGTCCATGTAGGTGCCATGTTACCGCTTTCCAAAGTGAGCACAGGAATTTAATATATACTCTGCAACAGGGCAGAAAGTACAGAAGCGAGAAGCGATGCTATGGATGAAGCCAAGTCACCCTAGGGATGCGGGAAAGTATCTGAATAACTCTTGGGGCTTCACTAGAGAAGACCCAAAGAATAATTACCATCGAGTTTAGACCTGGATGCAGCAAATCGTCTCTCTAGCATTGTCTGGATTAATACTTCTGAGAACTGTTGCTACCCTGCCAGATTAAGGTACACGCTGGTTATTATAGTGCAATCCAGATATTCTGGGAAGTGAAAATCAACCTATTCTTTCCCACAAAGCCAGTGAACAAATTAAATCTGTGGATACATTGAAGTTTTGATTTGGTAAAAAAATAAGAATATTATAATGCATTGGTTTTAGAAATTAACTTTGCATCAAGTGACTTCTTCAAATTAAATGAAAGGAATAGCAGGTATATAGACAATGCTTTTGATTTTAAAGGGCCAACCTTTGTGACGTTGTGGTATGCTTAAAAGCTTAATGGCAGATTGGGCTCCGAAAGTTTTTGCATCTTTGATTTAATGACAATGCGGAGTTTGGATCTGAGTAAATGGGGAAAGATGCTTAGGAAATGGCTAAGGTCATCAGAGGTGAATAACAGCCACAGGATAGACATTAAGAGTAAACGGACAGCCTACGGCAAGACGGATGTCTTGAGATTAACGAAGTGCAGGAAGAAAGTAAAAATTGCCAAGAACCAAGCTGAGACAGATGTTGCAAAATATATTAATAGAAATAGTAAAAAAAATGAAACAAACAAAACCCAGCAAAAACAATATAAAAAACTTCAGACGTCAGGAAAGTGAAGAAAAGGGGCTGCCACGTGGTGAGGACAGGATGGAAATAAATACAGCCAGTTTGTCACCAAAATGTAATGAATATTTTGCTTTTGTTCTCAGCAGAACCCGTGAGGAAAACAAATAAGGAAAAAGGAGGGTGACTAGAGGGAATGGGATCAGAAGACTATCACTCCTCAGATGAAAGCAAATTAGAAGTTGCTCAGCATTCTTATTTCCAAGAAATGTTGGGAATGGTGGTGACTGAGGTGGGTGAAGAAATGGCACACAAACTCTGAACATCCCGCCTCAGGGCAAAGACAAAACAAAAAGAAAGGAGCTATTGAGCCGACCTTACGGTGCACAAGACTTTAGGTGGTTTGGTTTAACGATAAGTGTGATGAGAGACACAACGGTATTATAGCAAAGCTTAACACTCCTTCATCACAGTTATGTGATAGCACACTACCCTGACAGCCGTCCCGGGAAGATGGCTGTTTTCCCCGGCCAAGGGAAAGGCAGCAGACCTCCCTGGAGTGCTGCAGGGAACGATGCTGCTGCGTTAGATAGAAAACTGCAGCTTTGGAGCTGAACGAGAGCTGCCAGGGCAGGCGGTGACCAGCTGGGAGGAGGCAATGGGCTGGCTTGAAGGGGGAATTGAGATGCTCTCCGAATTCCTAGTAATTCCTAGGGGTCCGTCCTAAGAATTCCTACAAATCTACCCAGAACGGATCTCTCTGTCACTCTGGTACACCCAGAAAAGAGAAAGGTTCTGTGCCTGGCAGGGGGGCAAAAGTGAGGTGGGACTGTGGAAGGTAAGTCCTGCGGTTACAGGTGACTCCCACATGTGGGTACCTAAGTCCCGCTAGTATCTCGTTCACGTGGTTTTGCTCTTGGATCCTAGCTGAGGATTGGCAGAATTTCCATTCAAGGATATTTTAAATCTGTCTGTCTTTCTTCCCTTCTCCCATAGAAGTGATTTTAGAAGGCTAGAAGTAGTTCTTCTGAGAGCCATCGGTTTTGAGGGCATTGTGCTTCAGGAATCCTTTATGCAAGAGTCTTAAAGCTTTGCAGAAACGTTTTACCATTGTTTCACATTTTACTTCTTTTCATCAGTTTTGAGACAGCTCTGGAGAATAAATAGCTGTCAGAACAGGATGCACACCACAGAGGCCATCATCACTCTGGCAGAGCACTTACTGTATGGAGGTTTATGGTTTGCATTCACATGTTGGCAAATGTGATAACACAGCTTTTTCCTTTTCCAGAGAGGAAAGCAGTCCTAGCATTTCGCCCACCTGACTATATGGGACAGCAGAGCGACCGTCCCTGCTGGGTCTGAAAGTTCCTGCCCGGTGTCTCTGTTGCTTGGCATTATCCAGCTCAGCAGGATCTTGAGGCTTCCAGAAATGGCTCTGGTTTTCCATAATAGGCAACAATACCATATATGATTTGCCTCTGCTCTCTCGGGGTTTTTTTTTAAATCTAAATGATAGGACTAGTCCCCCTGCCCCATGCCGAAGATGCTAATTTTCTAAGCTTTAATTAATTCCTGGTGCATTGTAAAGAAGACAAAATTATCTTTAATGGAGAAAACACTCTGAGATTATGTAATGGTTCCCTCTTAATTTTTCTTACCTGAAAACACACTTATCTTCTCTACAGAGAATATAATTATCCAAAGAATAGTGATTTTTCTGTGGTAAGAGAAGACTGAGGTGGCAGTTCAACTGATCACAGATGAAACCCAGCTGGTCTAAGGGAAAGTTTCCTGTGATGCTGATGAGAGCTGGGGCAGCCAAGTACTCATTTTCTTCAGAGAAGTGTGAGTCTTGCAGAGATTCTTTCTGAGCAATATTCTAGCAGTCTTAATGTCCAAACTGTGAAATGGCCAAATTGTATAATTCAGTGGTTTCAGACCAGGCCACTGGTTGGTGTTAAAATGTGTCAAGGTGGTACAAAAAATAATTGAAAGGGTTGGGTTAATTTTAAGTAAAATAAAACATGGACACAGCGATGCATTGCAGTAAGTGGAAAAAAGAAGTGGGGGAAAGGGAAATAGGCGGATTTTAGTTTTTCTGGAAATGAAAGTCCTTGTAGTGATCCTGTCCACGTACTTGGGTTTGGTTTTTTTCTTCCCAAAGAGTGAAAAAGCCTTTTATTTAAAAAAACATTGAGCAACACTGGTGTGAGAGTCCAATGAGAGAAAACTTATTTGGGTTGCAAAGTTATGCGGGATAGCCTGTTGTTCTTTGCAGCACATGCAGAGGAATGAGACAGAGCATGTTTGTGGTGCTGGCTCTTCTAAGACACTGACCCTCTGTTCCTCTGTTGTATAGATTTGCTGCAGAAAAGCTGTGATTTCTACAATAGCAAAGCTATCAACAACGCAGATGCAGAAAATACTCTGTCCAGACCTCTCCCATTTAGCATCCAAATGTTACTTGGCAGTTAAAAAACAAGAAACAGAACCCAACCCCTCACACATAGAAGACATGTCTCTCGTCGTATCAGCAAGCCTACATCATGTCTCTGGTATTTTGAAGAAGCAACTTCCTCTTGTGTGGGTTTGCTAACACATGGTGTAAAACAGTTGCAAGAAATAATATATCCACCCTATTATTCCAGAAAAGTGAGTGCTGAAAACATGATTCTGTCTTTTGTGGCTCAGAGGAGTTCTCGCCTTCTGAAAATTGTTAGAGAAGTGCAAAGTTATTTTTTTCCTTCCGTATAACATGAATAATATGGGAGGGAAAAAGATCTGTTTAGCCAGAAGTACAATAGCTACCAGAGATGACTGCGTGGTCCAAAGCGGTAATATGACTTATGAGAACTCAGTAACACTATTGTATAGCTGAACTATTCCATAATTTACATAGGTTCAGATAACAGTAGGTAGAACTGCCTTCAGCTTGTGGAGGCATTAGCTTTAATGCCTTAGCCAAGTTGAGCCCTGGCTGTATCAACATTTTCTTCTGAAGTGATGTACTATCATACATACATAAATATTTAAGATGAAATGTAGAAGTTGCCATTCTTTCTGGAAGGCCCATCATTGTTGTGGTAGAAATACTCCACTTTTCCTGAGCAGAGACAGCAATTTTCAAAGCCAGAACTTGTTTCTACAAAGCACCTGGCAAGTACGGCCATAAAACTATTCTCGCTGACTACTGTGAACTGTAAGTTTGCACTTACGTAGCCTTTTCCTTAACCAGACTGCTCACATTTCTGCAAGCTCACGCTGGTTGCAAACCAAATAGCGCATGTATTATTTGTTTCTTCTTACCAATAGGTAAAGGGGAGCCCTGATGGGTTCAATTATACACAGTCACAAAGCAAGTCTGTGAAAAAGGTGGGATCGAATCGAGAGGCTTTTTCCCTGCTCCAACTATTTTTATTTACAAGACGCTGCAGCACAGACATAAAGCTTAAAATCCCCCAGCAGGCATACAAATAAGGATTCACATAGGTGATTTTCTGCCTTGACTTTGTCTCGGCTTCTCGCTATTGTACTCCACTGGGCAGCAAGAAAAACCCTTAGCTTGGGTTTACAGGTAAGAGGGTGGGAAACTCCAGGGTCTCACTGGTCGTGGAGGTCTTCAAGAGGACAAGGAGGAACTGGGAGCCAGGACAGTTCTTTCAAAAAGAGGTTAATTCTGGATTGCCCTAAGGTGCGAGGGGAGAGGGGAAGAGCAGTGGAGAGCCCGGGGAGATCTGGGTCACTCTGGTGAGCAGCTGGGCACAGCACAGGGGGTCCCAGGTGGGGACATCTCCTACTTTGTCTCAGTTCTGACCCGTGCTAAATGCCTTTGTCCCGCTCCAGCTAGGTCACGTCTCTGCTTTAACCGCTTCGTGGTAAAAGCCCTTTCACGCCTCGCATTAGAAGATGGCAAGATGCCCAGCAAGACAGTAGTTGTTCTCTAATGACCCTGAATCTCAACTTGCTGCAGAACAGGGAAGAGCCACTGAATCTAGGATTACTCTGTGCCTGTTAAGTGGAGAAAAATGACCGATAACCCAAGAAATGGGGTTCTTGTCTTGTATATAACTATCACAGGATATTGCAGATTACATTAAGCATTAGGAAGGCTCAGGTCAAAACAGAGTAGGCGCTGAACATAAGAAGGGACTCTGCGGGACATGCTTGTTTTGAAACGCAATTAAAGGAAGGTTTCTGAGGGATTTGACAGGTCACAGCCTGATGCTTCAGTCATCTTGATGGAAATCTGGCTTCTTGCAGCTCCATTTTTCACTGCTGTCACCAGATGAAGGCAGAGATGGGAAACTGTTAGGAGAAAAGTATCATTTACCTCATTGCTCTGACAGTTCCCAAACACAGTGGTCTATAACTGAGATTAGGGAGGAGAATCAGGAACATGGGACATGGCTCACCCCTTCCACTAAAGCAGCAGAAGGAAGAGGAAGAAAAGACCTGGGAGATGAAAGAGATGGACTTAGAAAGCTGCCAACTTTTAAATCCTTTCCACTTTTAAACCCTTTCCACCTCTTCAGGTACTCCAGATATAGATAAAGATAGGTGCTAATATAAAAATCAGCTGGTAAGTGTAATCATTTAGGAGAGCATAAAACTATGAGCAAGGGGACAAACTGGTGACTAGATCACGTCTGAGAGTTATGAACCATTTTATTCGTTTGTCTCTACGCTTGCAGGTGTAGGAAACCAGTGCAGACCTCAAAATGAGGTCTTAGGGAAAGGTAAGGGATTTAATACTAAACAAAATTGATTTCACTCGCACTTGGCCAGATTTCACCCGCTACACTCACTCTCGGTTACAGTCGTGCACAGTGAGGTAGATGCGTGTGCTCAAGCGGTCTGGCCAAGGACCACTTGTGTGTAACGTGGAGAACAAGAGACAGAGGCTAGCAGCTCCTCTTCACTGGTGATGGCAAACTGGGCTTGGACAGGCCTTTTATACCTGTTAGAAGCCAACCGTTACGGTATGACCCTTTTGCCTCAGAATTTTGCTTATTCCTCCATGAATGTTGGCATGTGCTTTGTCTGTGCTTCCACATTCGGGGAATTTTAGAGGTACCACCAAGAGGAATGGCCCATTCAACGTCCTGTACATTTGTTGCCTTCCTCCTGTGGGATCTGCTGTGGATGAACCATCCCAGCTGTTGTTTTACCTGAGTACAGGCCTTTCGGTCTCGGCATAAAGACCAGCTTCGTTAGTATATTATTGCTGTCGGTTTGTCCTTGGTAGAGGGTAATCTTTTAACCTTTGTTTTGCTGTTTTCTCTGGTGCTTTCACACACTCATTTCCATTCATACTTCATTCAGAGCAGATTTATTTCTGTTACAAACCTCCACAGAGGACTAACTTTTGTTTGGTGATGGACATGCTGTGTGCACTTGGCTTCCTCACCGCTTCCCAGTAGATGTTTTAAGAAGTCCCTGGGCTTTTTGTAGGATTGTTTGTTGGTTCATTGGTTTCTTGTTTTTTCACCTGGTTGAGGATAATCACCGCCGTTTTAAGCAGTGATTGCAGCTGCTCTGCAAGTCGAGCTCTCAAACCTGAGAGTGTCCATACAGCCTTTTTTGCAGACTGATGTGAGCTGAATTCACTCATGCTCTGAGCTGCAGCAATGAGCCTAAGGTCAAGCTCAGTCTCTCAGTCAGGCTTATTAGCTTGGGCACAACACAACGCTGATGAAGGCTCTGCAGTGTCTTGTTGCTGGCTTGCTTGCCTCTGTGCACAAAACCCTGGGCGGAAAAACAGGCAGGAATGCAGGCACTTTTCTTCTCCCCCAAGGGATACACGGTTTGGATTAGAATAGCTAACATGCTGAATTTTCATATATCTATTCAGCCACTGAGACGTGTTGTTGTTGTTTCTTTCCCTTTGCTATCATTGCACACGGAGGGGGCAGATGAGCTCAGCCAGCTGCTTCTGCACCGTGCTGCTTTCCCCGCTGCCTCTCACAGCCAAGGGACTTGCAAGAGGGCAGGGATACTTACAGCTCATCCTTTCTTATTTTGGGCAAATGACCAATGCCAGTATTAGGTTGGCTTTTACCTCCCTGAGCTCTGAGGATTGGGTCCCTTCCTACATTCAGGGCATATTTGACGAACAACTCCTTGGCAGCGGCGCTGGCTTAAGCAATTACTGCCACGAACTGTGTTGCTCCCGGGTCACTTGTGCCTACCCCCTTTTGCCTTTTTTTTTTTTTTTTCTTTCTTGCAGTCAGATCAGCTTCCAGGTTCGATCCCTCACACGACTGCAGACGCTTGACTCAGCCCTGCCTGAGGGGCTCTTACAAGAGGACGGACATTACAAGAGGTGGATTGGCACGGCGCTACTGGGGAGTACTAAACCAGCTTAAAGCAGGGCTGCTAGTGACAGTGCAACCACGGCCTCAGAGGTCTGGGGGTTTTGATATGGATACAGAAGCTTTAAAGAAGGCAGGCAAAAGAAAGCCGGAGAGATTGGCTAGGTAATGTTATGCAGACTTCAGCCTTGGCATCATGCAATTGCATGATCACAACTGCAAAACCTTTTGTGCTTTCTGGACAGGTCTCCTAAAGCTCATGAGATCAGACGGTCTGTCACTTCCCCCCTCAAAACTGCCCAGTCTCATCCAAATTTGAGACATCAGTTGAAGACACAGGGATACTGAATTTCCCATGTGTGCCCCACTTTGGGAAAGATTGCAGTCTATACTGGCAGCCACTGGTTTTGTTTGACCTGCGGAGCAGTCAGTCAGCAGATGCGTCCTGCCAAAGCGGTCAGCACTCCTGTAGCTTGGGACTGGCCACAACAGAAACTGCCTCTGACTTAGACGGTACCTGGGCATGTGGGAAGAGGTTGGAGGTGGGGTGTGCACATCCATGGCGTGCAGTGATTAGTAGATGTGAGGGGGGCTGGAGAAATAAGAGGGAAAGGGTGAATTGCAGGGGACATAAGGAAGGAAGAAGGGGACATTCTGTGAAGAGCAGAGAGTAAGGTTGTAGGATTCAAGACCGTAGAAAATCAAGCTTCCTCAGCTCTGCTTCTCACAGAGCAATGTTTATTTTTCTTAATGTCAGCTCAGGGAGCTGCAGCTACACAGCCTGTACCTCATTAAGGATTATGACTCAGAGGCACAGCAAAATTGAGGTATTTGGTCTTTAACATTGCTGAGTTTTGTCTACATGTGCAGAGGCACCATTCTAGCTCTTGCAGAGTAATGCTTGTCCTGCTTGCAGTGGGGTAACAGGTTTGGAGCTAGATAGGAGTTGCTGCATTTTTGTCTTTCTTAGGAGACTTGCTACATTAGGAAAAAGAGACTGACTTTCAGAAGCTTGTGCAGGACAGTGTGGCTATAGATCCACCGCTAACACCTATCACAAAAGAAGGGAGTGATGAGATTCTGGCTTTTTTTGACAAGCACAAATTATATAAATTTTTTTTCCTGGTCTTCTTTCCTAGCTATTCAGCTCACATTGCCCTTTACAACTGATGAATGGGCAAAGCATATACACTGTGATTTTTTTCCTTTGGCTCCTCAGAGGAGATGTGACTAGACACAGTCAAAGCCCTGCTGCCTCTGTAGAAGGCAATCCTCAGCTTTGCCCTCTAGATATCCACTCTCTCTGCTACTCTCCCGGCCAGGCCAGAGAGCAGAGGAGTTGTCTCCTCTGTGCTGAAGGCACTTCTACCTTCACCAGGGGCTGTTGGATTGGCGTTGGAAAAATTTCTGTTTGCAAACCTCTCCATGGTTTAAGCTACATGCTCTGAGGAGAAACACTCCTCCTGCTCAGTGGCTGCAGCGAAGGTCAAGATAAGTGGGAGCTGGATTCCTCTGCCCGCTTTGCATGCGGGGCAGGGACTATCCAGTGATAGCCACAGAAAGGTTGGTTCCCCTTGTCAAAGTTCTGCTGAAATAGAAGATGGTGAAAGTGATACGACCAGCTTTATATTTAGAGCAGAGGGTGGGTGGCAGGAGAATTTGTCACTGCCCAGGTAGCTAATGGTGCTATCTGGGATGGCTAATGGTGTTGGAATGGCTCTTCTCCAGGGGGTCTGCTGGGCTGGGAGAGCAGGGCTGGGCTTAGAGGGCTGTTACCAGCCTCCCACCCCTTTTCCCTCTACAGACAACAAACTTGCCCTCAGAGATGGTGGGAAAGGAGCTCCTCTGTCAAGCCTTGTCCAGGCGATCAGTGTACAGTGTGGTTTCTGAGTTTTGCCTGGGAGTTTTGCTTTTAGGCTGTTTGCAGGCAAAAGGTCAATGTACATAATCCTGACATCCATCACTTTTACAGTGTGATAGCTTTGGTGCCCTCTGGAGACCTCTGATTTCCACAGCCCTTCAGTATCTCTTGGTATGAGGATGACCTATGCTACTTTCTTGGGGTTTTTTTATTTATAGACACAGTGCAGGATCTTTTTTTTTTTAATTAACAAAGTCATGTATGGTTTTCATTCTCAATATCTTACCAAACCTTCTTAATATAGCAGTATGATAGTAGTGGGGAGGCTCGTTTCCTGGACATCAGAGATAAGACATCAGAGGAGCCTGTGGGAAGAGAGTCCACTGTTTTTAGAAGTAGGTCCGCATGCAGATTAAACAAAACTGAGACTTGTGACCTTCAAGTGTAAGACCAAAAGTCAAGCTAAGGTTTGCTTAGATTTTTGCTCAGTGTGGGTTGTGTTGAAATAGTATCTCTGGAAAAGAGGACTCACCAACAATACCACCCCAACGGATTTCTCTCCCTCCACTCAGCCCCACAAAGTCAGCGGAGAGTTCTTACTGACTGCTGTGAGGTCAGGGTTTCACCTGGGAAATTTATCCAAATCATAAGCTGTCTGCAGTAACTAGTAATACTTAATAAAAATACACACTCTGCCCTTTTTAGCCCATGCATTTTAAATCTACATTACAAAGGAGGAAAATAGTGTGCAGCTACAGCAAAATGAAAGAAAAAATACTCCCACAAGTGACAACAGTGAAATTTTTCAGATACATTTTGCCTTTTCTCTTGTGTTCGTATTTAAAAAGCAAAGCAGGGAAATTCTCTGAAGAGCCTTGAATAATAGCCAATTTTAATGCAGAAGCCTCCATATGGATCTACTGGCTTGTAGACAGTCCAACCCAAATTACCGTCAGAGGAAATGTTAGAGTAACCCCTTCATAGCTATCTAACCCTCCCAATTAAACCCTCTGCAAGACTATGCATAAGCAATCTTATGCCAGGATTGTTAAACAGTAATGTGACTCTGCAATCTAACAACAGGCTTACATTAATATTATGAAATTATTGTTTACATTGCAGTAATTCCCAGATACTCCAGTCGAGAGCAGAGCCCCTATAGCGCTGCTCAATTGTAGATTAAAGTTCAATTTAGGCCCTGGGGAGCGTGCTTTCTAAAGCGAAAAAGAGAGTTCCCGCTGGTGTACGGAAGGAATTTTAATTGCCTTCTGCTTGGGTGTGCTGCATTACCCCAGCTGAGGGTACAGCCCAAAGGAGCTGGGACAGAAGAGGGATAAATACCAAGGGCTTAGGCTGGTTGTACGCACAAGCCCTGTGTGTTGTCCCCTCCCTCTTTATATGTCACAGCTACGTCATCCCACCTCATCCACCCATTCCTCTGTGTCCACTTTGAGCCTCCCTTCTCCAGCTACCCCACACGTGTTCACGGATTAACCTTTCTTTCTCTTTATACATATGCTCAGCTCCTAAAGGCATCCTCTCCTAGCGAGGTCTCCTCCAGACAAGACCCTGTCCCTTGCCCTCAGTGGGAACCCTCTCCAGTTGACCCCTTTCCCATCAGAGCTCCTTCCAGCGGGGATTTTGTGGCAGCCACGGCAGGGGTTCCCATATCCCGAGGGAAGTATTTCTCCACCCCTAACACCAGCATGCTTTAAGGGCTCAGGACCCGTGCTCTGCTCCCAGAGACAGGGTTGGTGCCTGGGGCAAGACGTGGGGCGGTGAGTGGGCAGGAACTCGCCCTCAGCACCATGGAATGCTGCAAATCATCTATTAATTGTGCTGAATGAAAAGCAAATACCATGACAGTATTGCTCACCGGGCCCTCACCCTGGGAAACACGGCCTTTCTAACTGAGACAGAATAAGAGAAATAAAAGGGGAGTTTGACTTCCCTTTTTTTCCGAAATTGTGGAGAGCTCAGACACGACTGCTTACACATGCAGTAACCCCACTGTTTAAATGACAAGTTAAAGCTCCAGGGTTCAGCAGCCACGGCTGCTTAAAAGTGCCACAGTGCTTGATTTTGATTAATATGAGTTTTGCAAATGTAGCTGGTAGAAATGTCTTATTCCCTGTTCTCTCCTTGGCTGCTGATGTATAATGCGGTAAGCTGACTGGTTTGTTACATTCCTAGGAGAGGAGAAAAAAGAATGGTAAGAAAATATCCCGAAATATATCAGACTGTACTATGATAGAAAATGAGCTTCAGTTTGACACAATGGGTGGAAATGTTCCTTCTCCAAATCTGACTGCTATCACATTTTTGTCTGAATTTGTAAAAAGTGCACAATTTTTATCTTCCTAGCTGACACAACATCACCTTTGCTACCGTCCCAGCAACCTAGCAAAATCTTAGCTATGTTTTTAGCACTGCTGCTTACCTGCTGTGACTCACACGAGAGCTGTTCCGCTAGTATTCTTCACAATCAAAGCTAAAAATAATTCTCTCTAAGGAGACAAAGATGCTGTCAGATAGGAAGAGTTTTTATTAAGCAATGGGAGTTCATTTTGTTTCTTTTTTTTTTTTTTTTTTAATTTTAGGAGACTCACTTAGAGAAACAGCTTCTTCTTTTGTACGCAATTTTCCTGGGAGGAAATCAATGCATTTAATTTGATTTTGAATCTTGCTGCATAATCAATAATGCCTCAAGTCTGGAAGCAAATCTCATGGAAAGTGAATTCAATCTGAGATTTCGAATCAGTATCCCTAAAGTTCAGATGAAACCCCTTTCCCAAAAAACTAAGAGCACTTTGCTTTTGACCAAATCCATATTAAGAAGAGGACTATACATACTAGTTAGAAGAGGCCAGACTCTGGTACTGTTCTGAAAAGCTGCAAAAATAAGGTGTAGAAATGACCCAAGGAGTGCACTCCATGGCTTGGTAGTCCTACAGGGTAGTCTGTTCTTATATGTGGACATATACTTCATATGCCAGCAATGGTCATGCATGTTTGCCCAAACCCTTGGGCTCCAGACTCTGTAGCAACGTGCTTCTTCGTGCCTTGGATGGGGGGGGGGAGAATAGGGGCAGAAAACTTCTCCTTTTTATTGGATCTCTGCCCTGATTTTTTACAAATTAAGGCAGATCCCAGGCACGTTCCCACTTTGCATGACTGGGCAGTGCTATTAGTCCATTTTACTGTGTGACTGCATCATCCACATTACTCTCTGCAGGAGGCTAGAGATGTATTCACTTATAGTAGGACTGGATTAAACTACTGGCCAGTCTCTGCTGAAACCTTTCTTCCTTTTCTAAAACACCAATTATCAAGCTTTTAGCCTTCCCTTCACCCTTTGTTCAATTTAATCTGTTCTCTTGTTACTCACATTATGGTCTGTTTAGCCCAGCCTACCTATTTCTGACATGTGGGAATTTAGGAGCAATTCTCGCTTAGTGTAAAATACCAGGTTTACGTTCATAGATTCAATGGATATGACAGTTAATTTCAACTGCAGACATTCCCCTTTGTCTTTTGAATTATTTAAGTTTCTTTCCGTTTAGATATGCTTGAGAGAAACCTCTACAGAACATTGTAATTTTACCAGGGCTGGTCTGCATAGTTCTGGGTCTCTCTCACACGTTTGGGATTTCAAAAGGAGCTATATTTAATGACGATGCCTTAGTAAAGGGCTGCCAATATTTTGACAAGCAGTTCCCACAAAAATTTACCCCTTTAACCTGTGATAGACCCTGCTAAGCACCTTAAATGGAGGAATTTGCACAAAAGAGGGATTTGCAGATTACAAACCCCATAGAGTTTGATTATGTAGGGTGAGCATCTCCACAACACAATCCACCTTCCCAAAAATCTTATTAGAACCATGTCTTTTGGGGAAAAACCCACTCAACACCCCTCCCCCCCTCCCCAAACACAGCTTTTGTTTTTTCAATTTTAGGATTGTCAGAAGTAAGAAAGCCACCATAACCATTGCTACAGCTTTCTAATGGATTGCCAGAAATGGGAAATCCAACATTAGTACAGGCTGGTAATAGCTATCTAGCCTCACATTTCAGATTTTGTCATTTTTAGTTTGAGCTTATAGCTTCAGCTAGTCAATTGGACTTTTTTCTTTGGTAGCTGGAAGAGCCCTCGCTTATCAGATTTCTGTTCCCATGTAGATAAATATTTACAGCCTGTGATCTAATTATCACTCTCTCTTTATTAAGCTAAACAGGCTGGGCTATTCAAGAAATCCCAAATCTTATTTATTACCCAGTCATCAAGAGCTGATGTGCAGGAAACTAAGGACATTCTTCTTGTCATGTCTTTGGTGTCTTGATTAAACTTGTCTTCAGGTATGGTTTTGTGCTAAACCAAAGCTTATTTGGTTCTTCTTCTTTCCCATTAGTTGTTACCATGTTGACCTCCTGAATGATTCGGTCAGGTTTGCTTCCTTGAGGACAGGTCCTTCTGCTGCTGCAATGAGGCAGCCCTGACTGCACAGGTTTCTGTCTACATACAAATTGGAGCATCGAAACTGAATCCCTCACTCCACATCACACTTGCTGGGTGTGCGTTGCTTCCAGAGCCATTGGCTAGCCACGCTCCTGTTCCTAATTCAGAAATTATTTTCATTCAGTAGCCTCCAAATTCTACCAACGTCCTAACATTTCTTAAGTGTCATGTGAGGCTGTGATGCTAATATTGGTGTGCACCATTACAAATGAATAGCCTGTTAAGTTTGGAAGGCTGTATGATCCGAGTTACAGCACGAGGCTCCGCCCCAGGAGAGGAAGAGCACTACTCCTGTGGTCTCTGTTTGCCTTGGGCAGGATGTTGGTCTCCTTTTTCTTAGAGTGAACTTCCCAACAAATATCGCCTGTCTTTCTTGGGGAGGCAGATTGCAATTTTGAAAGCAGACTTGACTAGTTCATGGTTTCTGTTGAGCAATCTTCAACAATTTTATCCTATACCACTCTCCACTGTCTTTGATTAAGTGTCTCATCAGTTATTATTTGCTTCCTAATAATGACTTCTGGCTGTGCAGAATTCCCCAGACCATGCTCCCACAGCTTGTGGGCCTCTGTTCACCTCCACCGCACAAAATACCGCCTTGTCCCCTTGGCTGCTGAGATCACCTCCTTGCCCTCCTCTCTCCACGATTAGTTCCTTTCTGCCTTGAATTTGGGAGTACAATGGTGTTCAGAAAGCATCTTTTGCCCTTCCACTTAATATGGACTTTATCTTCATTTTAACTAGTGGGTGAATTCAGGCAATCAGCAAATAAAACTGCCGTATACTGTGTGTATTTACTGTAAATATCTGTGCGTATTGTCTATCATATTATAGAATATAACACGCTCATGCAAAGTGCTTAGTGTATACAAAATGGAGAAGAAAGAAAGGGACAAGAGGGAAAACGAAGGCATTTTCTTTGGAGAGAGCTGTAATACAGGGCTCCTTGGAGCTGCCGGCGGCACTCCCTGCGCTGTGCCATGGCCATACGCATGGCAGAGATTACAGCTGTCACTGTCTGGCACAGCCGCCAGATCAAGGCCAAATCGGAGCTGTGATTTCATCAGTTTCACTTAATTCCATTTCTTGATTTAGGTGAGGAGAAAACAACATGAACATGACATTCCCTTCTTCTTTCTGACAAGGCAATTACATTGAATTAATCTTTCTTAAGACCTGTCTTAATTGTTTCTGGTTTTCTGCAGTACATTTGCCTGTGTTACTGGGTTTGGGTTTTTTTCTGAGAAAAGCTGTCCTTAAACTCCTGACTTAATAATTTCAGACTCCTTTGAACAGCAGGTTTTGTAAAACAACAGCTATAAAATTTAACACTGCTAAGGGAATAGTTAGGTATATCTATATATTATGATCATAAATGCATATGATCTTCAGCCAGTGAGCATGGAGAACATTTAATTCAAGATTGCAGGTATTTCCTCTTATCTCAGTGACATTTCAAAGCATAATTTAAGCAAAACTCCTCTCTTCTCTGTCATCCCAGGCTGATGGCCAGAAATTCCCTAAACAGGTACAGCGTTTTACAGTCCAACATTTCTGGTGAAGCTTTGAAAACCTATTAATGACCCAAACCCAAGCAGCCCAAGCCTGCTGCACCTCCTAATCACAGTCAATGCAAAAGTTCCTATTGCTTTAATAGGTGATGAATCAGGCTCACAAGGAGCAAGTTAGAGTAAAAACCACCTCCATACTGCAAGGTAAAAAACATCTCCGCGCAGAATAATTCCACTGTGAGAAGGTGTCTGTATCCCCCCTCCCTGATAAGCAAGGGCTGTCTATATGGACTGGTGACAGGGCCAAGGCTGCGGAGCACTGCCTGGTGAGACGAGCCAGTTACCAGCAGCTAGAAATACAGCAGGGGAGGTAGGTTCAGTACACTGAACATCCTTGAGTGAATGTAGGATGCCCTTTCCATTTAACTGGTGAGGCTGCCACATTGGGGAGGCTTGGGAGAATTTACTTAAAAGGCTATCAAATAGCACAAGAGGCATTTTTCAGGCATAGGTGTCCCACTGTACTTTACAATCAAATAATTAATGCCCACTAAAAACTAGGAAGACCATCTCAAGTTTAGAGATAGGCAAATAAACATTGAGATGCTGGTGTGCATCATGCCCTGATTTAATGACTGCTATCAGAGCAGAACCCAGGAGTCCTGAGCAACTAAACCCAAGGAAAAATTATAGAAAGCAGAGTCGATTTATTTTTAAAGTCTCCAAAGAGTAACTGAAAACATCCCCTTTGTTAAATATGTCTTAAATTTAAAGCAAGGCAAATAATGCATACTAGTAACAGCCTACCTTGGGATCTCTTTGCCTCCTTGTTTCTCCCTCTTGGCAGAATTTAAGCTGATCTCATGCCTTTTAATGAGCTGTCTCCCAGTTGGAAATAGCAACTTCTAGTGTTTTTCACAAAATCCCATGTTCAGACTGTTTTATGAAACACTCTAATCATCAGTACTTGTTCTGTAAACTGCACGGTGGAATATATTGTAAGGAAGTAATATCTTGTTCATCTGAAAAAAAGAAAATCAGGATATTAACTTCTACTCTCTACCTTCTTCATACTTCAACAGCTAGTCCTATGACTGGAAAGCTGGTCTGTACGCATGTGAAACAAAAGCAGATTGATATATGACAGTAGGACAATGATTATTTTTTTTTATTCCAGGATCCAAAGCAGAAGGATTTGTTTCTCCCTTGTGTTTTATGGCCACTTAAATAAGTTGGGAGAAGCTGATGGCATCACAGCGCTGGACCTCCAAGACGACCTTTCAGCGTGCCAGGAGCCATGGCGCATAGCTCAGCTTTGCTTCAAATTACTCAGCCGGGGGGAAGGCGCAAGAGGTTGCGATGGATGGCTTGTTTTGACTAGTTTCTCCCTCGCTTTGTCACACCTCTTTTCCCAGAGGTACGATGCAAACCCAACGAGAGCGGGCAGTCTTGGGCGAGGCCGTGGCTCCCCGCACCCCGCAGATGTTGTGCACATCTGCATCTGAGCCTTCGCTTCTGGGTCCCAGCTGGCTCCCCAGGCTGCAGCGAGAGGTTTATGGGCTGCCTGCGAGGTGGGGGATGCGGTTTTCTCATCCCCAGCCTACATATTTTTTCTGTCTCTGAGAGTAACTGGGGAGCTGCGAGTCAGGCAAAATGTACCTGCCTATATTCAGGGGTGTGTGTACGTGCCTGTGTCCTATCTTTAGCATTTCAACAGTTAGCGCTTTAAAAGCTCTGCTGCAAGAAATATTCCCATGTCAAATTCTGCATGAGGAAAAAAGCTTTTTTTTGTATGCAAAAGTTTTTCATGGATTGGAAATTGTGGTGCTCAGTAATTCCAATTTTGAATCCATAGTAATTTCAATCATGATTTAAGGCATAGTTGGATGTTCACTGATTTATATAATCAATCAAGTTTTTATTTTCTTCATCTTTTTTTCTCTTTTCATTTGGATAATTTGATTATTATTGCATTAAAACAGAATTAATGCAAAATATTGCATTCAAATTGGTCATTTTGCAATCATATATAGTTTTACACTACTTCATACTTCTTTCTTGCAAACAGAATCTATATATATATATACGTACTAAAATAATTACCTACTTCAACATACTTTTATCCAAATACTTAATTTTTGCATTCTTAATGTACTGAGTGATGTATCACTAAAAAAGAAAAGTAATTTGATACTTGTCCTGGTTTTGGCTGGGATAGAGTTAATTTTCTTCCTAGTAGCTGGTATAGTGCTGTTTTGCATACAGTATGAGAAGAATGTTGATAACACTGATGCTTTCAGTTGTTGCTAAGTAGTGTTTAGACTAAGTCAAGGATTTTTCAGCTTCTCATGCCCAGCCAGCAAGAAGGCTGGAGGGACACAAGAAGTTGGCACGGGACACATCCAGGGCACCAGACCCAAACTGGCCAAAGGGGTATTCCATACCATGGGACGTCATGCCCAGTATATAAACTGGGGGGAGTGGGGCTGGGAGGGATTGCCACTCGGGAACTAACTGGGTGTCAGTTGGCAGGTGGTGGGCAATTGTATTGTGCACCACTTGTTTTGTATATTCCAATTCTTTTGTTATTATTATTGTCATCTTATTATTGTTATTAGTATCATTATTACTTTCTTCCTTTCTGTTCTATTAAATTGTTCTTATCTCAACCCCCATGCCACTGGGGGGGGGGGGGGGGGGGGAGTGAGTGAGCAGCTGCGTGCTGCTTAGTTGCTGGCTGGGGTTAAACCACAACAATACTAATTTGTGCCAAGCACTTTTGATAAAGAATGGAACTCATTAAAAAATGTGGGAAGTCAATATTTCATATTTGTGATTTATATGCTGTAGAACCTTCACTGGTACCTGTCTGCATTGAAATTATTAAACAAAGGAAAGACTACCTGCTCTTTTCATAGAACTTAAAAACCTCAGAAGGTATTTCGCAGATGTTCTAATTGCTCAAGTAATTGGACTTCTTCACATTTTATGGACTTGCCAAGAGTTTATTCTTATTATTATTTTCTTCTCCTTCAAATCTCCACTGAAATTCATTAGTGCACATAGTAGACAACCGTCTGTCACAAGTCTTCAGGCTGGTCTGGACTGACATCTTGCACAGCTTGCTGCGCTTTGGTCTGTTTGCTAAGGTGTCCACGTCCATCAGCTACTGTCGCATCTCATCAGCCTGAGGGTGGCTTTGGTTTGTGGCGAGCCTGTCACGCAGGGTTCACATTGCCTGCACGTCCCTCAAGGATCCAGCCAGCACCGGCTGGACCCAGCACTGCTGGTCCCAAACCAGGGACTGTCTCCAGTTTTCCACTTCCAAGCACCCATTCAAGGCTGGTAGCTGTTGCGTGGTAATGAGGGGCTGGAGTTAATTCCTGTCTCCTGGCTCTCCCCGCATCTGCATCGGGCACAGGTGAGCGTCTAGCAGGGCCCAGTGGCACCAGCCACTGCACTTCACGCTGCAGAGTGGGAATCCCACAGGTTCTGGTGGGAAGCCCTGTGATTATCCAAGCCTGCAAAAGATCTGTGAGGGGGGAGGCTCCTGACGCTGTGCTGCCTGCAGAAACACTTACGAGCTGTGTCTCATCCCCCAAAACCAAGAAAGAAGCAGCAGCTTTTTGATACTCCAATGCAGCACAGCACTGCTGAATCCCAGGCACCGCACAAGGCTTCTGTGTCTTTAGTGATGATTGATTTGGTCCCATCATCCTGGAGAACGTGTGAAATAGTAGGTCTGTGTGTAGCCTCCCGTGATGATTTAGGAAGCTCAGTTTCCCCTCAGTGATCTTTAGTGAGACTGAAGCAGAAGGATTCGTGTGTGGGACAGTGAACTTTGTCACGCAGCTTCTCACTAGTATCTTTTCCATTCTTCAAGTGATAATTTGATGAATCCTGACTTATAAATAGGGCTATATAAAAAAGGTCTCTGTTCTTAGACCATGTGCCTTGTGGGTGTGTTACAGAAGATAAGTATCCTTTGCTTCCTGCAGCGCCTTTACTGGCCTCTCCTGGCAAACATCAAATGCCCTGTCAATTCTACAACTTCCAGCTCCCCTTCTGGAGCACTAATACGCAGAGATCTTCTGGAAGATCTGCAAATATCCACTTATCCTTTCGATTAGATTCACTCTGTAATGTAGAGCTATTTCCCGGGATGGTTTCAGGTGGCCTCCTGTTCTCTTCTGCCTGTCCCCTTTCTCTCCTAGTGATTCACACGCTGTTACTAGCGAACTCAACTCTTAGCCATTATGCTACTCTACTCAAAACCTCTTGCCTATATGTTGCTTTGGATTTATTTGGTTTGAGCTCTGAAATGTTAACTATGTCTTTACCACCAGATTATCTATAGCAAGTATATTAGGAACTAGTTATCTAGATACCTTATTTTTCCTGTCTCACCAAGGATGTTTAGGAGTTCCCCAAACTCAGCCTCTGGTTTACAACAGGAAGTGCTTCTTCCATGAATCCTTTAATTACTGACTTATATATGATTTCACAGAGGTATAAGTCTTACCATGAAGTCAGTTATAGTTCCTGCACTTGGATTAATGGATACACTATTTCTAACCAGAAAAGTTTTGCATGGGGAGCACTTTCTAATCTAGACTCCAGATTATCAGTCCCACGCTTATTTTGCTATAATGATCTCTTCATTCTGAGTATATATTTGAAGCAAGCACAATGATAACAGGCTTTTGCATCCCCAATCTCCCTACTGAAACTTGTGGAGCACCTGTTGTCCATTTTCTTTGCAGCAGATTTTCTTACTTGGGCATTTGATTACTGTGCATTACACTTAACCAGCACTTCATGAATCCCTGGTTCTTTCAAAAATGGGGGCAGGGTTCATCTAACAGCAGAGACAGTCTGCTTCATATGATGATCCACTTGGATCTGCCTCAGAGACTCCCTATCAGTAATTGCTGGTTTTCTATTCTGACACAAATGCATCCAAACATTTCTTCCCAACTGCAGATATGCTAAAGCGCTGCTGATGACACCGAATCTGCTGTACCTTATTGTCATCTTCATTTCTGGCAAATCCAGCCAGTAACATGACTGTAAAACTGGCATTTCTCAGAACTTGTGGTTCATGAATGTAGATTTTGAAGCAACGATACATCAGCCATGGGATTTCTAAGGCTGTGTGAATTATAAATACCTTTCACTCTCTCGGAGGGGAGGGAGGGGGATGTCCACCAACTCCTTTCTCTTCTCTCCTTAGCTTCAGAAATGTGGCAATTACGTTGAAATCTGCAATAAAAAATGGTGTGTACTCTAAACCACACAACATTTCACCAGTATTATGTAAACCAGAGCATCAGTAACAGATGTACAGACCAAACAGATACTGTGACATTCGATTTTCATCTTGGTGATGGAGAACGGAGAAATTACTCATGTGGAAAGATTAACACATACAGAAAGACTACAAAACCCATACAAATAAGCCTGTCTAATGGAAATGTTGCCACACCCTTGCATACTAGTTCCCACCTGGGTTTGGGGGCTTATCTAATACCTTTAGCCTATGACATTAATTGATGGCACAGATAGGGTCTGGTTTTCCTCTGGGGTACCTCGTTGTTATGCCAGTCTGACTCTGCTAGCATCACCAAACCACACCTGGGAAACAAAGGTGTTAGGTCCATAGATCAAGGATTGTATATGATGATGACAGATAATATTGGACAATCTTCTCTGGCTTCATTCATAGATTAATAAATCAATGGAGATTTATTTTATGATACATACAGCAGTACCACTAAATCCTTGTCCTTTTAAAATCATGTTTATTGTGTTTCAGGCTGGCAAAGCCATGGATTACTCCAGAAAAGCATTTTGAAGGGTATCAAAACCATAGTGGGAAAGCATATTCCCTTCCATGTAACAGCAGCTTGCTGAACTGCAAATGCATCCAAAACCAGGAAAAAGCAACTTCTTCCACACAGAGGTAGGAAATCAAGTTTTTATCTATATTAGGGATTTGGCACATTGCAGCCTTTTATCTTTTTGTGTTTTACATGTTTATACATAACAGGGCAGTCTGCCAGCAGCTCCGGCCAAAACCAGCAGCAACGGCTTAGCTCTGAGTGGGTAGGTTTTTGCTGGAGCAGTGCATGAAATAGGTATGTTGGTTTGTCAACATTCAATTATAAGTATGGAGGTACTGCCTACAGTGCTGGCTGCCATTAAAACATAACAAAACTGAATGGTGGGCTAATGCCACTAGAGCTAGAAAGCAAGGTACTGCGGTTGATGGAGAAGCTCTCCTAATGCAGCCCTGAAGCTGAGGAATCTCATTTGCATTCACATTTTGGCCCCCATCCACCATTCTGGCAATGCAAAGGAAAATCAATTGACTAAGCTTCCAAAATTGCTTTAAAGACTCAAATAATGTTAAATCCATTTCCTACATCTATGGTAATTATCAGAAAATTCAGAATTAAGAATCCCCAGTAAACTCAGCTCTGCCTCCTTGATCCTATGCGTTCTATAGATCAGCTGGACCAGTCTCTTTCACACTTGCTCTGGGAACCATGCATGATTCTTAAGCTGTCAGAAGGTGGTTGATGAAACAGGGCACCAAAACTCAGTGGCAGACGTACATGCGTCTTTCCATGCATGTAAGCAAGAAAATAAGCAAGTTCACGAAAGGAAACCTCGTAAAGAGATACTTAAAGCTGAACCTAAGGCTTTCTCTTTGTACATGAAAACCAGTGTGGGTGCATTGCAAGGTCCTTTAATTTTATCTGAGGTGGTTATGTAGCCCTTGGACCAGATAAAAGAGCACTGAGCTAAGTGATCTCCAGGGTCCCTTCCAGACCCACGCCTCTGCAGCCACACAACACAGCATGTGTTCGATTCACTTCACCTAACACTCAACATCTACAGTACAGATGTTTTTACTGAGCTGGACTCCCTGCGTTATCAGCGGGAAACAGGCCTTGCTAGAACAAGCCTCACTCGGGCTTTTGAGGTTGAAAAGCTACTGCTGAGAAAGGGGTTAAAGATATACTGCTAAGAGGAGTTAAGTCAAAGTAGCATTTATCCAGCATTTCCTCAGATTCAGTTATGTATAAGACTGCGATGCTGCTTTCCTTTTACAGAAAAACTCCTGCTAACGTTAATGGGTACTTTTTCCTTAAGAAGATGTACAAGATACAGCCCTTAGATTACAGGGAAAAATATGCAATTTCAGTGTAAGTCAAGAGTGTTTCGTTCAGGTCCAAGTGCCTTGTGAGAAGAACAGAACTAAAATTCACCTCAGGGCACCCGAAGATAACAAATGCAATTTCAAGAGAAAGTATAGGGATCTGTAGTTACAGCAAAATGTGTATTGTGTATTTGTATTGTGTGAGGTTTTGTTCTTTGTTGAGCAGCATGACCTATTTCCCAGCATCATGTGATTTTTGTATTGGAAGACTCTTCTGTAAAGAAGTAGAATTAATTTTCCAGTGGAAAAGATACAAATCTGATTTTCCATAATTCTGCCCAATAAAGTAGTATAATATTGCATTTCTTTTTATTTGTATTTATTGAAACTTCATAACCGTTTTGAAAGATAGGGATGTGTAAAGCATATGCACATACTTATCTATTGCTGGCAGTATGTAGATTCATTAAGTTTTTCTTCAAAAATGTACAAGTCATCAGGAAAATCCAAATTAAATTACACTTGGATTTAATATGATTTAAAGTCCACCTCCCACCACAATGGCAGTTAAGCACTTAGGCATCTAAAGTGCAGGGAGGGAATTTAAGCTGCCTTCCATACCTCCCAGCTAACAGCGGTGCCCAAGTTTTCTGCTTAAATTTTGCTTAGCTGCCTGAAGTTTTTTCAACTCTGCACATGGAGATGAAAATCTGGGGATGTCACCTCTGGCTAAAATGACCTGGCATTCTTAAAAGAGGAATTCCTGTGTCCCAGTCTCATAAGCAACCCTGTCTATCAGACTTTCTCAGTTCATTCCTAATGGAGACCAACACTAGAACTGAGAGAAGAGAGAAAAAAAAATCAAGCTGTAATGGAGACATCTGGAAGGGAACTGTTTATACAAACTCAACAGCTTTTGAAAAGCTGGCCCCTTAAAGTATGCACTGTTAGGCACTCCAAATCAGCAGTCCCTTCTGAAATGCCTGCTATATATGTATTTTTAGCATGTGGCTTCTTTATTTCTAGTCATATTTCTTCTAACATACTGGAAGTATTCATAATCATGGTGATGGGACTTTTTTTTAATGCTCGTATAACCCCAAAATGACCAACTGAAAGCAGACTACATTTTCCCACACGAAAAAAAAAGTTTCATGCATTAAGAAATTTCAGGTCTCACGGTAATTAATTTTCAGGTAATTGTTGGGAAGCTGTATTCATAGTATAGATTTCTGTTCATTTGTCAATATCAACAGCACAACAACACGAACAACACAACAAAGCAGAGAATACTGTAGTAATGATTATAAAGGCGACGTTGAACATTTGGTAAGCTAAGCGGATATTCGGTTAGGTTGGATTTAAAGTATTAACCTCTTCAGGAGATGAATTCTGGCTTTCTGTATCTTTTGTATCACATGCACATTAATGCATTGTGTTGGCATGTGGTTTTGGTTAAGACCCCAAATTAATTACAGCTTAAATTTAGGATAGGATGTGTCAACACTAGAAAATAACAGTGTTGTGGCTAAGATGTCATGCTTTCACTTATGTGACCAATGCTGCATATCTGTGCTTGCCAAAGCACCCCCGAATTTTCAAGTACAGATGAGACCCAATTCAGCGTCAGCTTCAAGTCTCCTTGACCTTTCAGCAGCTGATGTATGGTGGCTCGTGCACTACCTGCTGTACAAAACTACAAATGGTTGCCTGGCTTCTGCTCACTCCAGAAGTTGATCAGGGCTTTGCTGCAAGCTGCCTTCAGACCCAGGTGTTGAACATGAGTGAAACATACCTCAGTATTGAAAACTAACACGGAAATGTCCTCCAGTGATTTCTAACTAATGGTTTGAGAAACCAGAATGAGATTTGGGCAGGGGGAGCTATAGCAGGTGCAATGGGTACAAAAGGGATACATTTCAAAAACTAAGAGAGTCTCTTCCAGTGGAGAGAAAAATCTGCTTTTCCTAATTATATTCACATTTTCAGAAAAATTGACAAGTGAAGATCAATGTAAGAGACTATCTTCCCAGCAGACCCTGCAGACCTGTTGGGGTGATCTGAAACAACTGCTTTCCTGATGTCTCAAGTAGATTGCAACCACTTTGATATCTTAAGTGGTTTTTGCTCAATAGAAAAAGCTAGTAGTGCTACATGTGAAATCTTGCTTCATGCACATAGCAAATGTTGCTTCTGGGGAAGAGGTCATTTTAAGCCTGGGGATGATAATGGATAAATATCAGGACAGTTGCTCTCAGTTTCACTCCAGAGGTAATGGTCAGCCCTTCACAGAGCTCTCTTACCAGCTGAGAAAGAGAAGATGCTATTTGCCAGTAAGATGTCAGAACACAGCTAAGCAGGAAGGTGGAAGTTAATTTCTCGGCAAATTTCATAGGTGCTACCTTTTGGGGTTTTTTTTTCATGCTGTTTCAGTTTTATTCCCAAACTTTAAATGTATTTTCTTTTCTTTCTCTTTTTCTTCTTTACCTGTCTCATGCTAAAATACCCCATGAATGCACCATCCTTTCAGATTTTAGTTTCGATCATTTGATTGTTATATGCACAACACTCTCACTGGACATTATAAGCACATAAGCACTGCAAAGTAGGACTGCCAGTATATTAAAAAAAATAGGGAATTTACACTTTGCTGTAGTTAAAATTTGAGTAGACCAGAAACGGGTCAGGTAAGCTTAACCGTCTTCCTGACAATCTGAAAAGTCTTCTGACTGAAGAAATTATGTCATGCTCTGTTTCTGCAATCAAACTGTCATAAACTACTTCTATTAGATCATTGCCTTGAATGAGCAACTTCTTATCTGGAAAGAGACTTGTGAGGTATACTAGAAGTTCACACAGATAAAAAATGGAAGCTGTACTCTATGTGCATCATTGTGGAAACCCAGAAGTTGCAGAAAAATAAGCTGCAAATAGCTGTGTACTACCAGCGTGGAAAATGAAGACGAACAGGAGGCTCAGTGCTGGGACCCTTAGAGAAATGCTAAATTGCCTTTGTCCTGTCTCAGTTCTGAGCTATGCGAGGGACTGAAATCACCTGCAATGTGCTCCAGGAAGCCACAGAGGCTGCTGTAATTTATGGCAGCCTGCTATAAAGCTACACCAGCATAGGAGATCGGCCAAAGATTTTGTGATTGGCCAAGCCAGCGTGGGCTGAGCAGCATTAGATAAGGCTGATCAGAACTGCCAGTAAGAGGCTGTGCTGGAAGAGATGATAGAACAAAAAGCAGCATACGCACCTGACCTAAGGGCAGAATCTCTGCCTCGTACTAGAACTCATGTACAACTGGAAACCAGTAGTGAGTTCTGCAATGATAGTAAAAGCAAAGCTATTAAGGGATTTAATGGCACTTCAAGTAAACACAGAACATAAATATCTAGCTATTACTTGTGTGTACTTTTCTAAAGTAGGTCGAGTTATGATGTTCTGAATGTCCTGAATGTCACATACCGCAGGTGAAAGAGGGGAACATTTGGAACCTAAATAACTGTTCAAACCACTTTTTTTAACAGGTCTCCCCCAACTGCTGAGGGTAGTATTTGCTTTACTGTGATGATCCAGAGACCACTGTGACCACTGTCTTTCCATGTTACTGCCTAACGTTAGTCTCCTCAAAATCCACGTTCTGGAACCAAATAAAAGGAACTGACTTTCAGAGGTAACGAACATATGCAATCTCGAACAAAAAGCTTTGAGAATTGCGAGCACTCACCATTTTGAAAAGTAAACCGAATTATTTCGTGGCATCAGTAAGGTGTTTGAGGGATAACACTAGATACTGGCATTTGAAAATGCTGTTACAATTTAGAAGTTTTTTCTTATAAAAGATTTGTAACTTCCAAGCTTTGACACTTTGTCACGGTGCACCCAAGAAAGGAGAGGAAGACCTCCCAACCCCTACTCATTATCGTCCAGAAAAGCCCCATCGAGTTGAATTTCTCTGGCCAGGACAAAGGCAGCTGCTGCAGCCCCCGCACGCAGTCCTGTCACACCTGAGAACGAGTAAGATTCCAAACAAAAACGTTATCTTTCAATACTTATTCTGAAAAAAGGACCGAACTTGTACTCCCTTTGATATGTTCTGAGCTGCTTCTTTATGGTACATGGAGGAACACAAAGCTATTGCCAGTCTGTGGCGTTACATTTGTTCGAAATCAAATAACCTAGGTGAGATCCTGCCCCTTTCACGAAAAGCTTCCACCAAATCCAGTCCTTGGCAGCGTGTACGACTGACACTGCATGTGGAGCGTCACCCCTGCAGCCGAGAGCCCCCGCTTTGCCGCTTTTTTTCCTCATTCGGACCCGGGATTGTATGTTTATTTATCAATAGCGTTACGCAGCGGTCTCCTGAGCTACTGAGAATTCCCGTTATTGACTCCTCACGGTGCCATCTTCGCGTTTCTTCCACACAGATCCCCAGACCCTGCGTACACACACCGGGAGCTTCACTTACACCCCCCCCGGGAGGCCGCCCGCCCGCTCCCAGCCCCGAGGGGCGGTAGCCCCGGGCTCCGGCCGGCTCCGGGCCGGGGGAGGCCGCCAGGCCCGCGGGCGGGAGAGGCGCCCGCACCTCCCTACCGCGGCGGTGGTGGGACGCGCTCCCGGCCAGGAGGGAGGACACGGACCGCTCTCCCTGAGGGAAAGCCGGCGGGAAATCGAGCCATGGCTCCGGTGAGCGACCGCGTCCGAGCGAGGCGGCTCCCCCCCTCCTCACGGGAGGGGCCGGGGGCAGGCGCCGCCGCTCCCTGAGGCGGGGGAGCGGTGGGGACGCCGCACTGCCCGCCCCGAGGCCGACCGACGGCCCCCACACCCGCCGGCGGGGGAGAGGGTGGGGGGTCCACCGGCTCCCCCTCCACCCCTCAGCCTCCGCCGCCAGCGGTCTCGGGAGGAGCGGGGCCGCGGCGAGGGGCGCCTCGGGCGGGAGCGGCGGCGCCCCCTGGCGGCCGCTCGGCGGTGGGGGGCGCAGGCGGCGGCCGGGCGCGGGGCGGGGGGGGGGCGGCGGCGGCGTCTCCGCCGCATCGCGTCCCGCCGCGGTGCGCTGCGGTGCGGCGAGGGCGGTCGGCGGGGGTCCCGCCGCGCTGGCCGGGGCGGGGCGGAGCCGGGTGAGAGGAGCGGCGGCGGGCACTGCCGCCCCCGCTATCTGACCCGACCTTCCCCCTCTCCTCCTCCTCCTCCTCCTCCTCCTCCCTCAGCGGCCCGGGAGGAACTGAACCATCGCTGCACAGGAAGTAGCGGCTGCGGGGAGCAGCGGCGGCGACAGCTGGGGCTGCCGCACTCAATGAGCGAGGCTCCCGCAGCCGCCGCCGCCCGCCCCGCTCGCCCCTTCCCCGCCTCCCGAGGAGGGCAGCGGCGCCGAGCCAGCACGCCGCCGCCGCCGCCGGGGGGGCACCGCGGACAGCAGCAGGCGGAGGCGGGCAAGGCCGCCCGCCCCGGGGCTGGAGGCTGAGGCGGGCAGAGGCAGCTCCGGTTCTTCCCGAGGAGGAGGAGGAGGAGGAGGCGGCGGCGGCGGGGACTGCAGGTTGGTGCTGCTCCGCCGGCGAGGCGCGGGTGCCGGGCTGCGGGGCGGGGAGGGAAGGCGGGCGGCGGACCCTGCCCGCACCGCGCCGTGCCGGCCCCTCCGCCGCCGGGGCAGCGCCCCCCCCCCCCCCCGCCTCGCCGCTCCCTCACGCTGCCGGCGGCGGCTCCGGCGGGCGCCCCTCCGGGCAGGCCCCTGCGCGCTCGCCCCCCGCTGCGGCGGCGACAAGAGGAGCCGCACCGGGCCCGGCTCGGTCCGGCGGCCGCGGTGCCGGTGCCGCCGACAGGCGCAGCCCTTTGTGCGCCGGAGAGCGGGGGTGGGGGGGGCGGCCGGGCCGGGCCCGGCCCGGCGGCGGAGGAGGGTACCCGGGTCGGGGGGGGGGATGTCGGCGGGGCGGGGAAGGGTACAATGGTCCCGCCGGCGCGGTCGGGCCCCGGGTGAAATTCATCCTTCCCCCGCCGGGTGAGATGGACGCCGTCCCCTCCCGGGGGGTGCGGAGTGAAGGAGGCGCAGGCTGGCGGCTCGCTGCCGGGAGGATGGCAGCGGGGCTCTCCGCCGAGCGTGAGGGGAGGGTGGGAGGAAGGATGGGCGGAAAAAGTGGTTTAAAACAAACAAACAAACAAAAAAAAATAGAAGGAAAGCCCCTCTCCGAAAAGCCAGGCTGTACCTGGGTGCACGGCTGGCGAGTGCAAAATGGAGAAGAGCAAACCCTATTGATCTGAGAGCGGCGACCAAATAGGATGCTGTTGTGCCTGGATTCTGTTCAGATGATGCTGATGGATTTAATAAGCTGCTAAGCTAATGTGTAGGCATCTAAATCAATAAGCGCATTGATTATCCCCTTATGGCTTTTAATACACTGTATTCTAAGGGAACTTTTGTCTTGAGACTGAGTGTTACCTATTTGATGCCATACTTGCGCCTTCTTCCCCTCCAGTATTTTTTCTTCTTTGACTCTTCATCTCCCCTCCTTGATTAGGCAGAGAGCAGGTGTGGAACCAGAACGGAAAGTGGCAGAGTTTGCAGTAATCTTGCTGCTCCTTCTTCAAAGCAGTAATAATGTCATTAGCTCATCATGTTATCAAACTCATTAATTTCAAGTCCAAAATAAACTTCATGGCCTTTCTTCCTCTCCCGCCCAAAGGGAAATAGGCTAGAGTCCAAGATGGCATGTTTGCCATCAGTGAACTGCTGATACATACAAGCAAGTTTGGGAGTAAAGCGGTAAGCGCTCCACTTGTCTTGGCAGTGTTTCTTTTGCGGTGACGCTCTTCGCTTGAGGGCTCTTTGCTTGAACTGCAGGTCGTTTGGGTGAAGTTCAACATAATCACAGATGGGTATTTGTATTTTTTTTTTTCCAAGTTTGATTTTACAAGCAGTAAAACCCGTACGGTTTCCATTCATTTTCTTTCAAGACTGCAGCTGTACGTGAGATGATGGAGTTAAATGGAGTTGTTGTTGTAACCTGCAGTGAACTTGCTTTGCTGCGGTGAGCGCTGGGCTGTTACGGAGCTCCTCGTGCTGTGAACAGTTCTGGCCTGTGGATTTTAAACATAAATGTTCTGGTCTTCTGGTCTTTCCTGTAACTTTCACAGGAGCCCTTGGCTTTTGGTTCCCTTCTGTGTAGTCTAGTCTTCTTCCCCTTCACAGCTATTGTTACTGAACCTTTGTGATTGAAATTATGTGTGTTATGTTCAGTACCTTTTTTCAACCTTTTTTTAAGGGCAGTCTTCTGTACTCTAAGAAAATTTCATTATCTCTTTTTCTCGTAATTCCCACCTTCGCCTCTCCACCCTTATACACACACTTAATTGGGGAAGGCAGGATAAAGAACAGTTGGTCTCCAGGTATAGCTTGAATTCAACAAGCACCGGAAAAACGCCTGACCAGATTGTCCCTGCTGAGCACGATTAAAATGGCAGGACCACTTATCAAAACTTTGTACTTCACTGTAACAATACATTGCAGATAGCTCATTTGAGGCTGTGTGTGTTGTACCTGACAAGGGCTGAAATCAGAATGGGCTTTAGTTGAGGTGATGTTGGACAGAAATAAGGATGCTATTTCCTCTTCCCTGTGTGATTTCTTTTATCTCTGAAGAGGTGCATTAACAAACAGGACAAAATTCCACTTAAAATTGCAGGGAACTCTACTAGCACAAAGTGTATGTTCTTTTCCCTGCCAGAGCCAAAGCTTTCTGCTTTCTGTTAATCTTCTTACAAAATGAAACTATTGCATAGTCCCATGCTAGCTTTGTTGTTTTTTTTCTTTCTGCTTCTGTTTGCAGAAAGATGCATTGTTTTCAAATCCTAAATGGTGTTTTGTTTACTTACAAAACTGTTGAGGAATAATTGGATTTGAAGCTTACATTTTGTGGGGAATCGGTGTGAATAAAGTATTGCTGTTAACTGTAATGAGTTCATCTATACTAAATTTATGATTGTCATAAATTATGGTAGGCTGCTTCTATGCTTTATGCAAATACAAAAAACCCCAAGAAAGGTTGCATTCAGTCTTGCTCCTTTGGCTTATAAGAACATAATTCTTGATAGGAATGGCCAAGATACTGACAAAGAAATGTAATTATCATCTGTAATGGCTAAAAATGTCCTGTTCTTTCAGTGGGTTTTCTGAGTGTTAATACTGAGTGTTGGTGCGTGCATATTAGTCTGCTTATAGTCAGTGCCTGAGCAAAGAACAGGTGACTAGGCAATCGGTATGTTGAGTGTTACAAGATAAAGAACAAAAGAAACGACAAAAAGCAAAGGAAACCCAACATTTCATTATATCGCAGACTGTTCCACTGTACCTTCTGGTGCTGAGCCCCTAGTAGTGAGGATTCTTTGTCTATGCTTGTATTTCAGGCTAATACCAGGGAACTTCTGCTTGTGGGTAGCTCTTAATAAGTAATTGATGCCGTCCTTTTAAGTAAAACTAAAAGGAAGGGAATAGAGACGCATTAGAAGGCATTATCCAAATTTCTTGTTTACTGATGATATTAACCAACATAAAATCAGAAAAAGAAACACTAATCCCAAGGCCTGTGCTGCATGCTTGATGAAGATACTCTTAAGTGTGCTACATGGAAATCAATTTGCCATCTCATGCATGATCATGTCAGGATTCCAGGAGTGAGTTAGCACCTAAATTGGGGACTGATTATCGCTAGGACACAGGCACTTAGATGTAAAATCAGGGTAATCCAGGAGGTGTTTAGTTTGTTGGTGCACAAACCCAATAATCTCAGTTTCCAGTTTTGGTTTATTAATTTCAGCGGTCCAAATTTCAAATGGTTAAAAAGGAAACAAAGCCTTGCTTATGTATTTTTTTGATGCTCCTAAAATCAGTGGATATCTATGATTTGCCTGTAAAATTTCCTTGTGCCTCCAAGTCTGGACATGTTTAGGAGTGTGTAAGACATGACAGTGATGAGAAGCTGGGCACCTACAGCTGTTATACACAAGTCATAGCAGAAATGAAAGAAATGCTTGTCTGTTCTGTAAAGACCAATCTACGAGTGCTGCCTTTGGGTCCAGCCTTTCACAACAGCACCTCCTTCTGCTCTGCCTTTATCTGTAGCTGTCTAACCACGCATGGGATAGGCGGCGTAACTATGCGGTTTGGTAGACGGGACATTCATCTCGGGAAGCAGGAGGCTTGGGTTCTTGTCCTTCCCCAGATGAGTATTCAGTGTTGTAAAAAGGAACCAAAAGCCACAGGGACTCTCTTTCTGTCTTGTAAACCTATGCAAACCCCAAACAGTTTTAGGAGAGTGTGGTGACTGGCTGTGCCAGGGAACCCTGATGCACCTCCAAGGGAGTACTGGGTGGAGGTTATGACACCTTCCAGGGAAAAAGCAAGGAAAACTGTATCGAAATGATGTACGGCTCAGACTACGCGAGAATGCTGCCCATTAGATGGATGGGCAAAGGAGACGATGGGTCTTGCCTTTCTGTTTCATGCCTGTGTTTTGTGAGGGGGTCAGTGTAGTCTTGGCACCCTGAACTTTCCCCTAAAGTTGTTGATCTCTATGTGACATAAACCTGGGGAAAGCTGGGATTGATGGTACATCTTGCCGCGTGCTATTGGTAAATCGATGCTGCTGCTCATACTGCTTTTTTTGTCTCCCCCTCCCCATCCCTTTGCTATTCTCAGGCATGCAACTTCCTTCACGTATTTTGTAGGGAGAGCAGGCATGTAATTTTGGGCTGCCGCTTCTCCTGGGAATCGGGGAACTTGGGAGATAGGCTCTGTGAGGCTTGCTCCTGCAGTGCTGCATTTTTTTGTGCACCCATAGGTGCCAGTTCCTTGGTAGAGAGCTAGGATGAAATAAAGAGAAGAAACTTTCTGTGGCATCTTGGATGGGGAATGAAAGCTGTTGTACTGACTAGTCCTAATACTGTTGTTTATCTTGCAGTAGTGTCAATAATGTGGTGTTTCCTTTCCAAACAAAATATATGTCTATGTCCCAAAGAGTTTAAAGATCCTTTGAAGCTTTGGGTTGTGGAAATGGTAGTTCTTTCAGCCAGATTGGTCTTCACCCTGGGTACAACCTTGTTGCCTAATTGTGATTAATGCTGTGGTTTGAGATTGCTCAGAAAAAAGAAAATGCTTATCCTTGAAGTAGGTGTTGAGCTCTCTATGTTTTATGACAATGAAAGGGCATATAGATTCCTTACACATTTGGAGTGAAATGGTCAAAATTTTCCTTACACTCAGATCCACCTCTTCCTGTATGGCCAGAACATTTAGAATCCCAGCACCTCCTGTATATTTGTGTATTCATGGCAAAAAAACCCCTATTTAAAACCTTCACAATGTTTCTGCATCAGTGTTAAGAGCTCTTTAATGGTTAGGCGTAAACGGTATGACATTGGCCTCTTTCTGTGTGTAGCATCTCTTCTCCATGCAGGCAGACTTTCTCATTTGCCGTTAAGGAAATGGGATTTCAGTGAAATTTTTAGTTGCTCCCCCCGCCCCCTGTTGTTGTTCTCATGTGTTAGCATTACTTAGGTAATTATAGTGTGCTTGTTAGGAGCCCTGACAGCCTAAACTGAGTTCTTTGTCAAAAATGCAATGTTTCCCTTAATTAAGAGAGACTAGAAACAGCACCTGAATCTATTAATTAAATAGTCAAAGTTGATGTCTGTTTAGGATGTATTAACAAGCAAACCAAAATACATTTCTGACTGAAGTGTTGCCCAGAGTAAATGAGCTTCTGTGAGGCTTTTTTGTGGAGAAAAATAATCTATTGGTGCTGCAACTGTCACATATACATGGTCGTGCAAAATTCATGTGAGATCTTTCCAAATCTATGGTACTCGGAACAATAGCCACTATTTCTTCTTCAAAGCTCTTCAGAGATGTTAAATAATCCTTGTGACAACCCTATGAAGTGAGTATTGTAGTAATTTTTTATGGATGGCAAAACAATTAATTGGCATTGTCTCCAGCTGTACTGCAAAAGTGGGATTTTCAAAGTGCTCGCGGCTTGGCCCGCTGCTAAAACTTGTGGTTGTGTGAGCAAGGGGTGGGTGAGCGCATCTTTCTGCCTCTTCTTCTAGCTGTAGCTGTGCGGATGAAAAAATTTTCCAGATGCAGTGGCTGTCAGCATGCAGGTGCGTACGTGAGGCTGGACCTACACATCCTCATAAAGGATGAATTTAGCTTGTTCTAAATTATTCTGCCCATGTTGCTGGCATGAATTCTTGGAGGAGAGATGCGCAGAGCTGTTGGCTGTGCTGGTGTCTGTAAAGTTTGTCCACGTGTGAAAGTTGGGTCGCTCAGACTGACTTCAGAGCACAAGTTTGCTCGTTTTTGGGTTGAGGTCCTGGTCGGACTCTCCCTGCTGCGCTCTTGCCAGGCTTGGGCTTGCTCAGGGTTATGAGTTGCCTGGAGGTTGGGCTTCTAACTCCCTTGGATCCAAAAAGGCTGCAGACCCAGCTGTTTCCTCTGCTACGTGAATACCGGCAGTATCTGCAAGCTGAAGGAGGTCTGGGTGACCAGGACATAAGTTCCTGTCTGGGTCAGACCAGTGTTGCGGCTTTTCTGCGCAGCCTGGCCTTGGTTGCTGAGAGATGTGCGTCTCCTCTTCTCCTCCAGCTCTGCCTCCTGCCCTTCCCCAGGAGTTATAAATGCCACAGCAGATGGCTTGGGGAGGCAGTGCCTGTAATTACTGTGGCAAGATTTGCCTAAGCTTGACTCTCTACAAAGAACGCTTTTTTTCCCCTGGAGATTCGAAGTTGTCGGTACTTCAAATGCAGATTTGGTCTTTGCAGGGGAGCACGATGGTGGAAATGAGTGCATTATGTGCTGGTTCAAAAACAGCCTGTCTTTCCTGTTAACATAATTCATATGATGGTTTAGTGTTACCGGTTTTCAGTCTTTGCTCGCTGGGTCAGCTTTCAGGATCCTGGTAGTAATATAGGCTAGACTGCTTATGGACCCAAATTTGGTAACAGCTGACACACCGTTAAATAACACAGCTATAATCAGTTTATTTGATAAAGGTATGTTTTTAAACCCATTAGCCTGACGGGTGGCCTTTCGTCAGGTTTCAGTGTGAATGTTGTTCCTCTTCCCAGCCGAGCAGAGATGCGTGGCTACATGGTTGACGCAGGTATCTTTAATGCCTAATGCAAATGTTCATCTCCCAGTTACAGTTGTGATTGATCGATCCAACGTTATGCTGCACAGTGTGTGCTTTTTTGTGGGCCCCCCTGCTCCAAATGCCTTCCTGCAGTCTTGGGTTCCCTACCAGCATGTCTGAGCTGAACTTCTCCTCTTGCATCCATCTGGCACCTATGGCCCTTGGGTTGTTAACCATATAGCCAGCCTCTGCTTTGAGTTGTGAGGGCTGAAACCAATGGAAAAGAAAGGTTTTCATTTCTCGAGGTAGTGAAGATGCTGTGACCCAAACCACCCAGGCCTGCAAAGCAGTGTTGTTTTTCTTCTGGTGGTCACGGCAGAGGGTGATGCCTCTGGTTCCTCGTGCAGCTTCCTGGGGTTGCTTGTGGTTCAGAGGGTTGGAGCCCCTCTATTCCTAGGGAGCATGAGGCTCTTGTCTCTGTTTCAAGGATTTTTTATTTTTCTTTTAAATTCACTTTGCCTGTAAAGTACCTCTGGCTAAAACCATAAACAGCAGTTGGAATTTGGGCCAGATTCCAGATCCTTACTGATTCCCCCCACCACCATTGCCAGTGAAATATCCTCAATCACTGGGATCACAGGATCACAGGTGGCTCTTGGTATTTTGTGTTTTGAGGTTTTTATCTTGTCTTTTACTTTCCTGACCAACCCATGGCAGAGGGACTGTTCCATGCCTTTTAGCAGTCACTGCTCCTAACTAACTCTTCTGAAACTCGTGTTTTTCATGTTGAATTTGTGTGTGGTATCACTCTTATCTGTGGAGAGGAGAACTACTTGAAAATAGATGGCTTTCATATATAGCTAGCACTGCAGCAAGGATGTTTATATGATCTCTCTTAAGAATTGAGATGGCTTGATCTGAAATATGATGTACTTTGAGTAATTCAGTTTGCTTTTTGCTGTCTCAAGTTGAATTGTTTTTGATGGTGGAAACTGAACTGGCTAGCTTAACTCCCCAGTTGCATTTTTCCCCAACGTCTTTCTGTGATGGTATGAGACCTATTGGTGCCAAACGCTGCTGGATTCCCTTCAAGGTTTCCTGCCCAAATACTCACCAGAAAGCACTCAACGAGCCCCCTCCCTCTGCCCGCTCTGAAAGGACGGAGTTTGCATTCATTTCCTAACAACCTTGCAGCAGCGTGTCTGAAGCTGAACTCCGAAGGCAGTGGCTCTACTCCTACCTTTAGAAGTGCCTTGGCTGCAAATCGGTAGACGCTGGGAGGTTAGGCAGCAGCAGGGTCGCAATACGCTTGCTCTCGTCCTCTGCTCTTCTTCATCTGCTGGCCGCTGCCAGGGACATGTCGTGAGATGGGGTGAGCCTTGGCTCTGATCCGCTACAGACGTGATTGTTTGCTGCCTGGGTCCTGCGAAGCCCTAGAAGAGGCATTCAGCCTTGCATTTGAAAGGAAAACTTTGGTAAAAAATGGCATTGCTTTAGCTTGCTTGTTGCAGCTGTAGCTGTGAATTGAGGACCATAATTTAATTCATGGGAAAGGTTTTTGGAGCGCAGTCTTAGAATGAAGATGTGTCCATTAAACGTGTATGTATGCTTATGCTGTTAGATGTATACTGCTAGCAAGCTCTCCTGGGTGCAGCTGTGCCTGTACCAAAGCCCTCTTGATGGTACTTTTCTTTTTTTAAGTTATAAGCTTTTTCTAGCAAGTTACGAATAAGATAATAAGCTTTACTGGCTGAAAAGTTTCATTTTAGTCTGTGTGCTATAGGTTTTTTTATGGTATACTCCAGTACACTGCTGGAGTAGTATATTATCTTTTCAGTAGCAATATCACGCTGGAGAAAGAGAGCTGACCGAAGTAGTGGTGTTATTAAAGGGAATTTTACGTAGTAGCTTGGAAAGCAGGCTTTGTAGCTTTCCAGGCTCCAGGTGTCATTAGCTTTACTGGAAGAAAACAAGTTCCCTTGTTTTGCTGTTTACCTGATGAACTGGCATTCCCAGCATCATCTTGGTTATATTTCACAGTAAAACCCAGATAGACAGTGTTCATCATCACTGAAATAACAGGACCTGCTATATGCAACCCACTATAAGCTTTACCTCATTCAGGTAATGTGCCTGTACCTTTCTCTACAGCAAAAGAAAGTGGTATAATCCTTTTTTTTTCTTTTTCTCTTGCATTTTTTTTCCTGTCAATATTTTTATGTCCTAAACCTTAAATATTTTCTACAAATGCAGTGACCTCAGTGTATGTCAAGCATCCATATGGTAGGTCTGGCTTGAATGTTGAACGTTTGGTTTTCTTTCAAGGCATTTCTGCACTAATTCTTCCAACACCAATTCAAAAGCTGCCTTGGTGGATCCCAAAGGAAGCTGTGAACTACCAGGAAGGGTTATCTATGGATAACTTGGCTTGCTGGGCCTGAGAAAGGCAGAGGATGTGTTTTTGCATGAGGGAAGCAGGCAGAAGCTTTACCACACTTGGTGTTGCATTTGAAATTAGCACTGGTTGCTCTTCACACTGCTGTTGCAAAGGAAGGCACATCCATTGAGGGTTTATAATGGCAGAGTGAAAACTTATTTTTCAGTGAAGGAACATCCAAAAAGAACGTTTCAGACTGGTTTCAGATTGGTTTAAGGAGCATTTCCTTAGTTGATTTATTAAAATGAAACTTTGCCTAGATGGCTTTTTTAATTGAATATTTAAGCAAGTTGAAAGCAGGCATTTTACTGTCTCTCTTTAATTTGTGCTGATACGTGGTTTAGCATAATTATTTTTTAACGTCCTTTTTAAAAGTGTGGTGCCCTTATCCTCTTGATCCTCCTCCTTCAAGGAAAAGTGGATTTAATTTGTTTGGAGAGAAATGTCTACTGTATCGCTGCTCTGTGACAAGGAGATGTGTGGGAGGGGTGGGCTGGCTGAAAAAATTGTTGGCTTTTAAAGTGATGGGCTCAGGCCAAAAAGCTTTAAGAATGGTCTGAAGCGTACTGTGGCGTTTGTAAGCTCCCTTTCTGAACCTCATGAATTCAGTTCTAAATGTGAACCTTGCAGCATTACGCAGATGCTTTGGTTTTACTGGGTGACCTAAAATAACCAACTTACGGCTTGCTCCCCCCCTCCCCTCCAGCAAGCCTGTCCTTTCCTTGTTGATTGGCATTGACTTTCCTGAGAACTGGGTCCCTAAAGAGGGAATGGAGCCATATTCTTGTGTGTTCAGGTTTCTGCCTGATCCAGCGTGGGGAGTAGCGGAATACTCCTGGGTGGGAGCATTTTGTCACAGGGCAGATAAAACTGGCTGCTAGCCTCCTATCTAATTGGCTCCTTGCTCCTCCCCAGTGCAATAGGAGTATCAACACTGAAAAAAGGTTGGCAGCATCTTTTCTAGTGGGATTGCAATTTAGTCTGGAAGGGAGGAGTCTTGTTTGCTGGTACTCTTAATCCCTCTCTTTCAATAAGATCAACAACAGCCTCAGTTTTTGGTCATATCATTGCGTACATTCATTTGTGCCTCTACTTACGTTGAAGTCCCTTCTTTAATGCTATTCTTTAACACAGCTAGGTTGGCAAAACATCTAAGGGGATGGAAAACCTTAGGTTTGCCTGTATTCCTACCAAATACCTGTTTTGATAACCCAAAATGTAGTGCTTCCACTTAGCAGTGTGCAAACTTGAATGTGAGTCAGTCTTAGGTGGTTGCCAAAAAACCACAGCAGCTAACCCCAAACCCTTCCCTTCTCTCTGACCCCCAAACAAAAAAGCACGCATACTAGATGGGGTTGCTTACACAGTCCTGCAAAATGGTTCTACTTGGCATGAGCTGGACTATGGCATGCAACTGAAGGCATCACCTTTTAAGAAACACCTTTTCCTGCAGACAAGGCTGTAAGAAAAATTGAGTGAAAAAATTCACAGGGATATCTAGAAAACATTACCAAAAGGAAGGTTTACAGAATGAAGGTTGTTCTACGTAGACAACAGCTGAAAGCCTGCTGCAAGAGGAGAAAGGAGTGAACTGCTCTCCATGCCCACTGTAGAGAGGACAAGAAGTTATGGATTTAAGATGCAGAAGGGAGAGCTGGAAAGCCTTGGAAAAAGCTTTCCGCTGCCAAATGGGAGTTGTGAAATCTCTGTTGCTGGAAAGAACTCAAAAAGAAAAGATCCTGGCAGATGCCTGTGGGAAGGGTTGGGGTTTGGTGCTCCTGCACTGGGGACCGGAGTGCTGGGTCCCTGGTGGGAAATGTATCCTTATGAGATGTGGGCAAGGGGCAGGGAGGAGCCAAAGAACCTAAGTTCTGGCAGTCCCTGCTCATCCCTTCTGTTGCCGTGGAAAAAATGTGTGGGAGGGGGTTGGGGGGCAAGAAATTGTGGTCATGATGAAGAAGAGAAGTTGAAGGTGATGGAGAAACTTAGCTGTCAAAGGTTGGGAACAGCTGGGTTAGGTGACCTCTTGAAATCCCCTTCAGCTACACACACTGCAATTTTATTTTGGTACAGACTCATGCTCCAAGCCTGCTCCGCTCTAGGAGCCTAGCGTGCTGTGAAATCCAGCACAGGGCAACGCTGATCGATCTGTGCCTCAGACTGAATGACCCCGGGAAGGATATTGGTATTTTTGCTTTTCTGACAAGGGGTCCTTTTAATTAGTGGCTGTTTCATAGCTTCCTCTTTAAGTGTGTGAAACAACTCACTTGTGGTCCATATGTGTTCCATGCAGAAGGTGGAGCAAAGCCTTGAAGTTGTTGACCTTGGAGATCAGCCTCAAAACTGGAGCCTGAACCCAGCTACCGGAAAGACTGTGGTGCCTGTTCCCTTTTGTTTGCTACGTTTTTCAGCCATTTGGCTCTCAAGTGAATTTCTGTGGCACAGAATTAATTCCTGACAACCAGCCAAAGTACCTTAGAGTCGCTCTGGCCAGAAGCGGTAACTACCAGCAATGCGTGGAGGGTGGTAAACAAAAGCTGTGAAAGGCTGGGTAAACCTCTTTCAGAAGCTAGCCGGTTATGTGCCCGCAGAATTTAAATGCAAGCACTGGTTCTCTCTACAACAGAGTACTGCTTGCCTTTTTGGTATTACAGCCATTGCACGAAGCTGGTGGGTGCTAAAGTAGTTTTGCAGAATGATAAGCAATGAATTAAAATCTGAGTCAAGTTCCTGGCTCTCTGTACTGGCGAACGCTTCACTAGCAAGTATTAGAGACGAAGTACCAGAAAATTTATGGACTGTGATGGTCTGTCACTCTGTATGAACAGAAAAGAAATACCATCCAGCTTCCTGAAATGCTTTCTTTTATGCGTGGTATGCCTAAAATTGTTTGGCAGGACATATGGTCTTTGTGTGTTGGTAAAACACAGGCGATCTAAGATGCTCCACACAAGGAACTTCTTGTTCTTTGAGTTCTTTCCCCAGGAATTTCCAGTGCCTAACCTCGGCGGTGCTGAGCTGTTGTCGACTCTCTCTGAAAAACTCATCAAAGTGTGTGTATATCTTTAATATAAATGAGACACAATTTGCCTCCTTATGACCACAAGGAACTTCAGTCTTCCTGTCGCTGACAATGGAGCGTGTGCTTAGGTAGGAGAGACAGAATTAAGATAAATTGAGCCTTTATTGAATGACTCAATAGCTGTTGGGGGAATTTGTAATGCACTGCTTTTTAAAATGCTGTATGATTTTATGAGAGGGGAGCCCTGCTGTGTTTCTGCCTTAATTCCAGAACAATGTTAAAATGGGATTCTGTACATTGGAAACATTTTGGATGTTACTGTTTGATAAATGGACCCCGTATCTTGGAAGACTCCTGTCTTTTGCAGATAACGTACTACTTGGAGTTCACAAATATGGTGTGATCTGATGGAATTACACCTATGAGAGAGGGTATAAACAGCAGAAAGCCACTACCTGTACTTTGCAATACATGTTTGCTCTGGCTAGCCAGTGAGTCTTCATTATCCATGTGCTTCTAAACCTGAGAATAGTTATTACACAAATTAAAAACCCACTGCACTGATACAGGCCCTCTCTGCAGGGGTGTCTGTCTGACAGCAGCTGTGTTTAACAAGTTCTAGTGGCACCAAGCACATACAACTTCGTTACAAAGTAGGGATTTTTTTCCCCACTGATTTTTTTTGCTTGAAGCTTTAGCTTGCAGATGTTCTCTAGAAGAGGGTGGATCTGCTCAGACACGTGAATTTGTGCATCTCCAACTTATCTTGATCTCTTGGTGTAATTTTCTCTTGTTCACCTCCTCCTCCTCTTCCTTGTTTCATCCCACTTACTGTGGGTTTTGTCAGAGCTCTTTTTTTAAGCATTTGAGTCAGTTGCCAAATTACAGTAACGAGCAGGTAAGTTTAATGCTGCGTTGCATGATAGATGAAGTAATGGTACTAGCAATGCTTAATCTTTGTGTATTTCATTTTTGTACTTCCAGAGTAATTAGATCAGGTTTTCTTCATTACACCTCTAACCATTTTTCTTCTATACTAGACATATGGGAGGGGAAAGAGGAGGACCATGAAGGAAGTGAAAAGAGCTTTTAACTGTTCGTGGGTTTTCTTGGATTTACATTTACGTAAGCGTGTCTGCCTTGGGTGGGGGCTGTGGTTCTTTTCTCCCGAGTCCATCATGTAGGTAGCCAGCAGACCTGAACATAAAAGGTCCACGTTTGGGTAGATGCTGCCATTATTTCAGCTATGAACTAAGCTAGCAGGTTTTTCGAAGGGGTCTGGGTTGAAACAGAGGAGGGTGTGGGGGGAGATGCTGAGGGGGCGGTGCAGGTTCATCTGTTCAACCCATCGCTTTCTGGGACTCCCCATTGCCTGCTTTGCTCCAAATTCATACAGAGCATCTCTCCTGGCCTCGCTTACTGCTTCCCGGGATCTGACTTTCACGTCTCGAGTTTGCTGTTTGTCAGATTTCTTTATTTCCTCCACCATGAACTGTTGGGGTTGTTTCTGCTGCTTCCTCCCCCCTGTACCCTGCCAAGGCACTTTCCACTGCTTTGTCAGAGGGTGAGAGGCTAGGACTGCTCTCTGGAGGGCTCTCGCAGGCGTTTAAGAGCTGCTGCACATTTTTTAGGATGGCAGTGTCTCTTCTTTTTCTCAGGAGTCCTAGTTCCCTGCTTCAGGTCTGGATGCAGTCCTAATTTATGGAGAGATCCTGTCTTAAGACTTGCTCAGATGTTAACTTAGCACAGACAGCTTTGCAGTTCTAGCCATGGAAGTGATAGTTTCTGCGTGTGGAGGGAGCTGTGCAAGCTCGCTGAAGACCCTGGTTATATGGGCTAGTTCTTGACTCTTAACTTTTTAAGTCGTTTGATGAGAAGTTATTTTGGGAAGAAGAATGTAATCGCAGCCAAGGCTGATTTATTGCGTATGGGTATGTTTTGGTTGCTGGGCATCGCTCACAATTGAAGTTGGAAGAACTGAAGTGTTCAAACTGATTTTTACGAGTGGTCTTTCCTGTTGGCAATGTGTGGCTTTCCTGACATGGCTTCATTTCAGGTTCCTGAACACTAGTTTTTGTTTTGTATTAAATGTACTTTTGACTGTCTAGCAGAAATGCTTTGGTGAAAGTAATAAAGTCCAAAGGTGAACGAAACCATTTCCTTTTGGCTTAGTGTTTTTTCTATAGATCATCTGTGGCTGTGTCTTGTTTTGGCCTATTTAATTCCTAGTATGAATTTGAAATTTAAAGTCCTGCCAGTGAGCTGAGTAAACTTAATAAAACACTTGGGTAATATAAGGCAGAGTACTTGGAGTCCTAAGCCACGCTAACGTCACCTTTGTTCATGGTATCATGGTGCTTCCCTTCAGTAATTGCACTGGCCTTGGAGGACAGGGTAGCAGCTCCGTGCAGGTAGAAAATGCTTTCCGAAAGTGTGCGTATCAGGTAGTTAATGTCTATAGTTAATGTCTTTGTTGCCTAAAACCCGGGGTTTGGAGTCCATAATGTATAGTCTTCCATATGGGAGCCTGATTTTGCTCTTTTCTTAATAAAAAGAGAAAAAACATCATGATCTCTCATAAAGCAGTAGTAGGAAAGTGGTGTATATCACTTGATGTATTTTGAAAGCCTCGTCCTTTCATGCTGCCATCTTCTATTGGCCTTCTCTACAGCTCAGTTTTCAGTGTGAGCTCTTCCTCTTGTAGTCACTATTCTCAAAAGTTTCTTCAGCTATTTGGTGGACCCATACCACACAAAGTATTCCAAATATTTACTCAGAGAAAGCAACTTTCTTTTCTGCACACTGAAATCATGTGGCCATCCACCAAACAAACTGGCTGGAAGGGGATAGGATGGAGGGACTGTGCTGGTTTTAAATCTAGTTGTAATCTTCCCTGCTTTAATTAAATGCTGTAGAGACTAGTGGGGCGACTCAGATATCTGAACATCTCATGTCACTTTAGGCACTCTAGGGTATTTCTCCTGGCCTGGAGCCATCACTCTTAAAGAGTATAGGTTTCCCAGTGGTCTGGTGTCACATCTGCTAGTCCCATGTGGATGTTGTGGCTGTATCTTGGAAATATCTAAAAATAACACTTGGCACCTGTGTTTAGCTCTCTTCCATCAGTGTTGGTAAGAATTTCAAGGAACAACTTTTTTCTGCCTGTTAACCTAGAAGGCTTCATAACCAATGGACCTTTCCTCAAACCTCAGTTGTCTTTTCACCTCCTTGCCTCAGTGTTTGTCTATGTGTTTAAAGCCAAAACCTTTAAGTGTCAATAAGTAAATACACCCAGATGTCAGTGTGTGGATTCAATTTGAGATTATTTGACTCTCATGAAGATGTAATTTCGTTGCTATAAAACTCTTTAAAATTTCTCTGAAATTAAGATCTCGGAGTAATCTATAATAATGTTTCATGGATTCAACACTGCAAATATGCAGGTGCGTAAGTGTATGAATAGTGTGCCTTCAAAGATAGATACTTACGGGACTGCAAGTGCTGTAAACATTATTTTTGTTGTTGGCGGGGTCAAGATTTTTATTATGCATTAAACAGTTTCTAGGCTGCTGAGAAAAGTAGTGTCTGATTGTTTGCTTTCTTCCCTATTCCTGGCCCACAGTGTCATACCCATTTTAATGAAATGCCATGCCTCTGCTATCATGAAGGCAAAATGAGTAAGGTAGTGAATGGATTGGTATGGTGAGATACTTTCCCCCCCCTAGTTTCCCACTGTCCTTTAGCACAGTAATTACAAACAAATAAATTGGAACACTATGCGACAGCTTTGTAATAAATCTGATGTTCTAAAGAAACAAAAGAAAACATCTCCAGAGGTTTCCAGCTTTGGAAAAATACTTGTCATGTGAAAAGCAAAGTCATTTCCTAGCAAAAAGTACTTATATCTCTATGCTTTCCAATCCTCTGTTATTCACCAAAACACTCAGGTATATTTTTGAGTCCTCTTGATTTCAAGATTCCCATGTGTCCTGAATGAAGCTGCTTTGTTATAATTATTATTATCATCATTCATAAAGAGTATTTTGGACTTTGATAAAGGGGCTATAGTTGGAAAACCACCTTAGAATAGAAAATATGACAACCATCTTGAGCTGCAGAAAGAATGATTAGTGCAGATATTAAGAGAAAGTGCAGCCTCTGAAAAGCAGTCACATCAAGGGTGCAAATCTAGGTAAAGATTCATGGAGTCTGTAAATGTCATTGATCTTGGTATCTGAATGCCTATCTCAAATTAAGGTGATACAAGCTACTTGGTCAGTAAGCACTGAGTTTCTATTAAAACTCTTGGTGTGTGGGTGCATGTAAATGGTCTACATAGATTCAGTTGTTTATTATTTTTAGTAAGCATTTAATTTTTTAAATACCTTTCCAGGAGGGAAGGCATACAGTGGAAGGAGAGGAGAAGGGTTTTTTTAAGCATATATTCCTTTTCTCTTAGTTTTTTTTCCACATCCAAGAGACTGACAGGAGCATAGTTGGCTGTTTTTAAGAATCAAGCAATAAACGGAGCTTTAAGCCTAGAAATGAATAATTAGAAACCTTCCCTCCAGCTCAGGAACTCATGCCCATCTCTGTAGTAACCAGCACTTCAAATGATGTTTAATCCAGGTTATTGCACTGCTGAAAAGCAAACATCCTTCCCTTTGAAGTGCATCAAATGCTGGTTGCTGTTGTAGTTAATGTGTCTGATTTCAGAAGGTGTTAACTGTGTGCTTATTTTTACCTTTTTTTCTTTGTCTAAAAATCAGTCAGTACTTTGTATATGGGTCAAAATATATTCTGTTCACCAGTACATACATTGAAAAGCAAAAAAGTCTTACGACAGCGTGTTACAACACTATAATGAAATGGGTAAATACTACTATAATTTGTGCTTTCTAAATAGTTCAAATTGTGTTTGAGAATTGTAATCAAACGCTGCTTTGTGGTGTGACAAACCACCGGCCGTGGGGCTGAGTGTGTTTCCAGGGGCTGGATGTAGCTTGGGTGGGAGGCGGCAGCAGAACCTGCAGCACCGTGGTCGGGGCTGGGCAGCGGGGCAGGACACCGGCTTGAAAAACCAGGTCTGGTACCTGGCGAAATGCAGTCGTGAGAAATCATAACCGTTCCTCCTGACCTATAAAGCACTCGGAAAGAGAGATCTGCTCATACTGACTTGGCGCTGGTCAGTAAAACTTGTTGAAGTCTATGACAGAGTTTCTCAAATTCACCTGCTCGCCTATGAGCAACGCCAGGGCTGGCCTCAGAGATCCAGAGGGCACTTGTATGTTTGCTTTACCTGTGCACTTTACCCTGATTATGTGACTTTTCCAAGTGGTATTTATATTTCAAGCAACATGAGATTGCGGCTGAGTCTTTGAAGGATGTGAGCGGTGGCGTGCGCGCAAGGGTCAGCACATGCTTTGCTGTTCCTCGCTGGACGTACTCCAGCTGTTTCGGCCATGCCTTCCTGATCTTCTGACGTGGTATCTGCTGGGCACATCTGGGAGGGTGCGCAAACACGCCAGCGTCTGACCGGCCGTCTCTTGCGCTGGTGATACTGTGGGGCACTTCCTCTGCCAAAGAAGCCCTCGACGAAGGAGAACGCGTGAACGCGGAGCCGGCTGTCCCATCGGGGAGCTAAAAAGCGGGTTGGGGTTTGATATTTTAAGGTTCCAGTTGTGCTGGGGGGCAAGGTGGAGCTGGGAACTCCTAACAGGAAAGCTGTAATGTCTCTAGATGTCCACTCTGACGTGTGTATTTACCGCTGAATGTGGTATACTTAGGATGCTCTGTCAACGTGGAATTTTATTCTCCATGTGTCAGTAAATATTTTAACCTTTAATTATTCATATGATTTTATTGTTTTATGGGTTCCATATTCCTGAAACAGCAATCCTTTTTTAAATCTGTCATCCGCTTAGAAGAAGTTGTCTTTACGTATGAATTTCTGTTTCCCATGAGGATAATAAGGAGACAGCTTTTGCCTCCCATGATATATGGAAATAAATGAATGTGATGTATGTAGAGAGGCATCTCACTTTTTTTTTTTATAATTTTTTAAAATCTTTTAGTTTCTTAGTAGGGTGAGAAGTGGCTCTACTGTTCCATTTTAGCCTCTTGTGGCATCTGGGAAATGAGAATGAGGGGAAACCTAACCCCTATGCTTAGACTGACAACGAGGTGTGAAAACAGGCTTCTGATATGTAGATGCCATGACACTCTTTCATGGAGCTTGAAGGCGGACTTACAGCAGCATCCAAATGTGTCACACTGAAATAAAAAAAATAATAAAAAAAGCCTGCTTCCTCAGTATTTGACTGTTCATTTCTCTTTTTCCTTTGCCCTTCTTTGTGTTTAAAAAATTAATTTTATTATTTTCTTTCTCTGTATAAAACACTGGCTTATTTGGACAATGTTATTTTCTTACAGTCAAATGTTGTGTTATCTTTTTTCCTTTGATTTTAAAATTTTAAAAACCGTGCTGTGAAATTAATCTGAAAAGCAGTAGGTAGATTAAAAAGGAATACTCTTTTTAACACAAGTAGTGGAGCTCCCAGGAGCAGAGCAATTGGAAGCAGGGGGAAGCACACAGGCGAGAAAGAATAAGTCTCTTTATGACTATGACGTTTAACACTTAAAAGCCTTTCTGCATGGGGCACGAGTAAACTGCCAGCTGTCTTTAGTGGTCAGGAAGAATTATTCCCCTTTCCTTGAGTCATTTGAGTATATCTTTACATTAATTAGCAAGGTTTTTTTCTTGTTTCTTCTCCTTATACCTCCAAAGTGAACACTGCTTAGGACCACTTCATGCAGTGTGGGGATCACTGTGCTGATCCAGAGTAGTGTTACACTAGTTGTAAAGAGACTATTTGGGACTGGGGCGGCGGGAAGACGTGTCTTTGAATGTCTGTGGTTATTGTGGTGGTTTTTTGTCTTTGGTTTTTGTGTTTTGGTTTTTAAATCTCGAGTGGTAGAAGCTGTGTGGGTGAAACATACATGTAAGTGGAAGCGAAAGGGAACGTACCAAAACCCCGTTTTTACCCCCCTAAGACTTTTAGGAGGCTTATTTTCCCTGAGTTTGAGTTTTGCCCATGACTTGTTTTGTGTATGTATGATGCTGTGTGTATTTTCTGCCTTTTTCTGCCTATGGTAGTGCTCAGTTGCAGGAAGTGTAAGCTTTTATGCAGTGTTTATCCACTTAGAAGTTTCTGTTTGTGTGTGTTTAGCTGGATGTGATTTTTTGGAGCAAAGATAGGAGTAAACTTGGATCTGATGAGGAATTGAGCCCTCTGTCTGCGTCCCCCAGCAAGTTACCACCCCATGCCTAGCAGAGGTGAGAGAAGCATGCTGTGCTGCCCTAAATAAACTTTCTTGCTGTGTTCAGAGAGGCTGATTGCTTTCATTGATAGAGCTGTAAATGAGACAAACCAGCCTGCTTTAAAGCCTCTGTGGCTAATGAATCAGTCAGTATGTTTTGATCTGTCCTATATAGTTTACCACTTCAGCTACTCTTGACTATAAAGATCTGAACTTACACCATTATGTGGCAAACGCTTTTAATTTGGTTATTGTTATTTGATCCTGTAGTTGTTACTTAAAGAAGCCAACAGAAGGAGCCCAGCTAGGTAGTCCCTTTCTTTCTGTGCTTTTGTGTATCTATACCTGCTGTCCTGGTGTCTCCTTTCCTTTCGCATAGATCGCAACGTCTGCACACATCTGATCCCCCATAGAACTGGTGTCCAGGTAAAGTTTCGCTGCTGTACCTTTTCACGGAGCTCAAAACAATGAAGTGAATAAACAACAGCTGTATTGATTGAGGCAGCATGCAAAGGAATACAGTGGCTTTAGGACAGGGGATCACTAAGTGTAAGGACTTGTCACCTGGAAGAATCAGGCTATGTGTGAGTGTGACTGGGGGCATGTTTTGGGTTAGCGTTTTTCTGCCTTATTGTCATATGGCATTGTGTACTGCCTACACAATGCAAGACTGGTTGGAGTACCTCGTGGCAAGCTGGTTCCAGGTTCTCTGGTACGGGGAATTTTGCGCTTGGAAAACTCGCCCTTGAAATACTCAGTGATCTGAGGAAACAAACAAACCAACTTGCCTCATGGCTCCTCCTTGCTCCCTCTCCAGCCCTGGTCTCTTGCACAGAATTGGTTTCTCTTGTTCTGTTTCTTATCTTCCTCCCATGTATCTTCAACTAAAAGAAATAAAATGATTATGTACATACTTTTGCTTTCTCTTTTTAGGCTGCTTTTACTCATTCTACTTCATTATCAGTATGTGTTCTTTGTTTCTCTCAGTGTCTTTCTCTGTACTTTATCTTACTTTCTTTTCCTGCTCCTTTTTTGTCCCCAAGGCCCTTCACACACCCACTTATTGGGTTCTTGGGTCACAAGCCAAGGGTAGAGGGTGTAGGAATTATCTCAGGGTTAACCCTGTGTCTGATAAATCTGTATGCAAACTATAACTTGCCTCCACTAAGAACTTCCAGACTTGATTTAAAAAATGGTTAGTCATGAACTATCCTCCCCCTTGGTAAGTTGTTCTAGTGGCTGGTGATCTTTGCTGAAGTACATGGCTTGTGGCCTTAATTTTTTTAGTTTCATCCAGAAGCTGATGGCTCTTGTTTACCAAACTTTAGTTCCAGCAGCTGAGGTTTAATCTGCTGTAAAACTTTCTTCCATGCAGGGACTTAGACTGTGATCAAGTTTGTGGTTTTATTTTTGTTTTCTTTAAACTTGAAACAGCTGTCCTTGTTGAGTCTCCTGCTGAAGACTTGTTTTCTGGTGGTTAAAATTGTTTGTGAAGCTCTTCCGTGCACACTTTTCAGTCTGTGTACATAATCCTTGGAACTACCAAAGGCAGAAGTGGATATGGGTATGTGGATGCATGACAAGCCTGTCTCCTGTTTGTATCAGCCCCTCACTACAGCAACTACCCTGTTTCTTTCTCCCACTTCACCCCATTGCTTCTTGAGCACCTCCCTGCATCTTCAACATCTTTGTTCGCTCTCGTTTCTTCTCCTGCCTCTCCTATGGAATTCCCTTTACCTGCTCTGCTTCCCATTGCTCAAGGACTGTCCCAGCTTCTGATGATGTGCATATTTTCCTCTTCACCTTTTCCCAAGGACCTAACTTTTATACCTTTGAGTAGAAGGACTGACTGGTTTGAAAGCCATTGAGCAAATACTGGAAGACTGTTAGTACAGTTCTACTCTTCAGGCTGGCTTCGGAGGAAGCAGTGATCCCAAGTCACGAGCCTCACCAGGCTTGGGAATGAGCTTATGTACGTAGAGCACTCCCTTTGTTTTCAGTGGCTCGGTATTTAGAATTTTAAAAAGCTACCTCCTTGCTTTTCCAGGTGCCTGTCAAGGCTTTTGCGGGGAAAGTAGTCCTTTTGGTCACTTGGAAGAAAAACAGTGGAAAAAACCCAACAGGGGTCGTACACAGGAATCAATATTATTAAAAGCTTGATAGGCAGAGTGTAATAGTTTTATTTGTACTACAGCAGTAAGGCCCCATTTGCTTTAAGCCTTATAATTTGCAGGGCTTGAAATATGTCTTGGAGGCTGTTGATTTCTCAATTCACAAAGGTAACACTGGAAGATATTTGAGGAGAGCAAGTGGGGAGTTTTTTCCACCCTTCAATTTGACAGTTGGACTAAGCCTTTTCTGGGGAAGACTCACTTGCCTTGGAAAGGTCATTCCTGTATTCAAATAACAGTACGCTAGAACAGAAAACTCTTTCAGAGCAGGTGTCCAGAGATGCAATAGGAGATACCTGCTTGTCTCTTACTATACCTGTCATCACAGAAATCTGGTGAACGAGTCTCCAGTTGCCAGCAGAAGAAAGAAGTTACAGTGAACAATAAATAAGAAGCCCACGGGGAGCACCCGAGGCATTATCTTTCACACAGACTGAAAGCTCTTTTCTGCTGTGCAGAAAAAAGAATAAATAAGTAAAACTTTAGTATGCCACTGGTGGGACACATGTGAAGCATTAGGAAAAATTAAAAGATCGGGTTACTTGCAGTTCTTGCTGAAGTTAGATGCTTATCTCTATGCTGACAGAATTGAGAGCAGGTTTTATTTACTTTTCAAAGAAAGGAGAGGATCTGCTAGTCTGGCATAGGAATACAAAGCCACTTTTGTTCCTCAAAGTCTAAAATTGCGTGGTGAAATAGGTTGTATTATGTGAAAATCCCTTGGAGCATATGTACGTTTGTGGTTGTAATTTTTCATTACGTGGTTCTCTGCCTTCGCATGGAGAGTACATCAGTCCTGGAGGTGGGTTATTACCAGTCATTGAAAATGTTGCAGGTGGGAAGACTGTAGTAGTCCAGCAGTAAGCTAGTGATTCGTTGAAGAAAAAATGTGAAATGCAGTTTTGTTCCATAAGATTTCTCTGTCCCATTAAGGCAGCTTGGAAATAAAAGGCCATCAAGCTGAAGCTGGCTTGTACCTTTTATTATGAGTCTAATGTAACTGATCTGTGACCTGGCTGGAGGGGCAGGAGGATGTTGATCAAATCTTTGTAACTGAAAAAAGCCAGTTAGAGAACAGTGCTTATTTATCAAACTTCCTCTTGCAGGCAAGAGTACCTGGGAGCTTTATTGTGTGTGATGAGTAAAAAATTCAGCTTGTGCAGGTTGTTTTTTAATAGTGGTGCTAGATTTTCATATGAAGTACTGATAATACGTTTTTAGATAAGGGCTTGTTCCACATAAATACTCCTGTGCACGCATATATTTGCATAAAGTTTTTCATGAAAGTGAAATAATCCAGAACATGTCCACCTGATGGCTTTGACCTACCTCTCTTCGAATCAATACGCTTGCATGGCAGCTTGGCTTTGCAAGATTAGCAAACTGCGGGCACTTCTCTTACCTGCTGTTTGGTCTCTGTGCTCTGCGATTCACTTTCCAGTGTGTTGTAGGAAGCTTTTCTAAGGATGCCAGATTTCTGCAAATGTGAGCTCAAATACTGGTTCCTGTGATTCTTCTATCCTTTCCATTTCCATTTTTTGGGTTGCTGTCAGACAGCAAGGTGGAACCATTGTTTGGTGGCATGATCCTGAGAATCATTAAGGTATTTAACCCACAGCAGGCGTGTGTGTGATTGCGCAGCCTGGTTGCTCAGGCTGTCCAGCTGCTGTGCCTGCTCGGCTGATCTGGGTGGAGGAAGAAATCGAACTGCTGCTTTTGGATGCCCTTACCCTGCTGCAGCCTCTCCTGGAGATGTTTTTGCATATGGAAATGAGCATGGCGTGATCGGTAGAGATAGCTGCCCAGGACAAGGGCAGCTGCCGGCGGGGGCACAGCCTCTGCGTGCTGAAGGTCAGCTTGGCAGCACTGGTGCTGGTCCAGAGCTCTGCGCGGGAGCACACGGCTGTGATGGTTGCCCTCTGCCTGGCTGGCTGTGCAGCCACGGCTGCCTGGGAAATTGCTGTGTATCACTGCTCCTGATCCGTTGCTTCCCAGTACAGCATCTGCTTTTCATGTAAAGAGCTGCTTGGCAGTAGGCTGAAGGCCATTAGTGTAACAGCGGCTCCAAGAGTGTCTTGGGGTCACTGGTAGTTGAGCCTTCCCTTTCCCAACCAGGCTTCCTGGTGTATCAGTAGAGAATTGCCCTTAATCTTTTTGGAAATTCACTAACTAGCAGAGGCCCATGATGTCAGGATCCTTAAACTCATTCCAGCATCTTTGTCAACAAGAGGAGAACTACTTCTATAGAAAGACTTTTTTTCCGATGGTTGCTCTGGGCAATGGCTTGCTTGCCATTCCCGTGACTTCAGCGTTCCCCAAGCAGTGTTTTTCTAAGGCGGATTGGCAGCCTGGAGGATTGTAGGGAGAGCATTCGTGGCAAGGATTGGTGCTGCAGTCTTGAGGGCTGCTTTTTGGGTGCTTGAGCTTGTCAGTGAGGGGAGTGGGAAGGGGGAAAGGTGGAAGCCTCATTTAGCAGAAGAGGTGCAGTAACCTCTGCAACACACTGAAGAGGCAGGAATCCATTGGACTGTATAGTGGCTCTACCTGGGGCTTTGCACTCCTGTTCTAGTCTGAGGGGTTTTAAAGTTTTTATAAAATAATATTATAGAAAACACTTAGAGTTCATTTTGCGTTTAATCTTATGAAAGGTTACTGAGTGAAGTTAACAATGCAGGCCTTAAGCCAGTGGACCTCAAGCTGCCGCAAAAACTATCCTCAAATTAGAACAGGTTTCATGAAATACAGATGTAGATATGCCACAAGCTCATTGCTTTTGCATGCACGTGATTGACACTATGCTTAAGAGGACTGCATTGATATAGGTTTCCCTTGATCTTTGCCACGTGATAGAACGTGTTTTCTGTCTTGCTATTACTTGCATGTGCAGTAGCAAAAGCCTTGGGTTTTGCTGTTCCAGGATTTTGGAGTTGGAAATCCTCTGGATTTCTGAAGGCAATATGCTTGTTCCTTACGTGCTGTAGGATGTGCTTGGCTGGGGATGATGATTTTGGCCAAGAACACTGCACCAAAATGTTTTCCACGCTATGGGCTGCTCCTGCATCAAACTCAGCAGCTGTTTCCTCACGTTGCTGTCTTCTGCAGCGTTGTCCTCTGCCAATTCTCTCTTTCCCTAAGGAGAATGCACACTGGTGAACTGATTTCATCAGCCCAGTGATTAGCTGTGCTCAAATTAGTCCCTTCCCCAGGCTTCAGAGTATTGTCCAAACATGAACAGGAATGAAAGGTACTAAGGTATTAGTATACATCTCTGGTCAGGATTTATCCTCAGTGTTTCTGAGGGTCCTGTTATCCCATTTGGAGGTGGAGCCATTTCTGTACCCTTTTGCAGGCAGCTGCCAGATCTGCTTAGTCCATTCCCTACACTGACCTTTTTGATTCCTTTTGTCCCTGCCCCCCAATTTGGCTGTTCCCTGTTGTCTGCTACTCGAACACCCTAGAAGAGAAGTGAACTGCCTGATAAAGAGATTTTTTCCTTTTGGTCTGCAGCTGTTTCTTCTCTCTTTGGGGAGCAAACGCTGAGGTCCACCAGGGGATTTATATATAGGTGGTGATAATGTGAGTTGTGTGTGAGATCTGGTATCTCTCAGATTTCAGTGGCCGATAAATGCTCTTGGTCAGCATGCACATCTAGTGTGGGAGCTGGGAAAGCACAGAAATAGAACAAGAAATTACTGAAAAATTATTCCAGTCTCTAGAAATAACGATAAAGATTTGGTCATTGTGTCGTCGTCGTCCGCCCCCCCGTTAAAATATTGTTCCTTACCTCCCTTGGTTTTGGAGACCCCTTACAATCTCCTCATATCAGGGTGAGCCTGGATGTGAGCAAACATTCCCTCCATCCCTTGATATCTCCTTTATGTAGGATTTAGGTACCCATCCAGAATCATGGAGGACGGGAAGGGTCAGGGCAGTAGACATTTTCTGTGCATGTCTGTAGCTGAGCCCTTGTGTGGGAGGCTGGTGATGGTTCACAGCAAGGCAGAAAGGGACCATGTTTGGGAATCAGCGGGTCGATCAGCAAAGCACTCGGTGGGGTTATCTGCTGGAGTGCTCTGACTGCTGTGGGACCCAAGAGAACAATTCTGTAAGAAAGGTCCAAAAAAAATTATTATAAGGACCGAAGCCCTTGTCGTCCACCCTGCTTAGCTGTTGGCTTGCCCCCTGACTTGTTTTGGACCAAGCTTGGCCTTCTGGCCTTTCTTCTAGCAGCATTGGCCTAGCTGTAGAGTAGTGCCTCAAGTAGCAGTGGCTGCATTGCCTGGCAGGGTATGTGCCAAAACGGAGTCCTACCCTTGCCTTAAACTCTTCATGTGGCTTGTGAATCAGTACAAAGTCCACTGAAGAAGAAATAGGCTTCTACAGCAATTTGCCCTGAGCCCATGGGATTCAGATCCTGAGAGGCTGATTAATACTAGCTCTGTGTTTGATAACCTCTGGATTTTTGAATGTCATGTTTGGAGGAGAAAGGGGGAAAATACACCAATGTGAAATGTTCAGACTCAGGATATTGCTCAAACTGGAAATCAAAGGACTATATGGTATGCTTTTCTGGCCTTATCAGTTGTTCAAATAAATGTGCTAATCCCTGTTTTTTCTAGTAGTTGTGGTGATTATAACCACAATAACAAAGGTACATATTGTAGGAAAGGGGAGATTGAAAAGGCATCTGTCCATCAGATACCCAAAGCAAAAATTTATTAAGACAAACAAAAACCGCAAGCAACAGAACTGTACTGCAGTATGGCACGTAATACTCATAATGTTTTTTAGCAGAAGTCGTCTGTTCCCCACGGTGCCAATGCTGGGCTTTGGCTGGGATTTTGGAGCTGCGCTCTGTGGATTCTTCTCTACGGGGGAGAGAATCTCTTTGCCAGGGGAGCCGTGGCTGGCCATGTCCGCATTAACCGCGCGTGCAGTGCAGTAGGAGCAGGGCAGGAGATGTGATTTCAGTTTTACTTGCTTTGTCCGCTTAACGTTCTTTGAATTTGAGTGAGCCTGCTCCCTAGACTGACTGTCCTCCCTCTGCATGTGCTGCAGAGCTCTCTGAAGGAAAGCTGTTCCACTAACCTCTGCTCTTTGGACTGTTGCTCCAGGAAGCGTCAAATTGTCCGCTCCCCTGTTTTGCAGGGATGATAGCATGTCATTGCCCTCAGTAGCGTCTGTGTAAGCCTCTTGTGGGAACAAACTTTATCTCTCTTCCTGCTCGCTTGAGTGACCTACGCAACCTGGATCCCCTTTTGACTCTTGAGATTAGTGATGTCAGGGGAGATGGATGTTTTTCACCATCAGCTGCTCTAGGAGCACACCCAAAAGACCAGACTCTCACCTTCCTGGACACGCTGTTGTTTGGGGAAGAGGGCAGAAGTGAGAGCTTTCTCTGAAGTTTTGGAGTTGCTTTTTCTCTGGCCTTGGTGGTGAAGCCTGGTCCAGGAGGATGCCATTGTTCTGGAGACATGAAATGACCAGCAGTGGGCACAGAGCTTTCGTGTGTGAAGAGGCAGGGTCAAGGCCTTCTGCCATCAGATGGTACAGCATCTCTGCTGCCACCGAATGAAATTTTAGCAGCCCAGACCTTGCGCAAAAGAGTGACTGTCATCTGTAAAGTCTCGTGACCCTCAGTTCCTACTACTAGTGGTGAGCTGATGTGGGGTGAGCAAGTCCAGTCTGGGTATAGTTATGATCAAGGTTTCCAAGGCTATCTTCCAAACCTTTTACCTTTGTGTAGTGAGAGTTATCAACAAGATAACCTGGGCCTTTGCCTTCTGCGGATCCCCAGGCAGTGTGAGCAGTATTGATTTCAGCCTGGTGCCTGGCCCAGGACCGGTGTTAAGTAAACGGTGGGGGCAGCCCTTTGTTAGTCCTGCTGGCTTCAGACCATGAAAGGGTATTTCCAGGCCATGGCCTCCTATCTTGCCTTACTGAGGTGGAACGTGCTCCCTGGTTCTGCCTGCACAAAAGGTGACGCATAAATATACCTGGAGCCCTCTGAGTCACAGGTGGCTACTGTGGACACTAAGCATGTGGGTGAACCTTTTCTGAGGCTGTAATTTCAGCCTCCCACATCTGCTTCAGAAAGTTGGAGCGCCCAGCATGGCACTCATCTAGGACGCTTATCACAGAGGAAAACCACTGTGATCAGTGGCGGGGAGCAGACAGAGCAGAATGGAGGAACAAAACTAAGTGCCATGACTTATTAGTGTGTGAACATGTCTGTGCTGAATAAAAAAGCACTCTGTGCACTCTGTTCCTGGTAGCGCTCAAACCAGCCACCCCTTTTTGTTCCTTTTGATTAGTCTTGACAGCATTTTTGCTGGGCCTCCAACCTTTCAGGGCTTCCTCGTGTCCAGGTTTGTGCCTGTGACTGCTGTCACGTTCCTTTGAGGAGACCTCAGGGGACAGAGTGATTTGCCATTCAGAGGAGGGGGAGTGGGCTTGAGGGGCAGAGTCACTCTGCTTTGCTGGGGTGGGGAAGGCAAGGCAAGGCAGGTTTGGTAAGATCTGTATTCGCTGCTGCCATCTCAAGGGAAGAGGTTGGTTAGGGAAGGCAGTGGTGCCTAGAATTTTTAGGATGAGAATAGCCAAGGAATATAACAAACCGCCCAGGTGTCCTGTATCCCAAGTGTGCCTTTGAGGGATTAGCCCAGGATTATTTTTATTAACGTTAACTAGAAGGGCAGAGACCTCTTCTAGAGTTGTGATAACAGGAGTGTTTTTATATGGAGCCTGTTGTTATGCTGTGTCTTCTTTGCCCAGCTTAAATACTTAGGCAGAAGCTATGTGGATTGGGGGGGATGTGCCATCTGTCAGTGGGCTGACAGCCTTCCCCTCACTCCTGCACTGCTGTACCCGCTGGTGTCTGTGATCATGAGGTGGGGACTCTGGATGGAGATGAAGGACTCTGCAGGAGCTGCCATCTCACACGGCTCTCTGCCCATCTGGCATTGAGCTGAACCATAACCCTTTGTTGGGCCTGCTTTGAGTCGCTGTGCCAGCCCAGGGTCTCCCTCCTCTCTTCTCTCCTCCTCCCCTCTTAAGTAACCCCCTCAGACTAGAGGTGCTGCAGTGGGTTGTCCTGCTACTGCGTACGTTGCCCCCCTGCCTTCAGAAACTTCAGGATAAGATACCAGGGGTTGGTGAATAGGGGCTGTCTTTGCCTCTGAGACCTTCTCTACATCAGAGGACCTTGTGGAGGAGAGGAAAACAAGCTGTTTGGTCATTGCTGTATGCATATAATGCAGGGCTCTGACTAGTTTCCTCAGGTTTGTAAAGACAGATTTCTGCAGCGTAGTGGGAGCAGCAGCAGGAGATGGAAGGCAGTATAAGCCGATGGACCCATTTTTGCTCCTCCTGTAAGGGATGGGTGAAGTTGAACTCTGAATAGCGTATCCTACCATGCATGGTAATTACCTCTTTGCTGTCGCCAGTGCTGTAGTGCAGGAATCTGTCCTGTGACCTGCTCACATCTGCAGCGGAGGAAGGCAGAGAAGCGCAGGGGGAAGGGGAGAAGCAGAGGGTGAAAAGGAAGGAAAAGGGCTCCCCCAAAATGTTGATCCCTTGGGGTTTTTGTTTTGTTTTGTTTTGTTTTTTTTTCTGGCCTGCGTTGAAGGAAGAACTAGTTGGGAACATCTGGTGGCCTTTTAGGGCATCCCATCAGTAACTGTTGTGAATCTGCTCTATGCCACACAACAGCCCACCTGGATCAAGGGGTCACCTAGGCTCGTGTGCTTTGGGGTTGTGCTGCTACGCTGGGGAAGAAGGGGGACGTAGTCAGGGCCTTTGTGGGCTGTGTTAGCAGAATATGCTGTGTGCAGGTGTGCTTGGTCAGCAGGACTGAGCAAGGCTTTTGTACAGGGCAAGGAGTGGAGAGATGCTTTCTAGTTTAGCTGCTTGCCGTGCTATGAGCAACAGCAATCTTCTGCCCTTGTGGAATGGCTTTTAAAGGCACGACAGCCTTCCCAGTCAGACTGCTGTTGTTTGTTTGTCTCTCTGCAGACAGACCCAAAATCAGTGCTTTGTAATTCAGCTTGAAGACTCATGCGCATACATCCTCCTTCCCTAGCAACGGGTCTAGAAAAGCAATGCACTTACCTGGGTTGGAATCAGAGGTGTTAATGCAGGAGGTTGGTAGCTGGATGCGTCCTTGTGAGTTTTGTGTTCGTGGCCCGTGTTAAGGAACCAGCTCATATCTGCAGGATGTCTGCATGGGTCTGCTCAGAGAAGCACATCAGACAGCTCTAGTGCTGAGGAGGGTATGTGAGCAACTCTGTGCCTGTAATTACAAATGGGTTATACCTAGCTGCACATTGGCCTTTTGGTGCACAGCTTGTATGTGTTCATCTCGACACCCAAGCACTTACAAAAACCATAAAATAGCTTAATTGGCGCATTAAGTAATATAGCAGAAGGGGAGATTGCCAGTGGCAAAACCCATTTCATTCACAGTGTATGTTTCTGAACAAACTTTTCTTGACATGCTTATTCTGGAATTTAATCCATTTTGAAAAAGGGATTATCCAATTCACAAAAGGTAGACAAATTGTCTGAAGGAATTGTCATGTGAACTCAATGGCTTTTAATCTAGGAAATAAGAGTAAATTGGATATGCTGTCCCTTTTCCCACAGATATACTTCTCTTAGGCAAACACTGACTTTCTTTTGGTTAGTGTATGTAATTTTTGTTTTGTTTTTAATAACCAGAGAGGATATACAGCATTTGATTTCTCTCTTTCTAAGGTTTTGGATGCTTCTGTTGCCTTGCGTTGGGGTACTTTACAATGATAAAGAAACTATTTTTGGTAGTAAAGGAGGAGCTGGCAACAGTGAGAGAATTTCCTTTTTTTGTGAATTTTATGTGGCTACGAGGAGAGGATTCTTGAATTCAAACTAGCCATTTCCTTGTCTTTAGTGTTCTACAGAAAACTAAAATGAAATCACAGCTGCATGGGAAACATTTTAATCAGTAGGGAAAAAATATTTCAAAACTGGATAGGAGAGTTAGGTGGGTTTGCTCAGTTAAAAGCCTTCAGAGCAGCTTGTTTTAAAATGGCGTAAAATTAACCTGAAGTCTTGCTGGCTTCCATAGTGCAATAGTGATGCAGTGCAAGGTCTTCAAAGACAAATATACAAGGATCAGTCTGAGGTAATTGAGGCACATGTATTTTTAACTGGGAAAGCCTATAATTTTTTGAAAATCCATACTTTTACCTTGTGGCAAGTCACAGACTCAGGTGATTTGCACTGTATGAAAGTAATAACAACCTGCCACTGACCAAACTTACTCACCTGATATCAGTGCATGTGCTGAGATGTTTCTGGTATAATTTCGTATCCTGGAGTCCCTCAACTGTCTGTTTACCCTGGGATTGGAGAGCTGTCAATGTGTAGGTAATGCCAGTTGGAAAAATACTTGGAGGGTATGGCTGAGTGATGAGACATGTCTGTCTTGTAGGTAGGGAATACCTGGAAGGAAGACTGAATCCTTCAAGGTCAGAGGAGAGAGAAGTTTCAAGTTTATATACAGAGGTATGTATTATTTTTCCCCATTCCTACCCCAACTTTTGCTCTTTGGATGAGTATGTCAAGAGATCTAGCAAATGCAAAATGCAAAAAATCTAATGCAAAAATCTAAAATAACTGTGGGTAGATAACAGGTACCTTTCTAGAGCAGGAAACTGAAATAAGTTTAGCTTCAAAATACACAAGTTTTCTTCCCAATTTTGTGGATATAAGACCCTGTCTTAAACTACTTTCTCTTTCTTTTTTAATGAAAGTTTACTACAACTAGGAGAAGCTTCCTTGACACAGCTCTGCTTTTCCTGTCTGATGTATCTCTTCCCACACAAATAACCCACACCTTTGATAATCTGTATCCTGTCCTTGAAAATAAGTCTTCAGATAATTTGCATAAGACCAGAGGCACAAGGTTATTGGGGTAGAGTAAATATGTTGGAGATAATGGGGCAAGAGCCTTCAGGGCAAAAAGCTCTAAGGAAAGAGAATAAGAGATAAATAGTCTTTTATTGCCTGAATATTTTTATGACCTGAGCTATTACTTTTGCTGCCGACTTGAGGTTTTGCTGAAGTATGGTGTGTCCTGGAGTTGGAGGTGGTAGGTTTGTTTTAACAGCTTACCCACAAGGTGTCTTGATTTTTGGGGTAGGTGGGTGGCAGTTAAAGGTGGCAATTTTTAAGCATGAGTCTGAAGTTTTGCATCTAAGCAGAATGACAAAAAGATTATGCTGAGGAGTTTGCTTTCTGGGTTGGTTGGTTTGTTTGCGTTTTGGTTTGTTTTGGTTTTTTTTTTTAAGACCTCTTTGAAACGGGGGAAACATTCTTCTGTGTACACTCATAACCCCTAGACTTGTATGGTTGAACGGGTGGCGTGATGTACTTGTTGCAGAGCTCGTGCAGCTAGGATTCGTAAAGCAGACTTCCCAGTAGAATTTATTTTCTGGTAATACTTCATCAGAGTTCATGCTTTTTTTTTAGATAGACATAAAAGAATAAATATAGAACAACTCAGGTGCTAAAAATAACCACTTGCATTGACGTCTACTTTTTTTTTTTTTTTTTTTAAAAAGAGACCTTTTGGATATTTAGCAAGATGCTTCATATCTGCTCAGAGTCATTTTGGCTGCAGTGATTTTGAAGGAGAGACAAGTCAGCTGATCTTAGAAAATAGCTTGTCTTAGTTTGATTTAAGAGTGCAATGTGGGAATAGAGCAGATGCCGAGGAAGAGACTTTATGTGGGTAATGGAATGAGAACTTGGTTTAATTACTGCAGCTGTAGAAGCTGGGCATTTACAATCTTAGATTAGAAAACTGCTCAGCTCTTGTGTTTATGGGAGGAAAAAAAAAGATACTAAATACCTCAATCAAACCCTAGGATATATAATGGATCTTACTGAAAAGATGGTCCCTTGATAGGAAAGCTGCTTGCACTGAATGGCTTCAGTTACAGTCCAGGATATAGTAATTCTGGCATCCTTTTAAGTGTGAGATGAGGGAATGAATAATCTTCCAAAAGATCTCTAATCTTAGAAGATGAGATTTTTGTAGCGCGAGAATGATTTACTTGAAGTGGATTTTGAAGTAATTCTCAATTTGCTGATGATCTGCTGTGGACACGATTCCTTGCGCATAGTTAGCCACTTGATTATGTTCCAAATAGTCCTTTGAGATCTGTGGTGTGAGAGTGAACTGGTGAATCAGTTAGCACGTTTAAATCAGTTTGAGATTAGACTATTACTTCAGTGCCCTGTCATGTAGAACTTCAAAATTTATTAATTCAGTGCCACGCTCCTTTATTTACAAACCGTGCACGCGTTCCAGTGTCCAGAAACGTTGAGATCAGCCCAAGCAAGCGCGTGCTGCCTGTCAGAAGTGGGCTGTGTGATGCATGGGGAGGAAGGGGTCAGGGCTTTTTGGCATCTCGCAGGCTGTGCAGCATCAGGCTGGTTCGTGGCCGTTGGAGCAGACCATTCCTGCAGCCCACCAGGCGTTTCAGGGCCGTGACCACATCTCCCCATCCCAGCCGTAGCCTCCCCTTCTCCACCGACGACCTGGGAGCGCATCGCTTTGCCTTCCCAGCGGCGTTGCTCCGACTGCTTCTCCCTTTGAACTTAATAGCAGGTCAGATGTATATGGCAGTTTAGACATAAAAATAGCTGGCACCTGCTTCAGTCACGCTGGGCTGGGGTGAGCTGGGGCCCCGCTGCCGCCCGTGCCAGCGCCGGGGCTGGCGTGAGCGAGGGCGGTCTGGCGAGGACGGTCTGGTGGGTCTTTCTCCGCCGGTCGCAGGTGGAGCAGCCGCGGCCGCGGGGAGGAGCGTGGAGAACCCCTTGGCAGGGTCACTGGCTGGACTCCTGCAAGACTGATAAAACCCCCGTGCTGTGTCACACTCTGATTGCAAGTATTTTCTGTCTCCTCAGCAGCGTGCTCTTCTATTTGATTTGGGTGGTTTTTCTCTGGTTTTAACCTCTGACGTAGCAGTTCACTCTTCTGCTGTGTTTGACCGAGACCAAGCTAGGACCATGTAAAGATAACGCATCCCCTTAGGAATTACATTGTTATTTTAGATTATAATTAGCTCAGGCTCCATCAGGCTTCTGGAAATCTATTATTTATGTAGATTTCTGATTAATTAAAAATGCCGTTAAGATGGTATTAAAAAAACTTTCCTTGTGTAAACAAGGGGGAAAAAGACATTAGTTCAAAGTCCAGTGCACAGGTTCTCCTGGAGAAGATAAGCTAGGCCTTCTCTGCCTCAGCAGTTAGTTCTGAAGATTGGAGTTTGTTGCGTTTTTTTAACTATTATTTTAACTGTTGGCCAGTGTTGCTTGGAAAGAAGTATGTGGAACATCTATAGTTTTTCTGAGATCTTGAAGAGCTGATGCATCCAAAATTTTCACCTTGTTCACTGTGAAATGGCTTCACCCATAATAAAGAATATTTTTTTGTCAGGATATAGGTGTCTTTAACTGTTCTTTCCTTGTTTGTGCTACTAAATGAGATATGATAGCACATGTGGCTAGTTTCACTGGTGCCTGTTCAGATCTTACCTGCAGCAGTTCAGAATTTTAAGGCTTTCTTTAAAAGGCTTTTACTTTCTTATGCAGAATGCTAAGGGTTTTGGGCAGGGAATAAACTTTTAATTAGTTCAAGTGCTTTATAATAAACTTTATTTCTAAAACGCTATTCACGTTCATTAAAGTTCTTAACTAGATTGCTGTTCTAGATCCTTCTAATTTCACTTGTATTTGAATTATGAATAAACAGAAGTACCTGTAGTTAGTTTAGTCTAACCAGGGGAGTAAAATAACTACTGAGGAGGAGGATCCCTCAGCTAGAAACAGCTGCCATGCAGGTTTGTGCCCCGTGCTGGGATGTAGCTGTCTCCTGGGGTTGGCTGGTGCTAGCCCTGGTAGCAGTAGGTGCTTTGCAAACAACCTGGAAACTTGAAGGATATCCAGCATCAAGGCAGAGGGTGAGGTGGACAGCAGTGAGGCAGATGAGGGGACAGTGTTGGAGAATATTTTTAGCCAAGCCTGCTTGACTCATGACTCTGGTGGTAGTCTCTTGCTAAAAGGGACTTAATGTGGTCAGGGAAGGGGTGTGTGAGTGAGCTGAAGGAGATGACGTGAGTCTGGCATGCTGGGCGCATACAGGTTGCTGGAAGTTTTAATTCTGATGTGACTAATGCTTCACCTACAAGTTTTCGGTTTGGAACCTTACAGATTTGAGGCAGGCAAAGGAAGGGTATTTCAGCCAGAGGCTTGCTGCAGTTTTCAAATCCCACAAGGTAACTCCTTCCTATTAACTTTATCTGTGAATTGCTAAGAAAATTATTAATTTGGAGTATCTGGAAAGTCTGCTTGTGGAAGATCAGAGCATGAAAGTTAATGATCAATTGCTTCTCGTTAGTGGGTAATTATGAAGAATTGTGTTTTGGGATTTTTTTTCCTGATTGAAGGCCATTTAAAGACCTACAGCTCTAAAAGCTAGCTATAAATCTGTTGCACACCAAAGAAAATGTCAGAGCAACCGGAGAAAGGCTTGTGCAGCCCCAGCCCCAGCTGTGCAGTGGAGGCTTCCCCCGGAGTGCAGTGCGGGGACCCTTGGCCCCAGGGTTTGGGGCAGGGCACAAAATGAAGGTGGTGAAGGACCACTGTGGTGAAAGGAACATGCCATTGTGAAGGTCAGCCAGAGGAAATCAGTGGAACGTGTTTGCAACTGTTTGGGGGTTTTCTAAGACTTGGAAAGTGAAAGAAGGAGGGAAGGTAGGAAATTAAGCTTATTCCTTACTCTGCAGGTCATTCCTGTGTATGTTTTCCACACTCCACAGCAGGTCTCTCTCTATAGTAGTTAGGTGCTGAATACAGCACCTCACTATCCTTGTTTCTGTGAAGACAGTCCTTTATGTAGCTATGTGTCAGGCGGAACTGTGTTCTGCTGTTGCCATAAATATTTTCTATAATGGGCATGTTCTAAGCAAAAGAATATTCCAGTGTTTAAAAGGAAAAAAAAAAATCACTGACATGACTCTGAACATGACAGACTTATGTTCTATATTGTGGTAAGAAAAATACTATGTTTACAATTAATAGCCATTTAGAAAATAATTTAGGTCCCTTTTCAGAGCCTGCTTCTTCCCAGAAGCCAGTTTAGGCAATTCTTTTGTAAAGCACGGATGAGCTTGCATCAACATTCAAGATTTATTCACAATTTAAATTTCATTAATAAACCCAACTAAAACCCAAACACTCCCGAACACAGGGAAATATGGAAACCGTGCCTGAGCCTACTCAAATTCCCCTCATACACTTATTCTTTTATGCTGGTTTTTATTTAGGCGTTTAATCAGGGGTAAGTCATGGCAAAACCTGAGAAGAAACTAGTCTCTAAGAAATTGCAGGTAAGTTACTAGATTTCTTGGGAGTAAACCTGTCTGGACTGTAACTTGGGTAATATTTCCCAGGACAGGGCACACTTAGCTTGGTTCCAAGATGTTCTGCCCAGATATTTAGGGCAACTGTGGCTTTCCCAGCTTATGTAATTTTATATGGCAATGGTTTACTTTGCTGTATGTCACATTTTAAGCTATGAGTGAGATGAAAGCTTTCCAGCTAAGCACTACAGTGCTTTACAGACATCTGAGTTAACTTGCTGAGGACTTACCCTGTTTCTGGTCTCAAGCAGAATTATAGCGTCTTTAACCAAGAGTAATTCAACCTCTTCAACTTGGATCAGGAGTGTTTAGCAAATCTTGCTGCAGTGATCTCAGACATTGCTTGCTCCTCAGCATGTTACCAACCGTTGGCACCGCAGAAAGGGCCATGTGCAGGTGCTTCAGCCCCAGCAGTTCACAGCTGGAAAAATTCTGGTGGAGTTTTCTGCCTTTAAAAAAAAAAAAAAAAAAAAAAAAAGTCCTGGCAAGAACTCACCTTCATCAGGGGTTTAAACTAACACATGGAGTTGAGAATTGGAGCAACTAAGATGCAGGCTGTGAAGGTGTTCTAGCTATGAAGCAGTGATCCCTAGCAAAGGCTGGGATGGACAAGAGGGGGCAGCAATGTTTTAGGCTCTCACAGCTGAACCTGCTGGAGGATGTTTATCCATCAGAGCCCTGGCTCCTCAGAAGGCTGTGGACAGGGTTAGATGTAACTGGTCTTTTGCTGGTACTCAAGCTCTCTCTCAGTGAGTGAACAGAGAACTTTGCAGTCACAGATACATTCATCCACTTCATTCTTGGTTATCTGTTCCCCATCCGACAGAGAGAAGCTCAAAACTGAAGGGTTTGGTTGCAAGTTGCAATGGAAAATTAAATACTTTGCTGCAGAAGTCTGATTTCAGTCTTGAAAAGGGAGAGAGTCTGTCTGTCATTGGTCCATCTAAGTCAGTAGTCTGTCTTATAATTGTAGTCTGGCTTATAATTGATGCCTTACAAAAGAATATACACTCAGCACAGTGACTGTGGTATTTGCTCTGTCATATCCTCCTAATTTCCATTTCATTAATAATTCCAGTTCCTCTCTTTTCAGCCTACTTACGCCACCTCTAACAGCCAAAGCAAGAAGGTTCACAGTTCAGTTATGCATTATGCGGGAGGGAAAACACTTCTGACTCTTTGTTGTAAACTCTTCATAGTTTATTGGCATTCTCCTAGTTTTTCCTACTATGAGTGAAGACTTTCTTTTCTGAAAGCACTTTCAGAGTCAGTTGTTTCCAATTCTTCTTAGGGAAGCATTTAGTTTTTAGGGGCTCTCTTTCTAAGAGATGTGATTAAAAACACATTATCAAGCCTTATTTTTCCTTTTTCTTTTTTTTTTCCTGACTGCCATTCCTCTGTCAACATGGGATATCATCATATGGAAGATGGTCTTTAGGGAATGAACTGAGCTGTGAGTCAAGCAAATAATCAGAAGATTCAAAGATATTGATGCTTTCCATGGTGAGGAAGAAAATTGACCAGAAAATGGTTCAGTAGTTTTAATAAAGTATTTAAAAAAAAAAAAAAAAAAAGAGAGAGAGAAAAAGGAATTAAATGTTCCCCTTGTGAGATGATGCTGAAGACAGAGTTGTATGTGTCCGCTTTTGAGTCTTGTGTGTCCTAAATGTTGGAGTGCTGAGAGTATTTTCAAAGCTGTGGTATCAAAGTAGCTAATGGAAACATGGTTTTGGAGGTTATCATATTGAATTCAATGCAAGGTACTATGCAAGAGAGAAGCTGCATAAGTGTTTGTGTGCACATGCATTTATATTTAATTGGGGGACGTTTTTTGAAATGGAAAAAAAATGTGTGTACTTAAATCCAACTCTTGTTCTCAATGTACTGCCTAGATCTGGTTCTTCAATCTTAGAAGACATCAGAAAAGCAATTTGATACAACTTGCAGTTTCCAGTTCATGGTTATTTATTTATTTATTTTATTTTTAAAAGTGGGGAAGATGAGGATCCTAAATGGGAAGAGCTTCTCTCTCTCTCTTTAGGGCTCAAGTACCTCTTATGCAGGCACCAGTACAATAAACAGTGTCAGGCCAAAACTTGCTTTCAAATCCTGTTCTCTTGCATAACACTGCTGTGCTTCAATATTGCACCAGAAATTATTCTCCTGCAAGTTGCAGTGTTTCATTCTGGGAACTCTGACCTCAGTTTTATCAATTACAGTAAAATGTCTGCATGAGAGACACTATACGCAGGCAGTGAAAAGGCAAAGGTCCCTTTGATGGGCCACGAAGGCAGTGTTCAAGAATCACTTCAAGACCAGAGAACGTGCTTGTTCCAAGGAGCAGCTTGGCTTGAGAGATGCAATTTGTTTAACTGTGGTATGCTGCGTTGCATTGGTTCTACAGATCTCTTTTTCTTGTGGGAAAGTAGGATGAGCTACTATTCATGGCTTGCTGAGCTTTGTAAATGCACGTTTATTTTATTGCCATAGTTGCATGTGAGCATTTTAATGTAAACAAAACGGTTAACATTTTCATTTTAAATTAGGAGATATTTGTTTGCCTTTTAGGTATGCAGGAAGATTATGGTAACTATTTACACTTTCCCCTATAAATCAGCCTCCTGCCCCCCCGCCCCGACTTGTGACTCACACACCATGTACAACCTTCCTCCACCAGCACGGAGAACTGAACCAGCTGCTTTTGGTGACAGTTGTATAGACCCTTCAATGACTGTTTAGATGGGACAGCTACAAAAATATTTGGAGCTTTAAAGCAGGTACTGTGTCACAATGTCCTTCTCATAACAAGGGTCTCCTTAAGGACATAGGTTTGTTGTCACCAAAAGCTTCTCCCAGAGCTTTGCCATTCTGATAGGCTCCAGCCTAAACTTACTCCTGGATAGTTGATACCTGTTTGTTCTGGTGTCAGCAGCCTTTTTTGGCTCAAATGGTTTATTTCCCTTCCTAGTGGTTATCTTTACTGTCTTACAGGGAGCAATTGCATCCCCTGTAAATCTCCCTGCATCCCTCTGGTGTGTGTGCTGGTCTCCGTGCATGCTGTCGGTGCTGGAAATCCTCCTTCAGCCTCCCGTGTTTCTGGTGACTCCTTGAACATGAGCAGCCTCTCTTGTGTGGTATTGCAGATGGGATTTTAGCAATGCCTCTTACGTACTTCCCTGTACTTCCTGTCTCTGTTGGAAATGTTTCTCTGGATAATCCCAGGGTTGCATGTGCGTTTTTCACAGCTGCATCTCAGTGGTGACTCACAGCCATTTTGTGCTAGGGTGGGCTAGTGCATCCAGGCCTTTCTGCTCCCAGGCACTGATCATCCTCCAGTGTCTAGCTGGGGCTTGTTTATTTTCTATATGTGATTGTGCATTGTATATTAGTGGCTTTCATCCCACTCTTATGGCTCCAGTCTTTAAGACCATAGTGCCTGTTGTATAACAACTCAATATATCTTCATGTTCAGATTGCTTCCTAACTGCCATAATTACTTTTTTATATGCAAGCCATTCATCAGTTAATAATGAAGCAGAAGACAGATTGCTCAGTTTTGTTTAGTGTTTTCATTAGTAACTTCCAAGGTGTCCGCAGCTTTTTCTTCCCATGCTGTCTGTCACCATCTCTTTTGGGCAAGACCTTTACTGCTGTGACAGTCTCCAACTTTGCATGTTTAATGTGATACAACATGGAAAAGTATTAAATAATGTTTGTTGAAAATCCAGATAGTTGAGAGTTACTTATATTTATTATGAGTAAACTCCCTACAGCAAACCTGTTGTGTCCTGATCTCTTTGTAGCTTCACACCCTTATTCTGTGTCAGTCTTTGCTGAAATTTTATGTGCTGTTGAAGAGTTCTGTAGCCTTTCTTGTATGCAGCAAATCAAACTGCATCATAAAAGTACTGGCACTAAAGTCTTTAATCTACATTTTCTGCATCTATAGAGGTAGTTTTCTATTGGTTCGAATATAGTTGACTTTTAATTGAGTGTTGAGCAATTGCGTGTGTTTTTGTTGGACAATTTTAAAGGCAAGGAGTTGGAAAAAGTGGTGTATCTTTTTAAAACACTTGCCTGGTCATCTGTTTTCCTTTTCTCTAATGGCAGTGGTGGAAGATGATACCCTTTGTTCCAAAAAGCAGCAAATGTGTTTTGACATAAAACTGGCCTTGGGCAATGCATCAGCCCAGATGGACTGGCAGCTAAAGCTGAGCTAGATGGGTAGTGGCTAGCTGAATGGCTAACTGGCATTTCCTAGTATGGTTTGGTTTCAACAACATGTTTATATATTGCCTGATGTAGGTTGGAATTGAGCGGTTTTTGAATGGTATCATATCCAGGGTAAATATATACGGTGTGAACCCACATATCTGGTCTTTATTTCTGTTCTTGTGGTAACACTGGAAGTCTTTGTGAAGTGTCCGAATGATTCAGTACTGGTTACATCCCGTGCAGATACCTGCTGGGCATCCTAACAGACACATACATTTTCCTGTAGACCTTACATCCTGGTTAAAACAAGTAGTAAATGAAGTGATTTGTGTGAGAGGAGCATTCCTTGTTCTTAGGGCTTTAAACTTTGCTAAAGGTAGTGGTGGGTTAAAGAAATGCTTTATGTTAGCTTTTGTGATATATCTGACTTGTTGGGCAGATGTTTGAAGAAAATTTTTTTTCTTCATTTTTTTGTTTTTAAGGAAAAACAGGTTTGCAGTCTGGTAAATCTGAGTTTATTTGGGTTTTTTTTTTTTCTGAAGTTTGGTTTGTAGGTTTCTGCACAAAACTTTCATGGCGTAAGGCTTGTGAAATTAAATAACACGCTTCAAACAAGCCACCTCTGGGTAAAGTATATCTCTAATTACTGAGACTAAATTATGTGGAAAGTGAGCTTGTGTCTGAAGTAAATCTCCAGTTCAGTAATCTAAAATTAAATAATGATTAACTTAATTGCTTCAGGATCATAAAAAACGCTCTTAATAAAATATAGGGTTTAAGTGTGTGTTAAGAGAGTGGATAATTGCTTCTGCTTCATTTTCAATAACTTCTATCAAGACAAGGTTTGTAGGTAAAAGAAATACCTTTTGTTATGCTGATTAGCAAAGCTAGGAAAAGTAGGCTAGTTCTTGAGTATGCAAGCCCTTTCTCCATTCTGAATAGAAGCTGCAATTTCGCTACTAAATATAAGTTCAGAACACTTGCTTTTAATTTCATAGATATGTGCCAGTTAGGCCCTCTGAAAGCAAGAGTAGTTGGTACCCATGGAGCAAAGTGTAGTATTACTACACGGGAAGAAGAATTAAGTAGGTTTTTTCCTGCAAAGAAAAGGGAAAGATGGGTAATTTTAACAAGAAGAGTTTGAGTTAAAGAATTTGTGACCTGGGTTAGCAGCTGCATGTTGTTTGCATTGTATTTTGCTTCTAAACAAAATATTTTTACCTTCATTCATTGAAGAATGTCTTTTTTGCTTATAGGCAAATGAGAAAGCAAATCTCTTGAAACATAAACAGTGGTACTTCCCTGGAGGGAGGAGATGGGGTATTCTCCTGTTGCTCTGAGTGTTGCCAGGTGCCAGAAGTGGTCCCCAGTGGTGGTGGTAAGAAAGAAATCTTCCCCCACGTTTCTGTATTTGCGTTTTGTCTGTAGCAATAAGATGCTTTTAGAAAGAAATGGGGTTGCAAATCCTGTTCTTTTCATAGAGCTGTATGAATTCCTGGGAGAGGCGTCAGAAGTCTCCCACTCTGAGAATTTTAATTTAGGGATGAAACCAGTGCTTCAGCTTGTTGCTTGCTGTAGTGCTTGCTCCTGCTCTCACATATGCTGTATCTGTTGGTAATCATTGCAGCCAAGACTTAACCACAAATAAACGTCCAGAGGACTCTAGAAATGCTTAAATATCACCTCCCCCCTTAAATGTAGAAGGGGAACTGTGGCCTTGTAGTGCTTTGAGGACCTCCTTTACAATAGAGTTCTTGGTAATCTCTTGAATGCTGACTCTGGGGTCATCTTAGGCTGCCTTTAATCAAAACATCCTTAAATTTTGTTCAGTAACCAGATATGGAAATGTTAAGTTATAGCAGCAAACTTCCTTCTTTTTGCCCTTTTTTGGAGTCTGTCCTACAAATGGTGACAGCAGAAGTGGAAAGCTGGTGAGACCCCCCTGACATAGCAGTAGGACAGGGTTTTTCCAGGACAGGATCTTAAAGCCCCGGAGTCATTAGTGTCAGATGTTGACATTTTAATGATGATCTCTGATACCCTGCCCCTTCATGGGCTATTAGTAGCTTTTTTATAGGAAAGTAATTTAATCTTGATGATTTTGCAAAGACCCAGAGTGTTGCTTTAGTATTCTATAACCTTTCAAAGTCTATTACAGGACAAGTAGTCTCCCAAGAAACTTTCATTTCTGGGAGATACTTCTCGAAGCTCTGATTCACAGGGCAGTACATACTGGATCAGCCACAGTCTGTATTCAGGGGATGTATTCTGACCCCATGCAAAGTTGCATCCCTTTTCAAGATGTGCGTTTTTCTGCTATAGAGAAAGTCAAAGCATTTATCCCAGATCCTATTAGGTGGGCAAATAAGCACTTTCTGTCAGCCCCAAATATTCTTGGATCAAAATTTTACCCTCAAAAACTAGTTATTGCAGCTGAATCTGGTTAATGCTGACCATCTGCAGCTTTCGTAGGTGGAGGGAGACCCAGTAGGCTGATTCATCAAAGTAGCATTGTTACGGCATCACGGTGACTAGCTACTTTCAAAACCGGTTCTGCAAAATCTCTGTATAAGCCTGTAAGCTCTCTGTTCAGAGGGCTGGAACACCTCTCCTATGAGGACAGGCTGAGAGGGTTGGCATTGTTCAGCCTGGAGGAGAGAAGGCTCCAGGGAGATGTTATTGCAGCATTTCAGTTCTTAAAGGGGGCTTATAAGAAAAATGGGGACAGACTTTTTAGTAGGGTCTGTTGCGATAGGACGAGGGGTAATGGTTTTAAACTAAAGGAGGGGAGATTTAGACTAGATATAAAGAAGAAATTTTTTATGATGAGAGTGGTGAAACACTGGCAGAGGTTGCCTGCAGAGGTGGTAGATGCCCCATCCCTGGAAACATTCAAGGTCAGGTTGGACGGGGGTCTGAGCAACCTGATCTAGTTGAAGATGTCCCTGCTAATTGCAGGGAGGGGGTTGGACTAGATGACCCTTAAAGGTCCCTTCTAACCCAAACCATTCTATGATTCTGTGATTCTATGAAAACGGTTTTGCCTGGGCTTATTGCCATCAGTGTAAGAGTAATGCCCCAGAAATACATGAAAGCCTGTTTTTATGCATTTGCTGTTTTTGTAGCATATTTTTCGGCTTACATGGCTGCAATTTTTGCCTGTCTTCTTTGTGTGTAAGGCCTGAGAAGGCCATCAATGTGAGTGTTACTGAGAAGCTAAAATATGCTTGGGCAGGATTTTATGAATTGTGCATAGCTCTTGAATTTTCAAGCTCTGCTTCTGTTTGGAGAAGAGAGAACTTGGGCTTCTTGTACCCAGCCCTGCAGGCTGTACCCCTCATGTAGCATGTGTCTAGGTGTCTTATCTCAGGTTGCTAGAACCTGCAAGGAGGAATAATCTGGAAATGAAATGATTTGAATGAAGTGGATGGCCATGCTGGAAGCTGCATAGATTGAATAATCCCATGAATAATTCCTTCAGCCTTCACCTTCTTGATTGTTCGGATAAATCCTGAGCAGGTTGACAGATACTACTATGGTTTAGAGAAATTTTACTGAGAGCTTTTCAGTGTCCAAGTGGATGCTGCTTCTGTGGAACAAATCTCCATTTCATGAAGCAAAGGACAACTGGTACCAACAGGCACACAGTCAAGGAGGTGGGGGCCTGAATTACAAGGAGGCCAAATTATAATAGTATTTGCCATAGCAGACATCCCATCCTGTTGGGCTTTATGCACAGGCAGAGGCCCTATAGGTATCGTCTGCTGCTATTGTCCTTACTGTGTGTCTTCATGAGGGGATTTCCTTTTCCCAGACTTGCCAGTGTTACAATTTGTAACAATTGTTGGAAGATTCAATTTTCATATAAACTTAGTTGGGGGCCATGGCGGGGGAGATCTTCGCAAAGCACTTGTGGACATAAAGATCCAGCAGGCTAGACCAAAAAGCAGCTCACAAAAGCAGTCATGGCAGTTACAGTTTCAAGAGTTTTCTATATTTCAGGCAAGGAGAAATGTAAAGTACATTGGAAAATCAGTTACATTCTCTGCTTTCATATTTAATTTACCAATGTGGAAGCTGTGGTAACGGGCTATTTCAAAGCCCATGAGACAGAGTCCTCTTCACTGGCAGACTGATGTTCTGAAAAGCTGCTACCAGAGGTACGATCCCCACCATTAGTCTGATTCAGTGTGGTTTTTAAGCTAAGACTCAGTTTTGCACAACATGGAGAAGTAATGTGCTCTCCTATCTGTTTTTAATAGATAGCACACTGAGTCGGGACACTATGAAAATGAGAAAGGAGTAGTTTTCCTTCGTAGTCTTAGAAACACTTGAGAAAGTTCGGGTGTGTTAGGTGCATTATAGCATGGAGCACTCTTCTGCAAGGTGGAAATTGTTGCTCTGAACTCTTTCAGGACAGGGCGAATATTGTTCCCATGTCCTTCACTTCAGAATGTCTCCTCTAACTACTGAGCCTGCATATAAGAGGCGAGCACTGGAAGATCAGCTTTCCTTGTTGTGACTTTTATTTGGAAGAAGCAAGCATGTCAGCGGTGTTTTGTGAAGCGCTCTGTCCTCTCAATCTTTGAAAACACTCGGGCTGTGCCCCACCAAGTTTGCTCCCCAGAAAACTTAGGGAAAGAGCAGCCTTGTCGGACAATGCTGGCTATGCTTGTGCCCGGGACCCAGCGCTGTTCAGCCCTGCCAGGGTGGTCACTGCTCTGGGCCGGCACAGGGACCACTTCTAGCTGGGGGAATTAGCTACTGGAAATCAAGGACCAGGGACCTATAAACCAGATCTCCCAGGGATGTTTATTTTGAAAGAAAAAATAATCCAAAAAGTGCTTTATAAGAAGCTATAATGGCATTTACTCTTACTCTTGTAATTGTTTTGAAAATGTCAGTGTTGCCATGGGAGCAGTTGCTTTCACATGTTTTTTTTAAGCTGTGAAGGCCACACATTCAGGACCTTTGACAGTATTTTCCAAAGCAGCAGAAAGTACAGATGGGAATACGAATGCTGCCGCAGCATGTATTTCAGGACAATATTATTATGCCTTACCAGCAAGGCCAGTTTTGTATCAAGGGTTCATTCACCCAGCCTCTGCGCCTGTGTCTCCCTCTTAAGGGAGCCTCCCTTTCCACCTTGGTTGTGGTGTTCCAGTTGAATGGGACAAGTAGCCTGATGCACAAGAGTTTCTTGGCCTGAGACCGAGGAGTTGGAGATGGCACAGGACGCCCCTCTAAAAACGGAACAAGCGCTCGCTTCTGCTGCGATGTAAGGAAGAGAACAGAGGGAAGGAAGCGCAGTGCAGTGTGAGCTGGTGATGCTGGTGCTGTACCGTGGCAGAGAGGGGCTGTACGTGTTGGAGCCGGCCGGGGGAACAGCAGCCGGCCACGAGCACGGGCTGCTCCCCTGCACCACAGGACCTGGCTGCGGTGGCTCATTTTGCAGGTCCCCTCTGGATGGCTGTCAGGGCAGATACCCCTTGCCCTGGCTTTGTGAGCTTTTGCCGTGTTCAGTAAGACATCGTCTGGGTGCTTTGGATCTCTGTTGCAAGATGGGAGCAAAAGACCTAAGCATCTCCTTGTGTGGTTCTTTTTCCTGTACTGAAGGTCTAGCAATGCCGCTTGTTACTGTCATGTGTGCCCCAGAAGGAAAACATCTTCACTGTTCATGACTGTGGGCCAGTGTGGTGCTGGGACATTTGGTAACAAACTTAGAGCCCAGTTGCAGGTGCCTACCACTACCAGTTTCACAGCTTTACTAGGTTAACTGTTCCCTAATGTCTACCAAAATTATCTATTTGCTAAAAAATTCTAAACAAAAATTTAAAAAAATCAAACCCAACAAACCCCAAACCACCAAACCCTCAACCGTTTACCTGAAGATATATCTTGTTGGTACAGTCGTAGTATGAGTAATAACTGTAAAATCAGTTACACAGTCAAACCTCAGGACATGCTGACCTTAAGCATGAGTTAAGAGTGAGCCTCTAGCAGCGCCTGCTAGTAGGGACTCGTGAACAGTCAGTCAAACCCCAGGCACAGGTAAGCTCCCAGTCACCTGGAAGTAATAAACTTAGTTACAGAAAAATTAGTTGTGAACTTAGTTGCTTCTTATTAATGCAATGAAGTTTCAATTATTACAGGTATTTCCAAAATCTGACTTATGGAAGTAAAGGTAAAATTAATTCAAATAGAATGAATCAAACAATTCATGTTTATTGAGCTTGAAAGTGAACAGCACAGACTGCAGACTCAAGAAGCAATTATACATTGCTGAGTAAATGCTGAGTAAATCTCTTGATTGGAGAAATATTGATTCTTTTAGATTAGTTCTGGTAGTTAGACCAGTCTGCTTGTTTGTTTATTTTAAATGAAGCTAGCCTGGTTTGCTAGACTCATTGTCTCTAAATGTGTTCTTTATTAACACATTGCATTGAACTGCGGGCAGTCTTTAATATTCTTGAATATCTGATTTTTTTGGCATATAATTGCAGATGAGCTAAGGTTTATTCTGGCAGATAAAAATTAATTGTAAGAGCATAAATGCTGCTTCTCAAACTATTGCTCTGCCTGACTGAGGAGCTTTTGAGAAGCAGTGCCAAGCTAGCAGCGGTGACATCCAGAATTCAAGTATGGCACACAGGCTCTTTTGACTATGAAGCTTTGTTACAATAAACACCTCTGTTTACTAATTAGCTTCTAATTTTTCAAATGATGGGGAGCAATTTTTGACTTGGCAGTCAAACTGTTCTGAAATGCTGCAAGGTCCAAGAGAGATGGGTGTTCACTTTTATACTAGTGATTTCACATTTTGCATTTCTTTCAGTGCTTTATAACTGTGCCGGGTAACAGAAAACAATCGCTGCTCCCGTGATCTTGTGCGTCTCTGACAGAAGTGGAAACAATACAGTGGAATGTACAGAAATGTAGAAATTTCCACGCAGGCAGCTGCCCACCTGGCTCGGGTTATAACCACTGAGAAATCTCCTGTGGTCAGATAAGTGTCATTACCGTGGCACCTGTAGGACTGAGAGAGTACTCACAACATCAGAATTTTTTAATGTCCTTTTGTCCTTTTAATGTCCTTTTAGATCAGTCAGAGCTAGTTTACATGAAAAGATGATAAAAAGAGCAGACAGCATCTGTGAAAACTCTTGTGCTTTTGCTATCAGTTGTGGAGCAACCCTCATGCAAAGTAGCTGTCTGAATTTTGCTGGTGCAAGGCAGGCATGCATTTCTAGTGGGCTAGTCATTTCAACTATCCCTGCAGCCTTCAGTAAAAGGATATTTAGGTCACCTCCCTCTCAAACATTGCGTTAAAAGGCTACTGTTCAGAAGAAGCTGAACAAATGAAACTGAATTGCAACAACGCTAACCAGTCTGGATTTCTGATCTTTGTTGGCAACATCTTTCAAAGACTGTGTCTTACCGTAGAAGGGTCCCCTGCTCTGCAGAGTTCATAATGGTTTGAATTAACTATATATGCTACAAGAGGCCTATTTAGCACTAGGATGCCAAGGTACCAGGAGATGGAACATCTTAAGAAATGGGGAGAGCTCTAGATGTTTCTCTTCAGGTCTTTCTCTCATGTGGATTTTAAAATAGATGGGCTGTTTGCCGAGTGGCTGCCATTCAGTTTCCCAGCTGAATGGCCAACAACAGCCTGAACTTTAACAACGTACAGACTTCCCACTTCTAAGTTAATTTTTTTGAATGTGTGGGATACAGTATTTGTAAAGTGTTCTGGTTGTAATTTATAAAGATTTCACCATGTGCAAAAGTGCAGCTTTATGTTCAAAATGTGGTCTTGAAATTTGTGTAGAAGTGTTTTTTCTTTTTGTGGTGGTTTGAGGTTTTTTTTCTTGTTGCTCTGGGGATGGGGGAAAGAGGGGTGAGTTCCATTTACACTGAAAAGGTGGTGTGGTGTGTGGCTGCTGCCAGTATTGGTATTCAGCCCAGAAGGGGCTGGTGTGATCTTATCTGAAAATGCAGAACAAAAAACTTTGTCTGGCATGTATTTGTTTTTGCTATCAGTCTACTTGATAGCCTGCTCTATCTTTTTAGAAAGATACCTGCTTTTGTGTATATGCAAAAAGATCTGACCACAAGGTTAATTATGAATTCAGACTGATAACAGCCTTGTGAAATATTTGCCAGTGAAATAATCCAAAAGAAGTATAGCCGTTGTGTTCGGGTAGGACCACGCTGCTCATGGCAGCCGAAGTGACCGGAAGGAGAATAAAAGTTGGATCCCGTACAAGGAAGAAGGGGGGTGATGTGCGTCCCTGCCCTGCTGTACAGCTCTACTTTTCTTGTTTTCTTACCCTTTGGGTTGTGAGTAGCAGACTGCATGAAGCAGCATTGCACTGAACATCCTCCTCCTCCTCTGCAGGATCAAGCTCCCTGGTGCGGTTCAGGCTGCCAATTCAGCCGATGTGAACTGACTTGAGGAACTGGGTTGTGTACCTGTTGGTTTTCCAAGCCACATTTTTCACCTATTATGCCTTCCTGACTGCAGAACAATGAGGTTTTATCTTAAGCTGCCTCGGTGACAGTCAGTCACCCAGCAGAACACTTACTGCTTCTGGTATTACTATTTTTACTTCTCTCCCTGTCTACCCTGTGATGGAGATCGTCCAAACCCAGATATTTCAGAATGGTGGTTTTCGTCTCCCCCCCTCCTCCACGTGGCCCCCACCTCCCTCCTGGGTTGAACCCTGGAAAATTTGCTGGTGAAAACATAAACTTCCTATAAAGAAGTATCTAGAGGAGGTGTCCTTGTCCATGTGACAAATGTCAGTCTGGTGACAGTAGGCTGATTGGTCTTTCTCACTTGCGACAGATCTGTCAAGAAGACTTGGGACTGTAAAGTTACAATTGAGTGGCATATATTCTGCTTCTCTGCTATGTTTTAGAGCAGCCTTTCTCCATTGCTGGTAAGCTGTGAGGAGTTAGCAGTTTGGAGGTATGTTTGTAGGGTGAAATAATGCGGAGGCTCTTCTGGGGAATTTCTGGATTTTGTATAGCAGAGTACTTACAAGGGAAAACTTCCCTGCTGCCTCTTCTCGGTTTTGCAGCTGTGATTCTTACAGCGTGTGGATAGCTCTGGTGTCATCTGGGGCCTTGGCTTTACTGTGTTATTCATTTACTTATTTATTTAATAATAATAATAAATAATTGTATTTATTTAAACTTTTCCATTCTGGCAGTACAGATTGCGATAGCAAATGCTGGAGCCGACGCATGAGGCGTAAGCGAGTGAAGCCGATGTGCTGAGTCTTGCGTCTGTCGCCTGGCCTGCTCTCAGGAAAGGGTAGGAGGGAGGTGGTGGGTTTGCTGCTGGACAGCCCCGAGAGCCTGCCTGCTCCTGCCAGTTTGCTTGCACCAGCGATCATGCGTTACTGTGGATGCAATCATGGAATAAATCATATTGCTCCTCTTTTGCACAAGGAGGAGGTGTTTTATTCCTAAAATTTAAAGCAACTCAGCAATTCTTGACAGACAGACTTTCAATTTTTTTCTCAATTAGTATGCAGTACTTCAAAGAAAAGCTTTGAACTTGGGTAGGGGCTTGTAGGCATGCATATAGTGTTTGCTGAGACTTCATTTAGCAGCAGTCAAAAGCTTCTTGTTCAGCCACAGCACATTTGCATGTTGACAGATATCTCCTGGTTGGCGCTCCGTTTCTTATGTTTGAGGGTTGACTTTTTGCATAATTTTCCATCCAGAAAGCAAAGTGTATCATTCTTCTTAAAACACTTATCTCAGATGATCGCAGATGAGGCTTTTTTGTTTATCCTTTATTTTGCATCCCTGTTTTAGCAAGTAAGGAAACTGTGCCACAAAGCATTTTCCGGATTCACACAATCTATCTAGAAGAAGATGGGTCCCTAGGTTTCACAACTTGGTGTGCAGATGCACTTGCACTGCTGAAATTTCTTTTGTAGTTTATTTTTATCTGAATACAAAGGATGAATTCCCACTTGCCTTGAAAATTTAACCACTTGGAGTGAAGAGGAGCATTTTGTGTAGTCTTAGAGATGAGTAGACACAACTGAGGTTTTTCTTAATCATCAGAGACTAAGATTGGCAACATTATATAATTACATAACATTGATGTATTTTATACAATGCAAGAGACCTATTACTCAAATCATTTTGTACTAATAGGGCTTCTGTTAGATAACTCCTTTTCTGTTTGTTATGTAAGGGCTGGTATTACAGAATCACTGTTTGAATACCAGCACTATAATTTTAGAATTGCTTTTATAATAGAAATACCAAGTAAGCCTTGCTCCAAATATAGGCAATTATTGCAATATCCTAGGGTTTGGGTTTTTTTTTTCCAAATGAGGCCTCTTAATAATTGCTACTTTGGTTTTGTTTTTTATTTACAAAATTTTGAGACTGTCCTGTGCTCAGTCATTCCATTATATGCATTTTCTGTAATGAGTATTGTGCCCTGGAAAAGTATTGATCAGCAGTCCTGGAAACTGGTGATTGAGTTTCACCTACAAAAACAATGCAAGTGCCAGTTTATAGACTCTGCATGTCTGGAACTCTCCTGTCATCTTTGAACTGCATGTATGTTTGTCTCTCAGGTTTAGGGAATTATTTTAATATAATTGAATATAATTTTATTTCTGTAATTGAGAACAGAAGCAATGTGAGCAGTTCCAAAATGAGATTGGGGAACACAATCAGTAAAAATTCCTTTGGAGCCCACAGAAACTGATTATTCCCAAGCAAAGAGTTTAGTTGCATGCTATCTCCTTCACTGACAAAGATGTATTAGTAAGACTTTTATCTGTGCAGTGACTTGAGAAATGTGGTTGAACTACAGGTGAGGTTGGAAAAGGTTTTACAGTTGACCTGGACTTTGTGCAGGATATAAGAGGGCAGGAGGACCTATTGATGTGGTGCACAGAGGGCACCTAAAGTTTTCCTCTAATTCATGAATGTTGTGATGGTTCTGTCCTGGTTGAGAAGTTGGTTTCTACTGGACACTATTCACCACACTTTCTAGAGTGTCATATTTATTTTGTGTGTGCTTTTAAACTCAGAGGCAGTTTCTTAGATTCTTTTTCCACCTAGCTCCGCTGAGCTTCATACCAGATAAAATCTCCTATTTGGCTGTGTTTTTTAAATTCACAGCCTCTTTTTTTCCTTTTTGGCTGAATAGTTCTAAGTATTGCCTGTTTCTTTGATTATAAAAACTTTCTGTTTATTGTATCTTAAGTGTTTTGTACTGTCTCCTTCCACTTTACTGAAATCTCCTAAAATCTCTGTGACTCTACTTACAGGACAGCCAAGGGTTTAAGAGGAGCTAACAGCATGCCGTAGCTTTCTGTAGTGCTGCTGATAAAGTTTCATCAGAAAACGGGAGCATCGGGGACTATGACTACCACTTCAACTTCTCTTTGGCATTTAAGCTAGACTTTTTTTTGTGTTTTGTTTCGTCTTGTTTCTTTTAGAGGCCGAACTCTTACCAGGTGAGGATCAGTTATGCCAGTGTATCTGCACGAAGGGCTGTGTTGGTGTAATGGTAGGTGAATGGGAATCACACTCTTCAGTCCGACTGTTGTGTCCCTGTGCGGACGTGGCCTCAAGTCTCTCTTTATCTGTACCATCCAGATAATGGTGCAGAACAGCCGGATGGGCCCCTGAGCCTTAATCATACCAACGGCACCGTGTTCCTGCCGCCTGGGTAGGATGTAACCGCTGCCACCTTGTTTCTTTCTTCTCTGGGCTCTGGTATCCCATTTTTGTTAACCAAGCCACTGGAGTGTGCCTGCTGTGGCTCAGGCCTCCCGAAAGCCCTTGAATTTGGAGTGAGGGGAAGAGAGAGAAGATACCGTCGTCTTTAGTTGGGTAGAGCTCTCCTCCAAGGCCTGCAGAGAAAGGGGTAAGGGCAGTGGAGTCCCAAGTCCCGCTCCGAGCAAAGCACTCGGGAGTCTGCTCCCTGGCTGGCTTCCAAGTCCCTTTCTTTAGTCTGTGTAGTTCAAAGATGTCCCTTCGTTGCGCCGTGAAGACGAGCAGTCCTTCTGCCCTGCGAGGACTGCACTCTGGATGCAGACCAAACCCTTTCTCTGCTGTGGTGTAGTCTCAAGCCTTATGTTTGCTCTTCATGGAGAAGAGACAAGCTTTGGTGGGACGGGAGGTTCCTTTGTGTTAAAATCTAGATTTTGTTAAAATCTTTTGTCAGCTCTTTAAAAAAAAAAAAAAAAAAGTGTCAAGCAGCAGTGCTGAACGTACATACCTCACCACACGAGCGAATCCAGTTGATTGTAGCCTGGTAATTTGCTGTAAGAAGATTATTGGATTAGAGCAAAAGCTTGGTTTGTCAGCAACACCACCTGACAGTAATATTTCTTGAGAAGTATTACCTATTTTAAATATTAGTTCACTTTTGCCCCAATCATACCTTCATTCTTGAGGTAAGAGGGGCTTTTTTAGTTCAGTGTTTTATGGAGCCACATAACGGAGAGGATACCCAGCTTCTTTTTTCCTGCTGCTGAGCAGTCAGTTTTAGTAGCTGCAGCGCTTCCAGATTTACCTCGATGTGCTTTTGTCATCATAATCCCTCCTCCATGTCAAGACTGATTTGCTTTCCTCGTCAAGACCCACATCGTCCGTTTTTGCGTTTCATTTCTCCTTCTCCTTTTTTTGGTTCTATTGATCAATAACAAATTGGGAAGATGTTGGTAAGCCAGTCGGGTATATGCTTGCTAGCTGGAGTCTGTGCTACGCTCATCGCCCTGGCTTTAGCCTACTACTTGTATTGGTAAGTTGGATTTTGCGCTGCGACTGCAGTGGTGGCTTGTCCTTTAAAATGCTTTCTTGGGGTGGGGTGGGCTGGAGAGTGTGGTGGTCTTTTTGAAGTGCTCTCAAAGGCTGATGTGTGGCTGGGGTAGATACCTTCCCTGATTTGTGCTGGTGCCCTCTTTATTTGTCGTGGGACTTGGTTTTGCTGTTGTTTGAGTTTTTTGTACGTTTTTATTCAGCTGAGAGCATAGTGGCTAAGGATGCCATAGCACACATTGGGTAAGATGGTGATTGTGTCTTTCCAGTTAGTTGCGAGAGCCTTTTTAAACTTCTTTCACTCTTATTTCATGCTCTTGCTTAGCATTCACATGGCTGTCTCTCTTGGCGTGCAACATGGAAATTAGGCTGCGATAGGCTTACAGTGCATTAGGGTGTTTGTGGGACACCTGTGTCTTCAGCGCTTCAAAAGAAATGTTTCAGGCAGGCGCAAATTAAGGACTGGCATGGTTTTTCCCCCCACCAGGAGCTCAGCAGGTTGCTTCCCCTTGGGGGTGAGCTGGTGCTGGGGAGGGTGGTGGCATGGAGCAGTGGGTCCGGGAGCCTGGGCATACTTGGGTTTTTCACCATGCTGCAGGAGCACGTGGCGATGAGCCTGTGTGCGTTTGGGAAAGGTAAGAGCAGTGCAGGGCTGCCCTAGATTTCTGGGCTGGCTTCGTTTCTGTGCGTCTCTACATATGTCCAAGACTTTCAGCCAAAAGAAATCTTGGAACTTCTTAGAGCTGCGTCTGGAGCAAATAGCAACTTTTAGAAACCCAAGTGCAATCTGTTGACTAGTTTTAGTGGAAAAATTACATGTCTCTTCAACTATAAAAGGAAAAGTCTGCTGGAGTTGTAATTAATATGGCTACAACTGGAAAACTTTCCAAGGGGTGTGATGTTGCTGAGAGCAAGTCTCCAGCATAACATGTCGGTTCTTTTGTTTGTTTGTTTTATAAGGCAATGAAGAGACAAATAAATGGGGGGGTGATCTTCTTGGCTTTATTTTTGCCAAGTATTTCCTCCAGGCAGTTATGCCTGTTCTGTTTACAAGCCTACAATCCTCTGTGTGTGTATGCACACACTTCTAATATTAATGAGTTTGTTTATGTTTAAGCTTTACAGTGAATCTCTACAGATATGTAAGCTTTCAGCTATACGGCGTAGCAGCTCAAATTAAGATGTGTGTGATTACTAGCCTCTTTAGTCCTCAAAATGTTCAGGAAAACGGGACATATCTAAGTGACTTTACAGTTTTAATGTTAAAAAAACAGAAAATGTAGAGCTTAAGGATGTTAACAGCTGTCCTGCTAAATGTTCTTTTTAGCAAAGAAAGTACATGTGGTAGGTATATACATGAACACAGTGTAGTTTTTAATTAATACCACATGTCTTGACTCAGTATTGGGGTGTAGTATATGCATCTGATAGCAGTTATGCTTTTGTGTTGATAAAAATATAAATTTGTGTGCATGTTATAGGTGTAGCATATACATCTCTGTTGTCATCCCCCCCCCCCATTTTGTTCACTCTGAAAATTCTTGACTTGAATCCAGGTCAGATCGGGTTTGCAGGAGAGATTACAATTCTGCACACAGCAGGAATTAACTGGTATTAGGTCAGATCCTCTTCTTCAACAACCTCAAGGTTCAGGAGAAAATTAATGACATCATCTGTTTGTTTGTGAAAAGAAAGCTCATTCAAACCTCTCTGATTAGATAGGGATGAGACCTAACACCAGTACCTCAGAGTGGTTTTTTGGCTTTGTTGGTTTGTGGGTTTTTTTCGATTTGTTGATGCTTGAAGAAAGCTGACTTTGATAAATATTCCAGTTTATTAATTTTTTTAATGCAAGTCTGCTCTGTAGGAAGTAACTAGAAAGACTAATTTTCTTTCTTCTTCTTAAATGTGTCAGTTTTGCTGCTGCAATTCCCTTAGAATATCATCAGCCAGAGCTGGGGTGATTAAGATCGGAGATAACCAGTTCAGCGGGGAATCAACTTTGCATATTGAGAGATTAACCTGTTTTTTTCTGTAATTCCATCTGTGATCTTTTGCTTCTCCTTGATTGGAGCACCCTTATTAGCTTGCTGGACAGGATGTATTTTGGTCACATTCTGGGCTAAATTTAGTTTGTACTCTCAAAGGAATTCATCTAAGGAAGTGAAGGATCTTTGTTCTTCTGGGATTTATGTGGTACCCTGCAGGCCTGCGGATGACTCCCTTGCTGCTAGTCTGATGCAGGAACACCACCAACCTCAGAAATGACCTAGGAAATCCAGCGTGCCCCACCCCCCAAAAAAAACCCCAAACCAAAACCCCAAACAAACAAACAAAAAAAACCCAAAAACTCCAACCCCCCAAGAAACAAATGCATTGCTCAGATATGTGAAGGCTGGTGTTCAGGCAGCAATGGAAGACATGCAAGGGACCATCACAGTAACAGTCTTCTGAAGGTACAGGCAACCATATAGCAAATAGTCCAGAAAGCACACATGCATCTGCCCATCTACGTCTCTGCACATAGGCTTGTTTTGCTATCAGGTATGAATGCCTCACAAGATACACTGCAGCAATCCAGTGTATATATGGGTTATATAACCCATAATGCAAAACTAAAGTCCACAGAAATTATAAAAGCATGAGACATCACATTTTCTTCTTTAGTGAGAAGTCGGGAGTTTGTTTGGTTAAAGTCTCCCCACAACATGGGACCCTAAAATTTGTCATTTTTTTACCAATCAACAAATTGCTTAGCACATCAATAATGGAGTTATCATTCTGTGTGTGCTTGTCATCACCTAATATATAGGATAAACTCATAAGAATCCTCCTCTTTAATTTTTTTGTGGTTTTTGATTGACCCATTCCAAGCTTCAAAATGTTTGAAACAAATGCCTTTTCCTTTCTTTTTACCCTGTTGCCAGATCTGTCCTCTTACGTTTCGGCTTCTGGCCACCAAAGGAGCCCAAAATACTAACATGTATTTAGTTTGGTTAATTTGGTATACTTTTTATTAGAACTTAAGGTCATTTAATTCAGTGATCTTACCGTGTTTCTAGCCCTGCCTTGTAGGTTGAGTAATGTGTTGAAGCATCTGAACTTGCCATGAATGTTTTGATTTCATTAATGCACTTCTCTGAGTTAAGAGCAAAATAATTCAGATCACAAAGTTTTGGCTACTGTTGTATTTTGTACTGCAATAGATTAGCATTTTTTGAGAAAGATTGAGAGAGGGGAGGCCTGTGCTAGACTTGCATGTATATTCAAGCAGTTTCAATGAGCTGCGTAATTTCACTGCCCATTTATTTTATTTGCTTATTGACTGTAATTGTGCTTTGCTCTCTTGGTTTCAGGTGTTTGAAGCAATAGTTTAGCACATCATCTTTAATGATGTCTATCTTCATCTTCACTTGGATTTTATTAGTATTTCCCATCATTGTATTCTTGGAGTGAAAGTATTGTCTGTTATTTTAGGCAGAATAACCTGGAGGTTCCTAATTTGTACTTGCTGGAGGGGTGATTTGCACAAAGCGAGGGCAGGTTGTTTCCATGTTGGTGGGGAGCCTGTCTTTGCGGGCTCTGGGGATGGTTAAGCACTCTGGGAAGTGCTACAGTGTAAATGCTAAACTGGTCAAACATGAGCTTTAAGCCCTGCTGCTGTCAAGTTAGTGCTCGGTTTGTGTTTTTCTTCAGAGAGTAGCGCAGCAAAAGACTGCATAGTGACTGCCTATTAAAATATTGTTTTAAAGAGAGATTGACTTCTGAGGGAGATAAATAAGCAAAAACAAGTAGCCAGGTCATCTGTTAGTACTTCTGCACCAGTTCCCCAGCCCTGAGGGGAACAGCAGAGGGGATGAAGAGCATGGCTCTGCTGGTGGGCCCTGCCATCCCTGCTGGCTGAAGGGGAGAGAGGGCCCCCTCACGGGTTAGGGGCTCTTGGGATGGAGATTTAAAAAATGTATGCCTTGTCTATACTTAGTATATTACTCATATGTCTAAATGCTAGTCCACTTCACTGATGTTTTTTTCAAAATGGCGGGGGAGAGGAGCATTATGCATTGGCTGGCACGTTCTTTGTCAGGCCTGCGGTGCGCAACTGTCTGCGCCACCATTAAGGGAGGCTGAGGAAGAGCAGGCCCGAGCCTGGTGGAGGAGCAGTTCAGTTTTCCGGGTGCATCTGTACAGATTTATCACTCGACACACAAAGCATGACATGATATATTTCTATATAACGTCTGTTATCTGTGGATAATGTGCCCATAATCTATGGGCTTGCTGTGCTTGAAATATGCCACGTTTGTGTGAAAGACACTGTATGCTTTGCTGCTTTATTTACGCAGCTTAAACTGAAGCACTGAGAAGATAGGTGTCCTACATTGACTGGGTAGTTGTCTATGAGATAAGTGCCTGGAGATTAAAACAGCCAGTATCTTCCTAACACACCCGTAGCACCAATCCATGCAATTTTAAGAGCATAGAGTATTCAAATAAATCAGGAGTTTTCAGCGAAGTTGAAGCTTTGATCAGTGTTCTCAATGTTGATTTCAAAGGGTTGTTCCTGTGCTGTGGCTGCTGCTCGTCGATCTGCAAACGTGGAAGTCTTGAATATCTTAAAAACTCATTACCCAAAGAATTTCGTGACCATGCCCATGTACATAAACCATGAGTTTATCCAGGCTAACACAGAATTGCTCTGTATTTAAATTTGGTGACTCGAAGAGGTGGAGCTTGGCAGATTTTCAGCCTGCTTCACTATGGAAATAAAACTTAATGTTTTGCTGTTCAAATGCATTTTATCTGTGTCCCTCTCCTCAGCCATATGTTTTGAACGCATTGAGGGGTTTCCAGCCATGCTTGGCTGGCAGGTGGCAGCAACGGTGTCTCCAAAATAACTGGAATCCTACAAGTTTCATGGAGGTAGCTGGGGAGAGGAGAAAGGGGCTGTTAAGAGCCTCACCTTAGGGAAATGTTATGACATAAAGTTGAGTTTTCTTTGATAGCCAAGTTTCTAGAAAGATGTGAGCTTATAAAAGTGTCAGTCAACACTGAAATACAAGTTTGTAGGGAACCAGGCTTTTGGAACTACTTGTTAAATTACTTTCTTCAGCTGGCTGCTTTCTCACGATGAGTATCTGGTTACTCAAGCTCTTCTCTGCAACCAGAGCAATTGTTAAGCATTAACTACATGAAGATTCCTATATATTGGTCAGAGTTGGAGCATAGGAAAAACATGAGATATTAAAGGCTGGAGGAGAGCCTGGAAGAACAGCTGTCAACACTGCATAGATTGCTTTTTACTCTTGAACACAGAGTTGACCTCAGGGACTTTGCTGATCATGCCCATTGCAGTGGTTGCTCTGCCGCAGACCTCTAGTCTGGAGAAGCAGGCACTGTTCCTGTTTCGCTGGGGATGTGAAACATGCTGTTCCCCAGGCACTTGGTCCCCAGTGGCTGATCTGGATGCCCTTTGCAAACAAATGATGTCAGTCTGTGACATGAAACAGTTGTCTCTTAACACTCTGAAATTTGGAAGATACAGTGAGAGACCCATCATTTTAATGCTAGCGAATAGGTTAAGAGTAGTAAAACAAGTGCTCTAAGGAATACTTAAACTTGCATCTGTCTTAAGAAGGATGAATTTGCTTTAAATCAAATCTTAGATCTGCAGAGGTGGTAGAGGAAAAAATGAATCTGTGCTTGAGTTACCTGATGGGACATGTCTACACTGTAGCTGTGATGTGATTAGTTTTAAAGGAGGGGTGAAATGCTTGTAAGAGTAGCCATGGCAACATAAAGCTCACTGTGGGCTGCAAAAACTGCCTGGGAAGTGGAGTGAAAACTTGGGCAGTTTGGACTTCATTATTATTGCTCAAAGTGCATTGCCTGCCTTCCTGTAGAGCTCACTTGATGATATTTCAAGGAGGAAAGAGGTCTCAGAATGGTTTCCCATGGTCAAATATGAGGTCTCAGCATCCTTTTTTTCTATGGAGATTGTAATTGTGGGCTTGTAAGTTTACAGGCATTCATTATAAAAATAATTTTTTAAAAAAGAATATAGTTGGGTGGGACTTCTGGAGAGTGCTGTCTGAGTTTGAGGAGGCTTTCAGCAGGGTTTTGTTCAGTTGGGTTTTGAAAATGTCCGAGGATGGAGTTTCCTCAGCCTCTCTGGACAACTCATTCCAGTGCTGAACCACTACTTGTATGTTGTTAATACAGCTAGCAGCAGTACAAATCAGTGTTATCTTTTAATGTCTGGAAAGAGAGAAAGGAAGCCTTGGTAAGGAGCGGGCTTTGCTGTTAATTCCTTTCGGAAGAAGTTTTGGGAATGTGAAGGGCTGTTGTTAGTGAGAAGTTTTTGATCTTCCCAACATCTGTGTTTGGGCTCTTTCAGTTTAGACCCTTGTGAGCTGTCGCTGGGGGAGTGTGTGCGCTGGCAGGACTTGGGCCCCTAATACAGAGAGTATGTCTGTGATGGCTGTCCTGTACATGCCCGATGTGACGACTGCGGCGTGGATCCAGTACTGTCTCCCTTTGCACTGCTTGTGTTCAGGTAGTGCAGCCAGACAGATGGTGAATGGGTGAGAGAAGCTGTGTCAGTGGTTGGGCTTTGTGACGTGACGTCCCAAGATGACTTCATACATATCCAAAATTTTTGGAACTGAGATGCCTTCTTATTAGTCCATGTCCAAAGGAGACCAATAGGTCACCTTTTCTGGAGTCTGCTTCTTGAGAGAGGCCAGTTGACAATGCAAAGCAAAATCTGAAGTTTGGTGACCTTGAAACCAAAGCTCATGGGTTTGCTTTGTTGGCAGCCTTTTTGCCTGGAAAGGACAGAATCAAACCATATGCAGGTGTCCACAGTTTGGCCTTGTCTATGTGAAGAACTGATCTCTCATCCTGCATTAGGAGTCTGCCAGGGAAATAGATGCTATCAGCAGCTGGGGTTGCTCTCCTTCTCCCGCTTGTCCTATAGTCTGAAATATATGTTCATCAGTAATTGGTCAAAGATGATCTCCCCCACATCACTGTCATGCATGTATTCTGTTTGCTTTTGCACAATCCAATTTATTTATAAAACTAGAAGCTGAAAGCAAAATTTCAAGATGTGTAGCAAAGATCATAAAGTGCTCGCAGGAACTGTCATCCAGGGAAACATTGAGGAGACAATTGGCTGTGTATACTGGGAGTAGGTAAGATGACAAAAATACCGTCAGAGTGTAGATATCAAGAATGCATTAACACAGAGGAGAGGGAGAAGCTTTGCAGAGAAAACTAACTAGAAATGATAGTATGAAGTGAAATGTCAGAAAAAAATGTTGTACTTAAAATATAATAGCCCTTGTGCAAAATTTTTTTAGCAGAGAACACAACTGAGGAAGTGACTTGTAATGACAGAAGATTGATGGGAACTTGAGTTCTTGGGAACTTACTGTAAAAATAAAACTCACAAACCATTAGGGTACTATTTTATATCTTGTGTTCAGGAATAGCATCAAATGCACTTTACTAAATAGACCATCTTTCTACTTGGTACACATATTGCTATGGTGAGGAGAGAATTAAAAACAACTTCTGTTGTTCTCAAGAGATCAATAATAGAAGCTACACTGCTGAAAATAGACATTTACGTGGAGAAGAGACAAGATAAGTCAGGGATATTTTAGGTTTACTATCCTCTTGATGTGTCTGAGAAATTTTTGGATTGACCAGCGGTTGCCTTACTCATCCACTGGGAACAGATCTGATGGAAGGAAGTTGATGCATGGGGCAGAGCTGAAGAGAGCTGCACCGGTGTGACGAGCGTGTGCATGTGGATGCAGCTTCCTTCCTGCACCTAGCGAGTTAGGAAACAAATAGCCCTGTTCAGAGTTTTTTCTGGCAATTAGTAAGCTCCTCCTGCCTGATTAAATCAAACTGTTCTAGTGGTGACATCAACTATGTCTCTGCGACATGGTAGTAGCTAGCTATCAAATTGATGTCAAATTGATGTCAGAACACCAGATTGTCATTTACTCTGTGGATTCAGCAAGTAGGGGGAAAATTAAAGTGATGAGGATTTCTTCTGACATATAAATAACTCCTGTAGTTGCATGTAGCGAGGGGTGGGAAATAATGTACTAAATATACTGGCATGGAGGTGGAAAGTGATGGATGGAAGACTTGTTCTCATCATGAATTCAAACCTACAGGTGGCAGGGGGGAGCATGGTCTGGTGGTGATGTCTGCTCCCCTGTGATGCTTTGTTCCTGTACTCCACCTTAGTCTCTCAGCTCTTGAAACTATCTACATTTCAAGGCTGCCATGTTCCCCTTCCTCTTTGCTACCTGAGCGCTTGTGAATCAGATTTGGGCATCCTCCCTGCTCTTGGCTCCATAGGGATGCAGGGACAGTGCCGTTTTGAGGGAGGTTTGTGCTTGCCCTGTGCAGTTCTTGGACTGAACTTGCTGTTGACCTCAGTAGTGGCGGTCCCATGTGTCAAGTTTTCTGTTTTGCAGTTGCATGGCTCACTTTGGAAAATCTCCCTCCATTCAAGGGAGTGACTCCAAGGGACAGCTGGGAGCTGTGCACTTTTGTCATTGAGGAAACAGTACACTGATCTGGAAACAGGTGACGTTTTCCAAATGATGCCTTGTTATACAATATTTAACTTGTACTTCTTTAGACCCTTTGCTGTTCTCTGAAGAGTGCTGGATTACTGGTGGTATGAAATTTATTTGGGCTATCTAGAAAAAAAATTCCCAATATTTTAAAGAAGTCATTGCGGCTAATTACTTTGTTATTTGCCACTTCAACTAGCTGGCTAGTGCTCCGGCCACTTGCTGTTGGCTAACCTCTCTCTTCAATGAGGGTGGAGGCACTCTGAAATTTTCAGCAACTTAGGAGCTGTACAGATCAGAGCAGGTGATTCAGGAAAGGGTGCTCCAGAAGATCTTCTGTCAAATTGTAAATCCCTGCATTGAAATATAGAAATACTAAAGTCTCTCGCTGAAATAGCTGTATTTTAACCTGTCTTTTTTTTTTTTCAAACACACACCCCCCCCCCTTTTTTAACGTAATTAAACTTCAGAATTTGGGACCTAATGAGAGACTTAATTACCAGATACAAAGCAGATGTTAATCTCAAGTCAGAAAGTAGGAGTCAGGATGATGACAAACTAAGTGTGTTACTCTTTAAATATTTGTTAGTGTTCTTCCTTTAGCGTTCATTTAATGCTGAAAAAGTGCCCCTGTCAGCATTTAGACATAAATCTGACCAAATCCTGTTTTGTGGTACCAGTTGTAATTGTAGTAGCTTCAGATTTTTGTGTTCATAAAAATGCATTTTCACCTGTGCAGGCAAACTATCTGGCTTAGTAACTTCAGAAAGAATGAAAAGCTTTGGAGGGATATTGAATTACTCTGAAAATCCACTCTGGACAGTATTCTTCTCGCTAAAAAGAGTAGCTACAGCCAGAATGTGTTCACTTCCAGAACAGAAGTCTACTATAAGGGAAAAAAACCCAAGACATAAGTACCAGGGAAAGTCTGGCCCCATTTAAAATTCAGAGACCTCATTTTCTCCCACCTGTTTATTATTCAGAGATTGCAAGAGGCTCTTTCCTTTCTCAACTCCCAGTTGGGTTTTTAACTTTGAATGGACTAGTTGAAATGAAGAAAATAATCTCACTACACCTGCTAGCTCTATTGAAACCAGAAGTAATTAAGGCAAAAAGTCTTTCTTTGCAAGAGGAATTGAAGATGCTTACATTTGAGGAGAAAATGTCAGTATTGGCATTTGCTCAATGGGAAAGACTGAAAATAATAGAGCTGCTAGATGCAGAATGTGATTTCCTGGTTAAATCTTGACTTGACCTCCAGTCAGGTGGGGCAAAAGTCCTGAGCTCTTCAAAATAATAAAAATGCCCTTTTTTCAGCTATATTGAGAGGAACTCACTGAGGCAACTTACACCTTCAGCTGTTTCTGTGGTTAATTACATGTTTGCAATAGATTATATAGCCAGTTTTGGTCTCGGTCATCCTTCATCTTTTTAAGCAACTGGAGTGTGTTTCATTTTTGTAAGGTTTTTTTGTTTGCTTGGTGGTTTGTTTTATAATCAAACTAAAAACCTGGGTTGTATTTCTGTCTCACAATACGTACTTATATTGTTGGGTTTGCCCACCTGGGAAGAATTACTTCTTTTTGTCTGTCCTTTTTGAAAAGAGTATATATAAAAAGTTCATTTTATTTTTTTTATTACTCTGTATTGGTTAATCTATGCTTTAGTGCAACAGGAAGAATTCAGCTGGCATCAATTAGTTTTGTGGAGAGGGAAGAGATTTGATATTCTTGCCACATTGCCTGAAAAAAAGGAAGATTCATGCTTCTGTCAAAATGCAGATTTTATCACAGATTTGTGGGATCACAGATCCTGTGTAGCAATTGCATAAGTGTGTAAACTGCAGTGGGATGGAATAAATAATGAGTTGACTCGAGAAGAACTGTGATTATGGCCACCCCAGCCTTTTGACATTACTTGTAAATTGTGAAGCCTCCTGGCTTCCACTTCCCACCTTTTCTCTGATTATAATACTAATTTCTACAGACCATTTCTTTCCAAATACTAGCATAACTACTGGGTTAAAATAAAATTCTCTCAGGCCTACAACTGCTGTCCTGGAAACTGCTGGTATGTCCTGTGTATGTTTTTTTAATATATATATATAATTTATCATATATATAATTATATAAGTTATAGTCATATATTTATATGTGATTATATATAATTTATATATATATAATTCATATTTTTATATATGTATGTATATAAGCAAAGTGATTTTCATAACCATGCCTATGTGGAATTTTACCCTACCATACTGAGACCTGCTGGTAGCTGAGGAGTGTTGTTTATGGGTGTCAGTACGATACTAACCCACCAAATCTACAAGACCTCCAGAGCATCCACAGCGTGAACTGTAAACCTGGCTAAAACAGGTCATCCCCTCCACCCCCCCTCCTTCCAGGGAGAAACATGTAGCTTCCTGCTCCCCTGCCCAGAGGTTTGGAGTCCTCTGTCATGGAGAAAACAGAGATTTTCCAGCCCTGGCTGCAGGAGTGGGCATGTGTGTTTTTGGCCACTTAATCCTGCTGCTGCATAGTGGAGAAGTACTTTTAATCCTTTCCTTTCTGTGAGAGAGGAAGGTTTCTCAGCTACTCCTGAGGCTTAAGGAAGAGGTGGCGATGGGGGAATTAGAGCAGATCCCTATGGACAGTTGTAGGCTGTTGACCTACTCTGTCCACCCCCAACTTTAGCCAGCTGAGGCCCAGAAACCTTCAAGCCATATCACTGTGGCACTAGACACAAACTGGTAAGTCACGACTTAGGCAAGTTCACCTGGCAGCAGCAGAGAGCATGAGCAATACAAGCAGGCAGGTGCCTGTGGGGATGTGCTTTACATCTACAGCATCCTGAAGCTGTGTGTTGTCATTAAGGAAGAGATTTCCCATGCCTGCAGTGTAACTTTGGAGCAAGTCAGAAGCATGCAGATGCTGTGGTTATTACAGGTTTGTTGGCTTGTTTTTCATGATGAGCATTCAAAACTGATTAAATGTCTTGTGCTTGGTGGCAGTTTTGTTCATTGCAAGTGCAGTGGTTAAATGATGTGTGATACCTGCCAGACTATGCAGTAAGCTCTGTCTAACTGTTAGCTCTCACAGGTATCTGTTCCCTTGTGTACAGGGGTAGAGAGATGCACAATGTTTACCGAAGGTGCCACTGATAGTCCTTTCTTCGATGTCATTGACAAGTGAAAAAAAAGAGAAGGGAGCATTTAGCACCAAGAGTATCCCAGTACTACCTGGCAAGTATCATGTCCTAGTATTGCCTATCATCTGCTGCACTTGAAATTGGGCATGACACCCTGCTGTTGCACTCAGAGTGAAATTGCAGAGAGCAGTTAGCAGGACAGAAAATACTTGGCTGTCCTTTAGAGAATTGGAGTGGACCTGTTCGACCTGCTGGAGTGTGCCAAGTTGTCCAAGAGCTTCTCCCAGGCTGCTTTTGCTCTCAAAACCTGTGCAAGCTGGAAACTTGACAGCATTTTTCAGAATTTGAGGTTGGTGTACAAACTGAATACCAGATGGGCAGGCAATGGATGCCTGTAATGCCGTACACAATGGTTGAATGGCATAAATCCACTGTGACACGCAGCAGGAATCTTGCACAGGCCTGGGAAGTTGCTGGCATGTGTAACAAAAAGAGGAGAGTATAACATGAGGGAAGCAATAGGGAACTGGAGAGCTAGCAAGGATTAGCATCCTGCTTCTTCCTGAAGGAGTTTTATCTAAAGTAGCAAAGGGGGGTGAATAGCTGCCCCCAAGCAAACAAAAAGGGCCAGGGGGAGGTTTAAAAGTTCCCAAGATAAGGAGTAAGACTGGCAGAAGGTGTTTGACAGCCATTTCTGAGTGAGTCACGCTTAACTGTCTGTCTGGAGCCACAAGGAATTTGCAAAACTGGATAATTGTTCCTATTTATTTCTTAAAATATATGGAATATGACAGTGTTCTAGCTCATGCGTTTCAGCATAAAATGGCTTGCTGTGGGCTGGTATTTTCCCCTGGTTTTATCCCTTTTTCTTTTAAATTGCAGTCTTGCTTATCTTCTCCCTCTCTGTGTAAGAGCCGGGTCCATTCCTGCTGTGTCTTGCTGTGCCAACAGACCGGTGGGAGCATCGCTCCCCCTTGCCCTGGGTCAACGGCTTGTGTCTCTGTGTGGCTGCAGCAGGGAGGTTGACTTCTGTAGTACTGCAAAGAAAGGCAAACATGCAGCCCTGTATAGCCCCCAAGAAGAGCATTCAGCACTGGGAAGGGGTGTGGGACCCCCGTTGCGCTCTTGGGTTACTAGCACCCTTTAACGGGGAAGCTGGTTCATTAAAACCTGCGTGTTAACTTGCAGTTTAGCTTAGCTCTGCTGCAGCAAGGCTTACTCAAGTGCAATTTCTTTTTGGTTTAGGAGACCAGAATTGAAAAGCTCTTATTTTTTGCCCCTAACTGGTGAATTTTCTGGTTTCTTCCGTTAGTAGAAAGGGGGAGTAATGTGTGTCTACCTGCCTTTGGTTTTCAAAATGAGGCTAATTGTATGCCGTGTAGAACAAGATAAGTTACGGGCTGGGTTTTTTTTTCTCTTGATAGCAAGCAGGTCAAAGAAGGAACTTGAGCTCAAACGCTTGCAGTTCGGTAAATCTTTGTAATCAGTAATATTCAAGTTTAGGACAAGGTTTATGAAGGCTGAGTTCTACAAAGGCTTTCCCAAGTTTCTGTAAATATGCATGTACCTGCAAAACCCATCTGTATCTATAAGAAATGAGCCAAATTTGCAAATTATTATCTAATCTAAATTTAAAATGAATTAAGGTTTTGTAATTATAGCTTTAGGAAGAATTAACTTTATGTGTTGCTTATACTTAAGCAGAAGTGCCAGACTGCAGACCGAACGATGACAAATAGTGTGCATGTATAGAAGGGATAAACAGCATGCAAACACCTACAAGCAGTTGTAAATGACATACTGTAATAGAAACTATCCTAAGTTTACTAAACCATAAGGCAATGTTTGTCTTCCTGAGATAAAAACAAGTTACACGCATGTACAACCAGGTTTTGAAATAGTGGGACTCGTCACTAGAAAGCTCAACAGAGAATCCTGCAGTGTCTTGCAAGTATGGTCAGGCTGTTCTACAGAAAAAAATTCTATCAGCCTAGTTCAGTGATATTCAGCCATGACATCAAAGTTTTCTGGGCTGTTTTTACCCAGTGAACTTGCAACAGAATCCCTCTAGTTTTCCTGCTGTGAACAGAAAATCCTTATGAAAATACCATTGTTTTCTTTGTTGATAAAGAGATGCTTGCAGGGAGAGAGGTTTCTTAACCAGTTCTGCTTTCTTGTGTAGGTTGCCTTTCAGCTACCAGATTTCTAAGCAAGTCAGGATTCATTTCAGTTATCTGATCCATTTGTTTAAATAGAAGCTGAGTTAACTGAATGTGTATGCTGAGAAGAAATTGAATTTGTGCACACTTGCTCTCCTTTTTTTTTTTTTTTTGTATGTGCTGAGTATGATAAAAGGAAATGGTTGAAATCAAATTTGGGAAATAGCCATTTTAATATTGCTTGTGTTTTCAGCTGTAATATTGTAGCAACAAGTTAGAAAAATGTAATTTCATCTCTAGCAGAGGCATAAGCACAGTCCTCTCTGCAGCTGGGGAGGAGGCTTAATTATGTCAGTAACACTTCATTTGGGGCAGGGAAGAGGGAAAACTGCCCCTTAAGTGCAGTGATATGTAGTATCAAGAGCTGTTTTATCCCCTTCTGGTTCCATCGAGTTGTTTGCATATTCTGTGGTCTTCTATCTACAAAATACGAGTTAAACAACTGGTTATCTTGGATTGTTTTTTTGTTTTTTTTTGTGGTTTGTTTTTTTTTTCAGAGCAACCCATAGCTTGATAGGAAGCTGCTGCACATTTTAAAACTAGGAAGGAGCTCTGAGGCTGAAGTCCCGGTAGGACATGGACCTCTTACGGATATTCTCCACAGGGCAGGGGGGTGTTGCAGTGGCAGGAGGTGCTCTGAGCATGTAAACGGCTCCCCACAGTGGGGCCATACCCTAGCACGGCATTTGCGGTGTGAAGGGATGACTTTCTGTGGTCATTCCCCAAAGGGGCTTGCTGGTGCACAAAAACTATTCACGTGTGCATTTTATTTTGTAGCCTTCTCTCTCCTAAAGCTTAATTGGTAAACTTACAGTCTTGTAATAATAAAATTAAAGATTTTTAAAGAGTGGAGGAGGCATGAACAGGGACTAGTGTTTCTGTTAAGGATGTGTGTTCCTCATGTGGTTGTCATTGTTCTGAGTGACCATCACATCATGCCTAGAATTAACACCTACACTTTACCTATGGCAGAAGAAAATCAAATAATTTCTTCAGGACCTCTCATTCTCCATGCCTATTAAATGACAATGAATGTCAGAGAAATATGCACACCTTTTTTTTTTTTTTTTTTTTTTTTTTTTGCTTGACGTATTGGCATCTCATTAGGATGGTAAGTCAAGCAAAAGGCTTTCTATTTGATGGAAATAGACTAATCTCATAAAAAATCTCTACAGATACTGAGCCAAACCTATTGACACTAGTGGAAGTTTCTATGATTTAATGGGCTTTAGATTAAGACCAAAATAATGAATATTATTTCAGACAGATAGCAGTGATAATCTTTTACTCTTGAACTTTTCTAGAAACTGGCTGTGGTGCTGTTTCAAAGCCAAGATTGATAAAATTTCAAGGAATAAGTTCTCATCTAATTCCATGATGGTAACTCAGTAACACTTTTTTTTTTTTTCTTTTTGAGATGATATTTCTAGTTCTCACACCTCAGAAACATATTTGCATCTTTGTGACCTCGGTTTGGCTTAAGGTCCTCTTCCATACACTTCAATTTTAGAAATTCATGACAAGCAGGATTTTTAATGAACTTTTGAATCAGCCTTGCATTTCACTGAGAGATGTGCAGACAAATTAGAATCATAAGATGGTTTGGGTTGGAAGGGACCTTAAAGATCATCTAGTTCCAACCCTCCTGCCATGGGCAGGGACACCTTCCACCAGACCAGGTTGCTCCAAGCCCCATCCAACCTGGCCTTGAACACTGCCAGGGATGGGGCATCCACAGCCTCTCTGGGCAACCTGTTCCAGCACCTCACCACCCTCACAGTGCAGTGAAGAAGACCTATATTGTGTGAGAAACTAAGAAAATCTTCCTGTCATGCTTAGGTTTAAAAGGTTAAGTCTGTAGTAGAGAGTTTGTAATGCTGTATGGGATGTGATTGAATAGTTGTCTATTCTTACAGCATATCTGGAGAATCCTTAGTACACACTGTTCAAATGGATACCAAAACTGTTGTTACATCTCATTTCCTTTCATTTGCTTATTAGCTATACTGACTCACTGCTGTCGATCTAAGCTATGTTTTCTAGCTTACTTTGACAGCTGTGGTTGCCAGTGGTTCTTCTAAACGTATGTTTCTAAAATAAATCAGGGCTGAGTAGAGACTGCTTTCAGTGGTGCCATGGCAGAGTGGGCAGGACCCTCAGGTTGCTTTTTTGTGAAGTCTGGGGCAATGCCTTAGGTAAATACTCTTTCTGTTGGTTTAGAATGGCTTCTGCATCACATGGGTCAGGCTCCCAAACTCCTCATCCTAGAAAGAGATGCGGTACAGTGCAGGAAGTAGAAGACCATCAATTACCTACTTTCTTCCTGAATATTTTCCTATATCGGGTATTTGCTATGAATATATCATTGCACTTTTAAAAGCTAGATAGCCACTGCACTTTTGTCTTTTAGCTAGAAAACTATTGCATATTCTGCAAGGAAAAAATATTTCTTAGAGCTAACTGAGGTAATTACTTATAAGCATTGAATGTAACTCAAGATGATCAACGTATTTTGTGTGGTATGTCCCAGAAATATCCAGGAAAAGAATCCACTGCTTCTGTGGCAATGCAGTACTTCTGAGGGATGCTAGAATGACCAGACTGCAACCTGTACTTTTACCCATGAAATAGGTATAGGCAGCGGCATTGAAAGCTTTCCCTCATGTCTCTGCCTCGACGGTTGGGTAGCTGGTTAGTATTCTTGGGTTTTCTGATTTTGTAAGGGGAGGTGAGGGAAAAGACGTTTATGCTAGTGACTTTCATAGGTGGTTTTAAAAGAGAAGTAGCCTGAGTTGGGTCATCAGAGGAATCTGGAGGGTAGAAAGTATAGAGAACAGGCGTTTTCTTCAGCTTCTGGCTGCTGCTGTTTGTACCTGTTCTCCTCGTACACATGAAGCAGGTCATGAAACAGATAGTTCTCACTTTGAATAAGAAATAGTTTTTAATTTTCCTTGTGTGTTTTTGATGAGCAGAGTTTGTAGAATTCTGAAAAACAGTGAGGAAACTCTGGTGAGACATGGCCAACAAAATGCCTTTTTACACTGCTTCTAACTTGCAACTTTATTAGCCTTTCTTTATAGACAGGGTTTGCCAAGTTTATACAGACATCAAGGAGATTTACAAAGCTTAATCTGAAAAATATGGTATATCAGAATATGATGGTAAAAGGTAGAATTCAGTATCGTAAGGATTTCACTCAATTCCTCAACTAGCAAAAATGTTAAGAGGTAGGTGAAATACCAGAATTCAGGGTGGGGGCAACACATTCAGAGCAAAAGATGTCTGTAGTTAGTTTCATAAGTGGAGATAAATATGGTACAGTAGGGCAGAAGCAGCTGGAAAATGGCAGTGGCATGTTCAGAAAAACTGAAGGCAAAAGACTAGAGATGCAAGTACTGGCTGCTGCAGTTTTTGCTGTTCTCAAATACATTAATTCTCACTGGGTTGGAATATTAGAATCAGTGGACCAATTTCTAATTTCATACTGAAATTCATGCAAACCTCGTGAAGTTCAGATGAATTCTACCCGCATGACAGCAATAAATTAAAACCTGGAGTTCGAACTGGAAATACTATATTACAGAATGATTAATGGTTTAATTTTTAATTTTGAGTTCATAAATAACTACATGTTCCATGAGATGGCTGTGATGTTCTTAGTGCACATTGTGCATCTGTTTTTTTAAAACCTGATTTCTTAATGAAATGAGGCTGATGCAGTCACGCTGTCTCTGTCATTCTCCCTTCTAATGGCTTTTGAACTTGGTGGCATATTTCAGCAACATTTAACAGAGAGGTAGATGTCTCAAAGCGTTTAATCATTAGGTCTTTCATGAATGTAGAAAGCTGCATAAAGGAAAAAGATTGTATTCCTCCTTCTACTGAGAGGCACGTAGTATCTTTTGGATACCAGAGAGTCCCCGTGAACGTGGAGCCACAAGACACAAGAAAGCTGTAGAACATCTGCCTTCTTGCCCTTTACTTGAGAGGTATATAAATAAGGGAGGGAGCCCAGAAGGATGCAGAGCATTTAAGAACTTTTTCATCAGAGAAGATAAAGATCAATACTATGGGGAGCGGTCTCTGACTTTCATAAAGTCAAACGACCCTGTGAGGTAAGGCACTAAAAGGCAATGAAAGCGTGCCGTTTGGTTTGAGCTGGGTTTTACCCTAGTGTTGTCCTGCAGCATGGCTGTGAAAAGCAGGCACTTGGTGAGAGTGTGAAAGCAGGGAGAGTACAAAGTTGACTGCAGTTCTCAGTGCAGCTGCATGGGAGGAAACGGAGGTTTTGTGGTGAAAGGTGAATGTTGTGTAGTTACAAGGTGCTTTAGGAAAAGAAGGGAGAAAAAAAGATTTTACTGGCAGGTCTTTGAATATGCACATGATATCGGTAGACCGTAAAAAAGAAAAATACGAATAATGCTGAAACTTGCTGTCTTAAGCTGGGGCAGACGTTTGTTTCCTAGACACTTCACTTAGCTGATCTTAATATATATGTCAGATGCAGAAGCGTTGCTTCTCCTTGTTCTAGCAAATTCCGATTTCTCCATCCTCTCTCCAGCCTGACCTTGGGATTCAACAAAACAGCTGCTGACCACCCTTTGCCTATTGGCCTGTCCCTGAATCGCCTGGCTGTCCTACACAGGCAGGAATGCAGAAAAGCAACGAATTCCTGGGTTAAGATTAACTTCTAATTATCTTAGAAGTCAAATACAATTAAGTGAGGGATTGGAAAAAGGGACACTGGCAGGTTCTGTATCCAGCATTGAAACTGGAAGGATCAGAAGAATGAGTAACCCATTTTTTAGTTGATCCCTGTCTATTTTATGAGGAAGTGCAAGTAAACCAGCTATGCTTTATGGATTAATTGGGCAAATGCTGTCCTCGAAAAGTGTCAGAGAGGAACCCGCTATACTTTGGCTAGTGTTCTCTTTACCCTGTAGCAATACTGGTAAGACTTGCAGTCCGCAGTGCAGTGAGCCCCAGTGCAGGCACACGAGGCAGTCGTGCTGTGTTGCCAGCCAGAGCCACGCAGCTCTGGAGTCCCGCTAGAGCGAGATGGTGCCCAGCATGCAGAGCAGGGCAGTGGCGCAAGAGTGATAAATCTTGTTTTCCACGTGTAACGAAGCTGGAGAAGCAACATGCTGCAATGTCTTTCTACAGCTTTCTGTCTGGTAAAAAGGGATGTGTCCCCTTGGGTCTGTAATACAGCAGTGTTCTTAATGTAAGGGACAAATACCAGGGTGCTACAGGCTTTGCTCAAAGCAAAGAGGCTCTGGAAGTGGAGCCAAACCGTTTTATTTGAGGGTAATACTTGACATTTCTGGTTTTCCTCATGCTGTTTGTATGCACTTTGGGCCCTTCTCCAGAAGGGGCTAAGCTGTGCATTGAAAGGCAGTAAGTACTGGTCTAATGACTATGATAGATATGGTCATCAGCAAAGCTGCTTGCGCATGGCTGTACAGAAGGCAAGTAGGGATTTGAGAAATAGTTGAAGGGGACAGGGAGCGAAATTGTTCTTTTCTGTTTTGTTTGACCTGTTGAGAGAAACCAGAAGAAAAGAATGACTCTGATCTTGGAAGTGAAGAACGTGGTGTTGAATGTTTGGCAGTACATTGATATAATGACTTGAAGAACTTGCCAATGGAGAAGATAAATGAGCCCATTGCTGTATTAGGGTATCAAACACTGAATACCAGGGCTACCTCCCATACGGTATGTGTGAACACTGGTGAGGTGTTCTGGCTGTATGAGACAACTGTATCCTGCAGCCCTTTGGGGAGGGGAGAGGAAGGAGGGCTCCACTTGTTTCTTTTTAAACACAAGTCTCTGCTTCCTAGCAACTGTTCTTAAAGTAACTTATTAGTGGAAGAAATGTTTCTTCCATTATTACAGGAAAACATTGGGAGAATTTAGATTATTCATCATAAGCTTCAATATCAGTTTATACAAGTTGCTTTGCTTTGTTTTCTGTGGCAGGCACAATAGTGGCTCTATTGAAACAGACTTTTTTTTCCCCTCTGTAATGTGCTTCTGAAGTGGGTAGATTACTAATGATGCAAATAGATTTTAATTGTGCAAAAGCTAGACACTCTGTGCCTTGAAAGGCAGTACCTGATTTGTAGAAGAGACAGTAGAAAACAAGCTTTCACAAATAAAATTGCTGTTGAGTTTTATAAATAGCACTATACTGTAAGGAGGTGGCAGATGAAAATGGTTTGGTTCCTCAGAGCTGGCAGGTACTTTATTTTCAGGCATCGGGAACTTCTGCGTCACTTTTGGATGCTTGACTTGTCAAACGTGTTTGTTACCATCTACTGGTTAGTCTGGTCATTTACAACACCTGTAAAAGCTGAGCATAAATACTGTCAGCAAGCTTTGGCTGTGGAAGAAAATTAGGATCATGCTTTTATTTTTGGGGTGAGATGTTGAGGGTGTGGTTTAACAGCCTGGTTGGCCTAGTTGTAGGGCTTCTAGTACCCAACGGGTCAAAAAGGCCAGTGTCAGGTAATGCAGGGTTTGGGATAAACTCAGTCTGGTGGCTCGTTAAATACAGTTTACTGGGTTAACTTTGTACTGGCAGGATTTGTATTGGATCAAACTTGTCTGTCTAAGCTATTGTGACTTTCTGCTGGTTCAGACATGGCCCATCTTTCTGCACCTGGTATAAATATGGCACGTGCTCGGAGTTAAGTGCTCTGGCTAATTTGATGGAATCAAGATTCTGTGCCAAAGCCCCTTCCAGATCAAGTTTGTACTGGTACATAGTCTAAGGTTTTTCTATTATTTTACTTTTTCTCCCCACACTGACTGGTATATTTGAACATGGAACTGTGGCTTGACAAAGTGAGAAGTTATTAAACTTGCTCCAGCATGGGTTTTGGATGTGGGAATACCTAATTTCCATTTCCATGGCTTAGCTGCCTTAGCGTTTGCCAGACTGACGCTCTGTGACCAGCCCTGCTCTTTTCATCCCGAAATTCACTGCAGGATGAAGAGCCTGCTCCCCAGATGGACTCCTGTACTCTTCTAGTCAAAGCAAATGCGTACCAAAGTCTCTGTAGCCCCCGGCAGCCCTCGCTCGGTGCTTGTTCAGGAGAAGTGTGTACAGAGCAGCGGCTTTGAAGGCAGGCCAGGAAGGCATTGGTTCATTTACGCAGCTCCAGAGGCTTGGCATGCCATTTATTGGGTGCAGGGGCTGAGGCTCGTGTTGCAGTTCAGGGACAGCAACCCCTGAAGGTATAGCAGTCACTGTGCTGCTTGTTTACTACCCGTCAGGGCTCAACTGCTTCGCTGTGAGTGCAGGGCTCTGTGTTCCTCCCAGCATTAAGTCCAATTATATGATCTTTGTTCGAAGAGAGGTGTGAGATTCATCTTCAGCAAACAATAATCTTCTTAGTGTGCTGTAAATTGTAAATAATGATTCCTTCCTATTTTTGGAAGTGATTTGCACAGTCAACAGTTTATTGTGTGAAGACCTGAATGAGACAGGCTTGGAGAGCAGTGTGTTTCTTGCGTTGGGTTCCTGTTGCTGAAGTTGCACGGACTGTTTCAGGGCTCTTGCTTTGCCCTTCCTCAGGGCTTGTAAACCCAGTCTCCATTTGATTCTTTTCTTTCTCTTTCAGGACCATTATTCTGAGTGACGGCCCTTGCACACGCTTCTGAGTGGTTATCATGGGCTTCATTGCCTTTCTGAAGACCCAGTTCATAGTTCACCTCCTCATTGGGTTCGTCTTTGTTGTGAGTGGACTGATCATTAACTTCATTCAACTATGCACGCTAGTCCTCTGGCCCATAAACAAGCAGTTTTATCGCCGAGTAAACTGTCGCCTTGCCTATTCGCTTTGGAGCCGTGAGTATGCTCGAAGGGGATGCGAGAGCTGGGGGTGGGGAGGGGAGTGTTTTTTATTTCTCTTTTTGTTAATTAAAGAAAAAAATATATATACATGTATATGTATACACACAGAGACACACGAGAGAGAGAGAAAAAAAAAAGTGATAAGTTAGATGTAGACTCTCAGAGCAGTTCAAAGCAGCCATCTTTTCTGAAATATTGGGAAAACATACAAAAGCCAAGGCACTGATACTTATTGTCACTCTGTTATTCAAAAAAGTCAGAAGTAAAGCTCCTCCCCACCCCCAGCCCTATCCTGACTGGTAGGATTCTGTCTCAGTAGCATCTTCATCCAGCATCAGAGCCTGTGCTAAGTGATGGGGAAGGGGGAATGCACAGAGACTGCTTCAGGTATTGAGCATACGTGTGATATTGACCACTTACTTAGGAGTCCAAGTCAACTGTGTGGTCTGCAGAGAGAGATGTGTTTAGCGTAGGTGTCTCTATAGCTGAAGTGTGCGACAAAGTCAGTCCTCTTAACACCCTACAGTGTCCATCTGTGATCCCATGTCTCCTCTTGTGAGCAATTTGTCACTCTTTTCTTCTTCTGCCTGTGGGACGGCTCTACAGTGAGTGCAGCTGCTTTGCTCTTCTCTCTCAGACCTTTGCAACTTCCTCCCTGTGGATGGCTTTTTTTTCTCCTCATACAGCTTAACAGGGGATTAGATTTCTGAAATGAATGTTTAGAGGCTTCGTAGTCCAAATGTCACCTCCTGTTACAGCAGTGAATCATCTAATTCGTTTCCATTCTGCATCCCCTCCCAGTATGCATGGTCACTTACCTTAGTGCTCAGCTCAGCATCCAACTGCCATTTTGGGTAAGTGAGTCACCTAAGTGAGTACTTAAATTACAGTTGAGCAGTCCACTGACAGGCACCCACATTTCTTAAATCATCTATGTGAAGTACTGCCAACAAAAACTCTCCAAAGTAACCTAGTTCGGTTTCTTTTTAAGCTTGTTGTCCTTGTCCTTCCTGTGCTTTTTGTCCTACCTATTGAGAATGTTGTCTGAGAAGCACAGGAGAAAGGAAATTAAATAGAAAGTGGCAGGCAAACTGTCAGGAGAAAAGGTATTGTAATGGAAGAACTTATAGGTGGAAACTTCAAAATTAGCTTGGTTGGAGGGGAGTGGAGGTTTTTTGGTTTTGGGTTTTTTTATTTGCTTCTAAGAATTTCTTAATGTGCTTTTAATAATCTAGAATCTGATCTCATCCTGAAAACTCTTGATGCACTAATAGTCTGGCTTTTCTGGGGATATGAGCTGCTTGTACCTGTAAGGCTTGTAGGTTCAGACCCTTGATTTCTACAGGTTAGCATTGTGCATGGAAAAATCACATTTTAAATGCTGTTATCTTACATATTGTATACACGGGAAATAACCTACAGTATTGTTCAAAAAGGTTTGGGGAAGCTGAGTAGATAATTGTGTTGTACCTAGGATAACCCCTCGTGTATAGCCTATTATAAATTAAATTATTGAGACATTAAAGTATGAAAATTAATGTAAATGTTATATGGGATTGCAGAGTGCTGATGGCCTGTAATGGAAGAGCTGACAGAATATGCACTTAAATTGTGATTTATAACGAATTAAGTAAGCTGTGTAAATGCAGCAGTTCAAATGTTGCCATTCATAATGAAATACGTTTCATTATATGGAAGCCTTTTGGCAATGAACCTGTAGGTTGGTGTTCTGTTCTGGATGATATGTTTTGCTCGCTTACTCCAAGCTGTTTAGTTTTAGGCTGAGGGTGTTCGCATCAGACCTCTCTGTAACAGAAGCTGCTCTGCCTATCCGGCAGGAGATTGGTGTGCAGGGGTGGATACACAGGTGATCATGTATCTGGCTATGTGCTATAGCCTACTGAAAACCAGGCTCTATTCTTAATGTATCTCTTCTCAAATAGATAAAGCACAGCTTCAGAAGGTAGACTCTATCCAGTGTTCATGACAGACGTTTGGGGAAAAAACATCTGTTGGGCTCTGGGCTCAACATAAACCCTTTGCAGTGCATATATTTCATGACAGGTAGTCTGTACTTCAAGCTCTCCTACATCAGCTCCTTTCAGATGACTTACGTCTTTGGAGAGCGCAGCGTGTTTAGTTTAGTCCAATTGCAAAAATAATGTCTCAAATGTTAGTACTTTAAACTGTGCTGTGCCTCTTGTTTGCTTTTTTTTCTGGATGGCTTGCGAGGCCGTAAACCAGCCTGCTTTGGTGTGTGGAAACCCCAGCTGCAGGAGGGTGTTTGTTGTAGCAAGGTGTTGCTTGTCTTCTAGAGGAAGTATCCCAAGCAGTGCAAGCATTATAGTCTCTTCATTCAGAAGGATGGGCATGCTGTAGCATTGGCAGGATCGGTGCCATGCAAAATAGCTGTAACCCACACACCAAAAAAAAAAAAAAAGGAAATGAACCCACTCCTGGTTATAATTACATCATTTATCAGTACACTTGTAAAGGCCAATCTGTTTCCTCGTATTAATTCTCTAGCTCATCAACCCTCCCCTCTCAGTATGAACTCTGGGAAATCTCTCAGCAAAGCTTCATCCGTTATTTTAGAGTGAATGGTACAAGAAACACTTTGCAGAAAATTACCCATACCTGCCTCTGCAGAATTTTTTTCTGATTTTGAAGAAGAAACACACCCATTTTATTTTATTTTTGATAAGAAAATGCAGCAGCTGTAGCAAGTACTGGAGATGTTCCTCCTTAGTACACAGAGAGCAATGGAAAAGGAGAATCACTCAGAGTACCACACTGTGTTTGGTACCACTACTCCATTCTCCTGCCCACCTGCTTGGAAGAGCATAGCTCTCAACTGGGGACACTCTTGCTGTCCTCTTTCCCCTTTTACTGAGCCAGGATAACCAGAGCAAGAAAGGTAAGTGATCACATCATTCACAAAGGAGACAAAGCTGGAAAGCCATGATAGAAACCTCTAGTTGGTATAAACTATTATTCTGTCTTTTCTCTGCTGTATTTCCAGTTGACCAGGGTTATGCTTTCTTGATTAACAAGTTGCATAACTTTGTCATGCCTCCAAATGAGTGAGTCTTGAAAATGATATAGGGGAATAACCTGGTGGATAGTGGTCACACAGGGAATTCAAGTGAAAAAACAGTGTTAGAGAAGGTACACATCTTCAGCAGACCAGGATTGGTTTTCCCTATCATTCACCTAAATACTGTGTTTGCCTTCTCTCTGTGGTGCAGAATTGGAGCCACTCTTATTTAGCAGTTTGAATAGATTACCCTGTCGTGATCCCACTGATCAGAAGCCCTCGTGCAGGAAGATGCTGCCCCATTTTGGAAAACTAGGGCCTCCCAATGGAAAGTTGAAATACTGCATGGCAGAACTGGCTGATGTAGAGGACCAAGGGGGTGCCTTCCAGTTTTGACCCTGCAAGTTTGTTGTAGTAATGTGGGAAGAGTTGGACATTACAGCTGCCATATTTATGCAACAAAATTTTTGATTGCATCCATTTCACATTGAAATGAGAAAATACCAATGACTACAGTTTGCATGGAAGCAAGTCTTCCTAATGGGAGAATGAACTATTCTCATACTTTTTTATAGTTGTCCCATGATACAAGCAATGTCTTCCATCTGCCTCATTGTACTGAAATGAGAGAAATAGGCTAACCATAGCAACTACATTCAGTGCATGCTCAATTAAGTGGACAGGGGTTTTTAAGAAGAAAAAAGGGGAGGTGGAAAATAAGAAGAGTGGGTAATGAAGGAAATGTTCAGGGTGGAGTAAGAGAGATGCTGGGATATTGAGAAGCTGGAGAAGACAGAGGGGAAAGGGCTCATTCTTTCATTTGCAGTGAAAGACAGACACAATTTACCATTCCTGTCTTTGCCCGGGTATTTTGATAAATTAGCTTGATTTTCTGGCGCTTCTGACTCTGTTGATGACCATAATACAGAATGATTAGAGTCCTGTGTTCTAATATTAAAATCTGTTGCAGAAGATCTATGGCACTGTATCCCTTTAAAAGCTCTTTATTGGTCTGTTTACCTCCATAAAGCTTGTTTCATGTTGAGTAAAAGCATTAGGCTGCATCTATGCATAATTTGTATTCCACCTGGGAGAAACTGTACTCATTTAGTGGAGCAATCAACGGCTCAACTGTCTGTTTTCAGGCACAAAGTTTTGGGTTTTTTTCCCAGTGATCATGAAATTTCACATTCATAATATAATGACCAAACTTGTCACTGTTAAAAACTTGCTAAATTATCCATAATGCATGTATCTAGTGCCCTAAATACTGCTTAAGGATGATGCTGTGATTTGGTCTATACCCATTCAAGCTTTCATTTCATCTCTACTGGGTTGGACTGAAAAGGTGACAGTGTTGCTGGGAGTTAGAAGAGACTAGGCACTGAACAGGGCTGGAGATGAAATGCTAAATGCTTTCTGTAAGCGGCATCCCTAACTCCTCTCTCTCGTCTTCTTCATGTTTGTTAGAGTTGGTAATGCTGCTGGAATGGTGGTCAGGCACAGAGTGCACCTTGTTCTCAGACGAGGCCACGGTGAACACCTTTGGGAAAGAACACGTCATCATCATCTTGAACCACAACTTTGAAATTGACTTCTTGTGTGGCTGGACTATGACAGAGCGCTTCGGAGTGCTAGGGGTATGTGGGCTCTGCGAGTTTTCCCTTCATCTGGAGGATGATAGGTCTATTTAAAAACCATGCACATACAGTTTCTTTGCATTTGAGTTTCCAGATATAACTCCATCAACTCTTCATCATCTTAACTTTAATGTCTTTGATGTCATTGTACAAATCAGCAAATGACATTTTTGGATTGTTGTTTTTGTTTATCTCCAAGAGTTCCAAAGTTCTTGCTAAGAGAGAGCTACTATATGTGCCCCTAATTGGCTGGACGTGGTACTTCCTCGAGATTGTTTTCTGCAAAAGGAAATGGGAAGAAGACAGAGATACGGTTATTGAAGGATTAAAACGTTTGGCTGATTATCCTGAATATATGTGGGTAAGTGTTGAGTTCCTCTTCTAGTATTGTCAGCTAGAAGTGAAATGGTGACGGAGGTACTCATGTGGTACTGTAGCTTTATGTATCAGGAGAAGGTCCGCTCACTACTTTCTTCGAGTGTTGTCAAGGAAAACCTGTGCTCTGTTTCAGGAGGTCTTTTGGGATGTGCTGGTAAAGTGTTCCTCCGTTTGCCTGTTGGTAAGGGAGGTCATTTAGGAAATGGTTCAGAAGCTTGCAGAAATGATTAGAACTGTGACGATCATTTATAAATCGGGCTTGTGTAATACTCTTTTTTTTTTTAAAGGTAAAAACAAGTTCAGGCAAAATTAACAACAGCCCATATTTGACTACTAAATCTATATAACCTTAAGCTACATTTTCTGAGGTAGGCTAAAAAGACACATAAACAAAAAAGTCTTTTCTGGAGAAGTGAGTAATTGGGGGGCGGGGGAGGGATGCACAGACCATGAATTTTGATAGGAAGTGCTTGTTAGTATGCTAGTATGTATCTGTGTATATGTTAGTATGTGTATACGTTACTATGTGTTTTGTTAGTATGTATCTGTGAAATTACAGGTTTCCCAAAAAGTCTATATGAGAACGTAAGGCAAGCTCGCATCTGCTTTTTCAGTTATGCTTTTCTTTTTCATTTTGACACTATTTGAAGTCAAGGGTGAGACTTCTATGTTTCATTGTGTGCAATGTTGTTAGATTTTACTGCAGCAACACAGTGGTATAATCAACCTATTAACCACCTTCTAGCTTTGAATGCAAACGTTTTGATAAATTTACTGGTTTGCTTTTACAGCAGTGCATGTAATGTACAATTATTTGGCTCATAAAACATTTTAAGAGGCTTTTTGTGCATTTTAAGTGATTTTTCAATATTATCCAGTACAGCTTGTTAAAATGAATAGTGAAATAGTAAGCCTTAACTAGTACATTGTGAATGTGTCATTCACGATTTTCTATCATTACAAAGATAGAAAAAATAAGAATCTGGAGAATGTATTTTAAACTACTTAATTGCTTGAATATATGGATATGAACTGCATTTAATATATCCTCCTGATTAGTGTTGCAAAAAAAGAAAAAAACCCTACCAATTAAAAAATCTCAAGACTGTACTTTAGTTGCAAATCTATACATTTTAATGATTCCACGATTGAGAACCAAGGACTAGTCTCTAGGGAAAACAACTAGAAAATATAAATGCAAAACGTAGTTAGCATTGATTATTTAAATCAAGACTTCCTGCTTGGTAATTTAAATAATGATTAAAATTGACTTGAGTAAATCAATTTCCTAATTTTCGTGCATTCTAAATGCTGCAATTAGGGCTGTCTGCGCAACCTTCCTTCGTGAGGTCTTTCTCACACGTGCACTGCGGCGCAGTCTGTACCTCGCTCGCATACTTGGTCCAGAAGGATCACTGCGTCGTGGAGTAGAAGAGGGTGAGAATTTGGTACTGAGGAAAGAGCTTGCGTTGCAGACTGGGGTTGAGACTGCGGTGTTACACTCTCTACCTTGTGCTGCCCTCACCACTTGATGGTGGTGGTTGGCCAGGTTTTCGTAATGAATGTGCCCTCAAGGGCCAAATGAAGATTGGAGGACCAGTTCCTGTTCTCTTACTGCACTCTGGCAGGTCTAACTCTTATGTCTATGGCTTTGTGGTTTTAGTATTCATTTAACTTACTTTTTGTGGTGCACAGTATGTGGATACGCTACAGAGAAAAAGTCAAGCAACTACAGTGCTGACAAATAGCAGACGTATAGCAATGCGTTGGACAAGGCTTTCTTTTGAATTGCAATGTTACAGCGTTGCATGATACTGCTGTGAGAGAGTAGTAGCAGTCTGCTGTTCTCCACCTCCATTGCTTGCCTGGGATGCAGAGGTTTGTGTGTTCAAATGCAGCAATGTTTCCATTGCTGGTGCAATGGGAATTATGTCCACCTTTCAGAAAGGCCAGGGATAAACAGAAATTCACCCCAGGACCCTCAGAAGGGCTTTGTTTGTCTGCTTTTGGCTTTGCATTGCTTCTGGCCTCTCTCTAAACTAGAGCAGAGGCAATATAGAGGCTGGAGAAGGAGAGATCGATGTTTTGTGCTGCTTGAAGTCAGTATGGGAGGATTTAAGTCTTCAATAGTTACTCAGGATACCACAGTCAGATTGGTGCCTTACAAGATGAACACGGTAAAGGTTTTAGGGAAAGGCACCATTTTTTATGAACGCGACTGATACAAATGCAAAAAAAAAAAAACAAACCCAAAAAACCCAAACAGAATAGCTTTCAGACAAACAAGTCTGTCTTCAGATGAGTAATTCTGGATGTACAGTACAAATTTTAAATGAGGTACCTAGTGATTAATTGTGTTTTCCTAAAGTGGTCATGTACTGATATTTGGATTGCTTTTTCCAATTTGTAGATTAGTCCATCAACAGCCAGCCAAAGCCTTCAGGGATTTTTGTTTTTTAAAGTAAATATTTCAGGTGTAACAATTTAGACTTTTTGTTGCCTTAAATTTGGTACCAGTGTTGTTAAAATTAAATATAATTGTAAATGAGTTGTGAGGTGGTGCTTATGCCTAATACTTGATGATCAAATGAGACAGTTGAAGTGTGTGCACATGCATGTTTCTCTTACATGTACATGTACATGTTTCTCTTACACAAATTTTCAGTATTCCTCTTGGTTTCTTTTGATCTCAAGATGTCCTTGTTTTTGCCTTTTGTCTCATTGTACTAGTTTCTCCTGTACTGTGAAGGAACTCGTTTTACAGAGACCAAGCATCGTATCAGTATGGAGGTAGCTGAATCCAAGGGGCTGCCTAAACTGAAATACCACCTGTTGCCCAGAACCAAAGGTTTCACCACTGCTGTCCAGTGTCTCAGGGGAACAGGTACTGGCAAGCTGTTACTTATTCTTTGCATTAATTGTAATGTGTTGTTTAGTATACTCTGTCTAGCACAGTGTAGTATACTCTGTTGTTCATTATGTCCATTACAATCAGTGAGTTGGCAGTAAGTATTCAGCATGTCAACCGTTAATTTGTAAATTGCCACATAACTCTCAGATAACAGTCTTAAAAAAGAATAAACCTTTCGTGTATGTCATTGTTCCTTAGTTCATCAAGTCATCTTGTGTTTTGATAACACACATGCTGTGTAGATGGGAATGTCAGGTGGCTGATACAGATAAATACAATATGTAAATGCAGAGTAGTGAAGGACTCTGCTACCTGACGTCATTAATGCCAGGCTTGCGCAAGACCGTTGCTGTCTAATGCAAGGATGCCAGCAATGGTTGCTAGAATTGCTACTATAACAGCTGTATTTTCTTTTTTCCAACAGTTTCAGCAGTGTATGATGTAACACTAAATTTCAGAGGAAACAAGAACCCATCTTTATTAGGAATTCTTTATGGAAAGAAATATGAAGCAGATATGTGTGTAAGGTGAGCATATAATGATGGAGGTGAGCCCTAAGGTGCATGCTTTGGCATGTTGAAACATATTCAGATTTTACAGGGAAATGTCCTTTCCTGTAGTCCCCTTTTCCTTGTTCTTCAGGTTTCTCTACAGGCCACAAAGAGCCTCCCTGTTTTCCCCCTGCTTCAGTTTGCTTTCATGTGAGATCCCAAGATATCACCCAGCAGGTCAGAGAGCAGTGGACAGACTTTTTAAACCTGGGTGTGACCACGCTATCATTCCAGGGTTTCCCTCTGTGTAGCAAGGACACTTGTCTGCCTTTTTTTCCCTTCTCTGCTGGGAACAGAAAAGCAACGGTTCTGTCCCCTTCCCAGTCCCTTGCGAGCATATGCATAGTATAAATAGCCTGTCCAACTTCAATAGTCTCTTGTAGTAAATAGTGTAAAGCTCCTTACTGTGCCAGTTTCTCTCCTTCTCTCACATGCACTGATTAGCAGATTAAAAGTTAAATAATGCTGAAATTCAGAGATTGTATGAATGAGTGGGACATTCCTCACATTTCTTATTACTCGTTGCCTGAAAGAGTAACTGCTAACACCTAACTCCATGCAGCATGTACACACATGCATGCACACACACACACATGCTTTTGCTTTCTTCTTTTCTTCTTGTTGCCTTCTGCTATAAAGGTTTCTTTGTGATCATAAAAACTACCCACCCTTTCCTGTTGAATTTCTTCTTTTCCCTTTTATGTTTGGACCTGACAAACGACCTTCTTGTTCTTTCCACAGTTCTTTTGACAGTTCACTTCTGGTTCTCTGGGGACTTCACCCACACTTTGGAAAACATTGCTACATTCTGGTGATGAGGTTGATGTTTGATTTTTAAAAGAAAAGAAAAAAAAAGCCTTGCTACTTCCCCCCACACCTTTCCCTGCTGGCCTTGGGTCTGTGCGTTGCAGATGCATGGCACTGGCTCTATACATTGTCCTTCTAATGAAAGCAGGTGTGTCTTGCCAGAACCTCCAGTGGTGAGAGACTTTTGTAGGGACTCACACTGATTATCCATTGTGTCAAGGTATAGCAGCAACAGTTTTGTGGAAGAAATGCTATCCCAGGGGACGCAGAGTGCTGCAGCCCTAATGGGGAAGGGAAGGACATGTGTTCCAGTTCTGTTCTCAGATACTGCAACTTCCACAACATTTTAGTCTTTCAGTTGGAAAGAAGGCTGCAGAGGTGATGGGGAGAGAGATGGGGTCATTCATTTGCAAGGGGCTTCATTTTGACTATTTACACTTGCCAGACATACTCCTGGTGAGGAAAGTGAGCAGACCACTTACAGGCTAGCAAAACAGCTGGTCAGGCAGTTGTCACCTGTAATTCCATACTGATGGCAGATGTGTGTAGCATGTGTATTTAGATCTGGGGTATACATGCATGGATATACATCTGTATAATTTTACATTGAAGAGTGGCTGCATTCAGTTAAATGTCTTATGGCTTGCTAATGGAGATGCAAGTTGGTTTTATTTATTGGTGAGATAGTGAGAAGAGAAATGTAGTTTTCAATAGTCATTAGAAGCGGTTTGGGTTCATAAAATTCTGTTGAGGATGATGTTGCCAGGTAAAATTACTAATTGTACCCTATTAAGGAAACTAATGTTTGGATAATTTTGATTTAAAATATGTTTGTGGGCTGGATCAACATTCTCAAGATACTTTTCTACACTTGACGCTTTTTCTGTCTTTTGGCAAGGAAGCTATGAGAATAAGGGAACTATTTTTACATCTTTTTGCTGAAAATTGAATGTGTCCTTAATGTGCCAGCAGACTTAGCTTAGCTCAGAGAAAGGAAGCACATAAGCTCTTGTCCTTGGTATATGCGTATGCAGTTACCTGTGCAGAGGTAAGAAGCTTAGCTCTCTGCAGAGGATCCAGTCTTTCTCCTGACTGGGTCCAGAGAAAATAATCAGCTCAATTACCAAATGTTGCTGCTGCGAGTACCCTCTAGTGGTGATAGCAATACAGCAACAACCTTACAAGAGAGCTTTCAGCAAATGACTTCTACTGAGCTTTTATTGAGCATTATTTATATTAATTGAGCGGCTCCTCCTGTTAGAGCTAGTGAAAGTAAATCTGTAAAATCTGGTGTTCGGTTCGTTTATGGGACTTAGAAATGTATTAGAACATCTTCCCTCTGCTGCTGCAGACTCAAAGGCTTTAAGTTTGTACAGCGGAAACATATTCCCTGCTTGAACAGCAGCAAATTAGTTGCACCTGGGATCTCTGTGTCTAGAGTCCTCCCAGAGGTCACCCTTCTGTTCTTACTGCCCTGCTGTAAGAGGGCCCTGATGTAGTCCCAAGTGTTGCCAAAATATACTTGAGCTGAGGGTAAAGTGTGTGCCTGCCCTCTACAAACTGAGCAACTTTTTTCTGAATTGATCCAGGACTGAGATGTGTGCCACTGAGAAAGGAGACGACACATTTGTGAGTGTGTTAGTGGCCTATCTCAGAAAATAAAAGAATGCAGGAAAATGGTTGGCTCTTCACCACTAGAAAGAGGCTCTTAAAAGGCGCCTGTTCTTGATGAGGTCAGGTCAGTACCTGGAGCTGGGCTTAATTTTCATATGCACTCAGAACTGCATGCCTCAATCTGTAGGGCTGGAGAGGCAGAGAAAAGTGCAGTTGCTGTAGACGATGTTTTCCTTAGGGTTGGTACAAAGTGAATTTTTAACCACCCCTCCCATTCCTTCCACAATGGGGTTTTCACTAACATAATCTAACAAACAGTTATCCTGGGGTTTGCCACTTGCTTGTCTTTTCCCAGCTCTGGGTGCCTCAGTCTGAGCTCACTGGCAATCCACCGGTGGTGGTTCCAGTGAAGGAAGAACAATGTTTGAATGGGAAATGCTTGTTTTACTAATGTGCTTTGAAATCGATAGGAGCTTGTATGGTTTCTTTTGTCTTAGGAATCTGAGTTTTTAGGTGGAGAATCGGTTGTTATTTAAGTCTCAGTTCTCTGCATTTAAGACCTTTGCCATCAGGGACAGTATTACTTGTAGCTTATGCCCTTCACTGAATGGAAGATCCTCCCTAGTAGAGGTCTAAAGTCAAATACCTGGATTTTCCCTTAATTTTTTTTTCTCCTTTTTTAATCTCTCTACTAAACTAGGAGATTTCCTCTGGAAGATATCCCTCAAGATGAAAAGGAAGCTGCAAACTGGCTTCATAAGCTTTACCAGGAAAAGGTAAAAAGCTTTGCTTTCTTTTCTCTCTTTTGGGACTTTCACAGAGATAGTGTATTAAGGCACTGAGTAATGCACACTATTCCACTGGATACAGAGAAGAGATGGAAGTACTATGTATAATTAGGCAGCCATCCCTCAAACTGCTGGAAGGAGCAGTACAGAAGAGCCCCTTGGCCGCAGAAGGCTGGCTAGTGAGTAGGTTTCAAATTGCTGGGAAGCACAATGGGATTCAGAGATATGCCTGAGTTGCGGAAGTCTAATAGCAGTCCACTGTCGTCTTATATTCTTCAGTTCTTGGTCTCTGTCATACATTTCTAAAAGCTTCATTTTCCCTGTGGGTGTTTTTAGGCACTCAAGAAGAGTGATAACTGTCTGTCAGAGGCAGCCGGTCCCGCTCTTAGCTGCAATTGTCCTTTGCTTTCATGTTTCTTACACTGTCACTTTCCTTCTGCCTCCTGGTAATACCTCTGCAGTGGTGTGTGACATGGTACAGATGGTCCCTGGGATCTGCTGCCAGGGACTGATGTAGTGCATGGCCAGTGTGCCTTCAAACGGCTCAAAGCTTTTCCTCCTGTCTTTTCTTTTTTTTTTTTACCTCAGATTAATTTTTACCTTAGGTTAATTTCTTGACCACAGATTCAACAGTTCTGTGGGGAGGAGGAGAGAACTGTAATTAATGTTGCCGAGCCCTAATTGGTGGATTGTTGAACTTGAATTATTTATCTTGATTTTTGTGTTGCTTTTCTTTGTGGGAAAACAGAGGAGCACAGAAACTTTAACTATCTTGGGCTTTCTTCTGCTATGATGACCTGTGCTGTAGCATTTCCAAGCTTACGCTTAGTCTGTAGGTAGGCAGAAGATTGTTCTGAGTTTCATTTTGTTCATTTTAACCTAATCTGTTTGAATACCTAAGTTGTAACTCAGTTAAGGGGAGAGAAGTTATCTCACAAAGAGTAGCAGCTATCATCATCTTCTTCCCCCACCTCCCATTAGCAGGTGTATCAAACTAGCTTGTTAGTGTAATAAGGGATTAGAGAGCTTAAAAAAAAAAAAAAAGAGATACTTGAATCCCACCTTCTGCTATCAGGGACATGCCATCATGTAATTCACTTGTGAAAAGATGCAAGAATTCCTTCTGACATTGCCTGGCTGGAGGAGCAGATGTTAAGGTGTATGTTAACGGGGGTGGTCTTTCTCTGCTTGGCTCCTGCTTTGTTAAACAGTAAATGCAGAGCTAAGCAGATGCAGCACAGAGCATTCACTCTGCTTGGCACCATTCCTTGGGCAGAATGCTCTGCTTTCCTTGCAGATGGAGGGCTTGGTGTTCCTTGCTGGTGTTGGCTGTACCTCTGTTCAACTTTGGTGTGAGGTGTTGCCGGGGAGGTATTACTCATATACATGGATATTTTATATATTGATCTTATGGTGGTAGCAATATGTTGTAAGTGGAATCCTTAAAGCGCTATTCCTGCACAGAGGGTAAGTCCTCAAAAGGCTGTGTTATTCGCAAGGAACACCTTGCATTTCTCAGACCTTTATAAGGGAAGGTAAAAGAAAAACAGCTTAAGCAGGGAAAAATAAGAAATAGCCAAACTTGAGCCATCCTTGGTAATGGCTTGGAAACCTTGCAGAAGATTCATACAAACCTGGGGGAAGACTGTGGGTGTGCTGCCCTTTGAATGATGTGTTTCATGATTGCATCCCTCTGCAGGCTCAGCTCAGGATGCAACTGCTCTATTGAAGTCTTGGGGTTATAGCTAGCACAGTGCTGTCTCTGCGGGTTAGCTTGTGCTTTGCCTGCCTCTTCTGGCTGCATGTACAGCATTTTTCTGCTGTGCTTTGCTAAATCATGCTGACCTTTCTGGAAGGGAAAATGGGAAGAAAAAGCATCCAGCAAAGAGGCAGGTAGTGTCTGAATTGGCCTCTGGCCTGATCCTGCTCTAAACTCCTATGCAATTAAGAGAAGAGATGAAGATATTTGGTAGTGGAGAGGCTGATACAGTTTCAGTTTCTGATGGTGGCCAAGACTGCCTTCAAAGGGCTAATACAGTAGCCTCGGTGGTCAACAGAAATGCCCAAGTAAATGACAGCAGATGGAAATGGATACTGTGTACTCTTGATTGTTATTTACTGCAGACACTATCCTTGACGTTGTCCTGGAGTTGTTAGTCTTGGATTGCTTGGTGCAAACATTATGAACCTGTTTTCTTCTATCTTCTCTTTCTCCCAGGATGCTTTGCAAGAGATGTATAATCAGGAAGGCGTATTTCCTGGCCAGCAGTTTAAACCTCCTAGGAGACCATGGACTCTCCTAAACTTTCTTTTTTGGGCCACAGTTCTCCTCTCTCCTCTCTTCACATTTGGCTTTGGAGTTTTTGCAAGTGGATCACCTCTCCTTATCCTTGCATTCCTGGGACTTGTTGGAGCAGGTAATAAAAACAGAGAATATCCAAAGCCCAGAATAACATGTACCAGGATCCATTACCTCCAATAAGTTCTGTGTATTAATTAATATGAATGGGGCTCGCAGAAGAGTACTTGGAGCTCACTCTGTAGTCTTTATATTGTATAGCATTTTTATTTCAAAAGCTTTAATCCAGGCAAGCTTGCCTTCATATCTTAGGCAATATCTATAGCAATGAATAGCAAGCAAGTCTTGTAGCCCATTGTTACGGTGCCTGAAGGAGAAAATACTTTTACTGCACGCCTTGTCTGTGAATTAAAAAAAAACACTAACCAAACAAAAAAATACAAAAATCGCCCAACCAAAAAAAACCCTAAAAAAACGCAAACAAAAAAAATTCACCCCCCCTACCCCACCCCCCCACCCCCCCCGAAAAAAACTGGGGGCAGGGGGGAATGCCTCAGTGTTCATAATACCTGTCCTGTTAATAAACACGGAAGCATTAATTATATTTTTAAATCTGGATTGTCCTCTTTTAGTGACATCTGACCTGTGATCCATATGCAGCTGCATACAGCGCACTGTTGGTCTGTAGTCACTACTGTCTTCAGGACTGGGTTAACTCATGTTGGTTCTACTTGCGCGTTTACATGTAACTTCCTAAATCCTTGAACTGGTTTTAATATGCCTCCCGTTTCTCTGTTATATTTTAAAGCTTCCTTTGGAGTTCGTAGACTGATAGGAGTAACTGAAATAGAAAAAGGCTCCAGCTATGGCAACCAAGAATTCAAGAAAAAGGAATAACTGACAGCTGCAGTTCAGCACATATAACCAGACTATGGTATCCGATTTAACTTCAGTTAAAAAACAACAACAAACACTTAGAAACTATCTTTTTCTTAATAACTGATGACTAATATTAATGAATAAAACTTGAGCCAAGAATGAAGAAGTTGGAGGCATCAACGGAAGAGAACGCATCAACTTCCTGCCTGTTTAAGGATTACTGTAGTCAAACTATGGGAGAAAATCTGGGGTGGGGTGGAAGAAGAAACTAATTTTTCTTGCTTTGTTGGGGGACTTGGGGGTGGGGGAGAGAAAAGAGGGCATTGGCCATGGCCACGTGCATCTTCAGATGACTGAATACACTGGTTTCTGTCAAAAGCACTACACTCACTTTTACAACAGGAGCCATTGAATGTTTCCTCTTGCTAAAGCCAACGTAATGTTTGTTGATTTCCAACTTTTTTTATTAATGAGCCAGGAAAAAACAACCCTTCTTAAGTTAATCAACAGATGTTCACTGGGTTAGAGTCATTTTGGAAAGGCTGTGTTCTCATGGCTACAGGTGAAATCCTATTTGTATGTGACACTGATACTTTTTATTTTTAGACAATGTCTTAAAACTTCTGTAATGCAAGAGAATGGATAGTGGAGTTTGGAAGCAGTGTGTTATTGATCAGCACATACCATAGAACAGGTCCACTAGTATTAAAACAGTATAAAATTCTCATCCTATCTCCTGCCAACTGCTCAAGGCTGCTTAATTTCAAAATACTACTTCAGTCTTGAATGTTGTTTGTCCTGTTTCACATCATACGTGTATGATAATCTTGAATCTGTTGGGGGTCGTTTTGTTTTCTGAATTAATGGTGACCGTGGGGTTTGGAGTTGTGCAAAGGAAATTTATTCAATTGTCCTGACGTTTTCTCCTTTTATTTCTGTTCGCATCGCTCATCACCAAAGTCCAGTTCAGTCAACCTGTCTTGGTAAACTGGGAGGCAGCAGCAGAAATCAGCACAGTAGTTTTCAAAACGTCTTCCTTTACAAAAAAATTTGAAGAGGAGAGGTCTGTAGCAGTCAGATTCCAAATACTGGCATCTCTTGAACTTTTAATGAGAGTTCTGACATTGATTCAAATGGGGCCAGGATCTTACCCTGTGTGCTGTAATGATAGGGTGTGCTGCACTTTCTACTTGGTCGTGCTTTAGGTGTTAATGTGAAGTATATTGCAAGGTGAGCTGTGCTGTTAAGAATTAGAAAGAGTATGGGGTCTCTTCAGGGATTTTAAATATCTTTAGTTTTGCTTGTTGACCTTTTGGGTTTTTTCACTGAAAAGTAGAAATCAGAATCATGGCTGTACCTGTCTTTTTTTTTTTTCTCCTTTCTTTTTTCTTTTTTACAAATGCATATTCTGAGATTTTTGTAGATTGCTGCTGTATGCATAGCTGGAGAATTATTTGCAAACAGATGAGAACTACCTGTATGTTCAAGTCTGAAGGCCACAATCTGCATTCGGCTACACTCAGAAGTTGGTGAAATGAGTTGCAGATCTACAGCTGAGGGCAGAAGCTGACCCTCAGGGTCTGTGTTTTTAACCCAGCTGCCACTAGAATATTTATCTCACTTTTGTAAAGAGCAGATCTTATCAAAGCAGTGGTCGTTAATTTTCATCTTTGCTTTAGTAACCAAGATACGAGAGTAATAATTTACTTTCTTTTCGTATTTACTCTAACTGTTGGAATGTAACCTCTTCTCCCACAGGTTTTTCTGTTTTCAAACACTGGAAGAGCAATTTTGTAACTTAGAAAAATATTTTACTTGGGGTCATTAATCACTGTTCTGTCATGCACTTGATTTTATTTGTGGTCTTTTCAACAAGAGGATTTGAAGGATGACCTGTGTTGTCTGTCTCCTGTTAGATTCATCCTCACTGAATCATTGTACCTGTAGCCCCAGCATTAGAATGTCATCTTTGTCCCCTCAATAAATCTTCCCTAAGATAGGGGATGCAAAACTGTTGTTAATGTTAGTGGAATTTGGAATATGCTTTGGGAACTGAGGAGGACAGAGCCTAGCCATGACTCTGTTTTCCTTGCTGGATGTTTTTGTACTTTGTCTTTAAATATGGTTAGACTTCCAAATGCTGATAAAGATAACTCTCTGACTTTTCCCTGTTTTTTAAGTGGAGGACTAAAAGCAGTGGGCTTTTCTTTCTTTTCTTTATTCCTCTTTTTTTTTTATATATATGAAGTAATTCAGTAATGGATATAATTCTTGCTTCTTAGAAAGGTGTTAACAAATGCTGTATACTTGCTTCCTGAAGATGATATTGAGTATATATAAATTGTACTGGCTTAGCAGAGTGAGTCTTGCAAAGCAGGGCTGACCATTGACTATGTTTTATACTTACATTTTGAGCAGTATATTAATGGGCATGACAAGAATTTCACAAAATAAATCCCTTCTTAATGCTGAGAAGCGGGGAGATGCTTAAAGGAGAAGGGAATTAGTAACCTTTCTCTTTACAGGATTCTTTTCTCCTCTTAGTGCATGTAACTCCCTATTCAGAATCATGGGATTAGTGCATGTACATCAAGGGGAGAATAATCAACAGTTCATATTTTCTTATCATAACTTATTGGTCATGCTTTCTTTTTGAAAATATAATAAATACAACATCAGTTACTTAAATTTTGCTCTTCTAAACAGACATATCAGTAACCATTTGGAAAACTGAAATATACAGCAATGCACAAAACAGTACAAAACCAACACAAATCTATTCATTTTGAATTTTATCTCAAATGGGGTTTTTACACACAGGTGCGCGCACACGTACACAGAGTTTGTATAAATTAAAATGACTGGAAATAGCTGAAGTTAATGTCACTAATGAAGATTAGCAGGTGGCTTGGATTGGAAAAGTGAACATAGATTTTATATCTTATTTTCTTCTGGTTTAATAGAACATAGCTTGTATATTTGACTACCAAGCCCTTTAAGAGCAATAATAAACAAACCTATATCATGTTTTTCGTCTTTTGCTTTTCAACATGCTAGGTTTAATAAACTTAAAGCTACAGGAGCGTTTTCTCTCTCAACCTTTCAAAACTTTCATTTATTGCTTGTTTAGGCTTAAATACCGTGTTCTCCAGTACGGACTTGCAAGCTGACTGCCATGGAGTTCAGCATTGACTCCAAAACTGAATGGTTCTCAGACTAATATGGACAGATGCTATGCTCTTGGCCTTGGCAGCACTTGTCATTGTCATGAAGGACAATGATGTTTCTCTCCCAACTGGGATTTGCAGTTCCAAGGTAGCATCACATTAGCCTACGTCTAAGAACCTGGTGGGAGAGCTCGGAGACCGCTGGTGTTGTGGCATCTCTCACTTAGGAAGGCACAAAAAGCTGATGCTGAAGAAGGACCAGATGACTGGTATCCATAGATCTTGGCTCGGTAGGGATTACAGTTCTCTTTGCTCATTGTGGGCTGAATGTGCTCTTGCAATTGACTTTGCGTCACTGAGCAAAATATCTGTCTCCGGCACAAAGAGCATGGGCAACATTCCTTTGTTCTGCTTTAACTTATCTTGAAGGGCTCTACACTTAATTGCTGACCAATGAATATGACTACTACCTTTGTCCTAATTGCCTAGTATTCACAGAAAAAGTGAGTGTGTCTGCTCACTTCCGTGTGATACCACTTGTCTCCATCACTGATGTCTGTATACTTGCTTGCCTGTATTTTCTGCAGATGGTTCGGTTACAGCCTCTTAGCTGGAACTTGGAGCTTTCCAGTTCAACCAGTCCTATAGAAATTGTCTCACATAGCTGGGGTTTTGTTTTCCTGCATTTTGGCGCTGGTTGACATGCTCAGTAGGTCTGAAGTGACACAGTTGTGTTTAAGTTATGTTAAGCAATGATGCAACTTTGCTGCTTCAGAGCAGAACTTTTATTAGGGAAGAGAAGTCCTTCCCAGGCCTGCTCACATAGGCCACCACTACCTGGTAGCAGGTCCCTCTGGTATTGATGAAACCAACAGAAGGGAGTTGGGACAAGGTCTTCACTAACAGTTGGAGTAACAAGCGAGTAGGGGTCACTGTACATCTGATAATTGCTGAAGGTACCGTTTCTGTCTGGGACTACCCCAAAATCTGGTTTTGCTTCATGTTCATTTTGGTTAAAGAAATGTGGGGTTGGAGGCTTTTAATAATGCTGAGTTCACGCTACGCAGAGTGCTTCAGATTGAAGACAGATAATATTCACATATTTTGGCATCTTGGAGAAGTATGTTAAGAAGTCTAAGGCCAAGACTGGACAGACCTCACCCAAGTGTGTTTCATCCAGATGCTGGAGGCCAATCCATTCCTATATTTCCTTTGAAAATCGGATGCAGTGGCGTAGCTCACAGCGTCTCCTGGCTGCCTGTGCGCGTATGTCACTTGGTGGGAAGTTTCTGGTTCACGGCAGACGATTACTACACATTCTGGTTTATGCCTGTGGAAAGAAGCCCATCCACGCAATGGTAATGCTGAATTTGTACTTTGGCCCAGTTTGTCACAGCTACTTACTTCCATATTTCTGGACCTTTTGATCCATAATGGGCTGCTCCACAGCTGCCAGCACTGAGTGAAGCCAGGATTTGAAGCAGGTGACAGCCATGCTGAGAGCTGCAAGGTGCATCGCTGAAGGGAACACTGCAAGGTACCTCACTGGAAGGAGAAGGAACACCGACAGGTCTGGCCAAATTCTTGCCCTGAGAAAATCAAGCGATTGCCGGGAGTTTTGCAAACCAGAGATAAGCGTGTGCATGGGCAGGAAAACTCTGACTCTTAATACAAATATGAAACCTCCCTGTGACAACTTAGAGGTTAACCCGTGCCACGTTCACGTGATTGGGGTCAGAATCTGTCTAAAGGGCTTGTTACAGATGGCAATTCTCATGCTGCCACGCTTCCCCCTATCTGTCTTGAAGACTGGTTTATCTGTCTCGGCAATCTCTGTATCAAGGTCCTTTTGTGGTTTTTTTTACCTGCTGTGGTTTTGAGGGAAAACTCTGGAACTCAGTGTTACAGAATCTGTACCACACTTGGTAGCCACCAGAAAATATCATTGAGATATTTCACACTTTGGAATTGGGAAGACAGTGGATTGGCATCTGGAAGCCAAACATGTTGTGTTTCTCTTGTCCTTGGCCTCTCTAGGTTTATGGAAAGCTGCCTGTATTTCTTAAAATGTTATACCTGTAGTGACAAGCCACTCTTCAGTTTTTGAAACTGTGAAGAAAGTTAATTTGTGCACTTTCACTGTTGAGAGTACTTGAATGCAGCTGCTTGTCTATTTCTAAAAAGCTTTACGTTAGCAGAAGCAGCATTTTATCCTTTTAAGAGGAAATACATTTTTAAAATAGATGCTTTAGCAGAAACTGGAATATAATAGTACTTTTAAAATCTCTAAATTGGAAGTATTCTTTAGTATGGGGGCTACCACTACCAGTTTGCAGTCTTACACAGGTTTTATTTCTTTTTTTTTTTTTTTTCTTTTTTTTTTACTTTGGCCAATGTGCATTTTCAAGGAAAACACACCGATTTACTAGTCACACTAAAATCCAATTTGCGAAGGGAGGAAGAGTGGGCAGCAGAAGCTAATCAAGAATGAATTTATTTTTCTTTTTCCCCAAGGTACGAACTGGTTCTGTGGACCTCCTTTATTATGTGCATGTGCATCTGTGCAGAGAGCCAAGCTGTGTCTCTTCATGTGATTTTGCTTCAGCTTTGTCAGAGCCGTACCTTGTGACAACTGAATGCTCCTTGCCTGAATGCCAGGCAGCCACTGTCAGCTGGCGTGTCGCTCACTCCTAAAGATCACCAGCAAGTACTGTAGCTTTAATGAAAACCTTCTCTCTGAGAAAACTCGGCATCCTTAACCTGATTGATTTGTTACAAACTTGTCATTTGGAGGGAAGTCTTAAGAACCAGATGATCATTATTAGCCAAATCTAACGAGTAATAAAACTGTATACAGGGTACGCATTTACTGTGCATGTGTATATATTTTTGTACATTTTTACAGTTATTTCCTACACTTGATTTTATGACGTTCCGAAGAGATGCGTCTGAATCTGGTTAAAAACAAGAAGCTATTAAGAAAACCCAACCCTGTCACCTACTGTAGTTTCTACTAAGAACTGAGCCCAAACAAATACGCAGATTTACAGTGCTATGCAAATATTACTTTGTAAGTTGTCTCTTAAATTATGCTTAAGTAGTTCATGCTGTTTTTACTGGGCTTTCAGAAAACGATTAACGCAAAAGACTCATCTTGTAAAATAAAATAGCTTTGGCTGTGTGAAAGTACTGTATATTAGAATCTCATTCACGCTTTCAGTAGTTTGTTTTAACTGTACATGATTTTGTACATAATATGCTGGCATAGAGGGGTTTTTAATTGTGCTTGAATGAAAAAGGGTGACAGTCCAGCATCCGTTTTCTTGTGATGTTATTGAGTAAGTAGCTGATAATGTAACTGGAGATCTGCATCCTTTTCCTATTTGCCACTCTGGTTTTTGTAACAAAATGTGTACTGAGGGCTATTTTCTTTTTGCTTTGGTTGGTTTTATTTCCATTTACGCTTTTTTTGGTCTCAGTCCTGCAAACTGATGCATGCGAGGGCCACGTGTCTGCAGCAATAATCTGGGTGGATCGTTTTGTGGGGGCTGGGAGTAAAGAACAAGCTTAACCCTACGTCCATTCCCTGCACTGAGCCAGTCACTGAGAACTGAGGGATGGTGGTGTTACCGTAGCATTTATAGAAGCAGTATATAAAATTTTGCGTGGCTCCTCCAAATGACTGGGATGGGGAGGGATGTTCCTTTCCTGAAGAATCCTCCAAAGTAAACCCAAAGCTGTATGATTTAAGCAGTTGGGACTCCAGCAGGGTAAGCTCCTGTACGGATAGATGCTGTAGATTAAACCAGTTTTTCAAATCTGACATCTTTTTAAGTTTCTGTTTTTTACGGGAAGATAAAGACCTTCCCCCTTCCTCAGCTCTATGCCAACATCATACACTCCCACCTGAAAGCAAACACGACCCGCTGGAAGATCACTTGGCATTTTTGCTCCCTGCCCCACATTTTTGGCAGAAGGCTGCCCAACAGAAGTAGATGTCTACAATTTCTACCTCTAGTATATCCCTGGCCCGCCTCTGTACCTGCTCAGTCCCCTAAGACATCAGCTCTTCTTTAGGATATTTGTGCCTGTAACAAATGACAGGTATGTGATCATATCCCATTCCTTTGCTGTCTTTTTGCTAGACTGCAAGCACTGAGTTCTTGGTTTCTCCTGTAGGTTTTCCCTTCCCTGATCCTTTACTCCTTTGAATATTCCAAGTTGTGCTGAGCTGCCTTAAAATGACAGATCAGTTGTACCGTGTGTCACTGTATGGGCAGACCGTTTTTGTGGAGAGGATGGGCTCTGATTCTGAGAGTACGCAAGCAGGAAGTTCTTTTCTGTTACTTTTCTAGTTTGCACAAATACAGCTTTTCTTATCTCTGTGCCTCCATTGAGTCTCCTCAGATCCATAATTCATTTTTAACGGCTGATGATTTTGATCTGGAATTTTTAATGCTCCGTTCCAGGACTATTTTTTTAGCTTTAAGGTGAAAAATACGGGTTGAAGTTTTTATCAGTACAGCATAATAAAGAATTCATTAGATTAGGATGGCATGATCCTTAGTACGTGCATGCAAAAGCCAAGCCATGAAAAGCAAAGCCCCAGCTGATGGCAGAGCTCTGTTCCTTAACGTGTGTTGTCTTGCCATGCGCTACAGAAGAGACATTACTGTCGTCAAATTCTCGTCCTCGGAGGTACCTGTCTTGTCTCATTGCCTGTCCACCTGCCCTTCTGCAAGTCCTCATTCCTGAGCTGCTTTCTCTTGTCGAACGAGCCCGTGTCCGACATCGCAACTACACGTACCGCAGAAGCAGCAGTAGTCGGCGGTGGGCTGTATGGAGAAGGGTAGGTTGACGGGCAGCACTGTGCAAGATAGCTGTGGAAATGGAAGAAAACATTTGCTACTTGGACAAAGGCACAGGGAGTGTCGTTAAGTGGTTTGTTTCTGTACTAGGCAGTCCATGGTGACCTTTAGGTTGTGGGAGCTTCTTGCACACCCTCTCTTTAAATTGCAAACACAGTAGGGGGTCGACTGTGGTTGGTAGTGGCACCTCCTGGGTGTAGCTCTTCTAGATTCCTTAATCTCACTTATTCCACCCTTTTTCTTCCAATGCTGCATTTATGTGTTTGGGAAAACAGCCTGGAATTCCATAAAAGCAATGGTGTATCCTCAACACCAGACACAATCAGCTGCTGCACTGGGAGCGAGTGCATGTTTCAGATGTGCTACGCTCCTGACTGCAGTCATGTTGGGCAGAGGGCTTTTTGGGGGGAGAATAGGTGAACGCACTGTCTACATACTTAAAAACCTGCAGTGTGTTCCTGAGAGGCTTGACAGACTGAGTGCATCCATGAAACAAAACTTTATGTAAATGTAACAGGGTTTTTTGGGTAGAAATAAGCTTAGTAACTGTGGTATGGGTTAATGAAATGTTCTTCTGGATTTTTCCACCTTATGGATTCACATCCATGAACCTATAATATTTTATATTTTTATATATATGTCAGAGTCCAATACTCTCTGACTGGGTTCTTTTAGATATCCCACGTGGAGGGTGTAATGTTTAATTTCCCCTTTGCTGGTCTGCCCAATTCAGGGAGATGTTTACACCACTGGTTGATCCATTTAACTGGTGATAGCTGTTTTAAATAAACAATGGCCACTCTCTGGTCCTGTTGTGTTGAGCTAAAGTCAGTTTGCTTTGGAACAGCTGTGGTCAGTCACGCTCTGCATTATTCCCTGAGCTTCACAGGCACATCACCCTTAACGCATCTCCACTGAGCCTTCTTCCCTTCTAGGGGTTTACTGGTCAAGCCACAACAGTATCGTATATGATATTGGTATATCACACGATATATGGTATGATATCAATATATGAGATAAATATAAAAATCCCCTATAATGCTAATATCTCTATGTTCCTGCTGTGATAAAGGTACGTGCCGAAGGGGCAGGACTGCGGTGGGCTATGTGGTGAGCCTGCTGGGGCTGGAGCTGTGCCACCTGAGGTGGCCTGGCTGGAAGCAGGCATTCCTGCTGGCTCCTGGAGCGGCAAAGCACATGGCTTCCCAAGGCGTTTGCTAGAAAGCAGACTACCAAAAGCAGATGACGCTTTGCCATCTATGGTAAATAGTTGTGCTGGCACGTAAGTGGTGGGATATAAATGAGCAGGCTTCCAGAGGACTGACTGCAAAGAACATGGTACAGAGCACAGCTGGCTCTGACGACAGGTTGTTTTTCTTTTCTTCACTGTGACTTGTGATGTGGACTGCCTTTGTTTTTCATCTTGCTGACGTAGGGCAACATTTGCAAAAGCTGAATTCTGTGGTGGCCTTGTTGTCTTTTGACATCTCTTTTATTTATTTGTCCAATGAAGTTACAAGCAGCTATATGCTAGTGGTTCCTCTGTTTATGAGGAAAATCAGTAGAAGAAAAACTAGGCAGGGTTTAAGAACACATAGAAATCTTCTCCTACCTTGGCTGCAATGAAGTACAAACTCTACAACTATTTTCAGGAAAATGCTATTTCTTATATACTTCCCATCAGCTCAAAGCTAAAGGTAGGAAAGTGCTACACTCTCCTTTTTTCCCATCTTATTTCAGCTGTAGCAAAGTTACACGGTCAAGGTTAGGACTGGAAGCTGCATCTTTTAATTGTAGACTTCTACCATGCAGATACACAGCCCCATACAGCTGGCATGGTTACTCTTACCTCTTTGTAGGCAAGAGAGGACAGTAGATGGAGGACTCCAGACCTAACGACCGCCATCTTCTGCACTTTGCGCAGACACCGAAGCTGGTTTGCAGGTTGCAGACGTGGGGTCCACTGTGCCTGAGAGCTGAGCCAGTCTCCTGAGGCCTCCTGGGGGAAAATCCTTCCCGTTGCCGTTGCTCCTCTTCACACAACCTCCGCAAGTATCACGTCTGAGCCAAGGAGGCCAACTTGTTTTACGCACAAGTGGGCTTTCTTCCAGCTGTAAGGCGTTACTTTAAGGAATTGCACAAAAAAGAGGCATGAGGAAAATGCAATTGATGCCGAATGGGCGGACTAAGCTCTCCCCCTTTGTTAGGTCTTTTTCCCTGTTTTGCTGCTTTGTTCCTCCCATGTTACACCCAGCACATAATCCCCATTGTTTACAAAGCTTTATTCCAAATCCTTGGTATTTAAAAGGTCTATGTTAACTTTTTTCTTTTTTTAGAAAGTTGAAAGTTTTCAGTACAGAGCGTTTGTTGGGGTCATAATGGCGTAATCTGCCAGAAGGATGGGGAAGCATTGCTTGCTCTGTCTGCTAGCAGGTAGGTTCAGAGCAAGGCTTGCCAACTGAATGTGATAAAAGAGTTTGCCTGGAAAATCCTGTATTTCTTATCTGATGAATTTAGTGTTAATTGCTCACTAAAGGATGGAAAAGACCTTCTCAAACTGCTAAGAAACGCTTCCACGAAAGGGCTTTTGAATATTCTGCACCTGTGAGGTGTGGACCAGGCACAACCATGTGCTGCGGAGTGGAACCCTGTATTTTTGGGGAGGGAGATTTGCTCAGACCAGGGTTATTTCCCTGTCAGATGGGAACAAACAAACATCATCCCTCCCACCACCCCCGGCCCAGAACTGCAGCAAGATGGGAAAGCTGCAAACTTGTTATTTCCTGAGACTATGCGCTCTTTTGCTGGCAAACATACAAGAAGGCAGTTGGCCTATCTAAATTAAGTACTGCACATAATGGAACAAAAATTATTGCCGTTAACTCCAATGTGATAACGTGGTTGCGGAGAACAAATTGCACTGAAGCAATATGGGGTTTTTTTCTTACTCTCAAAGGGATCTTTCAGCAGAGCAACCACTGGAGCTAATATTAGGTCTGGGATTTTCACAGGCACTAATAGGATTAGGCACATGACTTCCTTTTCAGTCAGATGGGAGTCAAGTGTTTAATTCCCTTGGGCTTCTCTGAGATTTTAGCACAGATTCAGAAGCGGCACCCAAACTGTCAGTACACCCAGATTTTCCTCTCTGGCTGTCCCCTAGGCAAGGAGACATTTGCTAATTGGCCCATCAGAAGGGTAAATGGCCTTTCCAAGGAAGAGCACTTGGTGTGCAACCTGTGACAAAACAGTACTTGCTCCCACTGAAGATAGAAACCAAAACAAAATATTGTAACTTCATATAGCATCTTATACAAAAATGAAATAATGGAATTGTGCTCTTCCACTCACAAGAGGAGACCTATTCTCATTTACGAACAACTCAGTTGACAGGGAGTCAAGCTTAGTCTTACTCGGCTTCAGTTTGGTGCTTAGGGCAAGGTTCAGAGTGCCTTTCTGTCTTCAGGCACAGCTGAAAAAGACTAGCGGTCTTAAAAGTAGCGAAGGCTTGTTTGCAGTGCTGCTAGAGGACTGGATGTAAGTAGCATCATCAGTTAGAAATATTTACTGCCTTATTATTTGGGGGGCAGTGGTGGTCAGAGCAAGAATTGATGAGAGATCTCATTGTCCTTCCTCTTCTGTCAATGATATTTGTTGTTTTTCAGCTGTCTCAGTAGCTTTATTACTGAGAGCACCAATGTCTAATAGGATCAAACCCTGAAATAGAAACCTGTGGCAGAAAAAGCCTGTGCTGCCTGGATGTCTTTGTGATCTCAAAACTTACAGTACTGTTGTGTCTCTGGTTGCTTAGGCTTCCTTATTCTCTGTGAAATCATATATGCACTGAAATTAAGAGGTAGCAACTGTCAGTTTTAACCCTCTCTGAGGGGTACTGCTATCATGGCATCTAGGGTATCGGGCCTTTGTTTCAGAAGTGAAGGTTGGTGCTCACGGAGCATCTAGCCATTTGATGGTGGTGCAAGGAAAAAGTCTCCTTGTTAAGTTAATGGGAGTCACTCCTGTGAACGCCTCAGATACCAAAAACCACACTCCATCTCTGCTCCCACAAACGAAAACATCTGATGTCTTCATAACTACGTTCCAGTGCATGCATAAAAGCTGTCCTCTCTCCATCCGAACTCATGATGATGAGTTTGGTTATAGCTGTCACGTCACTGCAGAACCCAGTTCTACTGATCCAGAGCAAGAAAAATAATAAGGATTCTACAGTGGAGGATTCTTAAATGAATATTTACTTCTAGGCTTGTTGTGATGGCTTTCTGGGCCTTTTCTTCAGACTTCATTATTCTTGCAGTACTTATGTTTTGCCACCCAGGGAGGACCTGCCTAAGGTAAGCTTGCAAGGGAATCGCATTTCTAATTACTACTGCATTTTAATTTATTAACTAATAGCTTTTGACGTGCTAATTTTGAAATGAGTTTTCCCTTGATGAGTTCAGAGAGTATTTAAATAATGGTTTAACTCTCTTTAAGATTCCCTCCTCCCCTCCTCCCCTCTTCCCATCAATTTTTAATTATACCTTGGACACGTGAGCTCTTCCCCAGGCTGGCGTGATGGACAAAAAGAGATCCTTATTGCCTACAAAACCAAATTAGAAATTTTATGGTCTATCTCTTACTAACTTCACCCGTAGTCTTCAGAAGCTCGGTCTAAGCAGGAGGATAAATGAAGAGAAGTAACAACCCAGAACTACTCTGTTACAATATGTTTGTGCAAAAACATAATTAGTTTGTAAAGGTTTATTTTATTCATGTTTCCTGCAATATGTTTTTTAAAGTGACCTCTAGAAATGACCACACATCTATGTTTCTAATAGCGTATTAAGTGAAAATGAATAGAGTCATGAATACATGCTGGAGGAAAGGGTTGTCTTTGGTCCGGTCTGTACAGTCCCTGGCTGAGGGTGTACGGGTGCATGGGCCACAGTGTACAGCTGTTAAAGCAACTTAAGTAACAGTGGTTTACCTCCTGAGCTGTGAACAGGGAGCTCTCTGGCTGTGACAGGTTAAATAAATCGTGGTGTCTCTAAGCTGACATGACAGGTTGTGTGTACCTGGCAATGCAGTCCCCTTGCTGGGGTGATACCAAAGCCCCCACACTTGAGTTGTGCATGGAAACATCCCGCGGTGGTGTCTTACCTCCCCCTTTCCCCAAGTATGGCCAGTGTTCAAATTTTTGTCTTTCTATGCTTCTAACTCCTTCTCTCAGGATAGTGTAACTTTCCAGATAAACAAGAAATAAGCCCTTTTCTTCTAAGGTCTTCAGCCTCAAGACGAAGTTCAAAACTACGTTGGGGTGTGACTGCCCTGGGACTCTGCCTTGGACTCTCTCCCACTCATACTCTTGGCATAAATGAGAATGAAACTTCTCATACAAGCCTTCTCTCTCTTGAGCTAGGATAATTGCTTTCCACATTCTTGCAGTAAGAACTGACTATTCTGCAACAGCTGCTACGGCTGCACACTCGGCAGGGCTGGATAATGTGAAAAAGGGGGCTGCTAAGGGAGCAGGTTCAGAGGCGGGTGATACAGAGAAGTAGCATTCATGAAATGCTGGAGAGAGTACTGGATGCTGTCCGTCTGGATCTTGACATTTAAGACCAGCTAATTAGCCCTAGTGCCTCCTCGCTGGCAGCTGAGGTGTTTCGGTTTTGCAGCTCACACCCAGGATTGACATCCTGAAAATACTCCAGAGCTACAGGAACTCCTGGGGTTTGAGGGCCTTCTCCGTCCGCTGGCACCTGACCTTGCTTCTGCCCGTGCTGGAAGCGTGCTGGTTGAAAAGTTGTTTGGATTTCAGCAGAGCTGTAAAAGGCTCTAAGATCACTGCACTATTACTAGTTAGTTTCTAAGTAAGTTTGAGTGACTCGGGAAAGGGATATAAATGACCTGCTAGGGGAGAAGAAAAGGAGACGAGTATAGCGGTGGCTCAGCTGCAAACATGACCAGGTTGAATTCCTCTGGTCTTCAGAACTAGCTTGGAGTAAGACCTGCCACGTCTACTTTTTCCTCTTCTTTCTTCTATTTTGTTCATGTGGTAAAGGGAGAGAAAGCACAGTTTGCACCATTAGGCACCTAACTTTATCATCCTGATAACGATGTTCATACTTTCATACTCAAAAGTTCATACTCAAAATTTCATAAACTGGACATGTTGTTCTTTACCAAGGTGGATAAGTGTACTTGTAAGATACTCGGCATTTGATCTGTGAGTTCAAATGCCTTTCTTCTCATGCCTGCAAGGTGAAGCTGCCTCTGACTGATAACTCAAACACGCTGCCTGTTTGTAGCATCTTCCCCGGATGAGTAGGATTTTTGAGAGCTATTCAGAGCAAGCTGTTTGGGAGAGGAGGAAAGTCTGTCTTGAGGAGTGCTAGAAAGAGAGGCATTGCCAGGAAAGGAGGTTTCTTTGAGTCCCAGAAGACGAAGACTGATGTTGAAACAATTATGAAGGTTATGGCAGAGAAATAGCATGCTGCCGATCCTCCCTTCCAGGCTAGGTAGCATCTCCCCCTCCTTGCTCCAGCTGCTCTGCCTTGGCTTGCTGGCCAGTTTTTTGTAGACTCCTTCCTTAAATGACTTCTCTTTTCTCTCCACTTCTTCAGGCTGTTAGCCTTTCCCGACCCTTCCTGAAGGTCTTTGATCCCACATTTCAACCTTGTCCCTCTGGTTTGCCTTAGTGGTCATTTAGGGGTTTCAGAACAAGGACACCTGCAGCCTTTCAGCAAAGTTCCTATTGCTTCCTCTGCATTCCGCTTATTTTCATAACTCTGGTGATGGGGGGCAGTTCACACAACACAGCATTTTCTGCTGCAGAAACACAGACAGATGTGTGTGGATGGAATGAAAATGCTCTTGAATAGAGCTGGTATGGAAATGGGTTCCCCATGCTGGTTTTGTTGCTATTGAATGAATTTCAGACAATGATTCTTTCCCAATTATACAAAATAAAAAGCCAAAATTCTGATTATTATGTACAGCTAATGATTTGGGGCTGACACACTAATTTAAAAAGACAAAGTGGCTTTTAAAGTGTTCATTTTGAGAAAAGAGATCACTTTACAATATTATAAAATAATTTTCCCAAATGTAAAAATCTTAACAATTTCATTCTGTGTTTCTGCAGGTGGCTGTGAATTTGTGAAATTAGTTAATTAAAACCAGAAATTCCTACGGAAAACTCATTCAGTTAAAAATAATCAACTGACTGCATGCAGAAGTGTTTTATTCGTTATGACCCAGAGGTGACAAAAAGTTAAGTATGCTTCCAGCATTAATTTTTACTTTCTTTCATACACAAATTCATTAATCGTAGAGTGAATCCACCATATTTTTTCTCTTGTAGTACAGTAAGGTGAAAAGCCATTGTTAAGCTGATATAAATGCATAAATCAATAACTTCTGGTTTCAATGTTAGGATCACCTTAAAGTCTAGGCAAAGAAATGAAAGTACTTAAAGTGCAGAAGAATGACTTCACTTAATTATTTCATGGGGCAAACACATTGTGTCTCATTTTTACAGTAGTTTGATTAACAGGAATTATCAGAAAATACATCTAAAAGTGCTGTCTGTTGGCACAGGTTCGTGTCTCTGGGCCAGAGCACTGTTCACTGCTGGGCCACAAGCTGGCGGCATCAGACTACGCGTTTTGGTGCCAGTGTTCTGACTGCTGTCCGCAAACTGAAACGAAAACATAACACTATACATTTACTCCTATATCTAACTCCTTGAACAATTCTTCCTTTGGGACAAGGTTTTCTTCAGTACCTCTATAAAACTTAGTTAGAGTTAGTAAGTAGATATTTTTTAATCCCAAACACTATACAGAATGAATGAGAAGAGCAACTGCTGGCCATCTCAGTGGAAGCCCGTGGACTTCAATATCCATTTCTCTCAAAATATTAATTACCCAAATTATCAAAGGAAAAGGTGAGAAATCCCTACAAGCAAGGATTTCTCTTTTAACCTCATTGGAAAAATTCCTTTAAACTTTTCCCATAGGTAGAAGTTGATGCCTATCTTGAAGAAGAAATCTTTCTATAGAAATTCCTTCTGAATTTTCCATTCCAAACATTGCTACTGTCCAGATAATGATAAAGTTGAGCATTCAAATATTCATTCTGCCTATGAAGTTTCTGTAACCATTTTGGGCTCGGACAGGACTTGAAATGTCAGTAAAATACCAGATGTGTAAGCTATCTCCTACCATTTCACCCAGGCCTGTTCACCTCCCTAAAGGCTCTGTTTTAAGTAGTGGTGATAATATGTCAAAGCCAGGGTATTGTTTCATTAATATCTCTGGCATAATCCTACACTGTCTCAGGGAGACTAACCCAAAGTGTTAAATGACCAGTTGTTGTAAAAACAAGAAGAGTTGGGCACAGTGTAAGTACTAATTTTTGTGCCTACACTGAAAAGCTCCAGGAGGACATCTTCAAGACCCTCCAAGCAACTGGAAGTTGGCATAATGATGATCTAAATGATTTAGATATTGTACTGGGTCTGGCTGGGATGGAGTTAACTTTCTTCATAGTGGCTCATATAGCACTGTGTTTGGAATTTGTGGCTAAAATGGTGTTGGCAACACACTGAAGTTTTGGCCGTTGCTGAACAGAGCTTGCACAGCGTGAGGGCTTTCCCTTTTCCCCACTGTTCTCCTCCAGTGAGTAGGTTGGGGTGGGCAAGAGACTGGGAGGGGATGCCGCTGGGACAGCTGACCCCAGCTGGCCAAAGGGCTTTTCCATTCCATATAATGCCATAACATCACACTCAGCAGTAAAAACTGGGGTACAGGAAGAAGAAGGGCGATTTTTGGCTTCCAAGGTGGCTGCTGTTCAGACTGGCTGGGCATTGGTCTGCTTGTGGGAGACGGTGAGTGATTTCCTTTGCTTCATTTTCAGTCTCTTTCCTTCACCTGTTAAACTGTCCTTACCTCAACCCACGTATTTTCTCACTTTTGTTCTTTCTCTTTTCTCCCCATTCCGCTGGGGATGACAAGGTGAGCAAGCGGCTGTGTGGCTACTGGCCAGGGTCAAACCACCACACAAACCAGAAAGAAATGTTATAGTATGGTCAGATGTAGAGAATGAAGATATGCTTCTTCATGAAAATATCTTTATTTGGATGTCATCAAATGGGAGCAGTGAGATATGTGGATTAGAGAGAACAAGGAATTTTACATTCATGACTGCTACTGATAGCAAATCCTGGGATCCTAGCATCTACCATGATACTCCTGGGCCTCCATTATCTGAAAGGCTATCAGGCAGTCAGACAAAACTGGAGCGAGGGAACCAATTACACTGTGGACGCTGCTGGTTTTGTCTTCATCCTGATCAAAACCCGGCATACGAATTTTATTTTCCTCATACCACAGCCTTGCCTGCTGGGGATCATTTCCCCTCCTCAACACCATTCTCTTTCTGTTTGTCTTCTTTTCCCTCTCTGCCTCCCCAAAATAGGACAGCTGATATCATCTTCAAACTCAGCAGGAAGATTTTCAAATGTGGATTTCCTACTGAAGTGGACTTTCCATCAAAACATAAGGCAATTAGGGATACAATTTAACTGCTTTCCTTCCTTTTTCCTACTTCTTAAATATTTGAAAGAATTTCAACAAGGGTTGTCCCAGTAGGGAACCAAAGACTGACATCATATTTTAGGATTTAGTGTTATAACAATGAGGCAGGGTTTAATTAACCTTCTAGCCCCTTGGGAGACCTGAGACAGAGGATCCAGTTCCTCACAAAACCACTGCTGCTTCTCTTGCAGTTATTGAGCTCATTAATCTCTTTGATACTGTACTTCAGACTATAGCTATATTTTATTTTAGTCAAGTTAAAGTGCTAAATATTTTAGAGAGAGAATGAAATTCCTTGTCCTGCCCTGCAGAGAATGTAATTTAAACAAACTAGTAACAGAAGAGCTGAGGGAAAAAGAAGGAAATGGAAATCAGGACCAGAAAAAGGTGTGGGCTATGTTGACTTGCCCTGTTTGCCTGACACCTGTGCCATGTGGGTTTGTGCATCAAAGCATACAGAATGTGATAGAAGGGGACAATGAGAAATTTAACCTTTTAATTGTTTACATTAACCACCATAAAATATACACATACGGCACATCTGAAACCAGTTTCTTTCTCTGAAACAATCCCCACCTTTCTAGTCAGACTTCATTCCTCCTCCAGGAGGGAGAGTTCCAAAAAGCCACAGAGACTGCCCATAAAACTAGCCTAACCTGAAATGAGCCATGTAACCTGATTCATATTATATATATATATTCATGATGGGACTGCCTGATGGCAGTGACTTCTGGGTGTATAAATCTTTAAGTCATCAATGAGAACAAACATTACAGCAGAACATTAACAACAGCAACCGTGCAAAATTTTGATGGAGAAAATTTTAAATTCTCTATGATACCTCATAAGCCCTATTGCAGAGAGAAGTTGTGAAATGAGGAGAAAGTGACCTGGCTGTAAGATCAGAGTACATATACAAAGTAAAAGTAGGAAGAATAAACATCAGCTACTGCTACTGAAACAGTAAGTGAAGTGTAGTAAAACAAAGTCAGTATGAAGAGTGGAGCCTGCGTTTTCAAAAGTAACGAGTGAGTTTGTGCGCCTTGTTTTGGGAGAGAGAGAGAGAGTCCATTTTTTTCCAGGGTTGTTTTCCCTGGTAGTGTGTGCTCATGCACCTGAGGGAGACAACGGTGTGTGCTATGACCCCTGTTCAGCCAGCACGCCTCCGCGCAGAAGCCACACTGTGGAGTAGGGGCGAAAGGAAGGGCTGGTGCACACTTCTGCGCACACCAACCTAAAATTTGGAGAAAGTCGAGATGCACATAGACTTGGAAACCAGAAAGCTCTTCTTGGTCTAGTAGCATAGATGCAGTCTTTTCATCCAGTCATACAGATGCCTGCTAGATCAATCTGCTCCTTTATACTGCACCTCAAAGCCAAGATCCATCCCAGTGGTGACCTACTTGGGCATTGAGCCTATTGCTGTAATAGTGATGATAAAGCTGATACTTGGGAGAAGCATTTGCACAGGCTCTGGCTGGCTATGAACTACGTGAAGTTCAGCTCCTCCTCTCTCACTGATTCATCACTTAAAGTGTAGGTATAATTCTGCTCTGCTAACGTGACTAGGGAAAAGTTTCAGGCACCCGATACCCAACAAACTGAAATGATGAAGAGAATTTGCTAATTACTTTGCTTTTGTATGCAAGAATGTAATTTTATCTTGCCAAGCACATGAGGTTGAAAAATTGGAGAGAACTGTAGCAGCACGATGGCGTGGCATCTACAATATGATTAGGTATTGTGGTTACAAAATTAATGTTCACTTAAGACATGTATGATTTCCGGTAGAGACAGAGAGTGGGTTAGACATTGCTGGTGTAAAGGAAAGAGGAAAAGGAAAATTCTAATTGCAACTCAAGTGATCCCCTTTTCCCTTTTCCACATTTTCCCCCAAAGGAAAATTTCATCCATTCATTTCAAAATGCAAGGTAAAAGAACAATACTGCCAAAGTCCCAATTTCCAAATGCTTTATTTCTTCTCTGTATAGTTTGCTTTAAAAGATCTACTTTTTCCATCAGAGACCAGTCAATTTCACTTCCCAGACAAATTCACTTTCAAGTAGTTTTGGCAATTAACACCTAAGAACACAGTGAAAAGTTGTTTTCCTTCGTCTTCTAGATCTTCTTGCCTATGTTAATGTGTCTGTCCCTCTTTTCTCTCTCTGTTTTTTTTTTTTTGGGGGGGGGGATGGTGGTGGAAGATGGTGTGGGAATAAGCCACAAGTGCAGATGTATTTGCTTCACTTGCTATCAAAAAACAGCTAGCAAGGCTAGGACACGGGGTTTTTTTTGGTTTAATAGAAACAGCTATACTGCAACTATAAAAACTAGAGAGGAAAGACTGAATATATATGAAATTCTGTGGTGATTAAAACTTTTGTCCCAATGAACTATTGACTTTAATCTCTGAGGAAAGGGGACAAACACTCTACAATAAGGGGACACTGTTGGAAGAGATTCCTGCTTATTTGACTTGGGTTTGCCTGTTTTCCTACTTGCGTTGTTTAGACTGTGGAGGATGGACTACTTGACAGATGCATGAAATGAATTACTTTGGAGCTTCCTGGAAAGAATTTATGATTTTTTGCACATGTATGTAACTGTTTTTCTTTTCTGTTGCAGTAAATCATATACTTGCCACATACTTATAGTGCAAAATGATGTATAATTGCTGTCATTTTAGTGTTGCAGCACTAAAAAAAAAAAAGTAATGAAAAAATGTTAAGTGTCCAGCTGCTCACATAAACCTGATAATCAGATATAACACTTTATTGTGCTATATAAGATTCTTAAAGTTATGGCCTTGTAAGGAATTTTGTATTTGACTGTACCAAGGAAACAAGTCTTGTTACAACCGAGGTGAAAGAGAAGTTCTGTGCAAACGCTGATGAAAATATTCGAAGAATGGGAAACAACCATTAATCCCCAAAGCAAAACAGTAGAGATAAAACTGGGAATATTCATCTGCAGTATGGGATGAAACATGTTACAAGGATGCTGTAATTATTTTTGAAACTATACTATAAGCCCGGGAGACAGGGTTAAGTTTTTGCTGAAAGAAAATTCTAAACAAATTGACTTCTGGAAATACTTGAACAGAACATCCAAAACACCTCAGCACAATGTCACTGTGCAATAAACAGTTATGATTAATACACAGATTATTTATAGTCCTGCCTTAGATTACATTTGGTTTTACACACGTATGCAGTGTTTTTCATTTTTTACCCCTTAGGGTAGACTACTTTCAGTATGCTCTTTTCTATATCTTATTTACTTCTATTTGAGAAAGTAAGTCTAAATCCTCTAAGTTTAGGATTCTTGATTCTGAAGAAACTGCAGCTGACCAAGGTGAACAGTAGATTTATTAAAAACAAAGGAACAGGATTTCAGTTTACAGTAAAACAAGCGTCAATTTTATGAGTACTGAAGTCTAATACAACTAATTAGACCCAACAGAAGTGTAACAGCATATTATTTCTATGCGTTTAAAAAACCTACAGTAAAACCCCTTAAACTTTAAGGGCCATATTCACTGATGTACTGTAACTGCTATGCATTGCTCTGGAATGGAAATACACTTATGATTGTGCCTGCTTTGCATGAGCCAGTTTTGCGCTTGCATCTCATTCATCTCCACTTACTCACCTGCTCATGCTATGTGTTCTTTTCAGTCCCCTATAATCTTCCCGCCAAGCTCACACTCCATAGACACAACTCCTTGTCCTTTTTTTTCTTCACGGTTTCCATGCTCTGAGAATGCAGCTAGTGAATTATAAGGCCTGCCATCTGTCACCTGATTCACTATGATCTGTAAAGCCTATCTTCAAGATGGCCTGCAACGACACTGCTTAAAGTGTCTGAGGTCAGTGGAAAAATATGATCCCTAATGCACTTACTCCCACTGAACTAGCCGAGCTATGGGCTCTAACAGCCACAGGAGCGACCTAGGCTCTGAAGCACAAAGCATGTGGTACAGAGTCCCGTGAGTATGTTCCTTCTCTTTACCGTACCTGGGCAGAAAAGAAGAAACAGTAGCTCTCCGTGCTGCCACAGAGGATTATTCAAAGGCGGTGAGCAGAGGCTTAAATCCACTTGTGAAAATTGGCAACGCATCTGTCACGCAAACAGCCTGTTTCTTTCTTCTAGGCCCAGCGCAGCCAAGACCACCTCTGGGGCGCAGGGACAGCCCAGCCATGCCACAGCCCTGCAGGCCCCTCTCCCTGCCCCCTGCCCGGCAGCCTCACAGGCCTCGGGGCCGCTGCCCACAAAGTCCGCCGGAGCCTTACAGAAGTCCTGTAACGCATTCACATAAATATTCCCGTCGTTCAGGCCGGGTCCCAGTGAACCGGGCAGGCTGGGGGGGGGTGGGGTGTCTCCTTCCCACAGTCACCTCAGAGCAGCACTCCCCAGCGCCCTGGGGTTCCCGCCCGGCGGGAGAGCACTGCCTTCCCCCGGCCCGACCCAGCCGCGGGGGGTAGAGGAGAGGCAGACCGGGGACGGCCAGGTAACCCTGCCTCCGGCCGCCTAGTGCCTTCGGGCAGCGCAGGCTGGCCCGCACGGCTCCGCCCGCGAAGAGCAGCCCGGAGCGGAGCTGCCGCGCCTCAGCGACCGCTCCTCCCCCACCGCGGCGGATGGCGGGGGGGGGGGGGTTGTCTGTGTCCCCCGCCCGCTCTGCGCAGGCGCACCCCGCCACCCCCTTCCCCGTCTCTCCGCGCTTCCCCTTTATTTCACCCGTTTTCCGGGTTAACCCCGGTGCGGCCCCGCTGGGCCCGCTGCGGCCTCCGACCCGGGCCGGCGGCTGCTCCCCGGAAGCGGTAATGCTCGGTCGGTGATCCAGGAAGCGGATGAGCTCGCCCGCCCGCCTTCCCCTCCGGAGCGGCGCTGCGGGGACGCGGGGAAGGGGGTGGGGGGAGGCGGGGGAGGCGGGGGGGGGGGGGGGAGCTCCAGCAGGCCCTGAGGCGGAGCGGCCCGTTCACGTCCCGTCCCAGCCCCGCAGGCGGCGGCGGGGAGCGGCGGCGTTTCCATGGCGCCGAGCGGGCGGGGGAACCGGGGCTGAGGACCCCGCCCGCTCATGGACCCCGCCGCGGCGGCGGCCGCCGAGGAGGAGGGCAGGGAGAAGCCCCCGGTGATCTACACCATGGAGAACAAGCCCATCGTCACCTGTGAGTCCGCCTTAATGGCCGGGCCGGGGGCGGACTGTGTGTGTGTGTGTGTGTGTGTGTGTGTGGTGGCGGGGGGGGGGGGAGCAATGGCCGTCCGGAGGGTGGGGGGACCCTGGCCGGTGCCCCCCCCGCTCCGGGCCCGGGTGAAGGGCGGCCCGGGGCGAGGGCTGTGGGGGGCGCTGACAGGGCGGGGGAGGCCGGGGAGAGGCGGCGGAGAGCGGCCGTTTTCCCGTCGGCGGTGGCGGGGCTGCCGGCGCTCGGGGCTGAGGGGACGCGGCGTCTAGACGGGCTGTGGTGGCGGGAGTTGCCTCTCGGCTGGTTTTCCCTCCCCGCTTCTAACGGGAGCGGGCAGGCTTGGGTTTGTGTCTGCATGTTTCGGGGCGACAGTAAGTAACAGAAACGAATGTCACGCTTACAGGTGTTTGGGGAAAGAGATTCAAATACGACAATAGATCTTAAACCCCAAACTTCTTGCCGGCGAGCTTTGTGTAGTTCTGCTCCGGCTAAGAGAAGTCACGAGAAGTAAGGCATCCTCTGTGGTGAGGAGAGATTCACATAGACACTATAATTTAATCTTCAACTACTGTGCTTTGGTTTCATCTCTGAGACGGTTTGTTTAACAAACCGGATCGCACGGTTCCAGCGACGAACGAGTTCCTTCAGGTGTCGGAGGCGGGCAGCTGGGACCTGTGCACCCTGGTCCTGATGTAAAACACGAGCTCCTGTGCTCTTACAGGTATAGAGGGTTGCACACAAAAGTTCGCTTAATACAAGCAGGTGAACTAGACTGGACGCTAGGAAGCATTTCCTTACCGAGAGGATGGTTGAACGCTGGAACAGGCTTCCTAGAGAGGTGGTCAGTGCCCCAAGCCTGTCAGTGTTGAAGGGGCATTTGGACAATGCCCTTAATGACATGTTTTACCTTTTGGTCAGCCCTGAATTGGTCAGGCTGTTGGACTGGATCATCATTGTAGGTCCCTTCCAACTGAAGTAGTCTGTTCTAACTACATCTATAGTGCCCTTAATAAAAAATTAAGGTGAATGAGATCAGCACAGAGAATTCTCCTTTTTTTTTTTTTTTTTAACAAAAGGTAACCTGAGGCTGTTCGTTCTTAGTCAAAAGTGTCTCTATTGGGGACATAACAAACTACATATTTGCACTTTATCAGCAAAACACTGGGAATGCTTTGTGTTTGTGTTGAAATGGAAGCTGTTTCACAGGTGTGTGTTGTCTTACTACGAAGTAAGCATTTATTGATGATTAAGGTCTTAGTCTGATACTGGTATTTGGAAAAAATACCCAGCTGTAACCTCATAACTATATAATTATGGACCTCTCTGTGTATGAATATTTTCTTCAGACTATTTTATAAACGTGCTTTTTTCGTTCTTAAACTTTTTTCTCTTTGGATGCAGTTCATAAACTGAAGTCAGTGGTATCTGTATTGAATCTTCTGTACTTGCCTACTTCAAGACCTTTGAAATCCATTTCACTTCAGATTTAAAGTCAGAAAAATGTACATATTGGAAACATCTGGAGGATATCATTGCCTTCCTTGTTGGTGTTATGCTACTCTTCAGGCTGTGGTGGATTGCTTTTTAGCAATAGGTGGATTGTTTGCTGGCTTTATCCTGTATTCAGAGTTGGAGAGTCTCTGTGTGTGCACGTGGGGGGTGGTGGTGCATGTCAGCCCTTACTGTTCCTGTATGATTTGAATAAGTAACGTATCTTTCAGGCTGTTGAAGTACACACAGTTCTACCTCAGGCTTGCTTTTTTGTTGGTAAAGGCAGAAAAGAACTCTGGCCCCTTTGTGCAAGGAAATCTTCAACATTCCAAACGTTAAATTTCATCAGACTTCAGTCAAGCCCAATTATCTGATATTGAAAATTTCATATAGTGAGTGAGCATACTTTATAGTTGCAAAACGTTTTGGACTTATCACCATACAGTATGGTAGCAGCATACTTAGAAATGAGATAGGAGGTGAACGTTACGTGTCATTTGTATGCCTTGCTCCTGGGCTAAAGGAAACATTTCTGGTGCTGTGAACAAGCACGACAGTAGTATCTTTACTGGTATGGACTGGAATGGCTTGGTCTGAGACAACCTAATTCAGAAAATAAGGCTAATTGAGCAAAAAGTGCTCAGAGATGACCTCTCTGGTGAATGTCGTAAAGGTGATTTGCTACCATTTTTAAACTAAAACATTTGCTTTTAATGGGGAATGCATTTTGGTTTAGCTGTGTTTTAGCTTCCTTTTTTCTCTATCCAGAGAAGTGCAGTGCTTGGAGACCGTAGTATTTCAAACAAATGCATTCAACAAAAATTACTTACTTGAAGGAAAGCTCTTCTAGGCCTTATATTGCTGGTGATTTATGAGGAGGTGAAGCTTGGTCTTCCAGGGCAAGAATTGTTGGCTCAGTATTGGTTTATTGGAAAACACATCCAAAGCCACGATATTAGGAGCTGTTCAACAAATACAATTTATCTTTTGTTTTGTGGTTCTGGTTTCAGGCAGTTGGAGTTGTCTGGGATAACTGCCCCGCCTAGCAGGTGCACATGAGAGGAAAACAGACCCGCAAGGGGATGGCTGGTTTTTGATGATATAAAAGAAGAGTGAAGGTTAAGTGAAGTCCTGTCTCTTGTTTTGCTATGAGATTTAGATTAATCTCTGTCCGGTAAACATTTGTATCATGAAATACTCCTGTGAACTCTTAGGGTTTATTCTTAATAAGGGAGAACTGAGGAGAGAGTTTTGTTTGGAATGAAACTTATTTTCAACACTGTGCATACCAGAGATGCTTTGTAAACAAATGTTATCTACTTGAAATAAATTTTCCAGTACTCCGAAAGGAATGCTTCTTTGGTTAAGAGTGTTATGCTTTCAAATCTGAGAGTTAGTCTGCATTGTAACAGTAGTTATGTGCTCTATTGGTACAATCCTGTCTTCAGCACTCTGTATATACAGACTTCAGCCTATAGAATAAAAAAGACAGATTCCACGTGGCTTGTATAATTGATGCCAATTGCAAAACGCCATAGTTTTAATAGAGGATTTAGACTAATAGAATTCAGCTAGGCAAACTATCTAACCAGAAACTTCTAGAGATGTTTCTCTAGGCAAACAGGCAACCGTATTTTAAGTGTGGAAAAAAGCAGTATATTCATGAAAAGATGCTGTTCCTTTATGTTTTTTTCAGTTTTCTCAAGATGGCAGCATCCCATGTAGTATTAAATCGTTCTTGTCAGTTAGGACTGAGCGCCATCATGATTCCTTTCCAAATTAGTTTGAATCACATTTTTATACTGTCGGTCTTACTAGATTGTAAACCCATTGGGGAGTTTCATTGTCCAGCTGTGGTTATGCTCACTCTGGCACATTACCTTGCAAACTCTCAATTCAAGTTTGTAGCAATTTATCTTCATTGCTACCAGACCTTGTATGTTTACAAAGCATTTTGAGTCAGCTTCTAGCTTTCTCGCTGCTGTAGAAATATTATTTTTAGCATCATGAATTGTTTTTTATTTGAAGAAGCAAGTTGAGTGTTTGTGTCGAACATCTTGAACTTGGGTAGTTTCTTTGCAGTGTTGACTTGACATAATCTTGAAAACAATGCAGATTACTTTCCTAGGAAACCTAAACAATGTTGCTTGCTCTCATGAGTCCTATTTGAAACTTTAATTTGGGAAAGTCTTTGGAACTTTAATATAATGTTCTTACACGTATATATCAACCAAGTGTTCTGATGAAAGAACTTGTCCATATGTAGCTGGTTTGCGCTTAAATTATTAGCTCTGTCTATCCATACAAGGAGGAAGCTGAAGACTGAAGACAATCCTGCTAAATGAAGTAATGAATAGGTTTTTCAGAGCTTTCCTACCAAGCTGTTCTTTTGTAATTATCTTCATGCAGTTGTTGAATAGTCCTTATCAGCTTGTAGTATCTGTCTATATATTGTGTCTGTGCATATTTGTTCTCACTGTCAACACTCTGTCTTGGTACAATGAACTTTATATGTAATCTTTGGAGAGAATGGGATGCATCGCTTTCATCTGGTCCATGTTCAGAATGTGCTGTGATACAGCAAGAGCAAAACCATCAGCAAAATCATTCTAGGCCTGAGAACAGAAAAAGTTTGCAAATATCTACAAGAGGAGCATAAACAGAAAAGGTTAATAAAAGTAAAGGGGGAGAATTTTACATCTTTTTGGAGTGAAAATAAATGCTTGGAGTTAAGAATATTGTTCTGGGACTGGAAGAGCTCGATGCAAAAGTTCCTCTGTTACTAGTAGGTAGATGTAATAAAAAATGTGCCAACAGGAAGTGGCATGTAGCCCAGGTGATTAGAATGATTTGCTGCTAGTGAGACCCTTTAAATAACTATATTCTATAAATGGATTTTCCTTGTACTCAAACAGGACTCTTGTCTGCATTGTAAGTCATCACTATCATATAGTTGATTCAGTATTATTCTGTACTTAAACATCTGATTACATATGTCATGAGAAGCAGCAGCATAATCTTGTTAGTGTTAACGCCTATTTTACAGATTTAGTAGTGCAGCAGTAAGTAAAGATGTAAAGTTTTACTAAAAGGATTTTCTTCTGCAGGCTACTAATCAATCAGCTAAGATTTTTATATAGCAATTAAGCTGTCTTGTGTTTCAGTTTGCAGACCTCTTTTGAACATGAATCTGGGTTGCGGGGGAGGAGGAGGAGCTCTAAAAGAAATAAATACGAAAAACCCACCAGCCTTCCAAAATTTCAGGTGGATCCCCTTATAACAGGCTAGTCAATTATGAAAGAAGATTCATAGCAGAACTTTTTACCAGTGGAAAAATAGGTGGGATCAGAAAAGTTAGCTCTGATTGATATTTGGGGATAAAAACTAAACAAAACCACACCAAAGCGTAGTCTTGGCACAGAGCTCTTTTAAAGGTATTTGAAGCCTTTTATCTCAGTTGACTGGGTTTGTCATTGGTATCAAAGGAAAATATTTGTCTGCTTTAGTCATCTGACCTCAGGAGTTTTCATTTTACACTGCCTGTGTAGTTAGTGGGTTGGGATAATTTCCTCTAGAGGAAAAAAATTAATGGTGGGATGTTCAGATACTGCAGTGATAAAGCCTATAAGCACCTAAGAAGTTTAGAAAGTGTTAGAAAAAACCCCCCAGATTCTTGGGGATTTTGGTGGTTTTTTAGGCAGGCATCAAACTAAACAATGTCAATATTTTATGGTTCTTTTGTATCACCTGCCACAAAGAGTATGTGTTCCTCTTGGGAGTTCTGGTAAGGTGGTCATTCTGGTTCTCATATCATGCCTGTACGGATTTGCAGCAGAACAAGCATCCTAGACGGGGTTGGAGGACAGGGAGGATGGCTGCGTTGGCTTGATCTACCAAAATATCAGGGATAAAGACAAGGAGGACAGAATGGAGAAAAGGAAAAAATGGAACCAATAGCACAAAAATTTTGAAATGAGTAGTTTGAATATTCACATGGTCTTCTGGAGCTATATTTACTAGGTTACTCAGTCACCTTTGGATTATGCTGTAACCTAAACAAGGAGTGTTTTGGCATTAGATGCCCATTTTGGTTCTTGGCTAACGTAATTTTCAGAATTTTTCCCTGGGATTAGCTTTATGGTTATGAGCTGCTCTATAGAGATACAGCCTGCCCTTGAACAAATGATAGAGACATTCTTTACTTGGTTTACGTAATGAGTTTTTACAGCCAGGTTCACAATCAAGACTCGTTTGTGTAGGTTTGGTTCCTCTTTTGCCTGACCTGGCTCTCTTAACATTTTGGATGTCAATTTGGTGGACATCGAGTCTTTGAAGGTCATAGATATGTTTTTAACTTACACTGTCTGATTCAGTGTTTGATTAAGGCTTATTGTAAGACCCTTTTAAGGTTCTGCTGCTTTATTTGCGTTTGATGTCTGGACAGATATCTGTTTGTCTTAATTTGTTTGTGAAGCGTTTAGGTAAGTAGCAAAGGGCATACCTTCTGAACTTTGTAATGTGGGAAGAAGGGAAACATGCTTTCTCCTTTCTTCCCTTTCTCCGAAGTAATTCTTTTTAATGTATATAATTTGAACATTACTGCTTTCTATTATTTTGTTAGTTAAAATAATACGTGGTAGCAGTGTTTGGTCTGTGTTCAAAAGATAGCTGATGTATTTTTCGTTGAAGGTCTGTTCTCCCTTTTCCTCTGATCCTAGACGATAGTCTTGCCTTGATCATAAAACACGTTCTTATGTGTATTTTACATGCCTCCCTGTATTTTACAACCTCAAAACCAATGCAGGAGGAAAAAATTGACCTGTTTTAAAATGAATATGCCTTTCTTAAGCTGATAATAGGATGTGGTTGTCTGCAATAGCAGGGTGCTTAAACATTATCATTTAGTAGCTCCTCTGTATTCTGGAGTAGTCCTTTTTACCCAGGATGTTGAATTCTGAAATTTTTTTGTGGCATACGTTAGATTTTTAGGTACAGTACAGAAAGAGCACTTTGTTGTGCTCCAGAGGTAAAATACGTGGTTCATTCTTTCAGTCAGGCTCCAAGCTTCGTGGGCTATCGTTTTGATGTGGTCATCATGCTGTTGCTAAATCACTAAGCCGCCTTTCACCTTCTATGGGCAGTAATGAGTTGCAAATCAATAGACTGTTCTCCATGGCCTAGCTCATAGAGATGTTGTAACTTGGTTTAAGATAGCATTAACAGTATGACTAACGCTTTTTTTGGTATTCATTTTGGGCATTTGTTTATAGTCTTAAATAAGATTTGGTATGGTACACTTAATTCAGACAAAACAGTATGAAGGTGAAGAGTCAAGAATAAAGTGCTTTCTGGAGACTTAAGGCTAAAGCACTAATAGTCGGGTGGGGTTTTTTTGTTTGTATTTTATTTTTTAACTATTCTAGGAAATTGTATCATTGAATAATAGCTATTGTGGTCAGACATCAGAAGAGCTGGCTTTGCTTGTTCTGGCATTTAATCACTTTTAAAATTTGAATTATTTTTTTTTTATTGTACGGTTATAGAATTATGCTAGTGGCCGATAATCGAAATAATATATATGAGAAAATTGGGAAAAGGTGAGTGGACTAGAAAAGGGTTTCCAAGATAAACTAAAGCACGCTAAACTACTGTGGAGGTAATGCCTGGCTGTGTGCCAGGAGATGAGATTGCATGGTGGAAAGAAGAAGAAAGGATGTCAGGTACTTCTCCAGCCATAGCTCCCTGTTCCACAGGAAGGTAAGAAGAAGATCTTTCTGTTCAGGTTGGGCTGTACAATGGCAGATGATCATAAAAAGGAAACGGGTGGAAAACTACCAGGAACTAGCAGAATTGCCTATATGCCTCTTAAAATCTTCATTGGAAAATGCAGCAATTCAGCTCAAGAGATCCTGGGGAAGGGCGGGGTGGGAGGAGGAGGGGCAAGAGTAGAGTCTCTGTAGGAGGAAATAAAGGGATTTTTAGAATTAAATTGCAGTCCTTAGTAGAGGAGAGTGCAGCCAGCCAAAGATGAGGCAGTAAGGAGGAAGTACAGGGAAGGGAGCAATAGCTGTGATAACTTAGGGCAACATGCAGATAAGAGATTTAATGAGTGGTACCATTAAACTAGTATGAGCCAGCTCATTCTCCCAGATTTAGAGAGTCCACATGACATAACAGATTTTAGCACTATGATCAAATGCAGTGGCAAATATATTTTTACCTTTCTCCCTTCTCATTTGGATGTGTCTGTTTGCCAGACGTCAAATGCCATGTCTTCTGTTTAAGTATCACGAAAGACTATTTGGGCATTATGCGTTGGCTAGTGTGGTCGACGGGTCAGTTTGGATTCAAACATGTTGTGACAAAGTACGTTGTTGCAGAGTTTACCATCTCTTTGCTCAAAGATGCTGATAGCCATCAGAAGTTGGAAGAACTTACTTAAGCCTGTCTTTTCCTTGTCATGTCCTCCCTGTACCCAAAGGAAAAAACCAGAATTTAAGAATTTATATTCATAGGCTACTGATAGTATATTTTTTCATATGGTAGACCCTACAATTTGTTCCGTCTTGTATATAAGTAGCTACTCCAATGGTGTTGCATTTAATGCAGTTGTTCAAAACACAAGCGATTAAAGCCTAACCACAGATCTGTGTGTCAGTGTAGGGCCAGCTCCAGGGGACCTGCACCGTGTTAACAGACCTGATGTTTCTGAAGGCAGCAAGAACAGTGTGGTGGTCAGGGAGCTGCTTCGTATTAACAGCAGCCCCAGAATAATGGGGACAGAGGAATCAAACCCCATAAAGCACAGAGCGTCTGCTAATGCTAATTTTCTTGTGGTAGGCCCAGCTACAGAAGGAATGTGAACCACTGTCTAACTAGATTAATGCCTTTCACTTTCAGGTGCTGGAGATCAGAATTTATTTACTTCCTTATATCCTACACTTTCTCAGCAGCTTCCTAGAGAACCCATGGAATGGAGAAGGTAATCTTACATTTTATTCTGTGATACTATTTCAGTGTGTGTTTTTAGACTTGGGAAAGTGTGCATTTGTGCTCTGAGAAGCTCTTACTATAAATTGAGTTGAATATAGCAACTGACTTGAGGAAAGGAGAACTTAGATAATCCAGGTAAATGATGTTCAGGATGATCATTTCCAGTCAGCTATGTTGAGCTTGACCTAAAAAAAAAATGATAGTAATGCTGTGTTTCTCTTGTTGGTTTTGTGGTTTGTGGGTTTGTCTTGGTGTGTGCCTTGATGTGCTTTGGCAGCCATGTTCTGAAAGTGACGTGCTTTCTTCTTAATGAGAATATAGGTAGAACTTATGTGGAATTAGATATACTTTCCTGAAAAGAGTTTGGCATGGCACACTGTCTTCTGATTGGAAAAAAGTATTTTAGGAATTTTCTTGTTTGGAATTTTCTACTTTTAGAGGTCCTAGAGATACAGAAAATATTTTAATGAAAGCTGAAAAGCTTCTAGCTCCTGTTCTTGCAAAAAGGAGCATCTATCTCATTTCAAATGATACCAAGTTTTAGTTAACTTTATACAAACTGCAGTAAGCGTAGTTTGTAAGTTTCCAGTACCAGAGTATTTCAGTTTATTCCTCTTCCCCAAAATGCATGTTCATTTTTGTGTTCTGCTATGTATGTCTCATCCACTAATTTCCGTTTTTAAACTTTGTAGGTCTTATGGCCGTGCTCCGAAGATGATTCATCTAGAATCTAACTTTGTTCAGTTTAAAGAGGAGCTACTACCCAAAGAGGGGAATAAGGCCCTTTTGACTTTTCCCTTTCTTCATATTTATTGGACAGAATGCTGTGTAAGTATTAGGAAAACATAATGCAAAACTGAGTACTTGGATTTAAAAATGAAATTGTTTTAACTTTCTGCTTGTGCTCTCTGGTATTTTTCATTTGCTTTTCATGCTTATTTGAACAATTAAGTCTCCATTGCATAAGCATGCATACCCAATATTATTGGAAATAAAACTTAGTCAGCTTGAGTACTTTTTGCCATAAGCAGTTTTTCTTTGTAATGTTGCTTGACACCAAGAGGACAGGCTTTTGAATAACCTATTTTCAGTACTTTGTCATGAAAAAAAACCTGGGATCTAACTGTGTTACTGCAGTAGCCCAGCACACTTGCTTCATAATACAGAAATGTGGCCGGAGTATTTCAGTTATGATTTATGCATGAGGTTAAATCTCAAGGTACGTGTTTTTTCTTTAGTTCATCTTCCATATGTGTCAGGTACTAGTACATGTCAGCAATCTAAACTGGGCAAGATTTGGAATGTCTTAATCCTGTTTATCTACAGTTCACTGCTTTTTGGTTGGCCTCTCTTATGAATTAATTATCCAGTTGAAGGACAAAGGTGACATTTGATCTGTGACCAATCAGAAAGTATCCAGAGCAGCCTTAAGAGCTGTCTCAATTGATCTGTTTAAAATCAACCCAGATGCCAAAAAAGTGCCAAACAATGCTTCTGTATTTTTTTTTTATTTTTATGAAAAAGCTTTTAAACAGACGAAGATTTGGGCAGTGTTAGAAGATACAAATATCATACTTCTGTTGCTGTGTGAGAATAAAACAGTTCAGCTTTGTAATTTCAAACATGTTTTTGTTGTAAAGTTCAAGAATGTGTAAAATAAGAATTTAAATTATGTTTAAAAGTCTTCATTTCAGTAATCTAAAGAATGATTAACATACCAAATACTAAGATATATTTACTGTTAACCAAAGTACTAGAAATAAATTAAATTCAAACCCCCAAACCTTACTATACCTCATTTGATTTCTTTCAGTAAGTGAACTTATTGTCACTAATTCTATTTGATATGTCTTTCTGTTTGGCTTCTGTTGGAACAAAATTTGCCTTTTGAAATTGTTCAGAATGTCTGTTTGATTTGATGGTTCACCGCTTCCCATCCCAGGACACGGAAGTGTACAAAACTACAGTCAAGGATGACATCACCAAGTGGCAGAATGTTCTCAAGGCCCACAACTCGGTGGACTGGCTAATTGTGGTAGTTGAGAGTGATGCCAAGAAAAAGAACAAAACAAATATCCTTCCCCGAACCTCTATAGTAGATAAAATAAGAAATGACTTCTGTAATAAACAAAGTGACAGGTAAGCATTCTCTTACTTGCAAACATTTTAACCTTTTGACTAGTGTACTGATTTAAAAACTCAACTCCCTATGTAACAGGTTCCTTGCTTGTTTAAGGACTTTCCTTGATGTCCAGCTTTCAAACTGATGGTACCGTAAGACCTGTGCTTTGAAGAAGACTGACACAAGCAATAAAGGGAGAAGTTTGTTTTCGCTTCTTCCTGGATTCATGGTGGCTTTGAAATGTGTTTAAAAAAGCTTTCGAGTATCTCCTCCTGGCTAAGAGAGGTTTAAGGGGAACAGTGTGGTAATAATCAGTTTTTAGAACTTCATTTTTTTTTGTTTGTTTAGGTGCTTGCAAGAATGTAATTACAGGTAGTGGGAGTGAGGTGAGAGGGGAATATGAAGCCAATAGGGCTCATTTTTTACCACTGTACTTTCTACCTTTCACTTAATCACCTTTCCACTATGAGGTGATTGACTTAAAGCCAGTTTCTTCAGATGTTTTTATTCTAAGGAAAATAATAATGAATATATGAAATTGTTTTTGCTTTAATTAAAGTCAACAAAATACACAAATCCTAATTTGAAACTAACTTTAATAGATACCGTCTTCCTTATTCTGAAACATTGCACTGAATCTATTATATATTACACTTTTTTTTCTTTTAACTTTAAGAGTTAACTTTAAACAGATTTTCCCCCTAAGAATGAGTGGCAGGATAAACATTTGAAGTTGAAAAGAGTAGATGGAAGCACTCATTGCACCTTGGTGTGAGCTGACAGTGACTGACAGGTCAGCATGTTATAACATGCTGTACGTTGGCAGCACTTTCTTTGTACCTAGACAGTGTTTGATATATTACAGGACTATTTGGGCCAATAGTTTCAACAACTCTGATCTAGTTGGCTTTTGGTTTCTAACTGATTGATTGGCTTGGTTTAATCATTTTGCCATAGGATAAGATGACTTTTCTAACCACAAATTGTGTTATTTGGATGAGAGATTTTCCTGTCTTTAGAGATATAGGTAGGTTTTTTTGAATGTTGCTGAACTGTGATAGAAAAACCAAGGAAAGAAAATGCTCTAAAAAAGGCTGATTTACTTGTGAATTAATGGGATCTGTTTATTTATTTATTTATTTTCTGAGAAAAGCAGTGGAAGTTTTAGCACATAGGACATGTAAAAACAAATTGAGATACTGTAAGAATATATTATGGAGGGTTATTTTAAGGGACTTGGGAAAGCCTGACTGTATGTCATCTAATGGATCATGATTTGTATCTTGCATAATCCTTGCCAGGAGTAACTGTAATTACTGTTCTGATGATTCGTATTGCTAAGCAGACTTTTTTTCTTGGATGGCTACACCATTACTTATGTCTAAGTAATTGGAATAATGTATCCATTATTTGCTTCAAAAAAAGTAAAGCTTTATAGCACTCATTTTGTGGAAAATGCTTAACTCTTAAACTATATCACAGACTTAAACATACATGGAAAAGTTTTTAAAAAATCCACCAAAGCCCACCCAAACAAAAGACCCTCAAAACCCCAACATACCTGCCCACAAAGAAACCTCAACCTTGGTTTCTTCCTCTGATTAGTGTTGAATGAAAAACTATATTTTTTTTCACTCTGAATCTGCCAGGTGTGCACAATATTCAACTGTGCATTTATATGTGAATTTTATGTTTACCTCCTCAAAAATAATTTTTATCAATTTCTTTACAGATGTGTGGTACTTTCTGACCCTTTGAAAGACTCTTCCCGTTCTCAGGAATCTTGGAATGCCTTCCTGACCAAACTCAGGACATTGCTTCTCATGTCTTTTACCAAAAACTTAGGCAAGTTTGAAGATGACATGAGAACTTTAAGAGAGAAAAGGACTGAGCCAGGGTGGAGCTTCTGCGAGTATTTCATGGTCCAGGTAAGAGTCTCTTTTTATTGAAGAAAGTACTTGAGTCCTAGTTTTAATAATGGCTTTTTTTTTTTGGTAGTTGGTTTTCTGGTACTTTTAATGTTCTGCTTGGTCTTTGAGGGTTGGGGCAAGAAATATGAAGACTGGTATAAAAGCAGCATTTTTAGATCTTGTTTGCAGCAGGTTTGTGTTACATTGTAATACAGTGCTGTTACAGAAGCAGAATCTTTTCAGGCTTGTCAAAAGTTTTGTGAACCTCAACTGAAGCAAACAAATTGCATCTAGAAAGTGTTTTAGTAGTTGCTCTTGAATTTTGGGTAAATATCCCATTACTGTGCCTGTGCAGAGACACTTAAACTTGTAATCGGTATTTAATATGAGTGTTGCTATCCTTTCTTTGTTTAGATTATTATCAGTATGTATGAAGATAATTTTTACATAAGTGTCTATTTTGAAGTAATCCATACAGAGAATGCCTTGAATTCAATTTTTTTTGTATTTCTAAATAGGTCTTTGTTTTAGTTGGTATACAGAAAAGCAAGAAACTCTCATTCAATAGAACTAAAAGTCTTGATTCCTGTGGAGTTTTTCAGGTCCCTGTACAGTGCTGTTCTCCACACCAATTCCACCTCATCTTCATGTCTCCTTTGACTTCATGCGCTACGTCTTGCATATGATATATCTAATTCTCAGACTTTTTCTACTTGCCACTTTGGCTGTCTTCTCTGTGTACAACTGAGTCTTTATTGATGCTGCAATTAGTGTCTTCAGAGTGTAAACAGAGAGGAAGAAATTATTACTATTATGGGAGAAGAGTCTTCAGCAATTTTTTTGTTTTTTGAAACTTGAACTTTTAATAGATGTATGAACAATATCTTGTAGTCAGTTAGGATCTGGATACATAAAATTTACTGTCACAGCTGTATGACTTAATTTTTTGTGGACTTACCTGTGTTAGGAAGAAATGGTGCATCTGCTACAGTGGCAGGTTTTCCTATATGTGTGAATACTGGAAGGGGAAGAATGTTGCAAAAAATAGTTCTCAGAGCTATGTATATGGATGGGGGCAGGCTGTAACGCCAGACATGGCTAATATCAGTAACATGCACCTTGTATTGCTTGTGTGTCAAAAGGAAGAACTGGCCTTTGTCTTTGAGATGCTGCAGCAATTTGAGGATGCACTAGTGCAGTATGATGAACTGGATGCCTTGTTTTCTCAATATGTTGTCAACTTTGGGGCTGGTGGTAAGTGTCTTAAAATGTTAAATAAATGTTAAGTGTATTAATTTCTTCACTATGCTTCTGCTAAACAACCCAGTGCTTTGGGTACCCTACGTGTACATGGGAGGAAAAGACGGTATATTGCAGTGAAGATGCACTAGGCAGTTTGTGCTCTTGTTTTATGCTGTATGCAAACTCGAGACTATAACATCAGTTATAGTCTATTAAAGTTTTGTTTTTAATCTGCTAGGCTTAGAAGCAGTTTTTATTGAAAACCTGTGTTTTACTCGATAATCATTACAAACAGAGCCCTGAAACTCTGTAATTACTGAAGTATTGATCTGGTTGAGATACAGTTGCTGTTTTCACAGCTGACTGCTAAGTTATTCAGTAAAGAGCATCCTGAAGAACTGCATTCAGTTTTGCCTCAAATTACATGAGACAATTGGTAGTCACTCCAAAACTGAGTAGAAATATGTGTTAAATCTTCTGTAGTGCAGATTAAACTTGCTCTTCAAGAAAAATTATTGTGCAAGGAGTATCAAGTAACATTAAACTGTTTTAATGAGCTTAAAGCATATGTTGTTGTTACATAACAGCTTTAATCAGGTACGTGCTATGAATCTGGTAAAAATATAGTGCAGGAGTAACTGCAGTGAAATATTTGTCCTGACTGAACCTGATGCTGTACCTGGAAGTTGGGGCACATCTATCCAAGATGGCTGAGTAAGAAATACTAAAGATAAAGCTCGTTTGTTTTGAACTTCACGTAGGCTTAATTGCTAAGAAATACATTACAAACTGATTGCCGCTATACTAATAACAAATATGCAATTAAGACAAAGTGCCTATGGGGTTTGAATGTTCTGAGATTCAGTTATCTACTTAGCTGTGTAAGTTCTGCTGGTTTTTCGTTTTGTTTTCGAAGTTAAGACATTCCATTTGATAAAAAACTCTAGAAAGAATAAACCAGCTTGCAACCTCTGGAGGGAGGAAGAAGAGGCTTTGATAGAAAGCAGTGGTTGATTTTTGGATATTAACTTTATTTACTTAGATGGTGCAAACTGGCTGACGTTTTTTTGCCAGCCAGTGAGAAGCTGGAATGGTTTAATTCTCCGAAAACCAATAGACATGGAGAAGAGAGAGCTAATTCAGAATCAAGAAGCTACTCTACTGGACTTGCGTAGTTACCTATTTTCTCGTCAGTGCACGTTATTAATCTTCCTGCAGAGGCCATGGGAGGTTTCCCAGCGAGCGTTGGAGCTTCTTCACAACTGTGTGCAAGAACTCAAGCTATTAGAAGTGAGTCAGTGTAATATATTCCATTATGTGAATTATTTTATCCAGTGATGATCTAACAAGATTTTTGAAGCTTAGATGTTGGTGACCAGAATACAGTAAGCACTGGCTGTGAGTTATCAAAATGATG